>NW_027555736.1:75016586-75648295 GCF_003287225.1 Phascolarctos cinereus
TCAAGGCCAGATGAACAGTCACTACCCTAAGCTCCTTCTCATTGTAGAGGCCTCCTAAATGCTTCTTTTGTTTGTTAGATCAGCAAGTTATCTTTAACTAATCTAAGGTCAGCCCCATAATTAACATGGTAAATGGGCCTTTGCCCCAAGGGGGTTAATTCAGGGAGTAAGGGCCCTTTCCCTCTCACAGTTTCCATTCTTTCTACTTATCACTTGCTACCACCCAACTACATCTGCTCCTAGAATAGTTATGGCTTAATGAAGGTTAGTTAATTGCTTGAAAACTGAAATTATACATCTTGACCAAATTAAATAGTTGAAGTCATTTGGCCTTTTTAGAGCATGCCTTTTGCTTGGCATCAGGATGCTGTCAATCCACAGAACTGTGTACAGCATCAGCATGTGAGCTCCTGGAAGGGCAGGGACTGATTTTGACCCTTTTTTTGTATCTCCAATGCCTAACTCAGTGCCTGACACATGGTAGGCACTTAATAAATGAAGTTTGACTGTTGGCTGATTCAGTTAGTGAAGTCACAGGATACTTACTAAATGCCCAGTGCCCAGGGTTCTGTGTCAAAGTTAATGTTTAATGACAGTCACATAAGATGCCGAATTAGAGTTAGAAGTATGAAGGCATTCAGGAGACCCTCCAGGCTAGGCTAATTATAATGTGCTTCTAATGTAACACAAACCCAATATAAGCAACAGAGAAACATACAGAGAAACTTGTCATTGAATATAAAAGGAATTCTCTTTGGTTATGCTGATTTTGCTTTCTTTGTATGTATGTGAAATAGGTCATATGGGGGTACATGCATATCAACATGTTATTCTGACTCATGTAGAAATAGGGGAAATGCATGGAAAAAATCTTAGCCATCTTTCTCATTGCATCTATGGATCTATGCCAAGAAAACTCCAAATGGGGTCATGAAGAGTTAGACACAACCAAAACAACTGAACAAATATGAATAAATGTAAAGACTCACAGATATTGTGATAAATGGATAGAATTTGGGCAGGCAGATGTAGGCACTTGTTCCCAACACTTCTCCCTTTTTAGTTCCTGACCTCCGTGAAGAAAATCCTGATTTACTGGAACTGAAGTCATTTGAACTTTCAAAGAAACTATCATATTCCATATTCTTTAAGAAAAAGAGAAATTCCATTTAAAGTGACTGTAGACAGTATAAAATACTCGGGATTCTACCTGAAAAGACAAATCCAGGAACTATATGAACACAACTACAAAATACTTTTCACACAAATAAAGTCAGATCTAAACAATTGGAGAAATATTAATTGCTCATGGGTAGGCTGAACCAATATAATAAAAATGACAATTCTTCCTAAATTAGTCTATTCATTCAGTGCTATGCCAAACTACCAAAAAATTTTTTTATAGAGCTAGAAAAAAATAATAAAATTCATCTGAAAGAACAAAAGCTCAAGAATGTCAAGGGAATCAATGAAAAAAAAATTGAAAGAAGGTGGTCTAGCCATGCCAGATCTCAAACTATATTATAAAGCAGTAATTATGAAAACAGTCTGGTACTGGCTAAGAAATAGAGTGGTGGATCAGTGGAATAGATCAGGTACAAATTACATTATAGTAAATGACCATAGTAATATAGTTTATGATAAACTCAGAGATCCAAGCTTTTAGAACAAAAACTCATTATTTGACAGAAACTCCTGGGAAAACTGGAAAACAATATGGCAGAAACTAGGTCCAAGAGTGGGGAATATATATATAGATATATAGATATATATCTATATATCTATATATCTATATATGTATATAGATATATATATATATATCTATTTGTATCTAATAGTAAACATCTAGGGGAAGAAAAAAGAGAAATTTATATGATAATTTTGTTGTATATTTGAAAGAAATAGCAAGTTGTGCATAGTGGATTTGCAGTTTCGTGTGCAATCATCTTTTTTTTAATTGTACTATGTTATGGGGGGGGGGGGAAACACTTGTAAAGGACATATAAAGAAAGCCGGTATCTATATCCAGAAAAAGAACTGATAAATAGAAGTATGTATAGAATAATTTTACATATATGTATGTGTGTGTATATACATATATACATATACGTACACACATATGTATATATACATATGTTTTTACATATGTGTATGTGTGTGTATATACATATATACATATACGTACACACATATGTATATATACATATGCGTATACACATATATTTATATACCTATTTTTGTCTAATGGTAGCCATCTCTAAGGTGAGGGAAGAAAAAAAAATGACATTTACCTGATAATTTTGTTTTATATTTGAATGGAACAGCAAGTTATGCAAAATAGTTTTGCAGTTTCGGGTACTATCATCTTTTTTATTGTACTATGTTATGGAAATGTTTGTTTTATTCCACAAGTTAAAAATAAAATGTTTTTAAAATTGTAAAAAAAAGAAAAGGAAAGGAAGAGAAGCAGCTGGCAAGAAATCTATCTAGGTTAGAAATTTGTTTGTTTGTTTTTAAAAACCCTTCCTCTAGGGTCAGAACGGCATCATCTGAATCTCTTATACCTTCCGTAACTGTAGAACTCTCAAGTTAGAAGTAATGATGGAACTTGGGGCAAGTGACAAGCCCTGTGGCCTCAGTTTCCTCCTGCGTATAATTGAAGGAGTTGTACTGGATCATCTCTAAACCCCCTCTCAAATCTAGAGTTCTATGTGTGGAATGATGCTTCTGATGCACTAAAAATCTGAAGTTATCATAAAGGACTAAATCATATTCAGTTGATTATACTTAGTAAGGCAGTAAAGTAGATTGATATACTTTAGGAAGATTTTTAGCCATAAAGGTAACAGGGAGGAAGGAGGGGACTATTCATTCCTCCTTAACCCATAGTTATCAAGGAAATGTAATCAGAACACCCACTTGCCATCTAGTTCCATTACTCCATTTTAAAATATGAATTTTTGAGGTACAGTTTGACCTATTGAATTAAGTTCAGACTTAGATCTCTTCTCTTAGTCAGGGCCAGGAATTAAAAGGTAAGACTCTTAAATTTCACTTTCCTTTAAGCTACTTATTCACTGCATCCTACTCACTGTGAGCCTCTTAGGGAAACCGCTTCATCTGAGTTTGCCTGTTTGCAAAATCGGAGCCCTCAGCCTTCATGCCTAGCCAGCAGGATATTTGGGAAGGAAAGCCAATTTTAAGAGTAATACCTATAAGATCAAATATCAACATCCTCTGTGTGGCTTTTAAAGCCCTTTGCAACCTGACCTCTTCCTGACTTCCCAGTGTTCTTATACTTTGGTCCCTTTTCACTGGCTATCCCTCTTTCCTGGAATATCTCTTCCACATCGCAACTTTCCCCATCGAGATATATCGCTAGTCTGCATAAGAAATTAAATGGGAATTTTGGGGGAGTTTGTGAAAGCTGAAGGTGACAGATGAAGGCCAGCAGGCTTAGAAAGTCAGAAATCCATAAAATATATGTATAGTGCTGTAAATACCCCATGAAAAAGAAAGAAAAAAAATTCATACTTTTTCCCTGGTACAAAGGGAGGGCCAAAAATTTTTACGTGGATTTTCCAGATTGAGGAGACACCATGCTTAACCCCAGCAAAGTGGAAGAGATAATTGTACTCCCTCTTCACCTCTGACTCTAGGCTTCCCTGGCTTCCTTCAAGATTCAGCTCAAAGCCTATTTTCTTGGTCCCCTCCTCACACCCTTCCTGAGATTACTTTGAACGTACATTGTAAGCCATTTTGACTCAGGCACTGTTGTAAGAATATAAGTTCCTGGACCAGACCTTGTGTCGTTATTTACATGTTGCTTCCTCCACTAGAATGTGAGCATCCTTGAGGGCAGGGGCCGTATTTCTGCCTTTCTTTGTATCCCAAGTGCTTGGCACGTAATAAATCAATGCTTGGTAAATGCTTACTGACTGACTAAATTCTAAATTCTCCTTCCAGATGTAGAGATGCTCCAGTCCAGTGCATCTAACACGAAATCCGCAGACTCTTTTCCTGTGGCCACCAAAGACTCCATCATTCGAAAATTTTTGGAAGGTAAAAGCTGGGTTGTGGGCAGGGCAGAGGAAAAAGAGAAGAGAAATTGTAATCCAAGACTTTGTGTGGGTCTAGGAGAAAGCTGGTCTTATGTGTAGGCAGTGACATATGTGGTATGTTTTTAGCAATACAGAAAGGGCCACCTGCAAAAAACCAAACCCAGACAAAAACAAACAAATAAACTTCTCCAGTCTGTTCACCATTAATCAGTCTGTTGAAGTGTAAGGCATTATTTTCAGAAGTCCTCTGTTAAAATGGACATAATAAGTGAGAAGGCTAACACCTAGCCTATTGTCAACCACTAATATTTGGAAGTGGATTAGCTTGTTAGAGTAGCCACAGAAAGCCACCTTGCCCTGCCTCCTGCTCCCCTCCACCCCAGACAACAGGTAGTGGGAAGATGGGTAGGGTGCCAAGTGGTAAAGGAGGAGAAGCTAGATTCTTCCCGTAGGTTCCCCTAATCCCTTGTAGAAAGGGAAGCAGGCAATAGGACATTGGAGTCCTAAGCTTGTTGTGGATCCGGAGATATCCCCTCATAATTCCATTCAAGCATTGAGGTTCCACTTTCTCTTATGGACCCTGAATAGCATCATCTGTTTTCTTGAATTCTGATAGGATGATAACCTAGATCCCAAGGAGTAAAATGAGGCTAGAGATAAACTCTCTTCTAAAATAATCCCCAAATAGGAGTAAATGGGTACTGGGGACAGGGGGAGAGGAAAAGAAGCAAAGAGTGATAAATAAAAAAAAGTTTTCTTTGTGTGTCCATATTTGGTTCAAGAGCTAGTTTTAAATATTTTCTAGAAATGACAGCATTTTGCCAAGCTGGTAGGGTCATTTGCTTCTCTGCTATTTCCTAGGCAACAGTGTAGAAGTGTCCCATTTGGAGAGAGACTCTTGCCCTGATGGTGGGGATGAAGATGTTTACCACACAGTCGAAGATGATAGTGCCTTTTCTGTGGATCTGGCCAACAGACCCCCAGTGCCTGTGCCCAGGCCAGAGACCAGTCCTCATGCCAGTTACCAGATGTCCCAGAGTGAACCATATATTTCTAAAGGTAAGCCTAGTGGCATGTAATATTGCCTAAGGGATGCATTCATCTTGTGAAATTCGTCCCAGGAATTGCAAAAAAGAAAGTTCTTTAATCCCATAAGAGTATTTCCCTAGTGTTCTATGATTATAAATCTCAGGTAAGACTATGAGTTGTTAGACCAAGCTTTGAGGGGTCCCATAATTGCAGTATACTTCAGTTAGATGATCAAAATTTTGTTCTTCTTTGCTCACTTCATGATTTTGCTCATTTGTTTTCTTTTCCCTCTCTGCCTTTGTCTTTCTACACTGGAGAAGTACTATTTGTATGTTTCTCTTCATTGAGAAATCCCTCTATTTGTTGCCTCTTTCCATTGGACGCCATATTCCTGTGATGGACTTACTATGGTTTTTTTTTAGGGTATTTTTTTTCTTTAGGGCAGGACAGCATTTTATCTGATGTGCACCCAAATTATAAGACATTTTATAGTTATTCCAGGAGGAGGATTCTCTAGAAGTTTGCATTGGCTTTTATGTAGTGTTGTTTCTTCTTTAGTATTTGCAGATAAAAGTCAGGAGCGGCCTGGAAATTTGTATATTTCTTCTGAGTTCATGAGAAAAGGTAAGATGGGAATCTTCCCTCGATTAGTATTATGTCTGTTCCTTTTTTTGTAAGGTGGGATCGGGAGGAGTATTTATTATTGTTTTAAAAATTATTTCCAGGCTTAAATTTAGCCTGTTTTCTATGGCTTCTCACTTATCCTCACAGAAGACACTTAGCATCCTTCAAATGAGTGAAGTGGTGAGATGAATGTTGTTGAGAATTAAAGACAGTCTGAACATGGAAGCCCCATCACAGTCACATCCTTTTTTGCAAGTGGATTGTCATTGTTCTCAAGATTCAATAGAACAGGGCAGAGGTTGGGAAGAGAGGGCAGGATAGTATAACAATCACCTTGAAGAATCATCTTTGACTGAATAGGGTCTCCTCTATCACATATTACTTTTTTAGATTAGGTTCTGATCCATGGCTTCCTAGGAGATTAAGGTTTGAAGGAGTCTGTTGACTACTTAGATCCTTCTACCTCTAACACTCATTTTCAGAGTTTCATAACTCCCTAAAAGACTCCTTTTGCTTTCTAACCTCATCACAAGCCACACTCTCTCATGATTTTGTTCTCATTCAGCAAACATTGAAGACTCATTATGGAATTTTTTCCATTTTAAAAATTCTGAATTTAATAAATATCTATTAAAATGAGCCACTCCATATACACTGAGGAACAGAGAGTATTGTACTATGAATCTCCATCATGTACTTGCTTTTCAAATATATAAATTTAGTATGTAACTTTGAAAGCTGTCCTACTTATCTATGATTACTTCTATTCTCTTCTGTGTATTTCAAAAGCATTTTTTAATGTTTCTCTTTTCTTTCTTTTCCTTTTCTTTCTTTTTGCCAACCCTATTCCTAGCTTCCCCCTCTCTCCCAACTCCAATCCTCCCAAACTGAGAAAAAAGACAGACAAAACCTTTGTAACAAATATATGTAATCAAGAAAAATAATTCCTGTATTAGCTGTGCCCAACAATGTATGTCTCATTCTTCAAAATGAGTCTGTCTCCTCTCTATCAGAGGTGGGTAATATACTTTTGCTCATTGGTTCTCTGAAAGTATGTTAGCTCTTACATTGATCAGAGTCCATAAGCCTTTTAAAGATGTTTGCTTTTATGTATATATTTTTACATTGTATAGATAGTTCTCCTGGTTCTACTCACTTCACTTCATCTAAGTCTTCCCAGGTTTCTCTCAAACACATCCTTTTTACCTTTTCTTATGGCACAATAATATCCCATGGCATCCATATACCACAATTTGTTCCATTGCTCTCTAGTTAATGGGTACCCCATTAGCTTTCAGTTCTTTTCTGTAACTTGAAGAACTGCTATAGACATTTCTGTACATATGAGTACTTTTCATCTTCCTTTGATCTCTTCGGAGCAGAGGTCTAATAGTAATGTTGCTGGGCCAAAGGGCATACACAGTTTAGTGACTTTGGGGCATAGTTCCAGATTTAAGCACTTACTATGTGCAGTGCTCTATGAAGGGAACTGAAGGAAGAGGTAAAGATAGATTAACGCATGGCTCCTAACTCAGTCATCTCACAGTGATTTTGTTTTATTGTCTAATTGTCCATAGACTGCCAGTTGCCTTTTTTCTCCTTCCTTGCCCCTGTTTTGTATAAATTCATAGGGTTTCAGATTTAGAATTGGAAGGGACCTTAGCGATCATCTAATCCAATCCCTTTATTTTCCAGTAGAGGAACCAGGAAGCTCAGAGAATGTAAGTGGTTTGCCCAAACTCACTCATGTCGATAAGAGGCAGAACCTGGATTTGAACCCACCCCACATACTCTGACTCCAAATCCAGCCCACTCCCCACTGTACCACACCATCTCTTAGTGTTTGATTTGTTCCACCTAGGGTCTATATGGCAAGTTTTGGGGTTTTTTTCCGATCTATTTTTCAGAGTCATTCTCTTGTAAGCTCCTTGAGGGCAGGGACTGTCTTTTGCCTCTTTCTGTATCCCCATCGCTCAGCACAGTTCCTGGCAGTGTAGGTGCTTAATAAATGTTTATCGTTTGATTGTTCTTATGTTACCCAGCTGTCTACTTTTCCCTGGTGGATTCAAGTGCATGTGTGTGAATTGTCTTTTCTCAGAGTCACTGGTCAGGCCGTGGAGGGACAGACCCCAGTCAAGCATCTATGATCCATTTGCTGGCATGAAAACTCCTGGCCAGAGACAGCTCATCACCTTACAGGAACAAGTCAAGCTGGGCATTGTTAATGTGGATGAGGCTGTTCTCCATTTCAAGGAGTGGCAGCTGAATCAGAAGAAGAGATCAGAGTCCTTTCGCTTTCAGCAGGTAATTTCTGCTTTCCATGTGCTTGCCATGATTAGAGCTACAACACCCAGAATGGAGAGCTGCTGCTAGCTGGTGGCTGGTTCGGTAGCTTTCCTTGTTGCTGAGATATGCCGAACAAGGGGCACTAACTGTACAAAAGCCCCTCCTGCAGCCCCTTCACCTCCATGGTCTCCCATCAAGGACAACTTTAGCAGAAATGAGGAGTAAATAAAGGAGAAATTCCACTGCTTTCTAGACCTGATCCTGCTCTCTGTGACTCAGGTTAGGAAACTGGCCTCCCCTGCAGTCACTGGGCTGTGGCTTTATGTCTCCTAGAATATAAACCCAGGGCAGGCATCTGAGAGTCACTGTTAACACAGCAGGAAGAAGCAGCCTAAGTGGCTAATTAACTTTTGCTAGCACTGATAATGCCAGCTAACGAGTGAATGAAAAATATAAATACGATTGGCTAAGCACTGTGCTAAGGAGATGGTATAATATGGAAGATGACCAGCATTATCATAATAGTAATAATACCTAGCATTCATAGAATGCTGACTATGTTCCAGTCACTGTGCTAAACATTTTACAATCATCTCATTTGATCCTCGCAACAACTCTGGGAGGTAGGTGCTATTATTATCCCTATTTTATAATTAGGAAACTGAGGCAGACAGCAGTAAAGTGACTTGCCCACGTTCGCACAGCTAGTAAGCATATGAGACTGCATTTGAACTCAGGTTTTCTTGACTTCAGATCCAGTGCTTTGTGCGCTATGGTGCCACCTAGCTGCCTAATCATAAAGTCATTCAGTATTAGTAATATTAAATACAAGTGATAGGACTTTTATTTTTGTATTCAAAAGTTTTGCAAATTGGGGGCAGCTAGGTGGCACAGTGGGTAGAGCACCAGCCCTCAAGTCAGGAGGACCTGAGTTCAAATCCAGCCTCAGATACTTGACACTTACTAGCTGTGTGACCCTGGGCAAGTCACTTAACCCCAATTGCCTAAAAAAAAAAATTACTGAGTGTTCCCCCAAAAAATCTACTTTCTTTAACCCTTTAATGTTTTTTTAGAAATTTGCATCATTTCAAAAATTTTTTTTAAATGACCCATCTTTAATTTAATAATTTATTGTAAATTTGTGGGGTTTTTCTTGCTCTGAAATTTTGGTGACAGATATTGCATCATGTAACCATGTAGTATCATACTGTAAACAAGTCATTACACATATATATTCCTGCTGATGCGTGCTGGACTTCCCGACAATGTGCTTGCCTGCCAACACTTTCTTCTTAAGACCTGTTGGTGGACTTGACCACTGATTGGTTTTAACTTGCATTTTGTGTGTTTATTTGGAAAATAATAAAATCACTATGACTTTAACTCTGTTACACAACAGATGAAACATGTACAAATGATTTTTCAAAATTTCCTTCACTTCTTTCCTTATGTTTCCCCTGCTCCCCAGTTGCACCCAAGGCTACTACTCCCCCCTATCTTTCCAGCACCCCCCAGGGGGAGATGTTGTCTACTTTGGGAATCTGTGGTCTGGAGTCAGAAAGACCTATGTTCCAATCCAGCCTCAGACGCTTGCTGGCTATGTGACCTTGGGCAAGTCACTTAACCCTGTTTGCCCAAGTTTCCTCATCTGTCAAATGAGCTGGAGAAGGAAATAGCAAACCACTCCAGTATCTTTGCCAAGAAAATCCCAAAAGGGGTCACAGAGTCAAACATGACTGAAAAACAACTAAACAGCAAAAATTGTACAATATATAAAATTAAATATTGTTATTAATAAATTGGGTTATTATTTATAATGTCAACATGGAAGTATTTCTCTAGTGGCATACTCCAGAGCTCAGTCTTGGTTCAGTTCTGTGCTGCATTGATAATAACTTAGATATCATATAATCGGATGTGTACTTAAGGATAGCTAATGCATTCAATGATAGCATCAAGATTCAGAAATATTTCAACAGGCTGAAGCTCTGGGCTAAATCTAGTAAGACAGAATTTAAGAAGAATAAATTTAAGTCCTTCATTCAGGTTATAAAGAGTCAAAGCACAAAATGAAAGAAATGTGGCTTAACAGCAGTTCACATGAGAAAAAAACAACTTAGAAGTGTTAATTAATTACAAGCTCAGGATGAGTCAGAGTGTTATGTGGCTGCCAGAAAAGATCATAGCCAGAAAAATACATAAGTTTTTGGTGTGAGGAGTCCTTCCCCCAGTTCTGATCACAACCCTTCCAAACCCTCTCCAGCTTTGTAGATGGCAATCGTGAATTTCTGTAGCTAAAAAAAAGAAAAAATCATCTCTTGGTGCACAAAGCATCTTAAAACAGTGCTTTGACCATGTCCCACTTTGGCACAAAATCTTTCAGTGTCTCTCAATAGTTAGTTACAGGATAAAGTCTGAATTCCCTAACCTGGCCTCCTCAAGCTTTGTCCCACCCTCCTTTTCCTGATTATTTCTAACTATGTCTCCAACAATACCCCTCCATCCCTGCCGGACTTAGCTCTCTCTGAGCCTGCCAGGCCCTCCCCTGCTATTTTTTTTTTCCTTCTACACCTTTGCCAGTCACTTAATAAATATTTACTGATTAAATCGTCAATGGTTCTCTGACCCTAACTGGATCCGGTTGACTCCCTTTAGGGAGCAGGCAGGAAGCATAGACAATGCCCTGAGAGCTTGATGTTTTTAAAAAAAAAAAGCCCTGCCCAATCATGCGCTGATGTGCAGCAAACTTTCCTGCGTGGGGATCATACCAGGTTCTTGCCTCTGAACCGCCCCCTCTGGAATCTTCAATCCCCAGATGACTCTGGAGGCTCTTTGAATTGTCTCAGCCCTTCTGATCCCACGTTACATTGTTAGGACCAGCTTTTAGCACTTCTGACACAGATGTTTCCAGCATTCCTTCTCTCTCCCTGGCAGGATGCTCCCCTCTAAAACATCTGTCTTTCTCTGCACTGGGTTCTGGAACCTCAGGGTCTGCCAGCCCATTCCCACCTCTTCAGTGGCTCTCTGATAACCCCTGACTTGCCATTACCTTGTGGTAGAATAGCCACTATGTCACTGGAGCTCTCTGCGAAAAGGATCCTAGGGCCGATCAATCAATCAACAAGCATTTATTAAGCATCTGCTGTGTGCTAGGATCATAGCTGGAAGGCACCTTAAAGGTCATATAACCCAATTTACAGATGTGGAAACTGAGGCCCAAAGAGGGGAATTGAAAGACTATTTACTCTGTACAAGGCACCCAGCATGAAAAGAGGTTGTAAGACATGGCTGTAAGACTCTTAAGAAGAGTTTTCAATCTCTCTAGGGCAGGAGTTCTTAACATGGTTGGAATTCATGAACTTTGATGGGGAGAAATTATATCTTTATTTTCACTAACCTTTGGATTTCCGTTGTCATCCTACATATTTTATTTTATGCATTTTAAAACATTATTCTAGGGCAGCTAGGTGGTGTAGTGGATAGAGTTCGGGCCTTGGAGTCAGGGGACCTGAGTTCAAATCCAGTCTCAGACACTTGACATTAGCTGTGTGACCCTGGGCAAGTCACTTAACCCTGATTGCCTCACCAAAAAAAAAAAACCAACAAAAAAACAAACCATCACTCTGAGAAGGGGTCCACAGATTTCACCAGCCTGCTAAATGGGTTCATGGTACAAAAAGGTTAAGGACCCCTGGTCTGGAGAGATGAGATGTGCACATAAGGAAATAATTGGAATCAGAATCTCAGTGCCACTCTGAATTCCTGTAGTACAAGTAGCACATGTTGGGTGTTCATCCAAAGCTACTTTGTACTGGGAGGCAGTGTGGTGTGGTAGTAAGGGTGCTGAGCTGGTACTCCTGAGAGATGGTTTCAAAACCTATCTCTTCTGTTTATTAGCTGCTTGACTTTAGGCAGGTCATTTGGCCTCCATGAGCCTTAATTTTCTTATCTGTTCTACCTATGTCACGAGTTGATTATGAAGAAAATGCCTTAAAGCAACCTAGACACGTGAGTTGTTGTCACAGGTATTATTATCATCATCATGTAATCCACCCCCTTCATTTTAAGATGAGGAAACCAAGGCCCAAGAGATGGAGTAACAAGCAATACCCATAGGTTGTAGCAGTCTTGGGACTGGAACTCTAGCCTCCTGCTGACTCCCAGAAGCTCATGGGAGAGGTGAGATTGTAAGGGAAGCCTTTGAGGGGCAGCTAGGTGGCACAGTGGATAGAGCAGGAGGCCCCGAGTTCAAATGTGACTCAGACACTTATTAACTGTGTGACCCTGGGCAAGTCCCTTAACCCTGATTGCCTCCCCTCCCCCCAAAGGCAGGGTTTATATAAGTGTAGATGAAGAAGCAAGGTGTTTCTGGCAGAGGGAATGATGGGAGCAAAGGGTCAGAGACAGGAATGTAAAGAGTCCGTTTGGGAACAATAAGAAAACTATTCTGGCTAGAGCTAAGGAGCTTATGTAGAAGAGTAGCTGGAGATAAGGTTAAGGTTGAAGAGTCTGGTAAAGGCCATAATTCAAACAGTCTTAAATGATAGGCTAATGAATTTCGACTTCATTTCAGGGAAAGTCTCTTGTTTAGCTGTTTTCAATTGTGCTGACTCTTCATGACCCCATTTGGGGTTTTCTTGGCAAAGATACTGGAGCCATTTCCTTCTTCAGCTCATTTGACAGATGAGGACATCGAGGCAAATAGAGTTAAGTGACTTGTCCAGGGTCACAAAGCTAGCAAGTGTTTGAGGCAGGATTTGAACTCAGTCTTCCTGACTCCAGGCCCAGCACTCTATCCACTGTACCATTTAGCTGCCTGAAAGAATCTTACTTTGGGACATAAAAAGAATAAAAGTCTGAAAGTGTTTGCTTTTTTCTGATTGAAAGCCACCTGTATTGAGCCCTGTTAATTTTATTTCCAGAGAAATAGTTCATTTTTAAAAAATTAAGTCTGCCTATAGCCTTGGTGCCATGAGGATAATGTCAGAGTATATATTAAAAATAAATTTATTTTCAATCTTCTAGGAAAATCTTAAACGGTTACGAGACAGCATAACTCGAAGACAACTTGAGAAGCAAAAATCCGGGAAACAATCAGGTATTACTTTTTATTTCAGACAATGTTTAGGTCTCTGGTTATAGTAGAAAATTTTTAAAAATTAATGTAGTATGTAAATTAATGTAGAATGTAAATTCAGGATCACATTCCATGGTTTTGGGCCTTTGGAATTAGTCATCATTCAAGTCAAAACAGCGAATTCTCCCCCCCCCAATAAAGCAGCAAGTGATGAAGGAGCATGGGATAAATGATTAAGTGAAAACGACAGCGGGTTCATACATTTTAAAAGCAAATATGTCTTGCACAACATCAGGGTGCAACTGGAATTGTTAGTGTTGATGAGACAGCAGTCTATTTCCTCTTGCAAGACCAGGAAGACAACAACTTTATCTCTAATGTCTGCGCTTCCCTATAGGAAAGTCTGAAGTGATTAGAATTTTTTAAAAGGGGGAGGCCAGGCAGACATCCATGGACCATTTTCTAAAAAAGTCATCAAGAGGCCCTATATCTCTGGAAAGATGCCTGTCAAGATCTTACCTAAGGGACCCTTCTAAATTCCATGACCCTTATTAAAATGTTCCTTTATGGGTTGGTTTCATTATAAGTGGTAGTATATCTTTCTTTGAAGAATCCTAATGTACTATCGACATGTAGCCTGCATCTCTTGACTTCCACAAATTCCCGGCTTCCCTTTGTCTCTGTTGGCGCTGAGGATGGCGAAGGCCTAACCAATCAACAAGTGTTTATTAAATGTCCACTCTGTGCCAGGAACTGTGCTTAGCCCTGGAGTTGTAAAGAAGGGTTCCTGTCCTCAAGGAGCTTACGTTCAACTGAGGGAGACAACGATGTGCTGGAGAGCACTGGTGGGGGAGGACAGAGAGGCAGGAAAGGCTTCATGCAGATGAATTTTGAGGGATTTTGAGAGGTTGAGGAGAGGTCATGGAGAGCAGCAAGTGAAAAGCCCAAAGACAGGAAATGGAATGCTGTATGTGAGGAAAATCTATAAGGTCAATTGGTATAGATAGTAGCATGTGTAAAGGGGCAGCTAGGTGATGAGTGGATTGAACACAGGATCTGGAGTCAGGAGGACTCATCAAATCTGGTCTCAGACACTACTGTGTGACCCTGAGTAAGTCACTTAACAACTGTCTGCCTCAGTTTCCTCATCTGTAAAATGAGCTAGATAATGAAATGTTCTTTGCCAAACACACACACACACACACACACACACACACACACACACACACACACACACACCCAATGGGGTCATGAAGAGTTGGACACAAACAAACAAAAAAAAACTGCAAAGAGTATGTAAAGCAGAATAATGTAAGGAACTGGAAAAATGGGTTGGAGTCAGTGGTGAAGGGTTTTAAATGTCAAACAGAAGAAGAGCATTTAAACGCCAAGTGGATGAACTCAGCTCATTAGCAGCCAACCAGGGAGCCAGAAAATTCCCATTCAAAAGGTAGAACTGAAAATGAGCACAAAGCAGTGAATGAATCTGGGAATTAAGACTTTGTCACTCTCTTGATACACATAAACACCAGGTCTTTACTGTTCAAATATTTGCTCTTATATCATTCTCTTATTAAAATGGAAGCAGTTTGGGTTTCAGTGTGTTTCTAGTTCACCCCTGGAAAAAGAGAGTCCAAAGTCAAAATTTATTTAAAAATAAAATTCTAAGTCTAGAAATGTTCATTTTAACATCATCTTGTGCTTAGAGTGTGGGCCAGACTTTGTTTCTGGAAAGAATGATGCACAAGGCAATGGGGCTCCCCCTCTGAAATACAATCGTGCTTTTAATGCCCTCTAGGGAAAAACTTTAAAGCTTTGCAGACCACGTCTTTGGGTTTAATGTATCCTCAATTGCTGTTTTCACACGACAGATACCATACTTCTTAGCAAGCTCCTGACTGGCCCAAGCTGCTTTGAATCCCAGCAACTGGGTGCTCCTCTGCTTTGAAAGAGCACCTTTAGCCACACCCAAAACCAGGGGAGGGAGAGGCTGCAGCCAGCCGGAACTTCCTGGGTTGTAAAAATCTATTTAGCCAAAGGCACACAAGAAATCTTATACCTGCAAACAGGACCCACCCTGGTGCCTTGGGAAGGCTTGATGGTAATTCTGACGCTCTGGAAACTGGCAGTGGTATATTTGACCTCTTGCTTTGGCTTCTCAGTGTGTTTTCTGCAGAAATTAGTGATCTCAGAGGCATTTGTCCTCTGCCAGGAGAAGTGGTCATTTTCCCTGAAGGGTCAGGCAAGGTTCCAACCTGATTCTGGGTAGAAATCTGGAGAAGGGGGAGATAGAAAGAGAGAGAGAAAGTGAAAGAAGTGAGTTATATGGGGTCATCTTTATAACAATATACTTAGTAACTCCTCGTTGGATTGAATAAAAGCCAGTGGAGAGCCATGATGTTAACTATTAGTCCACGTTTAACTCTTTATTGAATAAGGGAACTCTAGTTCCCTAGTGGGAACCCAGCAATACTGTGGCTCAGTCTTGGAAGTCTGTGCACCTGTGAGACTTCTCTTTAAGGTACAAGTTGTTAACTTACATTTTTGTGTTATGAACCACTCTGGCAACCAGGTGAATCCTAGGGATCCCATCTGAGAATAACATTTTAAAATGCATAAAATAAAACACACAGGGTTACTTGAACTCACTAATTTCTGCAGGACATACATCGAAAAACCAAAGCAAGAGAAATTATGTCCAATTATAATTAAATGCAATTATCAAAATATTTTAAAAATTAAGCTTGCAGACCTCAGGTTAAGATCTCCTGCTTCATGGTGCTATAGCCCCTTCTGGGTTATGATAATGAAGGAAGACCACATAGTGTTAGAAAAGAACCCTCCATTTTTAGCTGAAATACTTGTTCTCTTCCCAAAGTCACCTCCTCTACCCTTCCCTGCCCATTTTTCAGGATCAATCGAGAAAGGTATTCTCTAGGAAGCTAAGAGTTTGGGTTGTTTGGGGGGGGGGCGTTCATTTTTGTTTTTAATTTTTGGTGCAGGGAGGCAGCTAGGCACGGTAGATAGAGCTCTGGGCCTGGACTCAGGAAAACCTGAGTTCAGATTATACCTCAGACTCTTACTAGCTACACGACCCTGGGCAAGTCATTTAACTTCCTCGCTATAGAATAAGAGAAATAATAGCACCTACCTCCCAGTGTTGTTGTGAAGATCAAATGAGATAATGTTTGTAGCACAGTGCCTGGCACATAGTAGGTAGTTCATAAATGCTTATTCCTTTCCCCTTTTAGTGACTGTTGTGAGCATAATAAACATGATAGAATGTAGGCTCCCTTATAGAACATAAGTTCCTTCAGGGCAGGGAATGTTTCCTTTTTGTCCTCATATCCCCAGTGCCTGGTACATTCTTGATAAGTGCTTGTTGTTTGGGATAGATATTTGGTGTTCCTGCCTAATTCTCACTTTTCCTTTTGATTCTAGACTTAGAGATCACAGTTCCTATTAGACATTCTCAGCAACTCTCTGGAAAAGTGGAGTATGGAATCTATGAGAGTGGCCCCAGGAAGAGCATCTTACCACCAAAAAACACATTACGCAGAGGTGACTGGAAAACAGAAAGCACTTCAAGTACATCAAGTAAGCAGGGGTTAGGATTGGGAACGAAGGTGGGGAGTGGAGGGTGGCTGGACAGCCTTTTGTCTTTGGTTCAGCTGGGTGAGTCAGGCATAACTGGGTGTCCAGCATCCATACAAGTCATGAGACCATCTGGAAGGGAACTCAGATGCTGTCCAGTCTGACCCCCTCATTTTTCAGATGAAGAAATGAGAGTCACAGGGTCACTCAAGGTCACACAGGTGGTAAGCTTCAGCAGTGGGATGGATCATGGATGAGTGTGTGAGTTTAAAGCTGCTTCCTTTTCCTCTTCCTAGCCTAAGAAATGAGCATCCTCTAATTATCTTTCCCAGGGGCCTGAAGGTATTTCGCATGCATTGCATTTGGTCAGGATATAGGTTGGATGTTTTCCCAAAAGCTGACTTGCACAAACCTGAGCATAGCCTATAGTTGTGGTCTTAGAGGGAGGACATTTGAAGTGATGGAGAACATTGATGACAAAAATAAATTTAAAAACTTTTATTTGAAATAAAAGATCTAAAAAACTGTACCCAAATCATATAAAATATATCTTTTGAGTGTGAATTATTTTTAAATGTTCATATGTAGTTTTCCTTTTGAAGAAATCTCATTTTAAGGGTATGGCCTATATTTGGACCAATATGGTATCTGTGGAAAAGAAATGTAGAACAATGGATAAAAGGCCAGCCTTGGAGTCAACAATACTTGATATTAAGTGTTGCTCTGACATAGCAGTTGGGTGACAATAAGTCGCTTAATCTTCTCAGTACCTTAGACAACTCTTTTAAAATTGCAAGTTATAGATGAGTTGTCTATCTACATCAAAGGAAGAAATTTCCACAACAGGAAAGCCTGTTTGGGAAATCCCAAGTCTGGACCAAAAAATCAAATAAATACCCAAAACAACATTAGCCTATTTCTTTCATCTCTCCACCAAAGTTGACTACATAGCAACCATTTTATAGATGGCTAACCCTTGGCTTTTAATGGGAAAGTAACTTGAATAAAGTTAGAGTTAGGACAAAATAAAGCAAGGCATGAACTTCAAGAATAATAACATTTTAAGCTAGTGAAGAGATTAAGGAGGAAACTTGTTTTTGACCAGAAAACTTGAATATAGTGCCTGGCATAACAGGCAACCCATAGCACTATGTAGATGAGAGCTATTGGCTTTATTAATCTATCAAGTGAGGCTGTGAACTGACTGTCCTGATGTACTGGCCTGACAAATGCATTTGATTATGTTTGCTCTTCATCAATAAACTTTATGTTCTTCATCAGAAAAGTGATAAAAGAGTCAGAGGGAAGCTAAGCAATAGTAAATTTCAGTAGCTAACCTATTAAATTATTCCTCTGGAAAATCATAAGGATTGAAAAAATGGTATAGCTCAGGGTACATGAGGGAGCATTGTGAAATTGTAGAATGTCCGAGACAGAAGGAACCTCTGTGGGTGTTCTAGTTCAGAGGAATATAAGGGAACCAGATGAAAATGTAATTGGGAGATATTTTTTAAATTTTTTTTAAAGAATATTTTATTTTTCCCCCCAATTACATATAAAGACAGTTTTTAACATTTATTTTATTTTTTCAAATTACATGTAAAGACAATTTTTAACATTCATTTAAAAAAATTTTTGAGTTCCAAATTTTCTCTCTCCTTCCCTCACCTCCTCCCTTGAGAGGGTAAATAATTTGATATAGGTTATATACATTCAATCATGCAAAACATATGACCATATTGGTCATGTTGTGTAAGAAGATACAGACAATTGAGGGATATTTAACAAAATAAATAAAAATACGATAGCATGTAGATAATGTTGACATATGATTTTCCAAGTCAATATGAGCGGACAGGGATCCTCATGCAGGAATTAACAGCCCCTGGTTTCTAATTGACTTGGACACCATTGGTCTACTCCAAATCCTCCTTTTGTAGATAGAGCATCTGAGGCCCAGAGAGGTGATGTATTTGTCCTAAATCACGCAGTAAGTTAGTTGCAGATTCAATACTAATACCCAAGTCTTCCAGTTCTCAGCCCTGTGTTCTTTCTACTATGCCAATATAACAATGTCTGGCTTAGCTATCATTACAGCCTTCTGCGAGAAGTCTCTATGTAAATTTCTTGCACACATGATTTAATCCAGTTACTACTGAACAGAGATAGTGTGCCAGCGGATAGAGGGCTGGGTCTGGAGTCATCAAAGACCTGGGTTCAAGATACGAAAATGAAAGGGTTTAAGGTATATTGTCAGTGAGCCAAATAAAGTTTAGGGTGAAGAAAATGTATCAGTAGATTTTTTTTTTAATTACACAGAAGAAAGAAATTTGGAAGGGTTCACAAACAGGACAGTTTTGTTTCTTCCTTGTTAAATTTAATATGCACTTTTAAAAAACAAATTGTATATAACATTAGCTCACAGTTTCATATAGAAACCTCTTTTTTGTCCTTCTTTGTATATTAGATGTTTGCATTTGTTGATGACTTTTAAAAAGTTTACAAAAACAGAAATGAAAAGTTAGTGGGATTAAGGAAGGACATTCTTTTTTTCTTTTAGAATAATTGATGTGTTTTACATAGTGCTAGATTGTAGAGAACCTTAAATACCTTGTATTTTATCCTCATAACGATATTGTTGTTGAGTCATGTCCGACTCTCCATCGCTTGATATGGGGTTTTCTTGGCAGAGATGCTGGAGTGGTTTGCCATTTCCTTCTTCAGTTTATTTTACAGATGAGGAAACTGAGGCAAGCAGGGTTAAGTGACTTGTCCAGAGTCACACAGCTAGTAAGTGTCTGAGGCAGGATTTGAACTTAGGAAGAAGAGCCTTCCTGACTCCAGGCCCAGCACTATATCCACTGTACCACCTAGCTGCCCAAGTCAGTAGAGAGCCCCATAAAACTTTTGAGCAAGGGTCAGGCAGGGTTCTTAAGAAGATCATTTTGCCAACTATATGAAAGATGAATTGGAGTGGGGATAGACTAGAAGCAAGAAAACAGATTAGCAGACCATTATAATAGTCCCAAAGTAAATTATTTTTCCTTTGTGTTTTATCTTGATAGCATTTTGTGCCTAGGTAGGAAAGAATTGATTTCTGGGAGCAGTAGGTATTGTGGTTTGATATAGAAAAAAATATTCCCTGTTGCAGGATACTTGGTTACTGCCAAAGACTTTTATTTTAGCTTGACTGATTAGAGGATGTTGTTGACTTGGCCAGTTTCCTTCCATGCCATGACCACAGATGGCATGCCAGTTCCAGCTAGCTGTTGTGAGAACATGACATAAGGCCTAACCAGTAAAGAGAGATTGGTAAACTCATCACTGCTATTGAAGAGCCAATCTGGTAGCAAGCAGAAGCAATACAGCTGAGTCCTGCCTCACAGCTGTTCCACACAGACCTAAAAAACAAAGCAGACCAAGCCCTGATCAGGCAATCCAAGAAGAAAAAAATCCCAGTGAGTCATTTTTCCAGCCCAGGTTGGCACAGGCAAAGGTAAAGAAGAGAGGTCTGCAGACACTGGGGAGGGGGCCTACCTAGGAAGAGCTACTACAAAGTATTCTGTCACAGAGAAAGGGTGTGCACCAGGGCAAGAAGAGGTCCCAGATCCAACACAGAAGGGCCTGACCAAGGGGCAGGACTCAGGAATAAGTGCCAACCAGTAGCTCAGTTGCTCATTGCCCCAGGCCCAGGTCACAGAACCAAGGCTGACTGAGGAGGAGACCTACTGTTGGGGGTCCAGGCTGAGTATTGGTCATGGGTCCTAGGCTGTGTACTAAGCAAGAATCAGGTTCACACACAAGAGCAGCTGTGTGGCTGTGACCCCAAGAGCATAGCAAAGTTGTAGTTCCATCCATTAGTGCAGTATGAAACTTGCGCTGGAATATCAAGGCAAGGATCCCAGATCACAGAGGAGCCTGCAGTCCTGCAACTCTGATCCAGCAGAATTTTCTAGCTGGCTGATAGTGGTTTAGTACAGCAGCAGTCTACTGGAATTCCAATCAGAAGCAAGCCAACAGGAGTGTTGTGCAGACCCAAACCCAGGTCAGTAGCTTGGAACTCCTACCAGGAGGGAAGTAATCAGATTTTGCTTTGGATCAGATCACTTTTGGAACACTGAAAGCTTGCAAGTCCCCAGCCTGAGCTGTCTCTGAGATTCTTGAACACAATCTCAATACCTCAAGAAAGTGAAAGTGGGACCCTAGAGAACACAAGCTCAGCTCAGACATCCCCTCTAGAAGTGTGCGGAACCCACCCCTAAACTCTGAAACAAGGAAGTAAAGTAGAAGAAAAAGCAAAAAAAATTCCCACCATAAAAAAAGTATCCTGGTGACAGGGACATTGAAGACACAAACCCAGAAAAAGAGAATGATTCCAAAGCATCTACAAGGAAAGCCTTAAAGAAAAGCACTTTGAGGGGCGGCTAGGTGGTGCAGTGGAGAGAGCTCTATCCTTGGAGTCAGGAGGACCTGAGTTCAAATCTGTCCTCAGACACTTGACACTTAACTAGCTGTGTGACCCTGGGCAAGCTACATAGCCCTGATTGCCTCACCAAAAAGCAAAAAAAAAAAAAGAAAAGCACCTTGGGCACAAGTTCAACTCAAATTCTTGGAAGAGATGAAGCAAGAGTTTTTTTGAAGTATAAAATTATTTAATAAATGAAATGAGAGTGCTAATTGAAAAAAATTAGAGCTATAGAAGAAAGAATTGAAAAGGGAATTAATAGCTTAAAACAAGAGGTTCAAAATATTAACCAAACACTGAACTCCCTGAAAATTAAAGTGGACCAAATAGGAGATAATTATTCCATGAGATAATAAGAAATAGTAAAATAAGATCAAAAGACTGAAAAATAGAAGATATAAATTATTTCATAGGAAAAACAATTAACTTGGAAAACAGACTAAGGAGAGGTAATTCAAGAATCATCAGAGTATAACTTATGTGATGTTTTAAAAAGCTGTGTGGGACAGCGACCCCAACCCAAATTAAACTCAGAGACTTCTCAAGGTGGAAAGCAAAGGTTACCTTTATTACAATCTAGGGAGATGGCTGTCTGCTCCTCCAATACACTGTGGAGAGAGACAGAGACCCGAGTAACAGGGGCCGCCTTATAAAAACAATTCTCCGCCCACCATGCAAAGTCTCCACCCACCACTATCCCATACCCCCTTGACTGGGGGTGGGCTTGCATTCTAACTGGGAGGTGGGGCTTACATTCTAGGCACTTGAAATTCAAAGACAAGGAAAGAGGCGGGACACCAAGGGCAAACAGCTCAGGTTGGGGTTGAAGCAAGGCTTATTCTTTCTGTTAAGTGCTTAAAAAACAGGGTCTGAGTGGGGGAGGATTTTGAAAGTCGTAATCAAGAATTATTTGACCCTTCAAGGAGCCTTCACTTCTGAGAGTTCATTTCTCACACTACCTTCTGAACTCATTACCTTAATTACACTGAGAAGTCTTCACTGGGACATCCCGTTCAGAGCCTAGACATCATATTTAAAGAAATCACAAAAGAAAATTGCCCAACACTCTTAGAACTGGAGGGCGAAGTAGAAATAGAGAACACATCACATAACTCCAGAAAGAAACTTCAAAATGAATATCCCAGGAACATCATAGCCCAAATCCAGAACTTCCAGATCAAAGAAAAAAAATACCACAAAAAAAAAAACAGAAAGAAAAACTTCAAGTAGTAAAGAACCACAGTCAGGTTTACACACAGTTTAGCAGCGACCATTATAAAGGATCAGAGAGCTTGGAATATAAATATTCCAGAGGACAAAAGATATAAGCTTACAATCAAGAATAACTTATCCAGCAAAACTGAGTAGAAAGAATCCTAGAGAGGTAAAAAATAAATCTTTATTGAAATAGAGTACTTCCAAGCATTCCTAATCAAAAGACCAGAGCTACCTAGAAATGTTGAAATGCAAACATGTGAATCAAGGAAAATGTAAAAAGGTAAACATAACAATCATAAGGAACTAAACAAGAATAAAATGTCTAATTTCTAGTATGGAGAGATGATAGATGCATCACCTCAGGACCCTATCCTCATCAAGGGTTGAAGCAGAAGTCTAATTAGTTATAGGGCTAGGGAGTAGTTCTATCATTTTGGGATTATCTTAAATGAAGAATGGAAAGGGAGAAAAGGAGGAATATACTAGGGAAGAAAAGAGAGAGGAAGGATGGGGAAAATTATAAACAGGGTACACAAGTAGCTATCTATAAATGGCAGCCTGTATAAATAAGTAGGAAGGTTTAGTGATGAGGTTTAGGGGTTTAGGAGTGCTGGGACCCCAAAATCACAACAAGCGGTTCCTGCCAAAAAGAATTTGACCCAAGCCTTCTTTCAACCGAAGATAAGGTTTATTAGAATATCTGCCATATTAGGCAGGCTCTTAAAGGAGTCTGAACATTGGCTAGATTTTAAGAATCTGAGCACCTTAATGGTGACAAGGTGGACATTATATATACAGAAAGACTGTGGGAGGGATCTAGGAGTGGCCAAGTAGTTTGGGGTCTAAGGAGGAGGAGGGGTCTAGGGAGATCTGAATGGGAGTGGCCAGTAAGCTGGGGTGAACAGAACTCCTGGGACCTGGACCATGTGGCCAAAGAAGAATGGAGCCTAGCTATGATTAAGGGGCCACAGAGAGGTAAAACAATGGAAGGCAAGGCTAGGTTAAAGGTAACAGAGAATTGGGAGATTGGGTGTAGCCAAAATGAAAGGCCAGTTGATGGGATTATAGCCTCAGGGGAAAGCTAGAGATTTGGCCATGTGGGAAAATCCAGGGTTTTTCTTTTTTGGGGTCTAGATCCCATCCTCACCAACAGGAGCAGGCAACATTTGAACCTCACTCTCACCTGAATTGGTCAAAAGAGTGAAGAAGATAGATATGCACACTATAGGGTACAGAAATATATTTCATTCAAAAGGGAAAAGAGAGAGTAAGAGGGAGGGCATATTAAGGGAGACATTAGGCCTAAGCAAAGCAAACTCTAAGTAAAGATTGACAAAATAGTTATAAAATATTTATAGCTACTCTTTTTGGTGTAGTAAAGACTTGGAGACTGAGAGGATACCCATCAATTGGGGAATTGCTGAATAAGTTACAGCATATACATATGATTGAATAATATTGAGCCGTAAGACATGATATAGATGGTTTCAGAAAAACCTGAGAGGATTTATACGAATTAATAAAAAGTGAAGTGAGTAGAACCAAGAGAACAGTTTATCTTAACAATATTGCAAAGAACAACATTAAAAGACTTAGGAACTCTGATCCACACCGTGACCAACCACAATTCTGGAGAAGTATGGTAAAACATGCTATCCACCCTCTAATAAGGAGGTGATAGATTCAGGGCACAGACCAAGACATTTTCCTTTTGTATGTAGTCAATGAAGGAATTTGTTTTGCTTGACTATACGTGTTTGCAAAAGGGGTTTTGTTTATCTTTCTTTCTCAAATGGGGGCTGTGAGGGTGAGGAGGATTTTGAGGTAATTGAAGAAAAGAAAATTTAATTGAAAAAAAAGAAAAACCAATGCAAAGCATATACTCTATGGTCAATCAATAATGAAGGTTGTCATTATTATTATTATTATTATTACCTATAGACTATCAACTTAAGGGACAGCCTAGTATAGTGGAGAGAGCACTAAATTTAAAATCACAAGCTATGTGACCATTGACCAGTCACCTAATCCCTCTGAATCTCAATTCACTCTCTCTCTCAAGGACTGGCCAAAATAGGTCCCTGCCTAAGCATCACTTAATGGGGTTTTTTTGTGCCCTGATGGCTCAGAGTGAATGCAAATAGTAATTGTTTCTTTTTGGGCCAGAAACAACCCTAATGGTCTTCTCCTCCCGGTTTCATATATATGTATATATATTTTTTTTTTTAAATTAAAGGGGCCATCCCTTGACTCACATCTTAACTGGCCTAATTACTGAATGGGCCTTGCCTCAGGCAAAGGGACAACTTGGAAAGACCTTAGCTTAAAAAGGCCAAAGTCTCCCACTGCTTCTGGGCCATCTCCAGTCATCCTGATCTATATCTTGCCACTGGACCCAGATGGCTCTGGAGGAGATAGTGAGGCTGGAGACTTTGCACAGGCCTCCCTAGCTTAAATCCATCAATTGCAAGTCATAGCATCATCTTCCTGATGTCATGGTCCTCTTCAAAAACAAAGGACAAACCACAGTTCCTTCTTCTATAAAAAAGGGGCTAATAGTATCTGTGTGTAGTAACTAGCTACCTCATAAGGTTGTTGTGAAGATCAAATGAGTTAATGTACGTAGAGTGCTTTTTCAACCTTAAAATGCCACATTATTATTGTATTGGTTATATGTATGAGACAGCTAGATGGCTCAGTGGATAGAGCTCTGGGCCTGGAGTCAGGAAGACTTGAGTTCAAATCTAGCCTCAGATACTTACCTCACTATATAACCTTGGTCAAGTCATTTAACATCTGTTTGCCTTAATCTACTAGAGAAAGAAATGGCAAACCACTCCAGTATCTCTGCCAAGAAAACTTCATGGACAGTATGGCCTCTGGAGTCAAGAAGAGCTAAAAACATCTGAATGACTGAAGAGATAGATAGATATATACATACACATACACACATGTGTGTATATGCTTGAATATTCTAAGTCAGGTATTATTATAGTTTGAGATCTATGGAAAAACAATTACAAATTCTACCTGGTTCTAACTAATCTCCATATTGGAGGAAGAAAGGGGAAAAAAGGCCTTCCAGACCCTAGTGAGTGGCCCATTTATTAGAGCTATATTTGGTACAACAAAATTGTAGCACAGAACAAGAATTTGAACAGTTGTTTGGAATTCACCATAATGAGATTTGACGTATGTAAAATAGGACATCCCTTAAAAGCAAGCCTTATATTGGGATAGATAAAAGGCTATGTATTCCTTATTCTGAACTAAGAATTTGAGGATTTAGAGCAGGAAGTTTCTCAGAGATTACCTAGTTGCAGTCGTAAAGTGATTTTTCTCACAGGTAGTAAGTGTTTCTTGTTGTTTGGTCATTTTTCAGTCATGTCTGACTCTCCATGACCCCATTTGGGGTTTTCTTGGCAAGGATACTGGAGTGGTTTGCCATTCCCTTCTCCAGCTTATTTTACAGATGAGGAAACTGAGGCAAACAGGGTTAAGTGACTTGCCCAGGGTCACACAGCTAGTAAGTGTCTGAGGCCAGATTTGAACTCAGGAAGATGTCTTCCTGACTCCTGACCCGGCACTCTCCATTGTGCACCTACCTGCCCTGTACATTAGTACTCATAAACAAAAACAGACATTGAACTCATACATAAAAGCACAAACTCCATGCTATTTACTTTTTCAAAAGAGGTACTGACTTTGACAAAATGATATCGTTATTGTTTTATTTGCTTCTTTGCCATATTTTCAATTTCAACTTATATTTCTCAGATGCAGAAAAGCCAGTAAATAGCTGAGGGCCATCAATTATAAGTGATCATAAATAGAAGGGAGTAGAGGGCATCGGATTTGTCTAGCTTTAAGCTGGAAACAATGCAAAAAAAATAAAACTTCAACATAAGGCAGTCAATTTGGTTACACACAGATATACACGCCCCTTTTCTTAGAAACAGGAAAAGCAAAAGCCCTCACCCATAAGTAAATGTTTGATTTCCTTTTAACCTACGTGATTCTACATCTGGCTCAGCTGGGTTTTTTTTTTTTTCCCATCAATCAGGTAGCAATAGTAACCGTTCCAGCACACGAAGTGTCCTCAGTGTCAGCAGTGGGATGGAAGGTGACAATGAGGTAAGATTGGGATCCTGTCTCACTCATCATAAAATTTTGGTTTGAGGATGATTTAAAATTCTGTTTCTCAAAAGAGCAGTTTGGTTTAATTAGTTTTTTTTTTAAAAGATTCCATAGAACCTTCCCCATAAGTAAAAGGGTTTGGGTAGTTCAAGAAAACCAAGGGCTCAGTCCTTGTCTTCATGGTGACCATCATAAGTGACTAGGCGACCACACTGCCCATTGCTAGGTCAGTACCAGACAGTTATCAGAACTGGTGGATGACCTTGTTAGCAATAGTTGGACTTTCTGGTATCTATCCCTTAGGTCATACCTCTAGATTGTGGTCAGGGTCTTTCTGGTGTCACAGCTGCTGCTAATCGTTCTTACCTTATTCCTGATTAATTTCATCTTGAAATTGGAAGACATGATAGTTTTGTATGTATGTGTAATGTCTGTGTGAAGCAGCCAATCAGGTCTGCAAGCCACTCTTCTATAAATTCCTGCTTATTGGCCCCAGGGAGACTTAGAGACAGTAATCTCAATCCTACATGAGTGGCTGAAACTTCATTTCCCCCCCTTTTCTTGCTCCTGATTTTGCTTCTTGAAGGACAATGAATTCCCAGAAGTTAACAGAAGCCGTAGCCCAGGTCCCCAGCACGTGGAGAGAGCCCCCTTCAAGTCACTTGAAAGGCCTCCCAGGATACCTCCACGAGCTGCCTCACAAAGGTAAGCTATGCCAGGACACTCAGTGTGTCTCAGTTGAGGAAACAGAGCTTTGATCTCATAAGAGTAGATATAAATGGAGGGGAGGGAATAAGAATTTATTTAGTGCCAGCACTGTGCTAAGTTCCTTACCAATGTGATCTCATTTGAATGGATGATCTTTCAACTAAAATGTCCACACCTGTTTTGTGACACAAGGGTCACAGGTTTGATAAGCCACACTGTAACTGGTAGAATTTTAAGTATAATGTAATCATTTATTATAAGCATAGACTAGTGGAAAAGACTTAGCATTTGAAGGCAAGAAACCCAAGTTTTAGTGCTGATTCTAATAGTTACTATGTAATTGACCTTCTCTGAACCTCATTTTATCATCTTGTGCTATGTTCTGAGGACGGTCAACAGGCATTTATGAAGCATTTACTGTGTACGAGTCAATCAACAGGTATTAAGTGCTTACTTGAGGGCCAGTTAGGAGGCAGCCAGATGGCTCAGTGGATGAATCACTGGGCCTGGAGTCAGGAAGACCTGAGTTCAAATCTGGCCTCTTGCGTTTACTAGCTGTGTGACCCTGGGCAAGTCACTTAACCTCTGTCTGCTTTCATCCCCTGGAGAAGGAAATGGCAAACTACTTCAGTATATTTGCCAAGAAAACCACACGGACGGTATGGTCTGAGAAGTCACAGAGTAAGACGTGACCAAACAGCAATGTGCCAGCCAAGCACTAGGGAGACCCAGAAAGGCAAAAATAGTACCTGCTCGCAAGGAATTTACACGTCACTGGGAGAGATGATAGTTAATACATCGGTGCATACAAGATATCTAAGGGTGAGGTTAAAAGGTAGCCTTAGAGAAGGCAACTTTAGCATCTGGAGGAACCAATGAAGTCTTCTTACACAAAGTAGCATTTGAGCTGAGTCTTAAAGGAAGCCAGGGATTCTGGAGAGCATTCCAGGCAGAAGGGACAGCCAGCGCAAAAGTATGGAGATGGGAGATAGAATGCTGTGGGCAGAGAACAAGAAGTAGTCCAGTGTGATTGGATCATGGAGTGTGTGGAAGGGAACGACATGGATGTACACTGGAATAACAGGAAGGGACTAGATTGTGAAGAATTTAACATTCCAAACAAAGGATGTTAGATTTAATGTTGGTGGTATTAGAGTTTATGCCAGTTTAAAAATTGCTTAATTCTTAATTAAACTCAAATTTAACAAATTTATATTTAATTCTGGTGATATTAGGGAGCCGCTAGAGTTTGCTGAGTTGGGGGGATAGGGGACAGCAATGACACAGTCAGATCCATGCTTTAAGAAGATTTACTTTGGCAGCTATGGGAGGATGGATTGAATTAAGCGGTGACCTGAGATGGAAAGACCAATTAGAAGGCTATAGTCCAAGAGAGAGGTGAAGGCCTGAACTAGATTGCTGGCTATGTGAGGGGAGAGAAGAGAACACACATGACAAAGGTCGTTCAGAAGGAAGTTACATCATTTGGCAGCTATTTGGATATGTGGGGTGATTGAAAGTGTGGAGTCAAGGATGGCATTGAGGTGGAGAACCCGTGTGACTGGGAGCGTGGTGGTGCCCTTGATGGTCATAAGAAATTCAGAATAGGGGGAAGGCATTGGGTGAAAAATAATGAGTTCAGTTGTAGACATGTTGAGATGGGGCATGTCTAGGGGCATCCAGTGTGAGATGTCCAATAGGCAGTTGTAGATATGTGACCAGAGCTAAGGAGACTGTTGTTGTTGTCCAGTCATGTCCAACTCTTCATGATCCCATTTGGGGTTTTCTTGGAAAGATACTGGAGTGGTTTGCTATTTACTTCTCCAGCTCATTTTACAGATGAGGAAAAGAGACAAACATGGTCAAGTGACTTGCCCAGGATCACATAAATAGTAAGTGTCTGAGACTGGATTTGAATTCAGGAAGAAGAGTCTTCCTGATTCCAAGCCCAGTGCTTTATCCACAGTGCCACCTGACTGGGGGCTGAATATATAGCCCTGGAAATTATTTGCATGGAACTGAAAACTGAATCAATGAGAGTTGATGAGATTATCAGCTGAGATAATATATAGAAAAAATAAAGAGGGCCCAGGAAAGACCCCCACAGTTGGTGGACATGACCTGGATAAAGATTTTGCAAAAGAGACCAAGAAGGAGCGATCAGACAGGCAAGAGGAGAATCAAGAGAGAGCAATGTTGTGAAAACCCCAAAAGGGGAAAAAGGAAAGAAAAGGTGGAAAAGGTGATCAACAGTTTCTGTTCTGTTGAGAGGTCAAGCATGAGTATTGAGAAAATATCGTTGATATGGCAAGTCAGAGAACACTAGTAACTTTAGAAAGAACAGTTTCAGTTGGATAATGAGGCTGGAGGCCAGACTTCAGAGGGTGTGAGATCATAGAAACAAGGAAGGAGAAAGGAAGTGGTAGCACTGACTATAGAGAGCTTTTTCAAAGAGTTTATCTGAGAAGGGAAGGAGATACATAGGATGATAACTAGCAAGGAGGTTAGGATCACAGGCTTGGGGAGATGGGTATTTTTGTAGGTAACAGAGATGAAGCCAATAAACAAGGGGAGACTGAAGATTAGGGAGGGCATGAAGACTCTTTGCTGGAGAAGACAGGATGATGTCAGAGGTGTTAGATGGGTAAAAGGGAGAAGAGGAAGTCCTCAGTGAATGAACTCAGTGTTTTCAGTCAAATATGTATATAAGATGAGATCCTCAGCTAAGAGTGTGGGGAAAGGGGTACTATTGGGAAGATTGTAGAGAGAAGCAGTTTGGAAAAGCCATTGTGGTGAGTGGGTAGAGAATAAATTAGAAGTTGGATCGCCTTGCTGTGGTGAGGGCCCAGTTGAGTTTGGATAACATAAATATGTAGTGGATGCAGTCAGTGCAGGCTCCTGGCTTCCTCTAGCTTTATTCAGCAGTATTTGAATAGGAACAAAGGAGGAAGATGGTGACAGTAATCCATGGTTGGGATCTAGTAAAGAGGATCAGAAAGAGGGTGAAGGGAACAAGCGTTTGAGAAAAGAGCTAAATGTATTGTTAAACTACAAAATTGGGAAGGGAAGGAGAGTGTGACCAACATAGGAGCAATTACATGGGAAAGTAATGAAGGATAGGGGGATTAGAGGTCCTAGTGAGAAGGGAAAATGAGGTTAGGAGTCGTAAGGCATAGGGAAGAACTTCAAAAAGCTTACAGTGCTAGAGAGGCAGTTTTGTACAATAGAAGGAGCACTGGATTTGGAGTTAGAGGTGCTGAGTTCAAGCCCATTTTCATACTACCTCTGTGACCTTGGGCAATGAATTTAAACTGTCTGTGCCTCAGTTTCTTTATCTGTACAGTGAGTGGGATTGAACTAGAAGGTTTTTGAGGCCTCTTCTAACACAAATATTTGATAGAAATAGGAGCAATGATGTACTTATTATTGAAATGTCTGTATTTTAATGTATTATGAAAATAATTTATTTTAAATAATGTTTATAGAAACATTTAGTATAAATTTAAGTTCCCCAGTTAACAGGTTAAACAATGTATTATGGAGAATTAATAATACTTTATGTCTATTAGGTGACTTTGGTAAAAATCACTTTATTTCTCAGTTTCCTTATTTGTAAAACAGAGTTTAAAATAGCAGTGCTACATACTCCACTGGTTGAAATGAGAATGAAATGAGATAATGCACATGGCAATATTTCTGAAAGTATAAAGCTCTATGTAAACATAAGGCATGGTTATTAATGTTGAAGTTGCTATAAGCAAGGGGCAGCTAGTTGGCGCGGTGGATGGAGCACGGACCTTGGAGTCAGGAGGACCTGAGCTCAAATCCGGCCTCAGATACTTGACGTTTACTAGCTGTGTGACCCTGGGCAAGTCACTTAACCCCATTGCCTAAAAAAAAAAAAAAGTTGCTCTAAGCAGCATCGCTGCTCTCTTATGGATCTTTCCTATTAGTGTGTAACCTTTTTGTGGGCAAAGACCTTTTGGTTTTGCCTTTCTTTCTATCCCCAAGCTTTGCATAGTGCCTGGAATATAGCAAGTGCTTAATAAATGCTTGTTAGCCAGGCATAGTGGCAGGCGTCTCTAACCCTGCTACCAGGGAGGCTGAGCTTAGAGGATCTCACTGGAGCTTGGGAGATCTTAGCTGCAGTTAGAGCTATTTATTGATTGTCCAAACCAAATGTGGTGTCAATATGGTGAGTCCTTGGGAGGAGGAGAGGGAGGAGCCCACAGACTACCCAAGGAGGGGCGAAATGGCCCAGATTGGAAATGGAGTAGGTCAAATCTTCCCTGCCAATCCATAGTGAAATGGCGCCCATGAATGGCTTCTACATTTCCATCCTGGGTAAGTTAGAGAGATGTAGTCTCCAAACAAATCTTAAAATGCTTGCTGATTGATTTATTGATTTCTTTCTAAGGCTAAGAAACAAAATCTAACAAGTCAATAGAGTTTTAGGGAACTTTTCAAATGTAATTTAGAAAGCAGCTGTATGCCTCCACCAGCTATAAATGATGAAATGCAAGAGCTTGTATGCTGTTTAGGTATCTGTAGAGTTCTTAATGTCAGCAGGAATCTTCACAATCTCTTGGAAACTCCATAGTTCCCATTAACAACCCATAGTTTAAATATTTTCCAGGCCAAATTCAAATATTTACTAAGCATCTGCTGTGTACAAGGCTCTGTGAATGATGCAAAGAAGAATGAGATGCGATCTCTGACCTCATGGAGCTTATAGTCTAGCTAGGGAGATACGCTAAGAATAGACGGAAATAACTATGAAAAAAATAGAACCTAGAAGTGCAGCAGCGCCAACAAAATGCTTTGCATGTACAAAAATTAGAGAAATTACTTCCTGCAGGAAGGAAATGACACTTCAGCTTGTCCCTGAGGTTAGTCCTCAGTTTGACAGACATAAGTTGCATTACTAGGGTAAGAGAGTTTCTGATACATTCAGATTTGGAAGTTTTATGTGGCTGGTTCCTATCTAGGTTTGTCCATGAAAAATGCAGGCATTGGCTAAATTAAGTCAGTAGTAACCTAATACTATAAAAAAAATTCTGACAACATAGATGCAGGCTGGGGAGAACTTGTTTGCTCCAAGTATAGCAGGAAAAAGGAATGGGTTCTTTATTTGGTCCCTGAGCTCACTGTGAATGTGGCAATTGTGGAAGAAAATAATCAATGTAATACTTTGTTGTATTAAAAGAAAGAAAAGGGAAACAATCTTTCTTCTGTCCTCTAAATTATTTAGAGACTTGTTAGAAAATTATATACATGGAGAGGAAGAGGGGAGAGATTTGATTGGAAATAAAGGCATTATGGTAACCAAAGATATTAATAAACACTTTTTAAAATAGAAAAGTATGTCTAGGTTGAGGGATATAAAGAAAGGGAGCCAAAAAAAAAAGGAAATTGGAGAGTACTGAGAATATTTTAAAAAACTATAAAAGCAATGAAGAATAAACCATTTGAAGAAAAGTTAATTATTTAAAGTTTTTATTGTACCCATGGTAAGCACAAGAATAGAGGAAACTTTGTAAAGCCATTGAAAGGGGCAAAAAAATATGGCAAAGAACCATAATAGTAAAACTATTGTGTAGGTATAGATGAATCACTGTTAAAGTTTACAAAATGCTTTTCCCTGTGAAGTAGGTGGTGCAGATATTATTATACTCATTTTTCCAGATAGTGAAGTGAGGCCCAGACAGGTGGTAATTTGTCCAAAATCACACAACCAGTAAGTGTCCCAGCTAGGTCTCTCCTGATGACGTCTCCCTTCCTACCACCATGCAGCCTTTTCAGAAATATTGTGAAGGGTCCAGAGATAATTCTTGCCAAATATTTTGTGGGGCAAAGGTTTGTAAAAAGAATTACATGGAGTGGGGATGGCAGGAACCATGGGAAAGGGCGGTTGTTATGCAAACATTTAATAAGCACCTGTTGTATGAGGAATGCTGGTAAGAGATACAAAAACAAACACAACTTCATCTCTACCCGCAGGAAACATTTTCAGGAGCCAGGTCCCTGGAGGGAGTGGCTGAGGGACAAACAAGGTGGGGGCAGGGGGCAGAGACTATGGGATGTCAGTAGGTCCAAGGCATTCAAGGACGGTGTCTGTACCTTAGAAGGCAAGAGATTTGGATCATAGGAGTGGAGAAGTGGTGCCTCTGTCTCCATGCTCCTAGCTTTCTAGGGCAGGAGAATATGTATGTGTGTTTTAGAGGGGGGTGCTTTTCACTTTGGGGCCCATTTTCTGAAAGGGGGAATTTCTTTCTACATGATCCCTAGAAGGAAAAGAGGAAGCAGCCCCAAAACAAAACTGTAATGACTGGTCTGTATTTGGCACCTTCCCACCTCCTTTTCATCACTTCTCTCCTACCTTCTGGTATCTCCCAGACAGAGATAATTAGGAGACAAAGGGACTTTCCCAGAGCCCTGCCAGAGATTCTGGAAGGTTAGGGTGCCCTGAGATTTGGAAATCTTCATCTCCTTCCTTAAGCCCCAGAGGGCTTATTCAAAGACTAACAGCATCTTTTAGGTGGAAGAGCCATATTACCAAGATGGGTCAAAAGAATAGCTATCATAGGATCTGAGGTTTTGAGCTAGAAGGGGGTTTAGAGGTCATCTATTCCAGAGGTGTCGAATTTAGTGTAAGCAACACACAAAACTCCCCAGTGCAGCCCCAAATTAAAATTAATTAATTAAAATATAATTGGAAAATATTTAACAAAATAAATAAAAATAAGGTACAACAGAGATAATGTTAATTTGTAGTTTTCTAAGTCAATATGTGCTTCACAGGGACCCATTTCTATTGGAATTTAATGCCACTGATCTAGTCTAAGCTACTCTTGGGAAGATTAAGTGACTTAACCAAGGTGACATAGTGACAGAGGTAGGATTTGAACCCAGGACCTTTGACTCCAAAGCCAGTGTTCTTTCCACTGAAGTATACTATAGCCTTTGTAAATGAATAGAATTATAATGTTAAAACTGGGGATCATAATTCCCTTTACTCTGAAGATAAGGAAATTTCCCAGCAAAGTGTAATGACCTATTGAAGGCCACTGAGCTAATTTGTGGCAGAGCTGGGCCTAAAATCCAATTCTCCTAACTCCCGGCCCAGTGTTATGCCTACTGAGCCACACTGCCTAATGGCCTAATGTGTTATGTAATGTTTAGGTATAAAGGATTTATTCAAGTCAAATGAGATAACATACGTAAAGCACTTTTTAAACCTCAAAGCACTATGTAAATGCTATATATTAATTTGTAATTTCAGGATTTTGTACTCTGAGGGGTTTAAAACAAGGCTAATAATTCTGTCATACAATTTTGTAATTAAGCATCATTTAAAAATATTAATATGATCAGCAATTGATTACCCATCTTCAGCCATCAATTTTCCATAGATTTAATGCGTTTAGTTACATAGCTTTCTGATATAGTATGTAAATTGTATGTCATCTGTTACAGAATATGCTACTGGTTAAAGGTAACATAAATTTCTGAGGTTAGAATATAAGGCATCTGTCCAAGAAGGTATGAGAAAAAGATGACTTTCACATATGAAATTATTAAAAAGTTCTGAGGCTAGTTAACAGGGGGCAGCAGAAATATTGGGGCAGCTGGGTAGCACAGTGGATAGGGCACTTGGCCTGGAGTCAGGAAGACCTGAGTGCAAATCTAGCCTCAGACACTTACTAGCTGTGTGACCCTCAGCAAGTCACTTAACCTTGTTTGCCTCAGTTTCCTTATCTGTAAAATGAGTTGGAGAAGGAAATGGCAAACCACTCAAGTATCTTTGAAAGAAAACCCCAAATGGGGTCGTGAAAAGTCAAACACAGCTGAAATGACTAAGTAACAAGTCAGAAAGATAGAGTTGGCAAATTAATAGGCTATAACCACACAGAGTTTATGGAATCTTGTTAAACAGGAAGGAAAAATGAGAACAGACAGGTTTTCATGAAATTGGTCCAAAGTCAGAAATGGGGTTTCATTTGTGTGTAAAATAATCAGAAAATTATTTGGTCATGATATTTAGTAAGAACATTATGAAAATGAGAGGAGAAATAAGAAGAGGGGGGCAAAGATTGAAAATCTGATTTCATTTGTTAAAAAGTACTTGCAAAGAAGTTTAAATGTGATGGATTTGGGGTTTGTTATGTTTGGAAATAAAAGTGTAAATGTGTCATTAAATCTATTTGAAGTATACAGGGCATATAAATACTTCACTGAATTCACGATTTCATCAGTGTAACTACCTTTCAACAGGGCAGATTGCAACCCATAATAAATGTGTATATTGGCAATCCAATATATAAATAGCTCTTGTAATAATTTTTTCAAAATCTCTGGTTTCTCTGAAAATCTTCAAGAAAAGAATACACAGTCATCTCTTTCGAAGGCAGAAGACAGGGCTAAGTAACCCTCTAGGTACCATTTAAACTCTAGAATTCTTTTGTACCCATTCCTCCTGATTCTGTGATACACTGTGCAGTTTAAACAAGATCTGATTTTTCAGTGTAAAATTTACTCACTCAGTATTTAGCCCAAAGAAGCTGTCCATTTTCAGGAGTCAGAAGAACTGGACAATGATGGGCTTTGTTACTATGTCCTTCTTGTGCCTTTGAAGCTTCTAATCTATACCCTAAACCAAGAGCCACCCTTCCTTTCCTAAACTGCTTAGTGAGTTTCTTTTCCTCACTTAAAAAAATTGCACAAAGGGCCTTCAGTAAGCATTTGTTGAGTAATTCCTCCAACTTTGACTTCTAGGTAGCATAACAATTATGTGAAGGAGAGTGATAATTAAGGAGTGCCTGATTGTACTCTCTTTCTCTGATTGTTGGCTAGTTTCCAACATAATTAAATATGCATGTTACAACACATGTGTGGAAACCTGCCCATCTGCAAACAGTTGATTTCATCTGTAAATAGTCACTTGGGCTTTACTCAAGTTGGGAAAACCATTCACAGGCATTCAAAAACAATGGAAACACGGCAAATGAGACTTAAAGTAATATGAAGTTAGTATGACAAGCTAATCAGAATACATAGAACACAAGGATGCCCCTTTCCCCCACTGCTATTTGATATAGTTCTAAAAATGTTAGTGTTGGCAATAAGTCAAAAGAAAGAAATTAAAAACATAAACTAGGGGGGAAAAAAGGGAAAAAACTATCAAATTATCTCCACTTGCTGATGTGATGGTTTACTTAGAAAACCCTAGAGAATCAGCTAATTAATGATTTAATACAATTAATTGCTCAGTAAACTAGCAAGATACAATGTAAACCCACCAAAAAACCAAACTGAACAGAAGTTAACAGCAGTCACCAATCTGCTTTTATGCAACATTTCTTAGGATGCCTGCCTCAGATCAGTCATCTGGCACACATAAAACAGGAGATGAAAACAAAACCAAGTGAAAACAGAAAAGCAAGATAGAGAATAAGTATAAGGCTCACATCTTTTGCAGCCATCCTAGGACTCTAGGCTATCTATTCCACGCATCTTTCTATTTCTCTTCCCTTCTCTTCCCCACTCCCAACACCATTCTTTTCAGTGAAGATGCTAAACAGCACCCTGTGCCCCGAACAGCTCTCTTTCAACTACCCTTTTCAGCATGCTATGGGCCAAAATATTTTGCTTTGTTTCTCTTGCTTCATATCTATTGAACTGATCTCTTACCCATTAGAGCTGTAGAACAACAAATTAACATGAAAACACTGTCAGTAACTTTGTTGCCCTTTTCTTTGAAGTCTTAAAAAAACAACAGCCAAGCATATTCGTGTACATCTGGTCACAGGAAGTGAATATAAAAAAATGTATGTGTGTGTGTGTGTGTGTATTTTGCATGCTTTGTAAACGGTGTAACATATTATGGATCTTAACTTTGAAGTCCATCTAATCAATTTCACAACCTGCTTTCCTTGTTTCATTTCAGGCCTCCAAGTAGAGAGAACTTCCATCCTCCTCCACCTGTTCCACCAAGAGGCCGCTGACTCCTCCTCTACCATGTTCTTTAAACAAGACTTTGGAAGAAAAGCAAGTGATTTCCAGCTCCTTAATGATGTGATCATTGACTTAATGTTGGATTGTACTGAGATTTCTCCTGGCCTTAAGATGTATAACATGGTCAGACTAGGCTGTCTGAAGAAGGGACTCCTTAGCTGCCAAGGACTGGGAAGCCAGGAACTTCATTTCCTCTTAAACATGCTGAGTGAGAAGTTCCTTTGTTCCCTACAAGACAGAAGACTTGGTTGGAATACGTGCCTTTCATTAGGGGGTCTAAAAAAAACCCCTCAGAATATTCATAAAAATGTGTTTTTTAAATTTATTTTACTGACATGTTCTTTTAATGCATCTTCAGAATACTCATATATAAAATGAGTTGCCAAGCGAGGATTACAGCAAGTGAGAGGATTCTGTACATAAATCTCAGGGGTGTGAGCATCTAACTACCCATCTGCTTTTAAAACAACAATTCTGTTCAGTGAACATTTAGTTATATTAGGGAACCTGTTAGTCAAGAGTATTAGGAGTTATCAATAATAATAGTAATAATAGGTAGCACGTATATATAGCTCTTTAAGTTTTACAAAGCATTTTACAAATATCTCATTTTGTTTTCATAACAGCCCTGGGAGGTAGGTGCTATTATGATTCCTATTTTACAAATGAGCAAACTGAAGCAAATAGAATCTACCCAGGGTCACACATCGAGTTCAGATTTAAACGAGCAAACTGAAGCAAATAGAATCTACCCAGGGTCACACATCGAGTTCAGATTTAAACGAGCAAACTGAAGCAAATAGAATCTACCCAGGGTCACACATCGAGTTCAGATTTAAACTCAGGTCTTTGGGACTTCAGGTCCAGCACTCTATCCAGTGGACCACTTAGCTGCAGAGATGCCAGTCAGTACTCTGAGTCATAGTGAAGGCAGTGCATTGGTATTGTTGAGAGTGTTCTTGACTTCTCCGCCATTTTCAAGCCAGGAGTGGTAGAGGAAATCCCACAGTAGGCGTGGATTTCTCTGTTTGCTTTCACTATTACTGGATTTGAGCAGGATGCCAACTTCTGTGGACGAAGGGAGATTGTTTTATGTGGGAAAAAAAACAGTAAAAGCATTAGAGTTTTTTGCTTATTAATAATGATAGTGATGATAACTGACAACTATATAGCACTTTAACATTTGCCAAGAGCTTTTCAGGCACTATCTTGTAGGCCTCCCAACAACCTTGTGAGGTAACAACTACAAGTATGATTATTCCTATTTTACAGATGAGGAAACGAAGTCTCAGAGAGGATCAGTGACCTACCTGTGATCACACAACTAGTAGTGACAGAGGTGGGGAACTGTATCCAGGTCTTCCTAACTCCATGTTCAGCATGCTCCTACTCTGCACTTCCTAGTCGTATATTCCCATATCAAAATAACTAAATTTGAGCATCCTATTTTGTTAAAACAGAGAAACAGCATTCCCCCCACCCCCACATTCCTATAAGCCATATCAGAATTACCTTTTGCTTAGAAATCTCCTCCTCTCCCTTGAACTCTAAAATTCTCTCATTCTGGGTTTTGTCAACTTTTTAACATTGCTCCCCCTCCCCTCCTAATGTGCATATATCCCAATAGCAATAGTATTAAAACTCTGAACAATTATGTTTTGCTGGGTGAATCTTTGATGATAAAATGCTCTTTATTTCTTCAATCACCCCTCACTACATACAGCTTCACTCATTTTGTTACAGGGCAGACAAAGACTCTTGATTTGACTGATGCCCAAATTGTTAATCCTTCCTCAACAGTAATTTTGTTAAATTACAAGACAAAATGCTGAATACCCTCCTTTAGTTCAAAATAAATTGGTGAGCATGGAAGGGTGTGACTTGGAATAAACACAGCTTAGGTTTTCTGATCTTTTTAGACATTAAAACAGACTGACTGCTGACTGTATCACTTGTTTAGATGAAATATTTTTGAGGACTTCTTATTTCCTAAATGTAGTCAGAGAGTTGCCTAAGCCTTAGCAAGGTTAAATGACTTATCTGTGGTTGCAGAGCAAATAAATATCAAAAGTGGGATTTGAACTCAAGCCTTCAGGGCTCCCAGTTAAGCATTCCATTCACTGAATTACTTCTCTTTAGATGCTAGTGAGTAACCCCTGAGGGACTGGGGGGCAAGTGTCTTTTTAATGCTTTTTAATGCCTTTCTAATGCTCTTTCTACTGCTTTTTAATGTTCATACATTAGCCTGCACTGCTGTGCTTCCCTTTATTATTATCAATTGATGTTAATTAGTCAGATGGAAGCTGTACTCCTCAGTCCTGCACCCACCCTAAAGTAATTTCCTCTCAGAGATTTGGCTGGAATTCTATCAATTTTCAGCTTTCTCTTGAGGGGAAATACGTCACCATAGAATACAAAGGGAAAATAAAGTGGTGATATGATAGGATTGCTCCTATCTTTTTCACTTTGAGAACTCAGAAATTGAAGACTTGGGATATCTAGAGAAGACTTTTTAACAATGGCAAACACAGCCATAGGAGTAGTCACCTATATTTCCCTAGCCCCTTCACAGGCTACGGTTGAGCAAGTGCCATGAGCTTTCCAATTTGGGGAGTTGGGGAAGGCTTCATTAGGAATTTCCTATCCAGGTAAGGACAGGAATTGTTCTGTTTTGAGCCAAGGTCAATAATCTACACACAAGGTATAGAGCTGAAAGGCCAGAGGCAAAAGGTAGTGTCTAGAGTCGGAGCAAGGTCAAAGCCATAGATCAAATCAAGTCCAAGAAAAGTAGTGAGAAGTACAGTCTGGGGTCAAGTTGCTGTGGTTTGTTACCAAGGATAGAGGTGGGCATGGTTTAATGGAAAGAGTGTTGGACTTACGAAGATCTGAGCTCAAATCCAACCTCAGACACTAGCTGTATGACCCCAAGTCAATACCACTCTGAGCCCAAATTATTGGTCTGTAAAATAAGTGGGGGGGAGGGGTGAATTTGAGCTCAATCCATGATCTTGTGGTTATGAAGTTGGATAATGATGCTATACTTGATGTTCTGTGGGGCCATTTGCGTCTCTATATCAGACCTCTTAAGTGGCAGCTAATGTTACTGCCATTTCCCCATTCTAGGCTAGATACAAAGAGATGATGTCTACAATAGCCTATGCTATTGCCTCTGCCACTAACTCCAGCAGAGGTCACTGACTTTAGCTCCCAAGTTGACTTCCACACTGAGGGTAATGTTTCTCTTTAATTAAAAAAAATTTTTTTAACAACAGGCTAATTAGTCTGAGAGCACATGAATGAAGGTTAGCTACAATAGATGATGTGCATGAAGTACTTTATGGTTTGCTAAGTGCTATGTGTACATTATTTCAGTTATTGTTATAATCAAATAATAATAATAGCTTGTACTTATATAGCACTTTAAGTTTTCAAAAGTGCTTTACAAAGATTAGCTCATTTTATCCTCATAACCACCTCCGGAGGTAGGTACTTATTTAATAGCCCAATTTTACAGGTGATAAAAGGAGGCAGACAGAGGTTAAAGGATTTGCTCAGGGGCACACAGATAGTTTATGAGGCTAAATTTGAACTCAGGTCTTGCAGACTTTGGGCCCAGCATTCTATCTACCACACCACCCAGCTGCCTCTTGTCTGTTAAGACTAACAAAATTAATCTGACCCTTAATGGTATAAATAATCATTATTGTGCCTTACAGTAATTAGCACAAATGATAAGAAATTTGTGAAAATGAATATAATTTGTGTTAATTTTACACAGGTGAGCCAAGTGCTTACAATTTTTCTCTTCTTGATTTGTTTTCCAATATTTATAAAGGGCCAGTTGATGTTTTTTCCTGATTTTCTGTATTATCTTTGATCCTTACCTTATTCTAGAACCTTCCAGTTTACAAAAATTTTTCTTCATAATACCCCTGTATAAATTGTACAAATTCTCCTTTTACTGAGAAGGGAAACAAGTCACAGAGAGATTGTTACTTTCCCCACCATCACACATGTTCAGATTTGGAGGTCTTTGACTCCAGCTCCAATGCTCTTTCCATTACATTACTGTCCCATACAGAAAGTACTAAACAGGAACTCCTAACATCGTGATTACTTATGGTTCAAGGCTAAAATTCTCTAGACTTCTTCCAAGGATGTCTGAGGGGTCTTTGAGCAGTTGCTCATTTCTAATCTGAAATGATCAGCCCCAAGTATTCTGGGTATCCAAACCCTTGAAGTAGTAGAAACTCTGGGCCATAATGCTCTGTTTAATTATTTTAGAGTTCTTTAAACTCCATTCCCATGCTAGCTACACCTCTGATGTGAGGGCTAGCCTACTCCGCCCCCACTTTTTTTTTTCAACAGGAACAATTTAATTATTTGACTTTGACATACAGAATCTATAAGAAACTCCTATAAATTTGTAAGAGCAACCAATAACCAAGATTGTAAAAGTAAAGTACATTTTACTAAAACAGATGACAAATGTTAAATGTGAAACATTCAACATGGTTATCAATCAGATTACACCAAACACCCATTTTGGGCCTCTTCCCAAAGTCCCTCCTTGTTGCTGATTTTTTTTCTACCTTTGCCAGATCCTTAAGATTTTTTCTTAAATGTAAAAAGAGATGTTTGTTTATAAAGATAGCACTTATCAGAAGAGTCAGGGGGTCCATAAATCAGACATTATGAATCAACAAAAAAGCATTTATTGAACTCCTATTTCTACTAAGTTCCAAGTGCTATACTCAGCACCGGAGGATAACAACTAGAGAAAGACAGTCTATGGTCAAGCTTATCTTGGGCAGAAGATAGCATATTAGACAGTTCAGCTGCTGGGTAGATGAAAAGACTTAAAAGTCCTAAGAATGCACCAGAGGGGAAGATTGCATGGCTGACGCAGGCATCTTTAGATTGTCATTAGATCAGGTGATAGTGGGAAACTGTTGGTTATACAAGCAGGGCAAGGGGTAAAGCCAGGAAGTCCTTAGAAAGCAGGGCAGATGGTAAGATTTGTTCATCTTACCTGAAGAAGAAGTTGGCAACTCCCTTTAACCCAAGCAGTCTGGACTGGTTTCTAAGTGGTCTGAGGCAAGAGCTGAGCAAGTCAGAGTTCAGTTGGATCAGACAGAGATTAGGATATCTGCCTCTTAGTAGTACATGTAAACAATTCTATAGTTGTTTGTATAGTATGCATTTTTTGGGTTTGTATTATTAAAAAAATTAAAATAGCACATAGAAAAACCAAGAAAGCAAGTGAAGAAAATAGCCAAAGATAGCCATGGAACACAAGGGGGAAAAGATAAAGAGAAAATGGAGATTATACTGTAGGGTTAAACAGAATGACACTTTAAACTAAATTTCAACTTCTGCAAGTATTGATTGAGTCTTCTTACTTCTTTCTAGTTGCTTCTCTTTGCCTGGTCCTTTTTCAAGGCTGTTTGTCAACCTTTGGTGTCTGTCTGAGTCACCCAACTCTTAACTGTGGCTCCAAGAAGCTACAACATGTGCAGCAGCCACATCCAGTAAAACTATGTTGAGAGACTGACTAAGATTGAGGGTAACTAGTGGGCCTCAAATCCATTGGTGAGGTAGTGGGATGTCTATCCCAAGCATGTGAAGATTTTCCCAGGTAGAATGGGCAGATGAGAACAGTTTGTTCTAACAATCATGCAGGCAGCTGAAGCAGGCACTGTGGAATGCTTAGAGGTTGGGTAGACATCAAAGATGCCAAAGTCATTCACTGCATCCCAGGCCATCACCAGGTGTCTTGACTTTTGTCCTGCCACTGGACTTCATTGAATCAGGAAGAGTGAGGCTGATGACTTTGTGCAGCTCTGCTTCACTTAAATCCAATTCACCCATGAATCAAGACATCACCCTGTGATGTCATTGGTCCTCCTCAAAAACAAAGGACAAGCCAAGCTGCCTAATCATACTTTCAGGATAGTTGGGGAGATGTTGCAAAGAGGAGGTAGAAAATAGCTCTGCATCTTGGACATCTAGGAATCTTTAGACAAAGGGGTAGTAGGCCTGGGGGGAAAGGCAAGACCTTTGCTTAGGCTTCTGGGTAAGCAGACTTGTGTTTAGGTCTGCTGGGCTTTGGGCCCCAGGGCTTTAGCTAGAAGATAAAGTCCTGTTCCTTAGGGTCATGCCATATTCTGCTTCCAGTAGCTCCCAGGAATAGGTTTTTGGCATCTCTGATAGTCAGCTTCTTACTTGCTTCATTCATTCATTAATTCATCCATCCATCCTTCAGTTTGTCATATGTGTTCTGTTGGCTCTGACAAGATGGGTTCCCAGAGGGTGGTTACTATATTTCCCATCAAGATTCTAGGGGTAGTGCCTGAGGGGTTGGGAATTTTTAATGCTTTAGTTCATGAGCCCCTCCTGGTGTGTTTCCCTGTATGATTATCAATTGACAGCAATTAATTAAAGGTTCTGCTCTCCCCCCCACTCCTACCCCAACCCATTCCCCTTAAAGTAATTTCTTTTCAGGAGCTTGGCTAGAATTCTTTCTCCTCTGAGATACCACACTCAAATGCTTGGGTTCTGAGATTACTTGCTATTTTATTGGAAAATCCACAGGGTACGTCCAAGTCTCCTCAGACAACACCAATATACCTTACTAAAATGTCACTTCATTTCAGCGCATTTTGAAATCGGATTCCTTCACTCCTTCCAAACTGATTAACTAGCTTGCTTCCACCTAGTCTCATGCCAATGATTGATTGATTGATTGAATAGCCGTATTCTCAACTGGTTAAGGTATCAGTTTTAGAGTATCAGTTACTTTAAGTTGGGTGGAATGATTAATTGATTGACTCAATCAGCACCTTCCACACACATTCAATAACTTAGGAGAGACAGTGAAAAATAAATGAAGAATACAAGTTCCAAATCTATCACTTACTAGCTCTTGGATTTGTTTCATCTTTAAAATGAGAGAGTGGAAATAAATTACTTCTAAGGTCCTTTCTAGCTTTCATATTCTATGGTTCTACCAATTAATCCAGAAACATTTACTAAGCACCTACTTAGTGCCAGGCACTGTGCTAGATATTGGTAACACAAATACAGAAAGAAAAGAAAGAAAGAAAGAAAGAAAGAAAGAAAGAAAGAAAGAAAGAAAGAAAGAAAGAAAGAAAGAAAGAAAGAAAGAAAGAAAGAAGAAAGAAAGAAAGAAAGAAAAGAAAGAAAGAAGAAAGAAAGAAAGAAAGAAAGAAAGAAAGAAAGAAAGAAAGAAGAAAGAAAGAAAGAAAGAAAGAAAGAAAAAGAAAGGAAAAGAAAAAAGTAATCCCTACTCACAAGTAGACTACATTCTAACAGGGGCCACAATAACTATGTGTATGTGAGTGTAATACACATACACATGTGTATATATACATATGTGTATATTAGATATTCACATGAATATATACATACATACACATGTAGACATGCACATATATATCTGTATTTACACATGCACATAACTATAACAGAATAAATATGAGAATAAATAAAATAAATTCAAAATAGATACAAAAAGTTTGGGAGGAAGGGCACTAGCATTGGGGGTGGATCGAGAAGGGCTTCATGGATAAGGCAGTGCTTGATGTTTGACGATGAAAGAAAAATTCTGCAAGATGGAATTGAGGGAGGGAGAGCATTCATCCACAGGGGATGGTGAGTGCAAAGATACAGAGACAGAAGATGGAATGCCGTATGGGAGAAAAGGAGATAAAGCTAATCTGGCTGGACTGAAGAGTGGGGATTGGGGAGTAATATCTAATGGAGCTGGAAAGATACTTTAAGGCCAGTTTGTTAAGGGTTTTAAAAGCTAACTAGAGGAGTCTAAATTTCATCCTGGAAGCACTAGGGAGCCACTGGAGTTTATGGGGGGGAGTGACATAATCAATCTGTGCTTAAGGAAAATCACTTTAGTAGTTGTGTGGATGATAGACCAAGTTGAGGAGGGCAGGGGAAATGAGGCAGGGGGACCAATTAGGAGGCTGTTGTAATAATCTAAGCAACTAGTGCTAAGAGTCTGAGTTTAAGATGGCGGTTATATGAGTAGGGAGAAGGGGTCAGATTAGAAAGATATTGTGGAGATTCAAAGGACAAGCTTTAGCGAGGGATTGGATATGTGGAGTGAGAGAAAGTGAGAAGTCTGAGATACAGCTGAGGTTGCAAACTATGATTCTATTTATTTAGTCCCTACTATGTGCAAGCACTACATTAGGTGGTGGGGGAGGGTGCTTGGTACAGGGTAATACATAGAGAATGACATATGCTTGTACCTTCATGGAATTTACAGTCTAGATGAGGCAATATGACACACACCACTGGGTCCTTTACCTTCACGGGAGAATAAACAAACAAGCAAGGCCAGCCTGCTAGTACCAGAGATTAGTGAAGGAGTAAAATACCCATTTCAGGTAAACAGAAAGCTGGCCTGAGCTCAAATTCAGGAATTCACAGATGCAACTAAGGCTCAGTAGCAATCTTGAATAAAGGATTAGAGCCCAAAGGTCCAAAGCTGGGGAGAGGGCCATATGCAGTAAAGAAGATCAGAAAAATGCCATAGAGAAGGCAACATGAAGTCTGCCTGAGGGACAGATTGCCTTGGCTGCAGACCGACAAGTCCTTTTGTGACTGATGGCAGGATAGCCACACACCTCCTCCTCTCAGTTTCTACAGTATGTCTGTGGACCTGAATGAGTATACAAAGATTTGGTAACTATACAATAACCATAATGCAAAGCAGACTGATAGGAATGATATGAACATGAGAGAAGTGTATAAAAGAGCTATGAAATGTCTGAGAGCTCTGATGGATTGTTCCCATGGAGAGGGTGGAGAGTGGGATGGGGATGGAGAAAATATCGTGCAGGAAGAAGCATTTGAGTTTTGGAAGGATGTCTCACAGTCAGAGACTGGAAGGAGAATCCAAGCATAGAGAATGGTTTAAAGAAAGGTGTGGAGACCAAGCAATGTTTGTCCTCCAGCATGGAGATCCTTCTAGGAAGAAGGAGTGGTGAGTGATGCCTTCTGACTTCGTCCCTCAGATATCCTGAATGACTGCCACCAACTGTGTTTGCACAGATAGAAGCTGGACTATACAGAGGTATTTGGGGCTGTGCGTAACTTGTTTGGGTGCCCAACTTAAAAGGAAAGATGACCTGTCTGGGACTCTCCTGGTCTTGAAGGGTTTCAGGTGAGAGTTGCCACATGGCAACCCAGGTTTCTAGAGAAGGATAATAGTCACTAGCACTTTGTTGACAACACTCATATTCAGTGCTGCAAGGCAGTACGTTTTCTACATTGTCCCTATTTTCAGAACCTTCTATATGTTACAGAGGCAGCATGGTATAGTGAATAAAGAGTTGGATTTAGAGCCAGGCTGGATTAAAATCTAGTCTCTGACACATACTAGTGTGACCCTGGACAAGTCACTTGACTTCTCCACACTCTAAGTAATGCTCTCTAAGACTATAAATTGCAGATAAGTTTGCATTGGTAGAGGAAGATTCCTCACTTGAGAGTTCTCTAACCAAAAGGACTCACAGGTCCAGTTCCTATCTTTATCTGCATGCTACAGCTCTAACTCATATGATCTTGGGACAGTATTGCTAAATAATATAATTCCTACAGGTGGCCTCTTCATCACATCTTCTAATACTCTTCTTGTGAAAGTGTTTGAATTAAAATGTGGTTTCCTATCTTTTAGAACAACACTTAACATTTATTAAGCAGCTACTCTGTGTGTGTGTGTGTGTGTGTGTGTGTGTGTGTGTGTGTGTGTGTGTGTATTGAGCACTGTGCTGGGTGCTGAGATGCCAAGTTTAGATAAGAAACAGTCCCTTCCCTCAAGGAGCTTACAGTCTAGTGGGAATACAAGATACCAACACATAGAAATAATACACAAAATGTATTGCTGAGTAAGGCTTGAAGCTATTTTGTATTCTGCTGGTATATACATACTCCTTCTTTAAGAAAATTTGATGTATGACACTCTGAAATCTCAAAACAAAGAAATTAGTGCATGTGAATACACTCTTTTGAAAAATATTTTCTATATTTTAGCATGTTTTCATTCTAAGAGGGACACTGGGTCTTTTAGAGAACATTTCTAAGGAACTCTGTCAAACAAGCCAATCTGTTTAAGTTGTAGGTTGTAAGAGCAACTTTCAGTCCTAAGAGAAATACTACCATATTTAAAGGGTATCCAGGTGGCACAGTGGGTACACAGGGGCACAGAGTGCCAGGCCTGGAGTCAGGAAGACTCATCTTCCTGAGTTTAAATCTGGCCTCAGACAATTATTTAGCTGTATGACCCTGGACCAGTCATTTAATCCTATTTGTCTCAGTTCCTCATCTGTAAAATGAGCTGGAGAGGGTGCCATGTTATTCAGTCATGTCCAAGTTGGAAACAACTGTATTGGATTTATATTCGGAATTCACTATGATGCCATATGCAAACTTTCATCCTCACTACCCACACTGACATATGCACATTTTAAAACACAACTGTGTTATACCTGGCTATACCTCAGCTCCCCCATTCCTCTCTCCGTGATGAATGACCCAGGGTTCAAGTTCTGTGTGCCTCCTTCCCTGAGAATCCTAAGGGGTCCCTAAGCAGTACTTTTTGCTGTTACTTGATTCTTGCCTGAAATGACTAGACTCAGGTGTTCTGGGTGATAAAGAGCTGGAAGTAGTGCAAATCTGGGTCATGATGGGTTGGCTGATAGAAGCTCCTGCAGATACTTCTTTTCCTTGAAGAGAAGAATGTCAAGTTCCTTTCTTCTGCTTAAAGATAATCATATAGCTTCCCACTATCCACGTGGAGATCCAGTTATGGTCAGGGTCACCCCTCTCAGATCTGGCCAGATGAAGGAAGGAAACACAAAGGGGTTAGGAGAAAACAACTATCAACTCTTACTCCCCTCCTCACCACTGCCATACTCCTGGAAACCTGGAAGGTCTATTTTTGCCCTACCTCAATTGCCCCCACAGTGTGCCCAATTCTGTTCCCGAATAGGGAGCATAGAAGGGGCCTATCTCAGTCACTCTCTGGGCTAACCTTTTGTGCTGGTCCTTGCCTTTCCTGATGCCATAGCTGTTGTTAGCAAGCATCTCCTGCCATTCCCTTGATATTATTTTTGTATATATCCTATATTTACTAATCTGTGAGCGTGTTTTATTCCCTCAGCAGAATGTAAACTTAGTTATGTTCTCCTTGGCAATAACTGTCCCACTTTTGTATTTTTATCCTACCAGTTCCTGGCACATAATAAAAATAAGAAAGCAACAAAAATCATCCATATTTCTGTATATTATTAATAAAACCCAGCAGGAAGAGCTAGAAAAAGAAAGCTTATTTAAACCAACTATAGAATCTATAAAGTATTTTGGAGTCACTTTACATACCTAGGACTTAGATGAATGTAACTATAAAACACTTTTTTTATAGAAATAAAGAAGACAAACAATTAGAGAGGCACGAGTTGCTTATGGTTGCAACATGTCAACAAAAATAAAAATGGAGACATTACCTAAATTAATTTACAGATTTGCCACACCAAACTACTATAACTCTATACAAAATAACAACAACATTTATCTGGAAGAACAAAAATTCAAGAACGTTAAGGGAAATTATGGAGAAAAGTAGGAATTAACTGGATTTAGCAGTATCAAATTTAAAACTCTACAATAAAGCAGTTGTAGCCCATACAAATTCTGAGGATCCTTATCCTAATCCTCACTCTCACTGACAAATAGAGTTCTCAGGGCTAGGACTGTCTATGTCTCCCCCTCGGGAGTACCACTGAGGAGAAATGGGGTGACTGTATAATATCATACTCTCAGGACCACAAAGTTGGGACCCCCCCAGATTATTGGTTGAAAAATCAATTAGTAAGCCAGCTTTAAGTAATTTTAAAAAGGGATATTTACTAATGGCAAATTTACTAATGGTATCTGGAGATACCATAATGGGAGAAGGATGGAAAGTCTAGTATTCTCTATACCTTTGGAAGTTGGAAAGGTCCTCCCTCCAGCCAAAGGAGAAGAGAGAAAAAGCCCTGGCCAAGACTGAGGCTGGAGCCTCTCCTTCCACCAAGGCATTTCCTCCTCAGGAGCAGGCTGAAGAGTCACACTTGCTACAATTTCTGGAATTCTTCCCTTCTCAACTTGCTTGATAATTTATAGATAATCCTTGGAGCATAACCAAATTCCTTCAACCTATCCTACTTTAAATTTTAGGCTTTATTTCTCTAAATTAATACAAACCTATTTTCTGTCTCTCCAATCTAAATACCATTACCATCCCACATAGAAGGAAAGAAAAATTAAACCCTTATAATAAATATGCATGATCAAACATAACAAATTTTCCCATTGATCATGTCCAAAAAGTGTAATCTCAGTCTGCCCCTTGAGTCCATCACCTGGCAGCCTGCTTTATCATTAATCTGTGGGAATTGTTGTAGGTCATTGTATTGATCAGAATTCTTAAGTTTTTCAAAGTTGCTTGTCTTTGAAATATTGTTGTTATTATATAAATTGATCTCCTTGTTCTGCTCACTGCATTATGCATCAGTTCATACAAGTGTTTTCAGCTTTCTTGGAAACTATCCTTTTCAATATTATTATTATTATTATTATTTTTGGCTAGGCAATTGGGATTAAGTGACTTGCCCTGGGTCCCATAGCTAGTAAGTATCAAGTGTCTGAGGCTGTATTTGAACTCAGGTCCTCCTGACTCCAGAGCCAGTGCTCTATTCACTGTGCCACCTGGATGCCCCTTTATCATTTCTTATAACCATAAATATATACCATAATTGTTCAGTCATTCCCCAGTTGATGGGTACCCCCTTAGTTTCCAGACAAACATAGTTCTTGTACAATATCATCCTAGGCATTTAGCATTTAGTCTAAAGCCTATGAGTGATTAATTGAGATGTTCTTAAGGTATCAAGGCTAAAATGAAATGGGGAGGTTTCAATCTCCTCCTTATACAGTGTGTAAGGATCATTAAACAATGTGGTTCTGGCTAAAAAATAGAAGCTAATAAATGAAATGGATTAGGTAAACAAGTCCTATACACAATTAAACATAGTATAGCATTAGATAAACCCAGGGATACTTAATACAGGATTAAGGACCCCTTGTTGGATAAAAATTACCAGAAAAATTTGAAAATATTTTGGTAGCATTTGGGTTTAGATCAATACTTTATGCCATATATCATCATAAATATACAAGATCATATCATTTTTAAAAATTGGAAGACAAAGGAAGGAAAAATCTTTTACAACTATGACTAAGGGCTGAATTCTTAACTGAACAAAGGATAGAAATGATTATAAAAGACACAATTATCAATTTTGGTTAAAATTAAAAAGCTTCCATACAAGCAAAATAAATGCAGTTAGAATCAGAAGGGAAACACTCTGAAAAACAATATAGAAAATTTATCAGATCTAATATCCAAGATGGATATCAGTCTAATTTCCAAGATGTACAAGGAAATGATAAAAATATCAATCAATCAGCGATCATTTAGTAAGTGCTTACTATATGCCAGGCACAGAGAACATAAAGAAAAAGTACAAACCATTCCTATACTCAAGGACCTTACCTTCTAATGGGAGACAACACATACATAAATAGGCACATACAGTATAAATGAAAAATAGATGGAAGATAGCTTTAAAGGAGACTATAGAAGAAAAAGATCCATTCTCCCACAGATTGATAATTGCTCAAAGGATTTAAACCGACAGTTCTGAAATAAAAAAAACACAAACCCTTTGTTTTTATAACTACTTGTTATTCTTGTTCCATCCCTCTCAATCCAACCTCTCCCAACATCCCACTCTAAAGCTACTTAGCCAGCCCTTAGTACAGTGCCTGGCACATAGTAAGCACAGTTGACTGACTTATTTTCACTGTAGGCTTCTGAATGCTTAAAACATTTCCTTTCACACTTGCTCCATCTTCTTGCATTCATGGAAAGTTACTTCCTCCTGATGATGTTACTTTCCTAGCTACTCTTTCCAGCACTGGTTACATATTCTTTATGCCCCAATAAACAGGTTATTTTGGGAGAACACTCCTTACCCCCACTGCCACTTCCAGACTTTCCCTTTACCACCATCATTCAGTAACCTTTCTTCTTTTGAGTTTCATTCAATCCATATTTATTACCATGCAAGATTCCACTAGATGCAATCATCAACCTACTAGGATACTCCTTTCCTCAGTGAGTTCAGTGCTTGGCTCACAGTCTATCTCTCTCAACTTTTGCCCTCGTACTAGGAGACTTGAACACACATATTGACACTCTCTCAAATACCCTGACATCCCAGTTTCTCAATTTACTCATTCCCTATTCTTCCACCCCACCTCAGCTACACACAGAAAGTTATACCCTTGATCATACAAGTGCCCCACTTCCATGGTCATGAACTCTGAAATTCCTTTATCTGATCAGAATCTATAGTCATTCCACCTTTCCCTCTGCCTTGCAACCCATAACCATGTTCTTAATTCTTACCATGACCTCCAAACTCTCTACATCTCAGTTCTTTCCTGGGTCATCATCCCTGAACAGGCTATACTCTCCTTCATTGCGCATCTTGACTCCTTGGTAAACTAGTCTTCTCCCCTCAAGTCCTTTGCCCCTAGATACTATCACTAATGTTGCCCTGCCAAGCCTCTGCCTGGGATTACTCCCACCACCCTCTGCCATTACTTCTACTCATTTGCTGTTGAAAGAAGCTGGAGAAAATCACAAAACTGTGTGCTACAAATTTATGTTACATAATCTCATCTGAGCTTTCACTATGGCAAGGCAATCCTTTTACATCTTGCTAATCAATTCACTATCCTACTCACCTCAGCAACTTTACTAAACCTTTTCATCTATCCTCAAGCCTCTCACTTCTCTTCTCTCCACCTTCTCAGCTGAGAAACTTGCCTAATATTTTACTGAAAGCATTGAGACTATTTGTCAAAAGCAACCTCTGATCCCCTCCTCCTCATCTCACATTACTCAGATGCCTCTGCCACTGTCTCCTCTTTCACCTTGCCTCATATGAAGAAATGGGCCTTGACTACACATACAAGTGATCCATTCCATCCATTCTTTTCCATCAGATTACCACCTCTGTCATGTCCATTTTCTCACTAATCTCTAATCTCTCCATTTCTACTGGATGCTTCCCTGATGCCTACAAGCATGCTCATGTCTCCCTCAACTTCAAAAAGCCCTAGTTCCATCCATCCCCCATTATCTATCATCCTCTATTTCTCATCCCTTTCATGGCTAAATTCCTTGAAAAGGGCATCTACAATTGATGCGGCCATCTCATTTCCTCTCTCTTCTTAACTCTCTTCATTCTGGTTTCCCACATTATCATTCAACTGAAACAGCTCTCTCCAAAGTTGCCAGCGATCTCATAATTGCCAGATCTAAGGGCTTCTCAAACTTCATCTTTTTTCAATCTTTTTCTCAATCTTAAACCTCTCTGCAGGCTTTGACTCTGTTAATTACTCTATTCTCATTGATATTCTCTTCTCTCTAGGTTTTCAAGACACTGCTTTCTCTTGGTCATCATTTTTTTCTGGATAATCTTCCAGGTTCTGCTCACTAACCCAGGGTGTAGCCTGCAGCTCTTTCCTGGGACCTCTTTTCTCTCCATATTATTTCACTTGATGATTTCATCAGCTTCCATTAATTCAATTATTATCTCTATGGAGATGAGTCTCAGATGTTTGTCCAGTACTAACCTCTTTCCAGACCTCCAAGCTCGCCTCTCTAATTGCCTATTGACCAACAAGAACTGGATATCCCGTAGTCATCTTAAACTCAACACGTCTAAAACTGAACTCACTATCTTCCCTTCCACATTTTCCCCTCTTTCTAATTTCCCTATTATGGTTTTGACTACTACCATTCTCCTAGTCATCCAGGCTTGCAACCTAGTGTCATTCTTCATTTCTTACTCTGTCTCACCACTGCCACCACCCCATATCCAATCAATTGTCAAGTCATGTTGAATTTGCCTTATTGACTTCTCTCACATATATACCCTTCTTTCCTCTGACATGGGCACCGCCCTCACACACGCCCTCTACATCTCACGTGTGGACTATTGCAATACCCTTCTGGGAATTCTTCCTGCCTCACGCCTCTCTCCACTCCAGGTGATTTTCCACTCAGCCGTTAGATTGATCTTCCTAAAGCATATGTATGATCACATCACCCCACTATTCCAGTGGCTCCCTATTGTCCTCAGGATCAAATATAAAACCCTCTGTTTGGTTTTTAAAGACCTCCATAACCTGGCTTCTTCCTACCTTTGTAGTTCCCTTACACCTCACTTCTTTTTATGTCTTTTGTGGTCCAGTGACATTGGCCTCTTTGCTGTTCCAAGAACAAAACGCTTCATTTCCTGACTGTGCATTTTTGATGGCTGTTCCTCTTTCTTTCCTCACCTCTGCCTCCTATTTTCTCTGGCTTCCTTCAAGTCTCAGGTAAAATCCACCTACTGCAAGAAGCCTTTCCTGGTGCTTCTTAGTATCATCTCTCTCTGAGATTATCTCCAATTTATCCTGTATATACCTTGTTTGTGTAAAATTGTTTGCACTTTATATCTCTCATTAGACTGAGATCCTTGAGAGAAGGGATTGTTGTTGTTGTTGATGTTGTTTTGTGCGTTTCCTTGTGTTTCCTGTGCTTAGCACAGTGTCTAGCAATAAGAGGAGCTTACTATATGCTTGCTGACTTGGCTTGACTGAAGACGTACTCCAAGTCATGAATAACAAGAGAAACGCACGTCAACACAACTCTGAGATGCTAGCTCATGCCTATCTGAGTGGCAAAGCTGATAACAGAGGAAAATAGAGATTATTAGAAGAGTTGGGGGAGGACGGTCATATTAGTGCACCATTACTAGAGCGGTGAATTGGTTCAACCATTTTAGAAAACAATGTGAAACTATTCCCCCCAAATCAAGAAACTTTACATAATCCTATGAATAAGGATACTCCTATTAGGCACGTACCCCAAAGAAGTCAGGCACAGAAGGAAGGGATCTTATGTACAAGAATATTTATAGCAGCACTTTTTGTTGAGGTAAAAAACTAAAAACAAAAGTGTCCAAAATTTTTAATGCTCCATATGACATGAGGTATATGAAACATTCACAGAAATACAGAAAGACATTTAAATTGGTGTAGAGTGAAGTGACCAAAACAAAGAGAACAATTTACAGGATGACAATAATCATGTGAGAGGAAATAACTCTGAATGATCTCAAAACTTTGACTCATCATACCTTCAGAAGACTGATAAGGAAGCATATTTTCCACCTGTTGATAGAGATGTGATTGACCAGAAGCACAAAACCAGACATACATTCTAATACATAGCCAATATCTTGATTTCTTTTGCTTGATTTGTTATGACGAAAAGCCTCTATTTGGGGAGAGGTGGATTGATGGGCAAAAAGAGCCTACACAATATCTTTTTAGAGTTGCAAAAAACAAACAGTTGTCTTCAGCCATGGATATTTTTAATGAGTATTTGGCCTAAGTGGGCTGCTTTTTTTGGCCTTTGTTCCTTTAGTATAAGATACAGGTACATCTGGGATTCTGATGCAAGAGTCCACATTTAGTGTCTTTGCTTTCCTTGATGATGAAAAGTTTGCTATAAATGAATTTGCAGATCTTTTGCATTTTTCTTCTGTTTGTCGTCCTTCCATTTTTGTCTTCAAATGCACCAAGGATGGTTTTGCTTAGTTGAATCTCCTGCCAAGTTTTCTTTAAACTGGCTTTACTCTCCACTGTTTCTCTCTGCATTATGAGGAGATACTGTTCATAACCATCCATCACCTTTCTTTGTGAGATTTTACAAAGGAGTTTATAATCTAAACTGGTATTGCCTTTGATCTTCATCTCTGCTAAGGAAGTAAGCCAAATATTTATTAACTAAGATGTTTTAGACTCTTTCAGTCTACATGTTTTAGCAATTGATTTATATCAGTTAAATGTCTTTATAAACAATCATAATTTGATGTTTATGTCATTTACACTATTATTGTTCTTTATTGTCAATTACTTATTTCAGAATGATTTTTTTCAATTTCATATCATATGATTTTCTCTATTATTCTTTCTTCTGGGTTTTTCGTTTTGTTTTTACCAGTTCTGATCTTTGCTCTAACAAGTTGGCTGTCTGACTATATGTCAGCTGCAGATTCAAGGCTGACTTCCATATAAAAATGAGTTAATAGGATCAGAGATTTAGAACTATTTATGTATGACACCTGTTTTGTGTCTTACTTTTGTAGGTATTTTTGCTTAGATTTTAATTGAATTTTTCATATGGTAGTTGCTGAGGTGATAAAAAATTGCTGAAGCTGATAATATAGCTTATATTTATGTAGTACTTTACAATTTACAAATGATTTCATTTGATCTTCAGAACAATCCTGTGGGATAGGTAATACAAAAATAATCAGCTCAGAAGGTCACACAGGTAGTTAGAGTTAGGACTCAAAGCTAGACTTTCTGAATCCAATTGGGCTAGGACTCTTCTCATGTAATCCTTCTTTCAGATGATCACTAAGGTCCCTTCCTTTTTGATGATATATCACTTACTTAAGTAATGGATTATAAAAAAGAATTTTTAAACGAGCAAAGAAGACTATAAGTAGCCACTGGGGCACTGAAGATGGACAGGAGCTAGAAAAGCTGATCTGGGAGATATGGTAAGTTAGATAAGCAATAGAAGATGATCACAAAAAGCATATGGATGAGCTGGCTAAGATAGAGTTAGCAATAGAATTGTTACCAGGAAAGGGAAGCTGTTAAATTGGTAAGATTTGAAAGATAAATTCAAAATCAATTATAATACAATGCAATAAAGAAGAGAAAAATTAAATAACTAGCCATTGTTTACATAGATAGTCTCCAACTTACAAATACATAAATTCTTCAGGATCTAATGAGATAATATTTATAAAGTGCTTGGTGCAGTACCTGGCTCATAGTAGGTGCTAAATAAATGTTTGCTATTATTGTCACCAATTGTTAGTATGGTTGTTGTTGTCATCATTCAGAAATTAGAAGACATTTTCCCATTTCCCCCTTCACTATTATGATAGCAGGGGGTGGGAGCTTACTTACAGGGTTTACTTATTGACTGGAAACCAGTTGTGTTTTTAGGCTATCTTAAATGACTCTAAAGTGGTCTCCCTGCCTGTGATCTATCTCTTCTCCAATCTATTCTTCACACTACTACCAAAGTAATCTTGTTAATACATGGGTCTGATCATATTAGTTTCCTCCTTAACTTTTTGTGATTCCCATTACCTAGAAGATAAAATGAAAATTCTATATTGTGACCTCCATAGTCTAACACAAACCTCCTCTTCCAATTTTAGCTTATGCTATTACTCTTGTTACACTCTCTATTCTAGTCAAATAGGACTTTTGGATGTTCCCCAATCTCGTCCTTCTCCAACCCTGTAAATTTGTACTTGCTATTACATATCTAGAACGGACTCCCTTTGTGTTATTACCTATTGAAATCCTTTGCTTTCTTCAAGTTCAAGGCCAAGGGTTACCTGTTCTTCCATGAGGCTTTCCCTGATGCCTTCAGCTAGCAGTTCTCCAATCTCTCATGTCCATTTGATCTCTCTGATGCAGGTTACTTATAACTGGTCTCTTCACCCAGAAGAGGAAGAGGGATATGCTGATAAAGACAACTAGAGTGATTGATGGGTATCCATTACTGCATCACAGGAATTCTACCAATCCATGTCTAATCTTATGAAACCTGATGATTGGTACATTCAAAAGTACTTGAGGCCCATTTCCCCCAAGACTGGGGCACATATGAGAAGCTCTACGTACTTTTGTCTACCTCAGTATAAAATTGCATAGCACCTAACCTCTGGACATCATCCAGAACAAGTCTCTTGCCTAGACAGACTGATTGCTGTGTTTGTGGCTATGTGTCTGTTCCTTCATTTTCCTGAGGCCAAAATGGGGATCTAAGATGGCAGTGGTATGATGTATATCTCTTCTACCCTTCTTATATTAGTATTTCAACTGAACTGATTTGTAAACCACGAATAGGCAAGGGTTCAGCATGGACACTATAAACTCCTTACAGATAATATTTAAACTACAACCCCCACTTAATATTTCATTTTCTTTTAAAGATACAAAAATAATATCCACAGTCTCTGTGGGAGAGGTTATTGAAACCAGTATGACACTTAACATTTGATTCAGTAAAAGTAACATGGGCCCAGGCTCCTAAGCTATGGTTTTGAATAGAAAATCACCCCCACAGACCTAGGTGTAGCTAAGAAGGGGAACACATCAAAGGGTACAGGTTGCCACAAACGAACCCATGGATTAGATCAACTTTGTCTACGTTTCTTGGAATCTGTAATCTTACTAATATACGTGGCTGGGCACTTTTCCATTATACTGTCTCATATTTACTTGTGTGCTTGTTTTGTTCCCTGCCTACTAAATTGCAAGATAGTGACTATTGTTTCTTACTTCTGTTTCTCCAGATACACACAGTGTACCTTGTGCATAGAAGTCATTTAATAAATGCCTACTGAATTGAAGCAAATATTGTCATAGCCTACTATTATAGTGTAAGCTCAATGAAGGAAGGGATAATGTCTTAATTGTTGGGCTCATCTACTGGTGGTACTACACAATTTTGGTTTTATAGGCAGAACTCTAAAAACAGAGGAGGCTATTATCTGGCTACAGAGATCACTAGCCCTGGTCTCTCGACATACTTTCCTGTGATTCTCCATGCCACTAAGCAAGACCATTAATGAAGATGAAGGAAACAGGAAAATTGTAATGGTCAGAGGTATGACCCCATTAGTATCTTAGTCAAAAGTTTGGTGAAGCAGTCCTAATTTATGACGTGTTCTTGGGTCTGGTACAACCTGTTTTTCTACCTCTCCATCATCCCATTCCTGTGTCCCTTGGAGTTATTTTTGATTCAACATTCCCCTTTAACCCCTATAGTCATTCAGTTACCAAGTCCTATTAAATTGCTTTCAAACTATCTAAAGGTCTTTGCTTTCTTTTCATATTCATTACCACAAACCTAGTCCAGGCTAATTTCCTTTCATGCCTCCTAATCCATCTCCCTGCCTCCACTCCTCAATCTATTTTTGTTACAAATTGCAACCAGAGTAAACTTAAAACACTGTATTCATTAAATCATTATCTGCCTTAAAAAAAAAATCCAACAATGACCCAATCCAAACACCTTAATGCTTATCTGATACCTGCTGGATAACGCTTAGAGTCCTAAGCCTGACATTCCAGAACCTCTATAATTTGGCTTCCCCTCATCTATCCAACCTCATTTCCTAGGACTGCTTTAATTCATCCTTTCTACTCCAGTTTAGTCTGGCGTCTTAATAACCAATTGTGATCACCCCTACCCTTGTGCCTACCCTCATATGTTGTTTCTCTTGCGTGAAATGCCTGATCTCTTCACTCAGAAGTGATCTTTCTCTACCCTAGGGTCCTTTAACGTTTATTTTCTGTAATATTCATAGGATAGTCATCAGAGGCTATCTCACATTATGATAACAGATGGCATTTATATAGCTCTTTAAGGTACGCACAGTGCTTTTTATATTATCTCTTTTGATCTTCCCAACAACCTTCCCTTGTGAGATAAGTGCTATTACTATTCTCATTTTCCAGGTAAAGAGAGAGGTTATGCAATTTGCTCAGGGTCACTGGACAGTTAGCAAATGTCAGAGGCATAGTTTGAACTGTCTTTCTGATTTCAAGTCTCATGCTCTTCCCACTGTGCCAGTTACCTGCCTCTGCTTAATAAATTTTCTATCAGCAACTTTTCCGTAGTTTAATGTCTCAGAATTACCTAGGTACCAAGAAGTCAAGTGACTTGACCAGGGTCACATACTTAGGACATGTCAAAGGCAGACTTGCACCCAAATTCTGATGACCTTAAAACCAGTCTTCTCATCTCCACTAGGCTACTCTCTGTCTCAGCTAAAGGATTTTTATTTCTATTTTTCCGGAAGATGAAATAAAGACCCAGAGAGCTAGAGTGATTTGCCCATGGCTACTCAGTAAAAAGGGTCGAAACCAGGCTTCATCGAGTTCGAGTTCAGGGTTCCTACTACACAATCCTGCTGCTCACAAAGCCCCTATGCTTCAGTAGTCAGGAATCTGTGAAGCATTAAAGTAGGAAGTAAGAACAATGGTAACTTGATTGGCTTTTCTACTATCATTTGGAAAAATTAATTTTAGCCAGGGTGGAAGCAAAAACAACTCAGAACCTCCAAGGCCACCTTGGTCTGTTTGTTTGACAAGGGGCTGAGCCCACAGATTTGTCTTAGTCCTTCCGGGGTATTGTACAGTCACACTTTGGTGAACAGTTCCAACGTGGTACTCAACAAACACTACTTGGATCGAATGATCAATGAGTTAAGATATTATGTAAACCCCTTTGCAAACCTGACAGCTCTATATGAATGCTAGAGTTATTCTTATTGTTGTTATTTACCCCAAATCCTTGATTAATCCAAAATTGAAATTTCTGGTTGTGCTGGGTAAACATCTGGCACTACTTGGTTGAGGCTGATTCTCCATTCATACCTTCTTGCCCATGGTCCTCAAAGATCTGCCCCTACTTGTTCCTTCATCTGGGTTTTGGCACTTTCCAGGTCCATTTCAGAGGTGGGGCTCAGTTTCTCCCTCTTTCCTTTCATGCCTAAACAAGCATATAAATCCTTTTAGAAGGCTGCATGGTTAATCAGTCAGTCAACTAGCATTTATTAATGACCTAATATATGCCAGGCACACATGTTAAGCTCTGGGGATACAAAGAAAGGCAAAAGGCAGTTTCTGCTCTCAAGGTGCTCTCAGTTTAACAGAGGAGATAATTTGCAAACAGCTACAAGGTATACAGAATAAATTATAGGTTGTATCAGAAGGAGGGCACTAGTGTGTTGGAGTTGGAGTAAGGAGGACCTGAGTTCAAATCCTACCTCCACATTTAGCAGCACTATGATCTTAGGTAAGTCCCTTTACTTTGTGGCCTCAGCTTCCCTATCTGTAAAATGAAGATAATAGCTCTTACCTCACAGATTGTTGGGTGGGATTAAATGAGATAGCAGATGTACAGTGCTTCGCAAACCTTAAAGTGACATATAAAACTACTATTTTTGAGGGTTATCTATTGGTTTTTAGTGCTAGATTCTATTGAGATAAAAAAAATTACAAATATAGGAACATGACAAGAAGACTTGATACTTATCCCTCTTCTTCAGTGGCATATTAGTGGACATTGGTTTCATTTCCTAGGTCCTACTTTCTCCTTCACTGATTAACCAACCCTTAGTCTTATATTGGGAATTGGTTCTCACCAACGTTTATTCCTCTTCTGATTCCCAGAGCTGGTGTTCCTGGAGGTCTAACTCCCTCCCAGGAGGAAGACTTGTGCTCCTCTGCAATTTCCTGCTTTCTTTAGACTTGCAGGTTGATACCAGAGAATGTAGCAGAAAGTAGGTCCTAGGGCCTAACTGGTATTCAGTCAGATTCTTAATAGCTCAAGGGATAATAATCTACCCCTCAAATGCTTCTTGCTTGGATCAGTAAAGTCATTTTAGGTCATTCTCTGACACCTGTAAATGAGGGCTAACCAGAAAACCCTTTTAATTTCAATTCCTGCTGCTGAAAATCTTTCAAACATGCCTACTTTTTCTGCTATATTAAGCAGAGTATGCTAAACTTAATTTAATCCTAGCTTCAGGTTTTGTAATACCACAGGTTCAACATTCTGAACCTAATTAATTGTTCAGTATTGTGGATGTAGATGTTTTGGGAAAGTGTAGTATCCCTTAGAATTTTAAAAATTATTATTAATGTCCGAAAGGAAATCTTTCTTGTAAGGTGCATTCTTCCAAAAGTCAGTCCCCCCATCTTGTTGATATCTTAGAATAGAATTCTAGAAATCTAGTTACACAGAATAGAAATCTAGTTAATCAATATTATTTATTATAGTATGAATTATGAACTACTATACTAGAAGAATAAAAATTGCGGGTGACCCAAAGGGCAATGGAGAGAGATATGGCAGGTCTACAGTTGTTCTGTATTACCATTGAGTGTAAGAAGTGGTACAAAAGGGATCCTTGTGGAAATGTATTATTAGAAAAGGAGGGAGAGATGAGTCTTATAGTGAAAGCAAGACATATTGATGAAAGCGAGGAAGAGCAGATGGATATCCCCAAAGCACTGGGATATACAACATGATGAAAGACTTAGAGGAAGCCTTCCCTTGTGTTAGGTGGATCATCTATGGAGGAAGATAAGGACAAGTATTGTACAGTATGAGAAAAGCTGTATGGCAGGGTATTGAATATTTATTAGCAGAAAATTTCTGAGGTGATGGAACCACAAGCCTTAAAGGAGCAAGAATTTGGCAGATGAAGTCATATTTTTTTTAAACTTTAATAACATCTCCACCCCCCCTCATTTACCTGTAAAAACAGTTTTATACATTTTTTTAAAAAATTGAGTTCCAAATTTTCTTCCTTCCTCACCCATCCTTCAGATGGCAAGCAGTTTTATATAGGTTATACATGGGTTACAGATGTGTGAACATGCAAAACATTTCCATATAAGTCATTGTGAAAGAAAATACAGACCAAAAAAAAAGTTTAAAAAAGTATGTTTCAATCTGCATTCAGACTCCATCAGTTTTTTTTTTTGTCTGGATGTGGATAGCATTTTTTATCGTGAATCTTTTGGAATGGTCTTGGATCATCACATTCCTGAGAACAGATACATTACCCACAGCTGATCATCACATAATATTGCTATCATTGTGTACCATGTTCTCTTGCTCCTGTTCACCTTGCACCAGTTCATGTAAATCTTTCCAGGTTTTTCTGAAGTTATCCTGCTTGTCATTTCTTGCAGCACAATAGCATTCCATTTCAATCATATACCACAACTTGTTCAGTCATTCCCCAATTGAGGGGCATCCCCTTGATTTCCAATTCTTTGCCACCACAAAAAGAGCTGCTATATTTTTGTGAAAATACGTGCTTTTCCCTTTTTTTCTTTTTTTAATTTGGGATACAGACCTAGTAATGGTATTGCTGCATCAAAGGGTAAGCATTGTTTTATAGCCCTTTTGGCATAGTTCCAAATTGCATGGAGCCACTGTATTTTAAGCGGACACTATGATAACTCCTACTTGATTGTTTAAAGGCAAATAAAATATTTTTGCACTCTTAATAACATTATCACTTTCAGCCTGCCTTTCCAAATTTATTTCAAATTATTCCCCTTTATATAGTCTACTTTCTGGACAAATTGGCCTACTTGCCATTCCCCCAGACTTGGCATTCCATCTCTTGCCTTGCAAGAGTTGTTCCACATGCTTGGAATGTGTCCCCTACTCTCCTCTGGCTCTTAAAATCTTCAGTGTTCTTTGAGGCTGTTCTCAGGTGCCGATTCATATGACCTTTCCTGACTCTCCTACTTATTATTCTCTCCCCGCTCAGATTACACTGTTTATACTTACCCAAATAATGTCATATACTTCATGTAGAATGTAAGTTCCCTGAAGACACGGACTGTTTTTTTTCTTTCTTTTTTTTTTAAGCCTTGCATATCCCTGAAACCTAACACAGTGCCTCGAACATAGTATGTGCTTAATAGTTGTCTAACTGAATGGGTTGTGATCTGCTCTTAGCTTAGCTCTAAAATAATAGTCCCATGATTTATGTTTCTAATCTTTTGTGACTCGGTGCTCCCTTTCTGCTTTCCCTTTACCTGTGCTACCCTGGGCCCTCCATCTAAGCCTGTGACACTTCCTTCCCTTGTAAATCATGGTCACCAGCCGTCTCAGCGATCAAAGGCCTTGAAATAATGACCGCAGAGACTGAGATCTGAGAGGAGTCAGGCCCCACCTGTTACAGCTAGCCCCTGATTGTGCAGAGGGAATCAGTGCTAAAATGATTTAGTTCATAGTTTAGCTGGTTTCAGTCCAGGGGTTTGATTAATTTCAGTAACATTGCAATTAATCAGTAAGCATTTATCAAGTGACTACTACCGTTTACTTCACAGTACTTTGGGGACTACGACAGATAAAATGTGGTTTCTGCCTTCAAACACTTTACAATCTAATTGAAGAGACAAGCCTCACACTGCACAATAATGAATTCAAGATGGTGCTGAATCATGTGGTAGAGATTACAAGGAATGCAGAAAAAAGGGTGGATCAATGACAGTGGGAGCAACCAAGGCAAGCCTCCTGGAAAAAAGATTTGAGCTCGGTATAAGATCAGGACAGGGTAACATACAAAGGAAGGCATTCCATTAAGTGGAATCAACCAATCAATCAATCAACCAATAAGCATCTATTCCACTTGGAACTCAAAATGTAACCAAAAATTAAATTAAATTAAAAAACCCCCCAAGCATTTCTTAAGTATCTACAGTAGCACAGACACTGTTTCCAGGCACTGGAAACAAAAAGACAAAAGCAAATCAGTCCCTCTTCCCCGGAGGATCTTCCAGGGAGACATCACTGGGATATATATATATATATATATATATATGCAAAACACCTACGCGGTAGCCTTGGGGAAGGACAAAGGCATCAGCAGCTGGGAGGCCAGGACTAGGGACTCCAATTGGTGGAGGGAAGGCAGAAGGGAATCCCGGGCTTGGGTGACATTCAGTGCAAAGGTACAGAGATGGGGTGCCGTGTTGGAGGGGCGTCAAGTTGGCCAGCATGACAAGAGCATTTGTTGCGGGGATGAGAGAGGAATGGATAATCAGGCCAGGGAGGCAGGATGGGCCAGGTTGTAAAGTGCTCTAAGTTCCAAACGGAGGCAACTGGAAGCAGCGTGTGGCAGGTGAATTTTTCACTTCTGTGTATTTGCGCTCCCAATTGGTTGTTCTTTCTTTAGCTTCTTTGGAAAGACTCGCCCTTGGTGGATTCAGGTTTTTCTGCTCTGATAGTTATTTGTGGCACAGGCCATCAGTCCTGCCACGTGCTCTCTTTTGGCTTTTTCCAAGATTCTTCTTTCTCACTGGAACGTCTTGACGCAGCTGCATGCTCTTTTGGGAGTCAGTGGGCTTCTGTCTCCTTGAGTGTTGGTTCTGCGTCCTTTGTCTTGCAATATTTAGAGACATTTGCAATCACTGATATGTCTTGGTAGCTATCTTCCCTTTGTTTTAATAACTTCTCTGTTGATTTATCTATGTCAGCTCTGGCTTATTGTGCCTTCTTTTCTTTTTTTTAGGCAATTGGGGTTAAGTGACTTGCCCAGGGTCACACAGCTAGTAAGTGTCAAGTGTTTGGTCTGAGGCTGGATTGAACTCAGGTTCCTCCAGACTTCAGGGCCGGTGCTCTATCCACTGCGTGCCTTCTTTTCAAACCTGAACCAGCCCGTAACTCCTCAGATTACTTCAATCCTTCCACTCCTATGGCACCCATGCCAGCCATGTTCCCTTCAAACCTGTATCAACCCATCACCCCCTGTACTCCCACTACTCCATCTTGCTCTCATGCTGTTGTCTTACCACACTCCCCCCAACCTCTTGGAATTTTCAATTTGAGATGCCTATAGGTCATCTAGTGTGAAATGTCCAACAGACAAGTTGGTAATGTAGGACAGGAATAATTAGGGCTGGATACTTAGAACTAGAAGTCACCTATCTAATCATCTATTTAATAATAATAATAATAGTTATTATAATGACTATAACAACAGTCATCTATTTAAACCCATGGGAGCTGAAGTCACCAATCAACAAGCATTTATTAAGCAAGCACCTATTACATCCCAGGTATTATGGTAAGTGCCGGGTATATAAAGACACAAATGAAAGTCCCCCACCCTCGGTGAGTTCACAGTTTAAGGGAAAACAATACGTAGATATATATATGGAATATTTACAAAATAAATAGGTAATTTTTGGAGGACAGGTCCTTAGGAGTTGGGAGGGACCAGGAAAGGCTTTATATAGGTGGTGCTTGAGCAACACTGTGAAGGAAACAAGGGACTCTTAATTTGTAGAGGTAAGGAGGGAATATGTTCCATCTATGGGGGACAGTTTGGGTAAAAGTCTGGGGACAGGAGACAGTGCTGTGTGTGAAGATTAAGAAAGCAAGTTTGGGTGACTGGTAGAGTTTGTAAAGGGAAATAATATATAATAAAGTTGCAAAGGGAGGTTAGGACCAAGTTGTTAAGGGCTTTAAATGCCAAACAGGGGAGTTTTTTATTTCATCCAGGAGTCAATAGAGGCCATAGCAGTTTACTGAAGAGAGGAGTGACAGGGTCAGACCTGTACTTTAGGAAAATCACTTTGGCAGCTTGGAGAGGGAAGAGATGGTGAGAGAATAGGCAGTGAGACCAATTAGGAGGCTACTACAATGATCCAGGTGACAGGTGATGAGTTCCAGCTGAATAAAATGGTGGCAATTTGCATGTGTGTAGGGACCAGTAGGAGGTATATGGTGGAGGGAGAAATGGCAAAACTTGGAAAATGACTAGATATGTGGGATGAAGGAGGAAGAGGAATCAAGAATACCTGGGAGACTAGAAGGATGGTGGGCGCCTTTGATGCGAAACGGGATGTCTGGAAAAGGGGTGGGGTTGCGGGAATGAAAGAACGATGAGTTCTGTCTTGGACACGTTGAGCTGGAGATATCCAATGGCAAATCTACTTTGAAATGGCTAATGGTCTGTTTGGTGATGGTCAGGAAAGAAGCTATGACTAGATATACAGATCTGCTAGAAGGGACAATCAAATCCATGGGGACTGATAAAGCCAGGAAAGAATGTTAAGGGAGAAGAGGTCCCACCACTGCACAAAGGGAAGAAACAATTTAACCCCTACTATGCGCCAGGCATTGCACTAACCACTCTACAAATATGATCTCATGTGATCCTCACAACAGCTCTGCAAGGTTAGGTGCTATGATTACAGCCATTTTACAGTTGAGGAAACTAAGGCAGAGATTAGGTAGTGACTTTCCTGGGGTCACACACTAGGAAATACCTGAGGCTGAATTTGAACTTCCAGCCTTCCCGACTCCAGGGCGGGAGTCCACCGAGCTGCCTTTAAGTAAGGGGACCCTTGTCCTGAAAGATCTGCATCTGGGAAGCTTCCATGTTAACTTACAATTACATAGTACTTTAAGGTTGACAAAGCACTTTCCTTACAGCAGCCTTGTGAGGCAGGCAGGGAAAGTACTTTACAGAGAAATAAGTTCAAACGTTTTCTGGCTTCCACCTTGGGACCCTCAGCTCTCTTCCCATCTGTTTCTTCTCTAAGGATTCCTGGGTGCCCATCCTCTGGCACATGAGCTGCATGTGGATCTTGCCATCCTAGGCATGGAGTGAGTCTGTATAGTGCACGTATATGTATGCGGTCATGTATGTGTGTATGCACATATTATTTATTGTATAGGTGCGGGTATATGTGCCTATATGAATGTATATGCGTATATACGTGTATAAAAGAACTAGATCAGAGTCGTCGTTCCCCCACCCCCAGCGCTGCTGCTCCTCCCACCCTCGGGTCTGGTCTGGGGGGGACCTCTAAGAACCTATCCCCTCCCCCAAAGGCTTCCTCAGGTTCAAAGTCTCCCTTGGGACCCCACCCAATCAAAACTCCGTGAAAAGAACGATGGATTTGTTGGATGCAAGTTCTGCCTCTTTTGATCTGTAATATGACCTTAAAAAAAAGTTCTTTATCTATGTGGTCCTCATTTTCCCCATCTGTAAAACCAAGGAGGTTAACCTCAAAGGTCCCTTTCAGCTGCAAATCTACAAGAGCATAATTATCCCCATTTCAGAGAGGGAAAGACTGAGGCTCTGAGAAGTGTCTGGTTGCCCTCGATGTCCTAGCTAGTAAGGGGCAGGATTCGAACCCAGGTCTTGAACGCAGTTACCCGCGTCACCACGTGGTGTCTAAGAGGTTTGGGGAGGCGGCGCTGCGCGCTCAGTCGCCCGGATTAGCGCCGCCACTTCCGGGAGCCTCCCTCCCCTCTCCTCTCCAGGCTCGGGCTCCGCTGGCGAGCGTCCCAGGGAACCGGCGCTCCCCGCCCCTCCCCTTTCCTCCGCGCGCGCCCTCCCTCTCCTGTCCTACCTCTCCTCCGCGCGCGCGCCCTCTAGCTTCTCCTCTTGCGCGCGTCCTCCCCCCTCCCCTCCGCTCGCGCGCGCCCTCTCTTTCCCTCTCCCCTCCCCTCCCCTTCTCTCTCCTCCGCTCGCGCGCGCCCTCCTCCCCGCGGTCAGGCTAGAGCACAGCTCTCGCTTTCGCTAGCTGGTGCGGCCGTTGCTGCCCTACGTTAGGGGAGGCACTTCCGGTGTGTGACTGGGTGGCCGGATGACGTGGCTGAGTCAGAGGAAGAAGCTGAGGCGGAGGCAGCGGCGGCGGAGCGGACTCGGCGGGGCGGGGGCTACGCTCGGCCGCGGGCGGTGACGGCGACGGCGGGTCCGGTTCGGGCAGCGCCGAGGCGGCAGGGGCAGCGGCTGGGCCCCGGCCCTGTGCGTCCGTGCGCGCGCGCCCCTTGGATGTGAATCGGCGGCGGCGGCGGCTGCGGCTGCGGAGGAGCCTCGGGCGGAGGGCCGGCCGGCGCCGGGCGGGGAGAGAGCGCACCATGGAGCCGCGGCGGGGGGTCGCCCGCGCGGCGGCGGCGGTGGTGCTGCTGCTGCTGCTGCTGCCGCCCCGGGGCCGGGCGGACGAGCACGACCACACGGTGAGGCGCCGGGCGGCCTCGTCCTCGCTCCCGGAGGCCCCGGGTGGGCCCGGCCCAGACGGAGCCTCCGAGCTGTGTGCAGGAAGCGCCGGGCCCAGCCCCGGGGACCTGGGGCACCTACTCGGTGGGGCGTGAGCGTTGGGGGGCGGCTTCCCACAGGGCCCGGGCTTGTCGGGCTTCTCCTGTCCTGGAGCCCGGGGTCCTGTTACCGTGGCTGCTGGGCGGTACGACACAATGGGATTAAACACTGTGTCCTGGTGAGGGCAGAAAGCACTGACCACTTGTGGTGGCCTCCAGGCCCCGGAAGGGTTCCGTCCTCCTCGGCCTCGAAGAGTGGGACGGCACTCCAGAGCTATGTCAGTAACAGGGTCATTCCACGTGTGCACTCGTCCACCTCCACGCAGGCCCGCGCGATGGCTGTGCCAGCAACTTTTCTTCCCCATCTCAGGCCCCCGCCCCTTGTTGTGTATCGAGAGAAGGGCTCGGCAGCAAAGGCACTTGTTTTGGATTGTAACCTTGGAGTAGGCAAGGCCAGACTAGGCTGGGGACAAAATTTACTTTTGCCTTTAATTAATTGTCCAGTTGTGTTAAATTGAAACCCTTTAAAATCAAAGCAACTTTCTGACGCTTTGCTTGGAACGACTTTTCTTGGGGACTTGAATTGTTTTCCAAATGCTAGGATGTTTTTTAACCAGATCTGAAAGTGTTAGCTTAGGGACTGTGATAAAAAGCGAGGCAGGTTTTTGACTTTAACCACTAGCCATATTTACTTGCATAGGCTCTTATCACGACCGTAAATGATTGTTGTGTATTTAGAGAATTGTTGAGTTCTAAGTTCTTCCACTGAGTGACAGGTTACTTCCCATATCCCTGGGCTTCAGTTTAATTAGCTGTAAAAGAAGAGAGTTAGACTAGATGGGGGAAGTTCTTGGTAGTTCTGATGATCAATGATGTTGGAATTCTGATTTCAGTTCTCTTCTGTAGTTACTGAGAAATGAAAAAAAAATACACATGTATGATCCTATGATTCTGTTTATGTATTTAATGGGACTTACTTGAAAATTTAACTTGTTTATCCAGATATTAGGCTAAGCCCCTAGGTTTGACAGCTTCTCTGGCTTCCTAAGTTAACATAAATGCCAAACAGTGTATATAAACTGTTATATTTGGTAAGTGTCAAATGATCACATCAGGATACTTATGAGACTTCCAGAATTGAAGTGAAAGGCATACTGTATTTTATGTTTTCATATTTTCATATTGGAAATTAAAAAAACTATTTCATTTATTTTGGCATTTACTTTGTTTAGAGGTGGTGTTTTGTAGTGGAAAGGACACTGGATTTGGAGTTAGAGGATCTGGGTTCAATTTCAGGTCCTTCTGCTTAGTAAAAGTATGTGACCTCGGTCTAGTAATATGGGGAATGTGATGGACTTTGGGCCTCAGTTTCCTCATTTCTAAAGTGAGGACTGTGGGGCAGCTAGGTGGCACAGTGGATAGAGCATTGGCCCTGGAGTCAGGAGGACCTGAGTTCAAACCCAACCTCAGACACATAACACTCAGTAGCTGTGTGACTCTGGGCAGGTAGCTTAACCCCAGTTGCCTCACCAAAAAAAAAAAAGTGGTGAGGGGATTGGGAATAGATTATTTTTAAAGTAACTTCTAATTGTAAACATATGATCTGACTAAAATATTTTATTCCCCCTCCCCTTTTATCTGTTACTCTCCAAAGACTCTTTCCCTCAACCAAAATAGAACTCTATGTAGTAAATATAGTTAAACAAAAATATCAACACGCTGGCAGGACCTGGCTGTGTGCCTCATTATACACCCTTATTCCACTAATTCTCTGAAAAGTGGGAAGTATGCTTCACTATTGGTCACTGCATTGAACATAGTTGTGAAGTTTTTAAATGTTGCTTTCCTTAACATGCTTGTGGGCTTTGTATAAATTCTTGGTTCTACTCATTTGCTCTTCAGTAGATCATACACTTTTTTCTTATGCTAAGTTCTTCATGTTTGTCATCTTTTAAATTCTTATGTCATAGTTTGTTCAGCCATTCAGTCAGTCAGCAGGAATAAATGTTAAGCTTAGTGCTGGGGATACAAAGAATGACAAACATCCCTATTCTCAAGAAACACATTCTAATATCAAGACCACTATGTACCTGCAAGATGGTCTCTGAAAGAGGGGTGCTGGGGAAGGATGAAGGACTTTTTTCTGGAAAGTATTTGAGCTGAGTCTTGAAGGAAGCCAGGGCATGTAGCAGAGGTAGAAATTTGGAGGGAGGAGCTAAGCAGTAAAGACTAGGGGTACAGCCAGTGCAAATGTACAGCGTCAACAGATAGAATTTCCTGAACAAGTAAGAAGAACGGTGTGATTAGATCATAGAATGTGTAGAGGAAAATAGTGTAAGAAGACTGGAAAGGGCCAGGTTGTGAAGAGCTCTGTGCCAAAGTGCCAAAAGGAGGATTTTGTACTTGATCCTGGAGATCATAGGGAGCCCATTGGAATTTAATGAGTAGTGGGTGACACAGACCTTCCTTTTAGGAAAATTACATTGGTAGTTGAATAGAGGATGGATTGGAACTTCCTCGGGAAAGACAGGTGCAAACTGGGAGACCAGTTAGAATATTGCAATAATCCAATGGAGAGATGATAAGGGCCTGAACTAGGGTGGTAGTTATGAGAGTGGAGATAAGGAATGTTATAGGAGATATCACAAAGGTAGAAACAAAATTTATTACAGTAAATTAGGGATTAGTGACTTCTGTAATCATAGAACCTCTTTCTTAGCCAAGTCAGTGGGTACCTATTTTTATTCTAGTTCTGTTAATACCTAAAATGTTGCTGTCTGTAATCCTTTACCTCTGCATTTGACCTGACCTTGGTGGAGGGAAGGGGTGGGAGGATGTTAAGTGTATATCTCTAGTTGTGTTAATGGGTCTAATAATACACTTCAGTGATTTTTCTAGTATGTTTCCAAGTTGTTTTCAGGACCAATTCACAGTGTGCCTATGTGATTCTGCTTTCCATATAAAAATGTTAAAGTTTATGTTAGAATTTTCATTTCTCTTTTCTAAATAACTGTAAAGGAGAGCTACTTCCAGTGACCATATAGAACTTTACATCTTTGATCAGTCTGCTTTTAATTTTTATTGGATGCTCTGCTGGTTGAAAGGACAATTGCTAACTTTATTATTTGAATATTTTATAGAAGCCACTAGTAGTTAAAAAATGTTTATTAAGCAGTCTGTGCTAATAAAAATACTTTCCTAAGTATTGGATATGCAAAGTTAAGATTAGGTCCTTCATCTCTAGGTGCATAGATCTGATGCCAAGGCATGACAGATCTACATTTAGGTAACTTGTGGGATCATAATCTTGGAACTTGAAGAGACGTTAGCTGGAGTCCAACTCTGTTTTACAAATAAACAAACTGAAGCCCAGAAAGGTTGTCATTTGCCCAGTATCACACATTTGGCTAGTGGTGGAAGTCAAACTCAGGTGTTGACTAAAAGGTTAGTGCTCTATCTACAACACCATGCTGCCTTTTACGAATTAGAATGAGGTAAGTAATTGCAAAAGAGAGGTCCAAACAAATTGTTCTGAGAGATTTCTTGGAGTGAGGAAAATCACTATGAATGTTTTTATTCTTGCAGCATTGCTTCAGTGGTATCAAACATGTATGAATGTTAATGAAAAGGTTCTTATTTATAGTTTATTTCTGTACATACATAAAAATTTGACTTTTACATTTAGTGAAGAAATGTTCTGAAGATGTTTAAAGGTCTTAACAATTAACAATCACAAATAATTAAGCAAAAACATTAAAATGGAGTTTTAATTTCAGGAATGTTCATTTCCAGAAATTTGCAGTATTTGGAGTCACTTTTTCTAGATAGGAGAAAATCTTAGATAACAAAGATTTTAATGATTGCTGTAACTCATAGAAAGTGATATTTTAATGAGTTGCTGGGTAAAACTGTGTGCATGTCAGTTCACTTACCTACACTGAATTATACTCATTTATTTCCCTTTACAAAGTATTAAGTAAGTATAAAGTATTTACTTTAAAATTCGAGGAAATGTCTCCTGAAACTTTCCTTTTGCCAAATCTCTTACCATTATAGAGTAATTGAAAATGGACATTTACTTTAGGAACTTAACAATGAACAGATAAGAGAGAGGGCAGTGAGAAAATAAGTTGAAATTTTTTCCATTATGGGAGAGACCTGTGAATTTTTGAAGCCGTGGAGGAAAGGGAGTGAATGGAGAGAATGTAGTGAGGGAGAGTGAAAGTTAAAGAGTCAGGTTTTATGGGCCCAGTAGGTGCTAGCTTATGAATTGAATTTCCAATTGGAAGGCAGTTCCAGAGATAGGTTGAGTTAACCAACTTTGATGTGAAGGATGTTTTCCAGTAATAAAACTTAAGATAAAAGTAAAATTAAGTAAACCTTAAATTTTTATTATTTTTTGGGATGATAAAAAAAGTTCCAGAAGTGTTTATTTTATGCTGACCCATTTTGACTATCAGCCACAAATTTGTTGAGTAGAATTGCATAAGTTGATTATATATTTGGCATTAGAATGCAAATGCTATGCTATCTTTTTTTTTTTATTTTATTTTTTTATATATAAATTTATTTATTTTTAGTTTTCAATATTCACTTCCACAAATTTTTGAGTTCCAAATTTCTCACCCCTCCCCCCACCCCAAGATGGCATGCATTCTGAATACCCCTTCCCCTGGTCTGCCTTCTCTTCTATCTCTTCCCCCTCCCTTCTTTTATTCCCTTCCCCTTCTATTTTCCTGTAGAGCAGGATAGACTTCTGTACCCCATTTCCTGTATTTCTTATTTCCCAGTTGCATGTGAAAACATTTTTTTAAAACATGTGTTTTTAAAACTTCCTCCCTCCCCACCCACCCTCATTGAAAAGGCAAGCAACTCAATATAGGTTGTACATGTGCAGTTATGCAAAACTCTTCCTTAGTAGACATATTGTGAAAAACTAACTCTATTTCCCTTAATCCTATCCTGCCCTCCCATTTATTCTATTCTTTCTTTTGACCCTGTCCCTCCTCAGAAGTATTTGCTTCTGATTACCCTCTTTCCCAATCTGCCCTCCTCTCTATCACCCCCTGCTCTCTTGTCCCCTTCTCCCCCTATTTTCCTGTAGGGTAAGACAGATTTCCATACCCAATTATGAATGTGTTATTCTCTCCTTAAGCCAAATCCTATGAGAATAAGATTCCCTCATTCCCTCTCACCTTCCCCTGTTTCCCCTCCACTGTGAGAGACTTTTCTTTTTTTTTTTTTTTTTTTTGTGAGATAATTTACCCCATTCTACCTCTCCCTTTCTTCTCCGAGTATCATCCTCTCTCATCCCTTAATTTTATTCTCCAGATATGACCCCTTAATCTTCAACTCACCCTGTGCCCTCTATCTATCTATATATACATACATATAATTTTTTTCCTTCAACTACCCTAATACTGACAAAGGTTTCATGAGTTACAAATATCATCTTTCCATGCAGGAATGTAAACAGTTCAATCTTAATAAGTCTCTTATGATTTCTCTTTCCTGTTTACCTCTTCATGTTCCACTGAGTCCTGTATTTGAAAGTCAAATTTTCTGTTTAGCTCTGGTCTTTTCATCAGGAATGCTTGAAAGTCCTCTATTTCACTGAATGACCATTTTTTCCCCTGAAGGATTATACTCAGTTTTGCTGGGTAGGTGATTCTTGGTTGTAATCCTATCTCCTTTGCCCTCTGGAATATTATATTCCATGCCCTGTGGTCCTTTAATGTAGAAGCTGCTAAATCTTGTGTTATCCTGATTGTGTTTCCACAGTACTTGAATTGTTTCCTTCTGGCAGCTTGTAATATTTTCTCCTTGACCTGGGAACTCTGGAATTTGGCTACAATATTCCTAGGAGTTTTCCTTTGGGGATCTCTTTCAGGAGGAGATCTGTGGATTCTTTCAATTTCTATTTTGCCCTCTGGTTCTAATTATCAGGGCAGTTTTCCTTGATAATTTCTTGAAAGATGATGTCTAGGCTCTTTTTTTGATCATGGCTTTCAGATAGTCCAATAATTTTTAAATTCTCTCTCCTGGATCTATTTTCCAGGTCAGTTGTTTTTCCAATGAGATATTTCACATTGTTTTCTAATTTTTCATTCTTTTGGATTTGTTTTACAGTGTCTTGATTTCTCATAAAGTCACTGTCTTCCAATTGCTCTATTCTAATTTTTAAGGAAGTATTTTCTTCAGTAATCTTTTGGACTTCCTTTTCCATTTGGCCAATTTTTCTTTTTAGGGCATTTTTCTCCTCATTGGCTTTTTGGACCTCTTTTGCCATTTGGGTTAGGCTGTTTTTTAAGGTGTTATTTTCTTCAGTATTTTTTTGGGTCTCCTTTAGCAAGCTGTTGACTTGTTTTTCATGATTTTCTTGCATCACTCTCATTTCTCTTCCCAGTTTTTCCTCTACTTCCCTTACTTGCTTCTCAAAATCCCTTTTGAGCTCTTCCAAGGCCTGGGACTGATTCATATTTTTCTTGGAGGCTTTGGATGTAGGAGCTTTGATTTTGTTGTCTTCTTCTGGTTGTATATTTTGATCTTCTTTTCACCAAAGTAAGATAATATAGTCTGACTTTTTTTGTGCTGCTTGCTCATGATCCCAGCCAATTACTTGAGATTTAAACTCTTTTTAAGGTAAGAGTCTGCTTCCAATGTGGAGAGTGTACTGTCCCAAGCTTCAGGGGTTTGTGTAGCTGTTTTCAGAGATACTTGTAGGGACCTGTAAATTTTCAGTTCTTCCAAGGTGGTATGATAAGGGGCAAGGTGTTTACTCCTTTCCTGGCCTGTGACCACAAGTATTCCTTTCTGTCCTGTAACTGTGAGGAGGGGTTTCTCTCCACAGCCACTACAAGCTCCACCAGGCCAGCGCTCCTCCTCACCCCAGCACTGCCGCCCAGAACTGTGACCCAGATCCAAACAGGGGCAAAGCAAGAGATTCCTGCCTCAGCACTGGCAAAGAGATCCCTGCAGTCCCTCTCTGATCAGCCACTGGATTCCCCCTCAGTCTGTGGGCCGGAAGCTCGGAAGCAGCTGCCCTCTCCAGGGCCAGGCTCTTGGGGAATGGAGCTGAGACCCCACCTTTCTCTCTGGCCACTGACAGAAACAGACTTTTCCCACTGACCTTCTAAGTTGTCTTTGGCATTCGTGAATTGAGGAGTCTGGAAACCTGCACAACTGCTCGCGATTCAGTCCTCTGAGGCCTGCTCTAGGTTTGCTGTGGCCTGCGCGCCCACGCCGCGCTGCGCTCCCAGTCTGGCGCGATACACCTTTCTGATCAATCATCCAGGTTGTCTTGGGCTGGAAATTTGTTTCACTCTGTCTTTTTGTGGGTTCTGCTGCTTCAGAATTTGATTAGAGCCATTTTTTATGAGTATTCGGAGGGATTTGGGGGAGAGCTTAAGCAAGTCACTGCTTTCACTCCGCCATCAATGCTATGCTGTCTTAAAAGTCACCTAGAGTCAAAGGTTTAGATGGACCGGATGGACTGTTCTCATCTAAGCAGAACATTTCTCACATTCTCAAGTAGATAAATCTTTTAAGATATCCTTAGATCTGGGATTCTCAACCTGAGGTCTACGAACTTATTAAAAAAAATTTGGTAACTATTTAAAAATAATTGGTTTCCAGTATACTCCTAATGTATTAGGACTATCAAAGGGGGTGCATGATGCAAAAAAAAAATGTTAAGAACTGCTTTAGATGAAAATGTGGCTAGAGTGGCTTCAGAACTTTGGTGTAGAATTCCCAAATTGTTTTGAAAAAACTTGAGATGCCATGAAAATAGACTACTAGTAGAGTGGACCTTAAGCAAGTCATTTCACTTTCTAAACCCCTTTTCTTAAGCCATAAAATGGTGGTGTTGATCCTTCCCACCCTAACAACTTATGATCTTATGAACTATGAGGTCATTCAGCTGTATTTTATTTTGTGTATGTTTTATGTCAGCTAAGTGGCACAATGGGTAGAAGGGCTGGACTTGGAGTCAGGAAGACCTGAATTCAAATTTGGCCTCAGACACTTGCCAGCTCTATCAGCCAGTAAACATTAAGTGCATACTGTGTGCCAGGCACTATGCTAAGCACTAGGAATCCAAATATGAAAAGAAAGGCAATCTTTGCCTCAGGGAAAGACAAAACACAAAAAGAAGCTGAAAGGGGGAGAGGGGAGTGGACCCAAGCCAGGGCTTGGTGGAGAAGTCAGAGAAGTCTCATGGTAGTGCAGCTGGGTGAGAAATGAGCTGTCTGAATTGAGGTCTTTCCTTCAATGGGAGGTGTGGAGTTCATGGCCCCTCCCTCCAGTCAGAGAGGCAGACAGAGAGAGAGGGTAGTGATGAAATGAAATATAGCAAGATGAGGTTATCCCAATAATGAAGTTCCTTATGGCATGGAAGTCAGTCAGAAGTAAGTCCCAAGCTAGTGCAGCCAGGTGAGAATGAGGAAACTCTGGGTAAATCACTTAACTGCTGTCTGCCTCAGTTTCTTCAACTGTAAAATGGGGATAATAGCATCTTCCTCCCAAGGTGGTTGTGAGGATAAAATGAGATAATATTTGCAGAATACTTTGCAAACTTTAAAGTGCTGTATTCTTGCTAGTATCCTCCTCCTCCTTTTCCTTATCATCATGGTCTAGATGAGAGATAAGAGATAAGAACCAAGGGCTCTTAACCTGAGGGGTCTGTGAACTTGCTTTAAATATTATTATTGTATTTCATTATAATTAGTTTCTTTGTAATCCTAATTGTTTTATTTTATGCTTTCAAAAGCATTCTGAAGAGGGGTGTGTATATATAGGTTTCATCAGACCACTGCCAACAGGGGTCCCTGACATAAAAAAAGGTTAAGAACCTTTTTGACATCTGTAAAATTTTTGGAAATTGTCACATTTTAAATACACTATTAGAATTTTTATATAAAGGAAAGCTGGTGTAGCTGTCTGTAAAGAATTCTTTTGTAAAGGCAACTAGTGTTCTCTAATTTTAGGAGTTTTGATATTTGATTTTCTTAATGTGAAGCTTGATTTTAATTTTAAAAATAAATTAATAAAATTATATTTATAAACTATGTAATTATATTTATGATTATTTATAAAATATAATTATAAATTTTATTTATAATTATAAAATGTTATAATTATAAATTTTATTTATAGACAATTATAATTATTTGTAAAATTTATTAATATCATTATTTAGAACCACACTTTTGAAAAAGCAGCAGGTGTGTGTGTGTGTGTGTGTGTGTGTGTGTCTGTATATTTAGATTCCTGTACACACACATTCATAGAATGCTAGATCTGGCAAGAATTTTGAGGAATATTTAGTTTATCCCCTTGTTTTACTGATGGAGAAACTGTGAGACCCAGCAATGGGCCAGTCAGGACTAAGACCTTGATATTTGGAGTACCAGTCCTTTCGTCACCCCTCTACCAACCCTTCATTCTGTGTCCTTTACAAACAGTTATCATCAGAATGTTTATCTAGAAAGAGCTCAGCATTAAAAGCCAATAAACAAAAGAATAGAATTACTAGTAACACTTATTTAAGCCTTGTGTTGCTTAGTTTAATGTATGTATGTCTTTTGTCTGCTACAGTAAGTTTCTCAAGGTCAGGGACTGAAAAATTTCTTTTGTGTCTAGATAAGATGGATCTTCATTATTAAAATAAACTGATTGGGGGATGACAGGGAAAAGAGTACTCAAAAGGGAAATTATTCTTATGGTATTTTTATGCAGAACACTGGACACTGCTTAACCAGTCATAGACCTCTACCTAGATACAGACTCAGAATTCTAATCCTCATCTTGTGAGGTTCTGTATACTCTTTCTCCCTGGTCTCTCTGTGTCCTGGGAACCTTTAGTGTCAGAAGACCCACTCAGTGCCAAATATAGACTGTACTCAGCTCTTACCATAAAAACATATTACACCATTAGATAATTTTCAGAAATGGTGTCACTGCTTTGTTGTAGCTTTTGCCTTTATTTCTTTTCTAGGAACTCTTGAAAACATATTTTAAAAAGAAAGCAAAAATTAATTCCTTCCAAGAAGATCAACATCATCTGTGCTTTATTTTGTACATAGGTAGCAAGAGATCTTTTAATTTTGTTTTTGCCTCTACAATTTTTGTAGACTGTTATACATTAGGAAATGGAATAATTTTCAGGTGTGTTCCCTGGAAACAAATAAAACTTGTTTACAAATAGTTTGGGACTGGGAAGTTACCTGAATAACTAAATCACTGTAACCCAAACAAACTTTTAAAGTTTTTTCTGTGTTGAAATTATGATATATTTTCATAAGAGATAGTGAAAGTTAGTGAAATTATTATTTCTAAAGCTTTCATAAATAGTTTGTTCCTATTTGCAATATGTTGTATATGTTATAAAATATCCATCCATCTTTCCCCATGATAGCCAAAACTAATAAAAACTTTGAATGTTTATAACTCAAGCCTTCCTTGACCTAGTACTTGTTGGATTCCTAATTATTTTATTTCAGAGTTTACATGGATGCTATAGTAATGTTTTCTCCGTGAATCGGTGTTCTCAGGATCATTAATGTAGGAAGAAAAAAAGTATACTATAAATGCAGCAGCATAATACACACTATTTTAGACCAGCAAGGGACTAACATCCATGACCTGAGAAGAATACTGCTTCCTTTTCAGAACAAAACTGCACTTCCTTTTCAGGTGAATTTTTTTTTCCTTTGTGTTTTTCCTTGGGGTCAGTTTCAGAGCTAAAAAATGATGAAGTTTCTGTCGCTTTATAAGCCTTGACTGTTATTTCTTCTCACAATCACTTCCTGGACTTAAGATTTTATGTGGTTATTATGGCTGACTGGGAGTTAGATCTAAATGACTTCAGTTCCAAGTTCCAGATTATGTAAGACAAATTAATGCCTGTTTTTATACGTTTTTAAATCTTTATAATTCTATATATCAAGTTTATATAGACACACACAGTTTGATCAGTATATTACTGTGACTAGTATCTTTGACCTTGGATGCATGTTGCAAAAAACTTTAGTAAGAAGAGAAATTAACCATCAAAGTCCTTATTGATAGGACTTCCAAGGATTAAAATTTAACCTTGTTTCTCTTTTCTTATTCTTTTTCCCCATAAGGACGCTCACTTAGCCCCTAATTATAAAATAAAGAAGTTAGCCTAGATCAGAGGTTCTTAACCCATGAGGATTATCCGTGAGATTTGTGGATAGATTTCAGTGGGTCTGTGAACTTGAATGGGAAAAAAATTTTCACTAACCTCTAACTAAAATTTAGCTTTTCCTCTAATTATTTAAAACCATTATTCTGAGAAGGGTCTACCTGATTGTCCAAGAGGAGTCCATACCCAAAAGAGGTTAAAGACTCCTGGACTAGATGATTCATAAAAGTCCCTTTTGGCTCTAAAATTCTGTGATTCTTTTATAGTGACAAATTGATATTTTTTTTCAGGTTTCTTTTGGTTTCTACTGAATCTTTACATTTAAATATTTCATAAGATTTTTTTTCATCCTAATCCACAGATGTTTAACACTTGTTGTATACTTGGTGTTTTAGGTAACCTAAATAGATAAAATAGACAATAGTAGTCATAATTCATTCAACAAATATTGAGTTCCTACTAAATGCAGGTTGGGAAGGAGGCACAAAAACGTATGAGAAGAGACAATTGTTGCCCCTAAGGAACATACCTGTTTAGGGAATTAAATAGACATTTGATATTAACTTCTATGAATGACAGTTCTTTTGGAGGGAGAGGGTCAGGTGCACATGGGTCAGACACTTGGGAAAATCTGATTAGTTTAAAATCAGCTTAGTTAGAAAAGAGGTCAGAAGCCAACAGAATGAATCATTGGAGGCCAATGCTGGATAACACTTGGAAAGAAAAAAAACTATAGAAATATATACAGGTACAATAGCAAATTATCTCTGGGTCATAATGAATGGGAAACCTAAACAGGAACCAGCAACACAGAGATAAGCATTAAAAAATAGTCATCACAGTACAGATATATCTATATAGGAGAATATGGAGTAACTGTGAAGTAGTGGTTTAAATTGTGACCAACATTAATATAGTGCTTTAAGGGTTGCAGAGCATTTCAAATGCATTATTTTATTTGATCTTTACAACACTTTGAGGTAGGTGCTATTATCTTAATTCACAGATGAGGATGTTGAGGCCCAAAGGGTTGAAGTGATTTACCTCTGGTAAATCAACTAATTAATATCGAGGAATTTATCCATAAGTCCAGGTTGTTAAGACCCCTAGATGTTCTTTCCATTAAATTTTGTTTCTTTGAAGATCTGCAATTTATTGCAAGCTATGAAAAATTAGAAAATTTGATAAAAAGAATCAAATTACTTAACATATAAAGCACTTTATAAACCTTAAAGTGCTGTATAAACATTAGTTATTATTAATTACTAGGTTCAGACCAGTGATTTTATTGTTGCATGGTACTCCCAGTGTAGAAACTCCTTCTAATAGTAATGAAGCAACAGCATTTTTCATCTTAAACTCTTCAGAGAGTTACTTGGAGCATAAAGAACTCTAGTGAATTGCCCAGGAACATACAACTGGCATGTCACAGGTGGGACTTGAACTTGGAAGAGGTCTCAGGACCCCTTTACACTATTAAAAATTATTAAGGACCCTGAAGAAAGCTTTGGTTTACATGGGTTATATTTATTGTAATTTACCATGTTAGAAATTAAAACATCTTAGTGTTATAAAAATAGTGTTGATGCTACTTCTTGTTTAAAAAGTTTTTATGTTTCCTTAAATAACTTACATTTTCAGAGAATGGAGTACTCTGCTTAATTGGATTTTTTTTAACCCTTGTTGAAAATCTTTCTAAAATTCTTTAGTTTTTTTTCTTGCCTTGTATTGAATGTTTCTTTCAGATTCCTTCGCTGACTCTGATTCATAATCTCAACATGAATTCTGTGTAATCTTGTAGACATTATGGGAGATATCTGTATTAGTACTGATGCTAAAATGTATCTTTGAAGTTGTGTGTGTTTTTACTAAATAGCTCAAATTCTTGTGATTTGCTTGTTTTCCTAAAAATCTAATGCAGCTAAATTGGATTTGGGTTAATTTGGATTTCTGCACAGGAGTTTTGTCTTCATAAAATTTTAAAAATAGTATTCTCTCTTTAATCATATACCTAGATTTCATTGAAAAGACAATCAGTTTTCATGCTTATAAAAATCTACAAGGTTTAAAGACAAGATAGGAAATACAATTTAACAGGTATTGTTATTGAGTCCCTACTATGTGCAAGACACTAGTAAATGCTGAGGGGGGTGAGAATATAAATGACAGGGACCATGTCTCAAAGACCTGAGGATTTTTTTTCCTTGAGTCTTTTGAATCAATTAAAACACCTACGGTTTTACTTTCATCATTAGTTACTTTATGGAGTGAGGAAAGTAAACTCTTAAAAGATACAGAAGACCAAGCCTTTTGCAACTTTGATACCTTTTCCTCAGAATATAATGTGTACATACCATGTGTATATATGTATATAATCATTAGGATTGACTTTGTCATAAATGTAAAGGGTACTATGCATCCATCTTATACTTAACTAAATTTGGATAACACTTTTTGCTTGGATCACTCCTTAAAAATTTATTTTTTAGTAAGAAGAAGCATCTTTTGTGGACTTCACACTAAATTTACAGTCAGGAGAACACTGCTTTGCCACTAACTAGTTGTGTAACTTTGAGAAAGTCACTTCACTTGTCTGGGCCTTGGTTTCTTCTGCAAAATGACTGGTAACTGGGCTAGATAATCTCTAGAGTCTTTTCTAGTTCTAATACCCTCTGAACTGTTTCCCCAACTGGATTTTAAACTGAAGGACTGTGTCTAGTACTGTTTTGTATTCCTAGTGACTTTTAATGCCCCATATAACATGGTTTGACCTAAATATTTGTTGTTGACACACTTCCAGTTATATTAAATATGTAAGTATTGGATTAGAGTGGTAGGGATAGAATGGAGGGTTAGTGCAGCCTTGGGGAAGTTAGAACTAACCTACTTTTTGTTTGTCATCTTTAAAATGAGGGAGTTGGACTTGGTGGTCTCCAAGTTTCCTTGTAGCTTTAAATTTGTGATCTTATCATAAGATACAAGAAAAAAGAATCGGCAGAATTTACTCATTGAGTATAATATAGTAGACAGAGTCTTGCATTTGGAGTCGGGAAACTTGGGTTCAAATCCTGGTACTGAACTTCCGTGAATTTGTGGTTCTGAGCAGATGCTCTCTGAGCATTGGTTTCCTTGTCTGTAGTATAATAATACTTATACTTTCTATCTCAGATTATTGTGAGGATGTTACTTTTTTTGAGTAAACTTTAAAGGTCTATACAAATATGAACTATATATAGAATGAAAGAAAGATGTTAGTTGAAGATGACTGCAAGTGTTAAGCCTGGGTGAATGGAAGAATTGTTGTGTCATAGAAAAAAATAGGATAATTGGAAGGAAAGATGTTTGACTAGGTAAATGGTAAGTTTTTTCTTGTGACAGATTGAGTGGAAATGTCTAGTAACAAACTGGATGTAAAGGCCTGAAAACTTATATGACATACCAGGATTGGAGAAAGAGATTAAGGAGGCATCAACGTGATGGTAATTGTGGAACAGCTCTCTCAGGAAGACAGTACAAAGGGAAGTGGAGTTGAGCATTGTCTCATACATTGCTTAAGTCAGAAGAGAAGCTGGTGGCAATAGCTGCAAACATATGATTATTTCCTCTAACATATATGTAAAATGTTACTTTATATTTGATACTGTTATAAAATTAATTGTGTTTAGATGGAAAAAAATTGAGGCAATATTTTTAGAAGCGGGAAAGTTTTGTTAGGAATAGTATTTAGAGCTAGAAGGGACCTTAGAAGTCATCCTACCTCATTGATAAGGAAACTGAGTCCCAGAGAGGTGATGACTTACTTAAAGTCGAAGAATAAGTAGCGTACAGCCTGAGTTTGTATCCAGGTCCTTTGACTCCACATCCATATTTTTCTTCTTGTTAAATTTCATTTTTGTTCATGAATTATATACTAAAATTTATTCCACTCAAAATTAGAGAATATTAGAGTTGGAAGGGACCCTTAGAGATCATCTGATCTAAATCAGTTTACAGATGAGCAAATTAAGACGCACAGTCTCACAGCTAGATTTGGGGCTAATCTGAAGCTAGGGGCTGGTATCCTGATAGAAGTCAGTTTTAGTGGATTATCCCTTCCTTTCAGTGTGCTTTGTGAATTTCATGAATTTAGTGCATTTGCAATTCAACCTACTTTACTTTTAAACTACATTTTTATTGTCCTTTTATCTTTTATTAATTTATTTTGATTTATGAACAATCACTTCCATAAGCTTTTGAGTTTTAAATTTTTCTCATTCCCTCTCCATCTCCCTCTCCAAGACGGGCACGCAATCTGATATAGGTTATACATATACATTCCTGTTAAACATATTTTCACATTATTGATATTGTAAGTAAGAATTAGAACCAATAGGAGGAACCACCAGAAAGAGGAAACAAAACACAACAGAAGAAAAAAAAATAGCAAATAGTATGCTTCATCTGCATTCAGACTCCATGGTTCTTTCTTTGGATGTGGATAGCATTTTCCAAAATGATGCCTTAGATCCTCGTATTGCTGAGAAGGGTTAAGTCTATCAACGTTAGTCATTGCACGATGTGGCTGTTACAGTGTACAACGTTCTCCTGGTTTGTCCTTTTATTTTTACAGAAGCTTTATTTCCTGCTGAATTCTTCTCACTTTCCCCTTTTAGAGAGCCATGCCTTCTAATAGGGGGTAGAGACTAGACCTGTGATTTCAATGATATATGGAGCTCCTTCTTAAGGAAATTTCTTCTTTTAATGCTATTCAGCACCTTCTCTGCATCTTAGAGTCTTAGTCTGAAAGGTTAAATGACTTGCCCTGGGTCACACAGCTGAGGAGGGAGTTGAACACATCCCATTCTTCCTGGTTTTGACTTTGGCTCCATACTACTATGCCATACTGTGAAATCAACCAGTTTATTGAAAAAAGATTCTGTTTACTTTAACATAGATTTTTGGGGGTTTTTTTGCCATTGAGAACTATTAATCATGTTTGCACTTCACAACCTCCTACATTATTTGTTCTTTGTGATTTTAAGGACTTGGTTTTGTAAATTTCCTTTTATTTAAAAAAATTTTTTTTGCTACTATAACAGAAACTATTAAAGTAACCAATATCCTAGAGTGGAAGGTGGCTGTAAACATTCTTTCCCAGTATGCTGTGATTGTGCTTTAGGCAGAAGGTATTTTACAGGGAATAAAAGTTGATTAGAAATTGATGTTAAAGGTACAGAGCTAATAACCATGTATGTAAAGATACTATATTATGGCATATCAGTGAATATAAAGAGCCAAGTAAAGATCCCTGGGAAGTATTCAGAGCTAGAGAGTAGGTTTGGGATTAGGTATAGCATCTGGCAAAGTAAAAACTAATGATGAAGGAATGCTTGGAAAGATATGAGCATTAGAATAGAAAAAAATAGCTTGAACCAGAAATAATGGACAAGTAGATAGAGTTAGTAACAGGCACAATTTGAATAAGGTACTTTTTGACTTTATTCCTGTGGTGCTTGTATCAATATTGAAGTCCACAGACTTTCAGTATAGGAGAGAGGCATGTAGTTTTAATGTCTGCCTCTTTTGAATTTTTGTGCTATTTAAGTTGGTTTAACTTGTTACGTATCTTTATTTTTATATGCTTAACTTACGTTAATTTTTGAATTAACCAAGTAGCTAAAAAATTATAGAAATTAAAAACCAGAAGGAATCTTGGTGTCTTAGTCCAACCCTCTCATTTTATAATGAAGAAACTAAGATTCAGAGGGATTGTTTTTTCCTACATCAAACCGGGTAGTTAGTGACTATTAGAACTAGTACCTAGATAGATAAATTGATGAATGATAGATCTTATAATGAGATGTTGAGGGAAATATATGACTAATAAGAATAATGACTGAATTTATGTAAAGCATTATTTACAAAGTACTTTCACCACAACAATCCTATGAATTAAAAACTGCAGATGCAATGAGGACACTCAGGTTTTTAGAGTTTATGTGGTTTACCTTTGGTCATACTGTGTTGGAACTGGAACTGAATCTTTTAAGGCTTATATCAGGGGAAGACAGTACTGGGAAAGATTAGCGCTGGCTAGATGTATGAATTCTAGTATGCATACTGGAAGGTGTGTAGAAGACTAAAGATGACATTCCATAATTTGTTTTCCTTGTTAATATCTTGTTTATTGGTGAAGGATACTAGTAGCTAAAATTAGGTTTTTGGACTATCTTTCAATCTTGTTTCTCTTTTCCCTGTCCTGTGTAAACGTGGATAATAAAATAGGCTCTTGGTGTTAATACTATTGCTGTAACACTATATATTCCTTTTTCCCCAGTTCAGTGTTGATGGCATTTATTAAATGTGCTCTGTACTTCGAATACTCTTGGGGATACAAAGATAATTAAGACTGTACCACTGAGGTCTATTCATTTTAGTAGGAGGGAAAGTATACACACATGTATATGAGGACAAGCCTGTGTGTGTGTGTGTGCGTGTGTACATACGTATGTACGTACATACGTACATATACAAATATCTATATTAGATAGAATGGGAAAAGTTCCATGAAGATATAACTGCTCTGCTGAGATGCCCTCCCAGGATAATCTAATCACTCCAAATCTCATCATCATGCTGCTAACTTAATTCCTTCCCACTTGCCTCAGCCTCCTTTCCCTTATTGGCGGGCTGGAGGGTGGAACCTCTGCCAAAGCTTTCCTAAGGAGACAGCTTGTTGACTTTCCATCTTCAGCTCTCTTTGCAACATGATGCTCACGGGCTCCCCTCCTCCCATTCTTTTTATGTTTTGTCTTCCCCTGTTAGATTATAAAGGGACAGCTAGGTGGCTCAGTGGATAGATCACTGGACTTGGAGTCAGGAAGACCTGAATTCAAATCTAGCCTCAGACACTTAACTAGCTGTGTGACCTTGGGCTAGTCATTTGACTTCTGTTTGTTTTAATCCACTGGAGATGGAAGTGGCAGACCACTCCAATATCTTTGCCAAGAAAACCCCATGAATAGTGTTAGTATGATATTGTCCATAGGGTCACAAAGAGTTTGACATGACTGAGCAACAAACAACATGAGGTTGTAAACTTCTTGAGGGTAGGGACTGTCCTTTTTCTTATTTGTATCCCCAGCACCTGACAGTGCCCGACACAGAGTAGGTGCTTAGTAAGTGTTTATTGAATGGAATAATAGATCCTTTGGGCTGTTATAACTAAAGTTCTGACAAATCTTTGAGGTGGTTTACAGTATGATCATATGGAAGATAGGGTTTTATTAAGATTGGAATGTATTTGGTCCCTTATTTTAGCTTAGATGTTTCTGCCCCCCAAAATGCTGTACTTTAACAAATTAAGTTCATAATTTTATATTCTAATCTGTTTTCTTTTTAGTACCAAGATAAAGAAGAAGTTGTTTTATGGATGAATACTGTAGGACCATACCACAATCGCCAAGAAACATATAAATACTTCTCACTTCCTTTCTGTGTGGGATCGAAAAAAAGCATCAGCCATTACCATGAAACACTGGGAGAAGCACTTCAAGGAGTTGAATTGGAGTTTAGTGGCCTAGATATAAAATTCAAAGGTAAATATTTCAGAATTTGTAAATTATAAATTGAGCACTAAGAAATGCTTTAATCTGTAAGATAAATATTTACTTAGAAAATTCTGCACGTGATTTAATAAAGATTTCCATTGAAACATTTTGAAAAAACTTAGTAGCTAGACTACTTTTGTAATCTGTTTAGGAAATTTAGAAAAATGTTTTCATAGAGTTTAAGTGATATTTTTTTTCTAGCAACCTGCAAATATTCTTTGAGTTAATAGGAAACTGTATTGAGGGAACTGGGTATGGATGGTTAGCTTGGAGAAGAGAATACTTTACTGTCTTCAGGTGTTTAAAGGACTATCCTATGGTGGAAAGATTTGGCTTGTTTTGTTTGCTTCCACAAGGCAGAGCCAGGAGCTGTGAGTGGAAAATGTAAAGAGACCAATTAAGGATTGCTGTCAGGAAGAACTGTTAATAGTTAGAGCTGCCCAGCAGTGGTTTGGGTTGCTTTGTGAGGTGATGGAGTGGGAGGGGAAGCGTGTGATAAGTTCTTGCTCTGTGCTGAGCACTGGGGATACAAATAGGACAGCAAGGATGTGCCAGTGTTCAAATTGGTCACATTCTCATTGGATGAAACATCACGTAAAGGAGGGTGCATTTTCACAACAATTGGAATGACTCAGTGGCTTTCAGGGCCTGGCAGCAAAGTAGCAGGCAAGATAGTGGGGCCATGAGGACTATAGGGAACAATAGCAGGGGAAATCCGGGATTCCTCTGGAAGCGATGGCAATAAGATAGGGTGTCCAGCATTGGTGGAGAGTGGATAATATGCCTTTTGTCGGGAAAAGGGAAAGATTGACTGCTGGTGGTGCTCATCTGTCCTCATTCCTTTTTTTAGGCTAGGGCAGGGGAAGGGAAGGTCCTTCCCCTCTTTGGTGGTTGGCTACTGGTGGTTCTGGTCTGCTTTGGGGTAGATAATATTTAAATATGTAGGAGCTAATGAGATTACTAGGAAAGGACCCAGGACAGCAAGAGCTTTGGACTTACCCACAGTTAAGGGATGGGATGTAGATGATGATTTATTTAGCAGGTAATAATAATGAATCAGACAAGAGGAAGAAGACCTGGAGAGAATAGTGTCAGAAAAACTCAGGAAGGAGGGTTAAACAGTGTCAGATGCAGAGGAGTCAGTAAAGTTGAGGATTTAGTGATTAAAGATCATTGGTAATATTGGAGAGAGCTATATGAGTTGAATGATGAGGTCAGAAGCCAGATTGAAAAAGATTGAGAAGTGAGCTACAAAGAGATTTTGCACTTTGAATGAATGGAATATTTGCTTAGGAGCTGGAGGAAAGAATAGTTATGACATGATGACAATTTTTTCATTTTTAGCTCCTTTTTTGTGTATTGAATACCAAGTCTGATTTTTTTATTTACCTAGAAGCTTAATTATTTCTGAATTATATCCATATATTTGATTGAATTTAAGTTCCTTAAGAGCATGGACTGTTTCATTTTTGTCTTTTTATCCCTAGTGCCTAGAATAGTTGCAGTTATATAGTTTAAAAAAGCATTGGCAGTGTGATTTGGTAGGGGGAAGCACTGTATTGTCAGAGTACTTGGGTTCACATTCTCATATTGCTACTAAATGCCTTTGTGACCTTGGAGAAATGTGTGTGTGTGTGTGTGTGTGTGTGTGTGTGTGTGTGTGTGTGAGTGAGAGAGAGAGAGAGAGAGAGAGAGAGAGAAAGAGAGAGAGAGAATTGATTGTGTTCCTCAAGAAAAGTCATCTATTGTACCTAATTCTTTGGTCATTTTTCAACAAATTCTTTAGAATTTCCATATTCAAATCACATAAAAACTTGTGATTTCATCACCATAGGCTCCTTTCACTGATGTAGATACTAAGCTACCTATAACTTAGTATCTTTGTGAGTTTTGGGAAGCCCAGGATGGGAAATGACTTGCCCATGGTCACCTAGTTAATATGGGTCAGAAGTGAAATCTGAAACCATGTCTTCTTGACTTCACATCCAGCATTCTCTTCTATCCATTATTATTGTGTTGCCTTATCATATAGTGCAAGGAAAGAGTGCTGGATTTGGAGTAATTGGATTTGCATTGAAATCTCAGTTCTGCCACTTAACTACCGAGGTAACTGAGTCACCTTATTTCTATGGGCCTTTCTAAACCTCTGTAAAATGAGAGAGTTGAAGAAGATGACTTTTTTTGGGATCATAATTCCAGATTCCTTTCCAGAATAATTGGACCAGTTCACAGTTTCACCAATAGTGTGTTAGTATGCCTGTCTTTGCAGCTCTTCCAACACTGACTGATTGAATCATTTGTGACCTTTGCTAATTTGGTGGGTAAAATCTCAGATATTTTGATTAGCATTTCTCTCATTATTAGTGATTTGGACCAGTCTTTCATATGGTTTGCCAATAGTTTGTTATTTTTTGAGAACTATTTTTGGACAACTTTTTATATGACTTATTAACAAGTTTACTTAAAAATGGTTTATTTCATAGGATCAGAATTACAGATTTCAAGACCCATTTCTCCTTTAGGAGCTTGTGCATTTTATTCTGATAGATATGTTATCAGTTCCACATAGATTTTGAATGTTGTATCTTTATGTGATACTTGTGCTGCAGACATCTTCTTTAATCTGTTTCCTTTTATTTTAGAGATGCTACTTTTTGTTGAGTTTTTTTAATCTGTATAATCTCATTAAAAATTTCTTTTAATTTTTTTGGTTGATGAAAAATTTTCTTTTTCTCCATAGTTGAGGTGAATAGATCATTTTCTTTTTTTCTTTTAGTTTGTGTGTTGATTTAAAAAAATAAAATCTTTAGTGAAGTTAAAGTTTTTATAGTATATGTGTGGTGTGAGATTTGCCCCTGAACTCAATTTTTGCCATATAACTTTACAAATGTACTATCAGTTTTTTTAAAAAATGAGTTTTTATTGATATCTTTGGCTTTTATATCACCATAATTTCCTCCAGTGTCCCTCCTTCCATATGTAGAGCTATCCCATATATAACAAATGATATTTTTTTTAAGGGCAAAAAGAAGAAAAGCAGCATAACTATTCAGTTTATTGAAAAAGTCTGAAAATACTCTATCTTCCAAACTAACACATAACTAAAAAACATATAGAGAGGCTTTTTGTGTAGTGTGTACACAATAGACACTTGTATTAAATTGTCTGCTTTCCTCCTGGTAATACAACTTCAAATAATTTTTACCTTAGAAAAATTTGAAAAATTTATGTGTCCTACTTATGGCTTTCCCACTTCTGCAGAAGAGTAGGAAGGGGGGTATCTCCTCATATTTCTTTCTTTCTTTTTTTTTTTTGAGCCATGTAATTCTGCAACATTTACTTTTGATAGTTTTTTTTGGTTTGTTTTTTCTTTTTACACTGTCGTAAGCCCTTGTGTAAGGGTCAGCTAGTTGGCACAATGGCTAGAATGCCGGACCTGGAATCAGGAAGACTGAGATCTTCCTGAGGTCAAATCTGTCTTCAGACACTTAGTAGCTGTGTGACTCTAGGCGAGTCACTTAACCTTATTTGCCTCAGTTTTCTTACCTGTAAAATGAGCTGCAGAAGAAAATGGCAAATAACTTCAGTATCTTCGCCAAGAAAACCCCAAATTGCGGTCACGAAGAGTTGTACACAACTGAAAAAACGACATAACAACAACAGTCATTGTGTATGTTGTTTTTTCTTGAGTTCTACTTAACTCTTAATCAGTTTATTTAGATCTTTTCATGTGTCTCTGTATTCATCATATTCATTTCTTTCAGCACGATAATATTGTTATATTCAAGTGCCAAACTTTGTTTACTCATTCTCCAATTGACGTGCATCTGTTTTGTTTCCAATTCTTTGCTTTCATAAAAAGTGCTGCTATAAATAGTTTGTTGTATATGAGGAATATTAGGACTTTCTTCTTAAAGTGGCCTTCTTGGGGTGTAAGCCCATAAGTATATGGAGTATAAATAGCGGAATCTCTTGGTCAGAGAGTTTGGATATTTTAGTCAATTTATTTATGTGATTCCAAATTCCTTTTCAAAATGGTTTTACTGATTCATAGTTCTACCAGGAGTACGCTAATGTGGCTATCTTCCTCCAGCCCCTGCAAGGGGGGTTGAATATTCCTAACTTTTGTCCTTTTGTGAGATGTAAAACTTCAGAGTTGGTTTAATTTGTATTTCTTTTATTATGAATGATTTGGACCATTCTTTCATACGGTCGTTATAATGGTTTGCAATTCTTCTTTTGAGAACTGTTTGTATCCTTTCACCATTTATTGGGCCCCGGCAGGTTTTGGTTTTGGTTTTGGTTTTGGTTTTGGTTTTTTTGGAATAAGGATTCCAGTCCCTAGGGGTGGTTAATTATGGCTCTTATCATTGATTTTTTTTATATACAGTAGGTTCTGTTTGTAAGTTCTCTATTTTGTGAAGAGCTCTTCATAAAATATCTGTGTAAGAGGGCATATCATAAAGTTGAGAGAAGGGTTATATAAGATTAAAAAGGTTTATCATTCATAATCAAAGAGACTATTATAAGATAGAATGGAAGTTCATATCATATTGACTTCTCTGTCTTCTGCACCTTAGAAGAGAAGAATTGTAATGTTAATGTGTTTTTAAGTTGGGAAGAGCCAGTGGAGGAGAAAAGCCTAGAAAAATTTGCTCATTGTCATATTATTTGGTCTCCTGAGCCCATTATTTGAAACAGTTTATGTTATTGCAGTCTTATCTTCATAAGCACATTTTTATTATTCCCTCACACTTTCCTAACCTGTTTTTAAAAAATGTATATTGATGTCATTTGTTTTTACATCACCTATGTTTTCCATTATATTCTTCCTTACCTCCTTCTAGAGAGCTATCCCTTATAAAAATTTAACAAAACTAACCAAAATATAAAAAAAAAAGTCTGGTATTATATTTGGTCTTCCACATCTTTGGTTCCTCTGGGGTAAGGTATCTTCTCATATCTTCTTTGGGGCCTAGCCTGGTCATTATAATTTCACAGTATTCAGTTTTGATTGTTTTGTTATTCTTTCTGTTTATATGATAGTCATATATGTTGTTTCCCAAGGCAGCTACATGGCATAGTGGATAGAGTGCCAGTCCTTAAGTCAGGAAGACTCATCTCCCTGAGTCCAAATCTGGCCTTGGACACTAGCTCTGTGGCAAGTCACTTAACCCTCTGTGCTTCAGTTTCCTCATTTGTAAAATGAGCTGGAGAAGGAAATGGCAAACCCTTCCAAATCTTTGCCAAGAAAACCCCAAATGGGGTCACAAAGAGTTGGACACGACTGAAACAACTGAACAACAACAGTGTGGGTTCCCTGGTTTACCTACTTTGTATGTTGTGTTCACATAAGTCTTTTCCGTGCTTCTCTGTATTCATGACATTTATTAAAATATATGCTTCTTAAGGAAGATTTCTTTAAAATATACACACATAGTGCTTTCATCTTTGTTGGTAGTTTGAGAATGAATTTACCAGCCACAGTTAAATAATTTAGTGGCTGAAAGAAAAATTACTTTAATAAAAAATCATTTTATGGGTAAAATTGAAAACCATAATTTTAAAATACATTCTTCTTTCAGAATTATTAAATAACTTCAGATTAGTCTTTTTAAGAATAAACCGATGATCTATTCATCCTTATTAAAGTTGGTAGGCAGTATATTGATCATTCTAGTCTTATCTTACCATTATTCCTCTCCTATTTTACAGAAGATAAAACTGCAGAAAAGTTGTTAAATCAGAAAATAACAAGCATAGGGGAAATGACTTTTTTCATGTGTGTTTTTCATTGTATACCTCACAAATAAGTTTGTGGTCTAATTAGACTATTTTAACTTAAGCAGATGACGTGCAGACCAACTACTGTGAGATTGACTTAGACAAAGCAAAAAGAGATGCTTTTGTATATGCTATCAAGAATCACTACTGGTACCAGATGTACATCGATGATTTACCAATATGGGGTAAGTAATATACAATTTAAAGTGTATTTTGACATTTTCATGATCAGCATTATTTATTTAATCACTTTGCACTGAATCGGTTACTGCCTTTAGTGATTAAAGTAATTCTCTACTCTGTACATGTTTACATTATGTATAAAAATAATTTATTTACCATGTTGTCATAGTCCCCTATTACTAATTATGAGTAAGCATCATTCTTATTAAGACTGAATTATGAGAAAACTAAATCCAACATAGACCTTCCAAAGAAAACAACACATTTTACAGAGTGAAACAAAGTTAATTTGAAATTCAGAGGTTTAAAATAAACTTGAAGTTAAAGTAATTTTGAGGTGATTGTTTCATACAATGGAAAGGTGGGTTTAAATATGATCTGGCTAATGTTGGCTCTTGATTAGTAATATGGTATGGTTAAGCTCTTGTGAATATCCTTAGTTTTGCTGTTTCTTAAGTTTTTTCCCAAAAATTCATGTTCGATTTAAATACTTTTCAAACAGTTAGCCTTTGATAAGCTATGCTAGTCAGGGAGTTTAGTGTATAAAATTCATAATGATATATAATCCAAAAGTTATTTAGCTTTAGAGTATTTTTGGACTTAGATTTGAATTTTTAAGTGCCTGCTGTTCCTGAAATATATAGTGCTTATAAAATATGCTGTGAAAATCTGACTGAGGAACATTTGGAAAGTTGTCTGGCTTCCTCATTCAGTCCCATTCAGTTATTTGCTGTTTACCAATCTCTCCATACTGGATAGGAATACATAAAATCTTCTATTAGGCAAATAAAGAACACCCAAACTTAACCTTCCTAGTTTAAGCAGACATTCTGTTTAGTTCATCCTTTTCCTCGGCTAGGGGAAGTAGGGGTAGATGGAAATGAGGGCAGCAATTAATGTTTTGGTTTAAAAAGCCTCTTCCTAGTAACTGAGTTAAATATAGGGCAGGAACTTTAAACTTTGGCTCCAGATTACATTTATTACATTTTAGCTGATTCAGCAGTTAATTTCATCTTATAAAACTAAGACATTAAAAAAACCATTTACGTAGCCTTTGAGGCAACATGTCTACCTTTTGGTAAGAAGACAAATGTTTAGTTTTAGCCCGAAGGTGAGAAATTTTTATTTAAGCAAAATATTTGTGGCTTAGATTAGCATAAATAAGTGTGTACCAAATACAAATTACACAGTCAATTATCTGGGGTTTTTCACAGGCAATTTCTGTTGACTGTGATACTCTTAGACTATGGACAGGGACAAATCTAGGGATCATTATTCTCTCTTAATTGCTTTAAATTGTGAGTGAGTAGCCATGCCATTCAAGCAGCCTTCCATGAAAACTGAGCGTTTGGTTTTGTGTTGTAATCACATAACATTTTCAGTGTGGTTAGCCTGGCATACACTTACTAATATACATAATTGTTGTTTTGAGTGGTGATTATGTGTGAATAGTAAACAGTTCCCATAAATGTCCATACAGAGTATTATGGTGACAGCATGATGTAGTTGAATAAGCCTTGGATTTGGTATCAAAACAACTGGGTTCAACTCCCAGCTACGTTGCTTGGTCTGTGACCTTGGGCAAATCACTTCTTTCTGGGCCTCATTTTCTTTTTCTGTAAAATGAGATTGTTGAACTACATGATCTCAGAGATCCCTTCCAGATCCCAATAGTCTGTTCTTCTCAGACAAGGTTCTTTTTTTAAAAGTTTTTCTCATATATATATATATATATATTTTCCCAGTTACATGTAAAAAACAATTTTTAACATTCTTTTTTTTTTAAATTTTGAGTTCTAAATTCTCTGCCACCCTCCTCTCACCTCTCCTTGAGAAAGTAAGCAGTTTGACGTAGATTGTACATGTGCAGTCGTTGCAGAACATATTTCCATGTTAGCCATGTTTTGAGAGAAAACATAGACCAAAAAAACCCCAAACAAACCAAAATTCCTAAAATAAAGTAAAAAATGCTTCCATCTGTCTTAAGACTCCTATCAGTTCTTTCTTTGGATGTGGATAGCATTTTTCATCATAAGTCCTTTGAATTGTCTTGGATCATTATATTGCTGAGAATAGCTAAAGTCATTCACAGTTGATCATTGTACAATATTGCAGTTACTGTGTACACTTTTCTCTTGGATCTGCTTATTTCACTTTGCAGCAGTTCATATGAGTCTTTCCAGGTTTTTCTGAAAATATCCTGCTTGTCATTTCTTTTAATACAGTAGTATTCCATCACAATCATATTCCACAACTTGTTCAGCCAGTTCACAATTGATGGGCATCCTTTCAGTTTCCAGTTCTTTGCCACCACAAAAAGAGCTGCTATAAATATTTTTGTACAAATAGAGTTCTTAACCTCTTGGATCCTAAACTTCCTAATCTCTAATCTGTAAGGTTCCTTCTAGCTCCAAATCCTGTGATTATTTATGGGGTTTGCCAGGTTTGAGGAACACAGGAGAATTGTGTCAAGTAGAAAGATGCTTGTAGCTTCCCTGAAGGATCTGATATTCCAGGAATGATTGTTATGCCTCTCCCCATCTATAGTTGAGGATAGAAATCTAAGTAAGGAATAGTAGCTTTGGGAGGAAGGCATATAAAGAAGAGTTTGATAAATGGAACTTCAGGCCCAGGTGGTCATTAACTTTGATCATCTTCCATTGTGGAGTGAAGGATACTGCCATGCCTCCATGTAAGTCTTAAGTTTTCCCAGGCCTCAGGTTTAATTCTGTTGAGTCTCAGTAATTGGGGGCATACCTGTTAGTCAAGGTAAGTTGAAACATCTAGGTTGTGAGAGATAACTATTTTCTAATTTTGACCTTAGCCTATATTGTCCCTTCCCTTTTTTCCAGAGGGCAAATGAAGATTCATTTCACTCATGCACTCCTGTCTTATGTTGTTTTTCTTTACTTGGAATGGCTAAGGAAAATGAGTCAATTGCATTTCTGGCTCTTTATTGACCTTAGGGATAGGCTGAGGTCTAGCAGTGTGTAACAAATAGCAGTGGTGGAGGGATTTTACACTGCCTTTTTCTGGGCCCTCTGGTACATTAGTGGAAACTATGCTAGGTACTAAGAAAAAGTTTTGGACTTAATGAGTTAAGAGAACATTGTTACTTAAAGCACAAAAGTAGCCCAAACACAGAACCTGAAGTTCTAAGGTATAATTTAAATTCTCACAGGACAGTGGCCTCCTGATTTATGAGGTGGCAGGTTATTGAGGGGAGTCCTCCAGCATTGGGCTTTGAGCTATTGCCTTTTCTTACCTCAGTGCTGTCCCTCTGCTTTGTGAAAAGTGGACCATGCTGTGCACATGGGCTATTCTTTAACATATATGGGAGTGCTCATAATTGCTATTGATAGTGACCAGTCACCACCTAGTAAGTCTTATAATGATATTCCAAGTTCTCTTTTTAAAACTGTTAATGACAGAGAGTTTCTCTAGAAGGTTGCCTTGGAAGCACATCTACATAAAATAATGGCATGGCCTAAGAAATTATCTGAATTTCTTAGTTCTTTGTGAATTGAAAACCAACAATCAATCAGCAAACCAACAAATTGTTTTTGGACTTCTGGTCTATATTCAGCATTGTGCTAGACTCTGAGACTGGTATAGACACAGATGACTCTCACAGCAAGCATATACATTAAGCAATGCGTAACAGTACTGGGTAACAAGTGATAAGTATTACTAGATTGTTAGTGCTAATTGGAATTCAGAGCAGGAAGTCCACCTGGAATAGTCAAGGCAGGTTTTTGGAGAAGGTAGAATTTAAGCTAGGCCTTTTAAGGATGGACCGGATTTGGATAGGTGAGGAGGATGTATCAGTCAGTTGAAATGTCATGAACTGAGATATGAGGAAGGAAAAGCAAAGGCCTTTTTGGAGGGCATTGAAGTAGGCCATTTGGTTGGAGAGGGGGTTTATACAAGAGAGTAACAGAAGATTGAATTTTATATGTGTTTACAGTCTGTTCCAGATCTCACTTTAGCCATGGGTGCAAGGCTGAGGTGTTTGCCCTTGTTTTGTAGGCAGTTGGAAGTCATATTCTAGGAGAGTGCAGGGAAAGCAAAAGGCTTCATTTGGAAGGTGTTGCTAGAAGTAGAGTTGGAGCGGGAGTGATTCCAGACATGTGATGTCACCAGTGCAAAAGTAGCAAGGTAGGCAACAGAGTGACATGTTTGAAGAACAGCAGGACTGGATTGTAAAAGAGTGCCAGAAATGGAATCATATGTGACAAAGTTGGAAAAACAGTTTGGAACCAGGTTATGAAGGGTTTTAAAAGTTAAACAAAGGAGTTTGTACTGATCCTTGAAGCGGGGCAGTCAGTGGAGTTTCTTGAGGAGGGCAGTGACATGGTCAGACTTACATACTTTGGGAAAATCTCTTATACAGTTGTGTAGAGGATGGATTGGAGATGAGAAAGGCTTGAGGTGTGTAGCGAGACCAATTGGGAAGCTATTCCAGTAGTCCGGGTAAGAGGTGAAGAGCATGTTTACTGGAGATGCTGTGGAGGTAGGACTGGTAAATTCTGACTATTAGATGTGTGAGAGGGAGAATGTGAGGAATCATGGATAATACCAGCGTTGTGTTAATGAGTGACTACAAGGACGGTAATACTCTGGACAGAAATAGGGATGTTTAGAAAGGATTTTGGGGAAAAGATGATAAGTTTGGTTTTGGACTTGCTGAGTTGGATATGCCTCCAAGAGATCCAGTTTGACTACATGCTTAAGAGAGGTACTGTAAAAAGTGTGTGTGTACGTACACACACACACACACACACACACACACACACACACACACACGTAATTATGCATAAATGTGTATGAATAAATATATATTTTTTGAAGTCTTTATAGAGATGATAATTAAACTCATGGGTGCTATTGAAGTTGGTCATCAAGTTAGAGAGTAGAGAGGAGGATTAGAAGAGGGCCCAGGGCAACCTCACAGAGTAATGTTATCAGAGTGGTGTCTTAGGGACATCAGTGTGGTATAGATTGTATAGGCTGGATTGAAGAGTATGTAAGACGCGAGGTATGGAGATTTTATAGGATAGTATTGCAATAGTCAAGGCAGAGGTGTTAAGGACCTAAACGCTGGTAGTGGCAGTGAGCATAAAAAGGAAAAAATAGATGTGAAGAATAGTGTAGGTCACATTTTGTATGACCTTCACTATGAAGAGAAATCAGTAGAGTTTGTAGATTAAGTAGATATTGGCAGGTTAAGAGGGTCAAAGATGATTCCAAGTTTTTGAATAGCCTGGATTGCTGGGAGCATGGTGAAGAACCTTTCTGAATCTGTTTCCTTATCTGTAAAATGGGAATAATAATAAGCTATTATCCTCACAAGCTTTTTGTAGATAGAGCTTGTGCATTGTAGTGCAATGTTGGACCTGGAATCGGGAGAGACATGGGTTTCAACCAGGTTTCTTACACTTTCTAGCTGTGTGAATGGGCAAGTCATTTAAACCCTCTGATCCTCAGAGGCTCTAATTATGCAACTAGGGGGCAAAGTTGATTTAGCTAGCTCTGGAGTGAGAAAGATCTTAGTTCAGATCTAGTCTCAGAAACTTAACTAGCTGTGTGACCGTGGGCAAGTCACTTAATTTCTATTTGTCCGAGTTTCCTCATCTGTGAAATGGGAATTTTAACAGCACCTACTTTGCAGGGTTATTGTGAGGATCAAATAATATAATAATTGTAAAGCACCTAGCACAATTTCTGGCATAGTAATCACTACATAAATATCAGCTGATATTATTATTTTATTATTATAAATGTAATGAGTGTTCTTTCAAATTTATTTCATTATATCATACTACCATATATACCATACTATACTGTGTGAACTTGGGCAGCTAGGTGATGCAGTAGATAAAGCCCTGGACCAGGAAGTCTTTGAAGTCCTTAATTTGAATCTAGCCTCAAACACTTAGTAGCTATGTGACCCTAGCTAAGTCACTTAACCCCTGCCTCAGTTTCCTCAATTGTAAAATGGGGATAATAGTAGCACCTGTCTTAGGTATGTTGGAGAATCAAATGAGATAATATATATAAAGTGCTACATAACTTTTAGCTATTATTATTGTTGCTGTTGGACAAGTCCATAACCTTTCTGAGCCTCAGTTTCTTTATCTATAAAATAGAAATAATAATTGTACTACTTCTTTCATAGGGATGCACTTGGCAAACCTTAAGATGCTATATAAAAGTGAATTGTTATTGTTCAAGGCCCAATCAATTCTGATTGGGCTTCAGCCAGAATCAAGGGAAGTCTTTATAAAATCAGTTGGTATTTGAAATGGTTCTTAACTTTTTTGCTATTATTTCAGTGGCAAAGATTAATTGAGTTATAGGCCATTAAAGTAGTAGAGAATGGCCTCCATTGCAAGTTAGTGTAAGACTGTTGCAAGTTAATGTAAAACTAGAGACCAAATAAATGCTGTGTATTGTGGTACCAAGTTCTAGTTCAGAAGAGCAGAGGTCTTCAACAAAGTCTTTATGGAAGAAACATTATTTGAGGATTTTGTAGGACCAGTAGCATTTGTAGCTGGAAAGGAGAAAAGCTGAATTTAGACAGACCCTTGCAGTCACCAAGGAAGCATCAGCCTAGACAGCAACATTGTCCAGTTGTGTGTTGTTGTGAATATAAGCATTAGAGCCATTCGCTTTTAGAAGGTGTGGACCTTCACAAAGGGCAGTTGATCTGGGATATGTACTTCCCGTATATTTTGCAGGGATTATATATATCAATGTGCCCAGAAGGAGATTGATTAGGACCTCTGGAATTCTTCTTTTGTTTCCTTAAGAGAGGTGTTATAATTACTTGACAAGGTTAATTCTTTCATAAGGTATGAACTCATCTTCTGTGCTTTTAACACCATGTAAAGGTGATTGAAACCTTTAGGTTTGATATTTGGAGTTAGGGAGACCTGGGTTTTTGTCCAGCTTTGCTACTTAATATTTTGGGATTTTAGTCAGCACTTTATCTCAGTGGTCCCCACTTTCCTTCATCTCTGTGGCCTTATCTGTAAAAACGATGGAGCTTCAGGTGATGATCTGTGAGCTACCTTCCAGTTCTAAATTTATGATCTCTATGATCCAGTGAAGGGGTTTTAGGAAAAAGGAAAGGAAGGATTGAGAGAGAGTGTGCAAAACCCTGGACATACGGTTTGTGGAGGTGACAATGAGAAGACCAGCTTGGTTAATGGAAAGTAATTTTGTATCCCCTGCCACCCTCTTAGTGCTTAGTGTAGTGTTGGGCACATGATTAACGCTCAGTGAATACTTTTGAATGAGTTAGTTCAGTTAGAAATTCTATAAAGCCTCTTTCATGTGCAATGAATGGAAGTAAGACACAGTTCCTGTCCTCCAGGAGCTTCAAATCTAGTAAGGAGGATACAGCATGTATGATACAGCATGTATGTCACTAACTATAAGTTAGTGTGTTCAGAGTATAATGAGAAATTTGAGGTTGGAGAGATCTTTTATAGCAAGGGCCTTCAGGAAACTGAAGTATTGGCCGAGAGGTTTGAAGGAATAGATAACTAGAAGTGTGACTGGTTGTTTTCACTTCTTATATTGACTTCTTACTGGTGTCTTTCATCACATCGTCCTTTGTATTTGCTTGTGTGTCTGGGGGAAATAGAATGATGGAGAATTCAGGAAATTTTAATTTTTATTCCAAGCTACCAAATGGCTTAATTATCCAAAAAAATCTCTCTCTCAGTATCTTTCATTTTTCATCAGAAAGTGTAACAACCCCTCTCCTACATCATAGGATTGTTATGTAATTTAAGAAGAGATAATAGATATGAAAATATTTTTAAAAGTAAAGATCTATACAACTATGAGTTGTTAGAGAGGGTAGGCCTTGTAAGCAGGAAGATTGGGGCTTAATTCCTACCTCTGATATATATTAGCTGTGTGACTGTGGATAAATCACTTAAGTCCTCAGTGCCCTTGGATGCTCTTTTAAGGCTCTAAATTATGGACAGATGGCTGTTCTGCATTGGTAGGGAGAGACTCCATACTGTGAATTTCCCACACTGATGAAATCATAGGACTGGATAGCAGAAATTTATATCGGATTTGAGGGATTCTCTTCCCTTCTAGTAGTAGTGATGGATTACACTGAACTGTACACCCAGTTGGCTTTATGACCTCTTGTCTGGAACTGTGGAGCAGTTTTTCTCTTCAATAAATTATTTGGCTTCTCTGAGGATCAACCCACACATACCATTGCCTCATTGGCCCTGGGCTAAATAGTATTTGTTACTTACATTCCTCCAAATGAATATTGTGGGAATTAAAAAATAGTAACATACTCTCACTTTGTAGGAAAACTAGAAAAAAGAGACTTTTATTGCATTGTAAAAATGTTAGCATTTTGTCTTTTATAGGTATTGTTGGTGAAGCAGATGAAGATGCTGAAGATTACTATCTTTGGACCTACAAAAGGCTGGAAATAGGTTTCAATGGAAATCGAATTGTGGATGTTAACTTAACTAGTGAAGGAAAGGTGAAACTGATAGCAAATACCAAAATCTCAATGTCATATTCAGTAAGTATTAAAATAATGTGCCATTCAGGGAGCAATATTTAGGTCATATCCCTTACAAACAGTTAAGTTTGTTCTGGATTTGAAGTAAATGAACAAGAAATTTGTTGTAACTAAATATTATAACTTTTATCTCTTTGATTTACCTGTTCCATCATCTCGAAATCAGGGTCTGATTAAGAAAAGGACATCTTGAGTACAGCTTTCTGTAGTGCACATAAATTTTGTTCTGCAAGACTTGCTCCCAGATATAACAAAATTTGACCTCAAAATTATCCTCTTAGGCTAGAAAAACTATGTACGTATTCACAATACGTAGTGCTTTATGTTATCTCTTTTCTGACATTGAGTGCTGATAGATACTCACCTTAAAGTTGGAGCATACTGTTGTTTGGCAGGGCAGATACAAACCAGATTGCAATTTCATGCTCCACTGGGTGGGATAGGATGTGTCGTTGAAATGTTCATCAGAGATGGGATTTTAACAGCCCTGGTGGCAAAATCTACTCATACTACTTTCTGGGATTGGGAATGGTAGAACAAAGAAAGTATAGGGAGAACCTCTCTTTTTTTCCTAGTTACATGGTAACTGGAAAGATGAACTTAGTAGTAGCCAATTTTTAAAGTCTTTTAAACATTGCATATATATATGTACCAGGGCAAATAATACTTGAATAATTTTACTTATGAAGGTTTTTTGGTGTCATTAAGTAGAAATAATTCAATCTAAAGTTTTCTTCATTCTTATTTTGGTTGAAAGTGATTTAATTTTAGATATTAAGCTTATCCCAGATTAAAACATTAGCCAACAATAAATAGATCTTGAAAACTGAAGAACTTTATCGCTATTAGAAGGTCCTTATAGGACAAAGTTAAAATGTGTTGATGTGTATAGAGAGGAATTTGCACTGACTTCTTTTTGTCATGCCTGTTTTTAAGTGCTAGTAATGGCAGCCACTCTCTGTCCTTTCTCTGGTTTCTTAATACTTGTAAATTTCCCAAAAAATTTCTTTAAAAGTTTGTCATCTGTTTCTTTGATTTTTGTGCATTTTTCACATTAAAATTTATTTCAGGTGAAATGGAAAAAATCAGATATAAAATTTGAAGATCGATTTGACAAATATCTTGATCCATCTTTTTTTCAACACAGGGTATGTAAATATTTTATGTATTTAAGACATTCAATGCATATTAATTTCTTTCACTTTTTTCCCATTGAACTGACTAGTGAAACTTGTAAGGCCATTCTTTGAAAATGAAACACATTAGATGTCACTGATAGGTTAATGACCATCCCTCTTTGAAATAAAACATGGTTCTTTGGAATCTTCAGTTTCTGTACTAGAACATTGGACTCTGTAGGGTGAGTAGATATAACATTTATTAAGTGCCTACTGTGTGCTAGGCTGCTGGTCCCTGTGCTGAGGATGTCTTGCTAGCAAGATCGTCCCTGCCTGTAAGAAGCTTACATCCTAAAGGGGAAATTGAGAACAGACAAAGGAGGTTCTGAGATGGGGGCATTTCCTGGAGGAGAAGGGAACAAAGAAGGGTGTGTGCTACAGGAAGGTGAGGTGAGGAGGGGAAAGGAAAAGGAGAGAGGGAAGGCTTCCTTACCTCCAAGTTGGAGGGCTCAGGAAGAAAGTCTGAGTGAGCACATGTTGGGTGTAAGGAAGTCATGGTGTTCTTGAGATGACTGGTGGAAGATCCCTAGAGAGAGCACCCAACCACCAGCTTAGGGTAGGGAAGATATGGATGGGAAACTGCTTCTCCCACCAGGTAGCTGTGAGACCCTAGGCCCATCAGTTAACCACCATGCTTCATTTTCCTTAGGAGTAAAACAAAAGGGCTGGATTTGAAGACCCCCGCTTCTTTTCTAGCTTTGAGTGTGTGACCCATAGCTGTAGTCCTAGAGTGTTAACAATGTCTTTTAGGTCGTGTATATTTTGCAGCTTTTTTAGAGTCTCCTAGTACTGAAAAAGTCATGTAAGTGTCTCCTCTCTGCAGGAAGGGCAATTTGGACTTAGCTTTGTGTGACTCCTTCATTAAAGGAGACATATGAGAGCTGGGGATAGAGGGATGCCACCATAGTTTGGAGACCTGGGGGGTAGAACCCTTTTTTTTTTTCTTCTGATCTTACTCTGCTCATAGCACAGGGCTTTTGGTGTTCCTAGGCTTTTGCCCATTCCTTCTATTCAGGTCCCAGGTTGAAGTTCCATCAAAACTTCAGGTAACCCATCCCTGTGTCTTATAAGACTTAATCATATCTCTTCAGAAGAAAGCAGAGCTTAAATTGTTTATATTTTTGGGGAGAAGCAGAAAGCTACCCCAGATAATCAGTGGAGTATTTTAACATATTGTCCCCCTGGCTCTAGCTTCTACCACAATCTCATTCGTTATTAGTACTGCTGATGCTTGCTAGAGGAAGTGGAAAACATGATAATCTTCCTCCCCTACTTTATATTTCCTCTTCCCTCAAATTCCTGGAAGCCCTTTGGGGAAGACATAAGCTTGCTAACGCAGGCCACCACCCCATAGTACTATGACTCCTCTGCTTCTGTACTACTCTTCTGATCACAATTTGGGTAGAGATGTACCTGTGATATTCCCACAAACATAGAAAGTCTCCAACTCCTGCTAGGTTATATTCCAAAAAGTGTTGTTAATTCAATGTTTTGTTGAAAAATAAGTTACTAATAATATTTAGGTCCTCATTCTGACTCACAAAACTTACATAAATGAAATATAATAATAGAATTATAGAACTGTGGAACTGAAGGGGATTTTAGTATTCCTCTAGTTTGGCTAATGTTGATATAACCCAGCTCCTCATTTAATATATACGGTAACTTGAAACTCGGGGAGGTAAGGTGATTTTCCCATGGTTATACTATCATTTAGCATATTCTTTCTTTAGGAAAAACTGTAGTTTCAAGAGAGCATACCATCCATTGCAAGAGAGAGCTCCTCTACCTTGCAGAATGAATCAAGGTTCTGTTGTTGGAATTGGCCGGAATGAAGGATATGATGGAGCAGCAGCAGCAGTAGCTACAGTGGAGGGAATATTGGCTTCTTTGGGAGGAATTGGGGGCAGTAGTAATAGTGGCTACAGTGGGAATAGCTGCTACAGTGGGTGCTTGTACTTATGTTGGTAGGAAAGTTTAAAAAGAAGTGCCAACACACCACTGACCTGCTAGTAATGAGCTTAAAATGCAGAGGTGTATATTTTCAGACATAGACAATGTGGGAATTTATTTTTGCTGTACTGTCCATATTTATGATGAGGGTTTTATTTTGTTATTTTTGTTAATTTTCTTCTTTTTGTTATTATTTAATTGAAGGGGGAGGTATAAAAGTTTTAAAAGGAAAAAAAGCAGGGGCCAAGTAGTGAACTCAGACTGTAATTTTGGCTTGGTCTACCAATGTCTCTTTATGTTTAGGAAGCTACTGGTTTATTTATTTGTTTGTTTGTTTATTGTCCTTAATCTGCCTTACCATGTTGGTTGAAATGTGTAGGCAGCCTCTGTGTGTTGTCATGAAATGAGTGGAGTCCAACAGATCAAATTGCAAGTCTCCTTTATGCTAACACTAGTCATGTAACTGTAGTTAATTTACTTAAAAACACTCAGAGCCTCAGTTTCCTAGTCTGTTAAATAGAGATCATGATGATTTCCTTGAGAGGCAGTGTGGCATGGCATTTAGAGAGCCAGCCTTAGAGTCTAGCAGGATGATCATGATTCAGATTCCATCTTTAATAGTAGTCACTCTGTGACCCTGAGCACTTAACGTCTCCACAACCCAGGGCCCAGAATACTTTCCAGCTGCAGAGGAAGTACTAGTCTCTCTTGTTAGATGGAATTTCCTCACTGCTAATTCTCCACTGATGACACCTCAAAGCTTGGCAAAAAACCAAAAACTGTATTTGTACTACTTAACTCACAGAATTTTGTGAAGAAAGTGTTGTAGATGGTAAGGTACTGGGTAAAGTGGGCTGTTATTATCGTCATTGCTTGTTAATAATAACTGATTTAATGTTTGCTTTTTAGTGTATTATGAAAAAAATAGACTTATTCTACTCTTGGGACCACTCGGTTAAGAAGAATAACTGCTGCTTTGGAAAAACTTTTCCGTAGTTTAGGGATTATAGGATTTTGGATTTAGAGCTGAAAGGGACCTTAGACATCATCTGGCCTGAATCCTATGTTTTATAGATGAGGAAATTGAAGCCCAAAGTGGTCTGACACCTTCCCCAGGGTCACACTGGTAGCAAGTAGCAGAAGTGAAGTTTGAATTAAAACCCTTGGATGGTAAATCCTTTGTCTTTTTTCTACTATCTCACATTTGATTTCTATAAATTAGCAGTATATTTGTTTGGTAGTATTGCTTAGGTCTAGCCTTCTGAGGGAGTGACAATTAGCTGCTTCATTACCACATATCCTGTAGACTGTCATATTATCCTTGGGTAGAAGTTGCTCAGTTTGACTTTTGTCCTATGAGATCTCTTCCCATCAGAGATTTTCCACTCACAGATAGGATTTTAATTTATAAATAATTTTTTTTTGTTAACTCAGTTATTTTGACTTTTGAAGAAAAGTTTTTATTATATTATGAACTGTAGTCTTCTTAACCCTGACTTTGTTGTTGGGAGTAAAAGGATAGCTGGTAAAACTGAGGTGGTGTTTCTTTTTGTGGTTTTTGTGTCAGTGAACTAAATGGGGTCATGATCTTACATTTCAAACCGCCTGCTAGATGTTTCCTTTTGGATATCTTGATGTCACCTTAAACTCAGTCTGTATAAAATCAAACTCTTTATCTTCCCTCCAAAATCAGCTTCCTATCATGACTTCCCTTATGAATATGAATATATTTTTCCAAGTAGGGAGAATACTCATTCTGCTTGATTCTTCTGCTTTCCCACTATCATTAGTCCATTGAAATAAAAACACGTTCAATCAGATTATTAAACTTTATCCTTTGACCACTTTATAGGCAGTTTTAGAGCCCTCTTTTGACGAAAATTTGTGAAACAAACATTTTTTTAAAACATATGTAAACAGTCTATAAGTTCCTGCGGTTTCCTTACTGGAAATTCATTTAAAACACCCAAGTACTTCTTTATGTTGTCATTCACTTTTTCCCTTTACATTCCTGCTTCCCTCAGTGAGACTATAATGTCTTCAAGAGTAGGGATCATTTATTAGTGTTAATTTATATATTCCATAGAATTTAGGACTGTGCTATACATACTTTAAATGCTCATTAAATATTTCCTGACTACGAAAAAGAATTTGTCCTTATGAAAGAGATAATTGTAAATCTAGGCAGTATCCTCTGAGTTTCATATCATATACATATAACCTGTTTCCAAAGCACTTACGTCTTGTTTAGTTTATGATACCTATTAAATTCTTAGGAAGTCTTAATTTTTGAATATAGAAGAATTTGAATGGAAGGTAGTTGAATGAATAGAATTTAATAAACAAAAAAAATCCCTGTGTCCCAACCCCAAAACTAATTTACTCTAGACTAAGCTAGTAGAGAATAGGTTTTTTTTACATTAATCAATGTATTTAATACCTATTATTTAATACTCATATACTGTAGGAGATAACAGAAATATAAAATATGGTCCTTGCCCTTAAGAGGATCGTATTCCAACTGGGGAGGCAAGAATAACACATAAACTAATAATGATGTTATCAATACATGATTGAGTACTAAAATATATAATGTGTGCATTAAGAGAAGGGAGATAAGTAGAGCCTGGAACAATTAAAGTAGACTTCATATAGAATTTGAAACTTGAGTTAAGCCTTGAAAGATTGGGAGATTTGGATAAGGGGAGGGGATTCTTAGTTGAAGATCTGTCCAGTGTGAGCAGACACAGAGGCAGAAATAAACATGGGGTAATGAGGTCAACTTGATTACAGAGAGGAATGGAAAAGAAGTTTGAGTAACTGGGTTAGGCAGATTATAAAATATTTTGAGTAAATAAGTTTTTAAAAATTAATTTTTCTTTCAATCAGCAAAAATCTTCCTTATCTTCCCTTCTTTTTAACTCCCCTCCCCCAATTGAAAATGAAAGAGAAATAAAATCCCTGTTAAAACATATATAGTCGAGCAAAACTAATTTTTGCATTAGTTATGTCCCAATGGAGAAAAAATACCCAGGAACTAATACATGTTTATGTCTCGTGTGTGTGTGTCTGTATGTGTCTGTGTCTCGTTTTGCACTCTTGAGTCTTTTACCCATCTTTCAGGAAGTGGGTAGCATGTTTCATTGTTAGTCTTGTGGAATTATGGTTGGTTATTATGCTGATCAGAGTTCCTAAGTCTTTGAAAGTTGTTTGTTTTTACAATATTGTTGTCATTACTTTATTCTGTATCAGTTCATACAGTTCTTGGCCTTTATTATTTCTTACTGCAATATTCTGTCACATTTATATACTGTAGCTTGTTTAGCACTTCCCCTGTTGATGGATACCCCCTCAGATTCCCATTCTTTGCCATTTCAAGAAAAAGCTGTAAATATTTTAGTATATTCTTAGTTTGTTTTGATTAGAAATAATCCTTTCCTTAATCTGCCCTTCCCCCAATTTCCCCTTCTCTTTCTCTTCTGTTTCCCTTTTGAGTGAAATGTTTTTCTGTACCCAGCTCTGCATGTGTGTGTATGTGCACGCCTGCAAGCACTCACATTTCAGATGAGAGTGAGGTTCAAAAATCATTGTCTGCCCCCTCATCCTTGTATGAACTTTGAATTGTATACTCTGATTATATGAGAGAATTTTCCCTAACCTTTCTTTCCCTTCCTTCCCAGTGAATTCCATCTTTTCCTCTCCTTCCATTCTTTTAACATCAAGACATAGTAGAACTACTGCTAGGCCTTCTTTGTTCTAAGACTTCCTTTATGACCCCTGAAGATAGGGTTCAGAGGGGATACATCTGTCATCTCTCTACATTAGAATGTAAGCAGTTTATCCTTGTTGAGTCCCGTATAATTGTTTCCTTTTTTTGCGACTCTTTTAATTCCTGTGTTTGAGCTTTAAAGTTTCTACCATAGCTCTAGTTTTTTCGTCAATAATGCTTGAAATCCCTCTTTCATTAAATGTCTGTTTTTTCCCCTGTAGGATTATATTCAGTTTTGCTGAGTAAGTTATTCTTTGCTAAGCCTATATCCTTTGTCCTCTGGAATATTGTATTCTAAACTCTCCACTTCTTCATAGTAGTGGCTGCTAAATGGTGTGTGATCCTGGCTGGCTACTTGGTACTTGATTTCTTGCTTTCTGGCTGCTTTCAGGGAAGCTCTAGGTTTTGGCTGTAATGTTCCTGGAGTTTTCATTTTGGGGTTCCTTTCATTTGCTCTCTGGTTCTAAGGGATATGGGCAATAAAAAAAGAAACCTTGAAATATGTCTAGGCTCATTTTTTTTGGTCACTGCTTTCAGCTAGTCCAGTGATTTCTTAGTTTTTTTCTCCTCTGTTTTCTAGGTCATTTTTTTGTGTGTGCTATAATTTGAATTTTCTTCCATTTTTTTCAGTCTTTTGACTTTGTTTTAATATTCTTGTTGTGTCATACAATCATTGGCTACTATTGGGTCCATTCTGATTTTTAGGGAGTTGTTGCTTGGGCAAGACAGTAGAAGATGAGCACATTTGCAAGTGAAAAGATGTGTCAGTGAGTAGAATTAAGAGGATAGCACATACAGTGAAAATATTATAGGAAAAAACAAATTTGAAGGACTTTGAAACTCTGATTAATGCAATCATAAACCGTAAGTCCAGAAGACTGAAGATGAATCTTGCCACCCACCTCTTGCCAGAGAAATGAGAGAATTAAAATCCAGAACAAGACATGCATTATTGGACTTGGCCAATATAGGAAATTGTTATGCATGATTATTATGAAGAAGATGTGTTTGTTGTTATTTGTGTTTTTGTTTTGTTTATATTGTTCACTTGGGATAGCAGCAACCATAATAAATGTTTGTAAAAATAAATTAAAATGTGGGTTCAGTGGGATGTCAAGCAAGGGTGATTATGGTTAAAGGAAGGAATCACTAAATTCAGAATTTTGAAGATAGGGTGATGTGATTTTGTGATGAAAAGGTAAGTTCAGGGCTCCACCAACCTGGTGTGCACCTAATGAGTTAAAGCAGGCAATGGGGTTCTACAGAGTCAAGAATGTTAATAAATAAAACATCATGGGGACTCATGGGTCATGAAAATGGTTGTTAATTGCAAAGAATTGTGAAAATATTGATCAAGTTACTGAATTTGCCTGGGATAGTGGGAAATAGTTGATAGAGAAAGCAGTGGGCACTATAGACTTTATGTTATAAGGAAGCTTTCAGATTATTTTTCTTTAGATTATCAGTATTTTAAATGGAAATATGATCAACTGATAACCAGTTGTAATGAATCTTAATTTTTTGTATGACATGCAGTTTTGGTATACCTCAATTTAAGCATTCATTAAGTTTGTTCTGGAAAAGTTTTATGTAAATCACAACATGTCCAAACTAGAATGAGGAAGTTACAATTTGAAAATCAGTCTGTAATGTAAATCATTTATCCTGTACTAATCATAGATATTTTTTTAATGTAGCATGTTAGGCCTGTAATGTTTTATAAATTAAAGTCTTTTGTATTTTAACAAGTTGTTATAATACTTGTGAATTTTATGACTGCTATTTCATGTTGGTAATATTTGTATTTTTTTAGATTCACTGGTTTTCAATTTTCAATTCTTTCATGATGGTTATCTTCTTGGTGGGCTTAGTTTCTATGATTTTAATGAGAACTTTAAGAAAAGATTATGCACGCTATAGTAAAGAGGAAGAAATGGATGATATGGTGAGCAAATATTTCCTAAATTTTCCAAAATTCATTTAAAAATTCACATAAAGTTCATTAAGAAATTTTGAGAGGTATCATAGAATATTGAATTTTTCTTAGAATGTTGAATTTTTTCTAATGTTGAAGAATATGATTGAGAATTTAAGAAAATTAATAATTGTTTAGTTTTACGTGTAAATGGGGAAGGCGGGAAGGCAGTTCTTTTTGTCGTACTTTTCATAATCCATTGGGATTATTTGGTTTGTTTAATAATATTTTGTGTGGGGTAAATATTTGAGAAATTGCATCAATTTTTTTATGCTTTGGATAGTTATTTTAAAATCATAGTATGGTAGAGTCATCCCTGGGATTTATAGGCAGGACACCTGAGCTTTGTGTACTGGCTATTCTGTTAACTGTGACAGTCTCTCTTGAGACCATTTCCCCATTTGGTTTAGGTGATTTCAAAGGTCCATTCCAATTCTGCATTCTTTTTTTTTTTTAATTTAATTTAATTTTTTTTGCATTCTTTAATTGTTTGATTTTTTTTTCCAGGGCTTTTATAGCCTTTAACCAGGACTTAGAATTCTTGCATTTAATTCTCACACTTGGACTTAACTAGCCATGTGACCCTGGGCAGGCCACTTACTTAATATGAGTTATTTCTCCATATATAAAATGATGATTATCTGAGCTCTGCAAACTGACAGTGTTTTTATGAATATCAGGTGAGAGAATGGTTGTGAAAACACTTTAAAAATTTGCAAACATTATGCAGATGTAAGGGATTATTACTATTATTGAGAGCCACAAATACCTGGCAGTGGTGTACTGTCTGAGTCTCCAAATATGATCCCTATTTATGTGGAACAGTAAATGCTGCAGTTCTGATCACCTACTTGTGAAATTACCTTCTAAAGTAGGATGAAGAATTGCAGACAGTACCTGTTCTCCCAGGTTGACCTTTCTTTGTCCCTCCTTCTCAAACTTTTCTCAATGTCTACTGCCTAAGATACCCAGGATTGATGCTGTACTTGAGCAGATGGCATAGTCCTTTGCCATCATGAAATATCAGAGCAATAGCTATTTTATAATTTGAACTGGGTTTATTTTATAATAATTTTCAGCCTTTTACATATATTTTTAATTTTTAGAATAAATTTTAATTTGATGCCTTTTGTTTTTATATACCTTTTTGGAAGTCATCATGTCTAACATTGTATAGACTATTCTACCCTAATAATCTCCTCTTTGCTGAGAGAGGAGTGAGGTATTTAATCCAAAAATTAAATGATTAATATTGAAGAAGAAAACTTTTAATTTTCATTTTTATAACTTCTAAGTATCTAATAATTTTATTATTATGATTTTCCCCCCTATTATACATAGGACAGAGACCTAGGAGATGAGTATGGCTGGAAACAGGTACATGGAGATGTATTTAGACCATCAAGTCACCCTCTGATATTTTCCTCACTTATTGGTTCTGGATGCCAGATATTTGCGGTATCTTTCATTGTCATTATTGTTGCAATGATAGAGGATTTATACACAGAGTAAGTGTGCTCAAATGTATTACCATTTTTGTTCCTGTAGCAGCTTTTAAATTAGTGGTGCCCATTGAACATCCTGATTATGTATTTCTGTGCATTATTGATACCTTGATATTTAGGATAAAATCTTATTTTTTCTCTTTAAGTTTTTTCTTAAAAAAGGATTATTAGCTATTCATTTTTACTGTTTAGTGAGGATTATTATAACTTAAATATTAGGCATTTTCCTAGAAACAGAAGGGCATTATAATTTTTTAGAAAGCAGTTTTGGGCTTTAATACATTATACTTTTATAGAGAGGTAAAATAATCTAATATCATCATTAAATTAATAACTGAACAAAAGACATTAATATTTGAGTTACCAATTACTTTAAATATTTGGATCTGTCAACAAAATAACGGTATACCTCACTTTTTGGCAATGACACTGTTTCAGAAAATTTGTGAATGACTCTGGTTTTTTGAGTCAAATGATGAAAATGAGTTATTATTGCCAACTGGTTCTTTTGTCTAAATCTTAATTTTACATTTATGGCTTACTTAAAAACAAGGTATACCTCTATGTAAAACAGGGCAAGTAAATATGTAAAAAGTGAAGTGTAAACTCTGATTAATAAAAGCACAAGGAACCATCTGCCTGGTATTTAGTTAGGAAAGTATGACTATATCACTAAATGTGCACCATTAAAATTTAGTAATTATTAATACATCAGGTGTTTATGTAACAATAACTTCTCAGTTCAGAACTATCTTAGTTGACTTTGCCCTGCTTCCTGAGTTCTAAAAGTAGCCCAACTGGCTGCCTTGTTGTTCCTCATACATAGTCCTCTGTCTGTTTTCTTCATGCCTTTTCACCGGTATTGCTTATGCTTGGAAGATAAGTTTCTCCTTACCTCTTTGCCTTTTAGAATCCCTTGTTTCCATCAAAATTTAACCTAAGCCCCACCTTCTGCATAAAACTTTTCCTGAACTCCTTGTCCTCAGTTACTTTGTATTTATTTAATATATGTATTTTGTATAGACTTCTAGATTTACATGTTGTTTTCCTCAGTAAATTCAATAAGTAAGTTTCCTGAGAACAGGTATTATTCCACATTTGTATTTTTAGTGTTAACACCTAGCACAGTGTCTGGTACATAGTAGGTGCTTAATAAATGTTTGTTGATTGATTGACCCCCTAGGCTTCCAGGTTAGTGAAAGTGGAGTAGAAGCAGCCCTACTGGCCCCATCCTTTGGTTACTTATGGGTGACCTAAGCTTCTCTCTACCCAGTAGAGGGAATATCTTTCCTTCTGGCCTTCCTAGATCTTTCAGGAGAGGAGAAAAGGCATTGAGGAGAGTTGCCTCTGCCAGTTGTTTTCTAAATTTGAAGGTCTGTAGTTTACCATGAAAGGTGACCCAAATGATCCCCAGACACAGGTACTTAACATGTATATTTCTCTGTCTTGTCTGTCTGTCTATATTGATAGATAGATAGCTGTAGATATAGATATGGTTCTGTATGTCAGAACTAGAAATAATTCGCTATGTGGTTATTAGCAGACCTTTCATTTTTTTTTAATCACCTTTTTACTATACTTGACCCTTAGATCATTTCCCTTCCTTATTATTTCACTCCTCTACCATAAAATTCATAAAACTTTAGTGTTGGAAGGTACCTCAGAGCCTCTTTAGTCTGAGCAGGAATGGAATCCCTTCCATAATCTCCTTAAGAAGTAGTCATTTCTATTCCACCTCATCCTCTGAACTTTCCAGCTTTATTCTTCCCCTTCCATTCTTTCTACTTTCTACCACTGCCTCAATCCTTTGTCTTTGTAGTGATTGGGTCTAACATCAAGAGAGCTGCTTTTCCCTCTAGTCTGCAATGGGGGTGTTGATTACTTTCTCTAAATACAAAATTTTATGTCTGGGTGTGGTTTTTTGTGCATATACAGCTTTTCTTAGAAGTGGGAGAGATTGAGTAACCTCTGCTAACTGGTACCTCTGCAGAGCAAAATGCACTTAAAAACACCAAAGAAATGTTAGTTCATACTGCTTCAATTATGGTTATTTCTAAGTTTGTATGTTTTGTTACTCTCCTTTTTATATTGTTCCAAAGCTCACCATATGATTTTCATATGATTTTTGTGTTTTAGAGCTACATGTAGTATTAATAGAGTAATTTTGAAATCCTTTCAAGTTTACTACTTAACTTTTCAGGCCGTTAGGGATTTTTCAACTCAGATTGTACTGTAGCTCTGAAAGAAAGCAGTTATTCTACCTGTATAGGAAATGAAACCCCACAATAGATTTGCAGCCTGCTTTTGGAAATTTAAGTAACAGGACTTTAGTGACTTGCCACTTCAAGATTAAGAGTAACTTCACTGTAGGTTGTCTTTACTTGGAATACAGCAAAGTAATAATAGTAGTTTACATTTTTATAGCTTCTGGTGATCTCTCCCTCTCCAGTTTTCTACAATATTCGTGAATAATTTGTACCTTTCCATAAGCTTCTTGAGAGCAGGAACACTCCTGCCTTTATGTTCTTAACACCTTGCACGTTGACTTGAACTTACTAGCTACCGAGTGCTTATTGAATTGAATATGGCCTTTTTTTTTGTTTATAAAATGCTTTTTCCATAGCAGATGTGTGAAGTGTAGGTAATATAAATATTATACCTATTTTCAGATGAAGAAACTGAGCTTAGAATTCAAGTCAAGGAGTATTGTATCAAATTAGAAACACTTTAAAATTTATCGCTTTTGAATCAAAAAGATTTGATTTTGGGTTTGGTGTTACTACTGTATATTGTAATCTTCATATATTACCAGAACATAATCTATCTCTGACTTTGATGTTTTACATTATGATATAGTGGCTAGAGCTTTGGACTTGAAGTCTGGAGTTTGAATCCTTCCTTACTAGCTTGTGACCCAGGGTGAATCATTTAATCTCCCTAGGTCTCAGTTTCCTCATCTGTAAAAACTTGGAGTAATAATGAATCTACCTCACAGGGTGGTTGTGAGAATCATAAAAGAGCTGGAAGTGCCCTTAAAGGTCGTGTCTTGTCTCCTCTTAACAGAGGTCCAGAGAAGTTTGGCACTTGCCAGTGTCTCAGATAATAAAAAGACCAGGTGATATAATATATGTAAAGTGTCTTTTGTTAATTGTAAAGGACTATGTAAAATGTATGCCTTTATTATTTTCATTTTTTTGGATGGGGTTCAGGTAAGGCATAGTCCTGGGAAAAGTTGTTGTTGTGTCATTATTTTTTCATGCTTCATGTTCTACCTGTTAAACATATAGATAAAAGAACTCCATGGCTATACTTAATTTATCCTGTTTTCACATGATTTTTATTCCCTCTGTTAGGTTTGTATATTTTGATGGCTTTTGTTCCATGTAGTTTGGAGATTATATATATATTTGGTATGGTGGTAGCTTTTTAAAAATGTTGCTAAATTTTTATGGATCACTTGTTATGTTTGGATGATTGTAGCAATAATCAAATCTGTGATAATGACCTGTTTCCAGTACAAGTTATTGACTGAGTCTTCCAGGATATTTTTAAGCTCTGTATTTGTTCTATAGATATTCTGTCCATGAAGCATAACAAGCTTCTGCTATATAATTCTAGCCACCAGGTCATGTCTTGCTAGGTATCTAGCAGGCACCAAATGCTTATAGCTTGAATTGTGTTGCAGTTTCTACCTTTTCTTTGCATAATCTACATTGATCTCTAGTCTGAGGTTGTTAAGGATCAGTAATTTTTGGTGGTAATGATTTGGTCCTAAAATCATCATAATAAACCCCTGTGTTTCCACAAATAAATCTGCATGACTCATCTATTTGTTTGATGTTTTTTTCTTTTGACCAATTACTGAGTTCATGTGGATGTTGCCCGTGGAGGGCTTTTTGATTCTATTCTTAGATCACAGGTGTTTCAGACAGTATCCAGTGGTAAAACTCAGTTATATTTGAAAAATCCAATCACAAATACCTGTTCTCAGACTTTAGTTTGATTCTATTCTTAGATGTTTTTGTTGTCATTATGTTATTAATGATAATATGTTCTAATATTGGAGTTTAAACTAAATAACCTTTCATCAAACTGTAATTAGCTTAGAAGCTTTCAGAATTACCCATGTCGTTGTTCACTTCAAATTTTTGGATAGGGAATGGCTAGGATTTTTAAAATGTGGTATTGGGTTTTGTACTTAGAAATTTGTAGTTGCCAGCATTTTAAAAAAAGTAGAAAAGCCTGATGATTCTGACACACATGCATATGTGTATACATATCTTTATAATGTGGGAGTCACAAATGATATTGTATGTTTGGGCTTGATTACACATTTCTTAACATGTATGCACATTTTGAAGAATGGGATTATCGTATTTTTCTGGTTAGAGTAGGAATGTGTGATTTTCAATATTACATAATTTCAAAAAATATACCAACAAAAAAACTTTCAGAAGAGGACACAAACATAGCGATTTTGTTACCACCTTGCAAAATTCAATATATGCTTTTAAAAATAAATAGTACTTAACAGAAGTTCACAGTTTTATAATTTCTTTTGTTCTTTGTATATTAAAATATTTATGTTGATAATTATATTTTAATAAAAAAGAATTTTATAAAAGTTTAAATGATGTCACATTCTGTAGTCATAGATAATATGTTAAGGTGAATATTTGTTAATCTATAGGCATGATTAATTTGTACAAATTATGTGCGATCATCAGTGCATGCATTTGTTTTAGGGACAAAGTCTCTTAGATGTATATCAGTTAAAGTTAAGAAAACTTTAATTGACTTAATTCTATTATCTTACACACGTTATTTAGAATATTTTTTCTTCTTATATTATTTACTCCAAATTAATATATTGTAAAGAAAGTAGGTTTCTAATGCTAGTCGCTGTTGTTATATTATTTCAGCCCTTTTATTTATTTAATTTCCAAAAACAAAGTTAAATGGGGAAGTCTCTAAATGTTTTGGTGACATTTAAAATAATAGCTTTGTATTTAATAGTAGAACCATTACTTACTTACCTGTCAGAGGAAGTCAGGTTGTTAACAAACAGGTGACAAACAGGCAACAGTTTTCATTATCCCTTGAAGTAAGTTGTAGAAAAGAAGTAATCCAGTAATTTCCTTAATAGTTAGTTATCTTGAATCTTATCAATGAGGTTGGTTAACAATTTTGCATAAATCTGTGTTCTCACCATTTAAATGTTGTCTTACTGTATAAAAAGTAAGGTCCTTGAGGTTATATCTCTCCTCTTACTCAGTAAAGTCTTGCACGTAATGATCACTTAATAAACATTTATTGAATTGAGTGATTATAAGGTGATGTGTTTTGTATGTGAGACACTGGAATAACTTTCTTGGAAGGATGTTATAGTATCTTCTCCACAGATCTTTCAAAATAGGACAGAATGTTGCTAGATATATTAAAGTGTAATCTTAATGCTATAGGAAAATTGACTAGATCTCAGGATGTTTACTTTTGTAGCATTAATATTGGATACATTTACACATAAACCAAGGCTAAGATAATTAAGTTTATTAAGTTGCCTTTTAAGTTTTTAATATTTAAATCAAATATGTTTGTCTTAACTTTCAGGAGGGGATCAATGCTCAGTACAGCTATATTTGTTTATGCTGCTACATCCCCAGTGAATGGCTACTTTGGAGGAAGCCTTTATGCTAGACAAGGAGGTAACTTTCGCATACTATCACTTTGCATTTTAAAATATAGCAGTATGATTAAATAAAGATGGGAATGTTCAATACAAGGTATTTGGAATTTAAATAATGTGAAATCTAGCATATCTTGGAGGTCATATTTTTACTTTGTATAAGGAAGAACTTTTTAACAGAACTATACTAAAGTTATTAAGCTTCCTCTGGATGTAGTGGGCTTCCCTTAACTTGAGGTCTTTGGGTAAAGAATCAGAAAGAGCTAATTTTTTTTTATGACTTTCCTGCTAGACCTTTATGTGCTCTTGTTTTGAAGATAACTTAAAGGGGATTCTTGGATTAGAAAGCCTTGGAAGTCCCTTGTAATGCTCAGTTTCTTAGAATCTGTGATAGTTGAATCATTCAGCTCACCAGGTGCTGAGATTCACTCATCTACCTTTGCACACTTAAGTGAGGCTTCTTGGTTTTGTTATAGTGGGATCTCTTCTGTACTGAAGAAATTAGGGACTAAATTGTTCCATTGTGCACATATTTAGTAGTACTCTTTTTGTATCTCCTCTGCCAACCGCCTCCCTGACCTGCCCACCCCAAGACCTCACCTACACCTCCCCCTGCAGCCCTCCATAGTTGGAAGGAATAATAATTAAAGCAGAAATGGCATTTCAGATACTTCTGATTGTGTCAACCCACTGTTACAGGACCATGATGTTAAGGAAATGAACATTCCTGAGTTTTTCTAGTCTAGATTTTACTTTAGATCTGCTAGTTAAATTGCTAATTGTCAAGTGTCTAGATGATAGGATGTTCTAAGGCAAACTTAGAATGTTAGGAAACCTTTTCCTGCTTGGAAAAAAAAATCTGTTTTTGTTTTGCTAAGAATAGAAGTATATATTCATGTAGTTTTCCTCTTGTATCTGCCATCTTTGAATGCTGGTATAGCAGACCCAGGCCTAGCATTCTGAGACATTTTGAAAGTTATTCTAGACAGTCTAGGTTTAGTGGCCCTGGAACATTTGGCCTCATCCTTATCCTACTTAGTTTAGAAAACCCAGGTTAGTGCAGTGGCCAGCTCTTGAATACACTTGAAGATTGCCCCAAGGGCCTCATATTTAAGGTTGATGCTAGAACCCTTCCCTAGTCTATTAGGGTTGAACCCAGGGCTAGTTTGGAATTGGAATAGCTTCAGGTTTATTGAGATAATGGGTTGGGTGGTAACAAAGAGATTCGTACTATCTTGTTAGAGTACAACTCTGCCATGGCTTGCTTGCTAAGCCATACTGAAAACATTCATTGCAATTTGTATATTAAAGAGGGTGAAACAGCATAAAGCTTAACATATACTGTTAAATCAGAAGAGCATGGGAAATAGATGGAGGGAGAAATATTAGGAAGGAATTGAAAATAGAGCAGAGGAATTGATTGTCATTACTTATGACAAACTTTATTTGTTAGGTGACAGTTTGGGAGGGAATGATTTGTTTCTTTTAAATTTTTTGGTGCTAGTATTTTTAAAACTTAATTTTGTTTTCAGTAAACAAATATCGTTTTCTCTCCTTACATCCTCCCTTCATTGATGAAAAAAATGAAAACCAAACCCTTGTAACAGATATGCATAGTCAGTCAAAATTAATTCCCACATTGCTATGTCCAAAAACAAATCCTCTCTCTTTTTTTTGTAATTTTTTATTTATTTTGAACAAATACAGAACGAGAAGAGGAATAAAAAAGAACATTTCAATGCACACAGCAGAACATAAGAGAGGATTCAGTATAAAACAATAAAATTTACATTTCAAGAAAACCTATATAATAAATACTGCACATTGTTTTCAAAGCTAACCAGCTTTTCTTTGCTGCCTTCTGAGCATTCTTTTGTTCTCTGCTATGCACTTTTACTTTATCTCCCCCCTAGAGAAGGCTGCAATTGTGTATGTGTGTACATAGATATCTATAAACACATACATATATACTCATATACATATTTCCACCTGTCATCTTTTTCTCTAGAGGTGCTGCCTGACATCTTCAGTCATAGGTCTAAGCCTTTCGGTGTTTTTCTGAATCAAGTAGCTCATCATTTCCTCCGCCACAGCAGTATTCCAACATAACCAACATCCCGTCTGAGAGATTGTCTGTGAAAACTTTCCCCCAACTTTCTGCATTCCTATTCTTGCGTACATTGGTTTTATTTATATAACAAAATTTTAATTTAAAATAATTGAAATTATGCATTTTGTACTTCAGCGATGAATGCTTTTGCCTGATGACAGCTGAATCTCCTTCTTTTACATCTTTTTCCCCTGGTTTGTTTGAAATTTCTGACCTTTTGTTCTTCCAAATGAACTTTGTTATTTTTTCTAACTCAGTACAATAATTGTTTAATAATTTAATTGGAATAGCATTGAATAGATTAGGTAAAATTATATTTTTTTATTACTTTGTCTTTACCCATGAACAATAAATATTACTCCTGTTATCTAGTTCTGACTTTAGTTGTATAACGAGTGTTTTATATTTATGTTCATGTAGTTCCTCTGTCTGTTTTGGCAGGTATACTCTCAGGTATCTTATACTATCCTCTCTTTTTGAAAATTCAGTTTTATGTTATTCTCAGTTCCAAATTATTTCTCTTCCCCTTCCCTCCCCCACACATTGAGAAGGCAAGAAATATAAAACCATTATAGATATGAAGTTATGTAAAACACATTTCTGCATTAGACATGTTCCAAAAGGAAAAAAAAGAACACAAAAAGAAAGAAAAAAGATGCTTCAGTCTGTACTCTAGGTTCATCAATTCTTAGTTTTCATCTAAGTCTTTTGGAATTGAGGTGGGTCATTGTGTAGATCAGAGCTACTAAGTTTTTCCCAGTTAATTATCTTTACAATATTGCTATTACTGTGTAAATTGTTCTTCTGGTCCTGCTTATTTCATTTTGCATTGGTTCATATAAGTCTTCTCAAGCTTTTTGAATCCATTTATGTCATCATTTCTTACAGCACAATAATATTTCATTACATTCATATATCTAACTTGTTCAGCCATTCTGCAATTGATGGACATCCCCTCAATTTCCGATTGTTTGCCATTGCAAAAAGAGCTGCTGTAGAATTTTTGTACCTGTAGGTCCTTTTCCTTTTTCTTTGATCTCCTTGGGGTATAGACGTAGCACCAACCATTATTGTTGGTTCAAATGATATGCAGAGTTTTATAGCCTTTTGGACACGGTTCCAAATTGTTCACCGGAATGCTTGGTTCGGTTTGCGATTCCACCAATAGAGAATTAATTATACCTGTTTTTCCACATTCCTTTCAGCATTGGTCATTTTCCATAAAGCATATTAGCCAATCTGAGGTGGCACGTCAGAGTAGTTTTAAATTGCATTTCTCTAATTATTAGTGATTTAGAGCATTTTTTTAATGTGGCTATTGATTGCTTGATTTCTTTCTGTGAAAACTGCCTGTTCAGGGGCAGCTAGGTGCCGCAGTGGATAGAGTACTGGCCCTGAAGTCAGGAGGACCTGAGTCCAAATCTGGCCTCATAGCAAACACTTGACACTTAACTAGCTGAATGACTCTGGGCAAGTCACTTAACCCCAGTTGCCTAAAAAAACAAAAACAAAAAGACTGCCTGTTCATATGCTTTGACATTTTATCGGTTGGGGAATGGCTCGTATTTTTATGAATTTGATTTGGTTCCCAATGTTCTTAAGAAATGAGACCTTTATCAGAGAAACTTGTTGGAAAGATTTTCCCCCTCCCCTTAGTTTCCTGCTTTTCTTACAATTTTAGCTTCATTGGTTTTGTTTGTACAAAAACTTGTTAATTTTATATAGTCAAAATTATCCATTTTTGCCTTCTGTGAACTTGTCTGTCCTTTGTTTGGTTATGAACTCTTCCCTTAGCCATGGACCTTAAGGGTAATTTCTTCCATGTTCTCCCAATTTACTTATGATTTCACCTTTTCTGTCTAATTCATGTACCCATTTTAACTTATGTTAGTATACAGTGTGTGATGTTGGTCCATGTCTGGTTTCTGCCAGACTACTTCTAGTTTTCCTAGCTGTTTTTGTCAGATAGTGAGTTCTTGCCGCAATAACGGGGATCTTTGGGTTTATCAAACACCAGGGTACTAGGCTCATTTACTTCAGTATATATTGTTTACTAATCTGTTCCATTCATCAACCACTTAGTTTCTTACCCAATACCAAATTGTCTTGACAATTACAATTTTTGTAGCATGGTTTGAGATCTGGTGCTGCGAGGCTCCTTCATTCATGTTTTTTTCCATTGATTGCCTTGATATTATTGACCTTTTGCTCCTCCATATTATTGTGCTTTTATTTTTACTAATACTACAAAGTAATTCTTTAGTAATTTGCTTGGTGTGATGCTGAATAAATAGATTAACTTAGGTAGTATTGTCTTTTTTGTTACATTGATTTGACCTACCCATGAGCAATAAATATTTCTCCAGTTATTTACACCTGCCTTTATTTGTGTGAAGAGTTTTCCTAATTGTATTCATATTGTTCCTGTGTGTGTCTTGGCAAGTAGACAGTATTTTATACTGTTGGCATTAATTTATTTCCACTTATTTATTTATTTATTTATTTTTGGTGAGGCAAAAAATGTGTGATCCTTGCCCAGGGTCACACAGCTAGTAGGTGTCAAGTGTCTGCTTTTATGTCAGCATTAATTTTAAATGGAATTTCTCCTTCTATCTCTTCCTGCTGGGTTTTGTTGGTAATATATTATAATATTGTGTGGATTATAATATTGATCATTTATATGGATTTAATTTATATCCTATAGCTATATTGAAAATGAGCCTTTTATCAGAAACTCTTCACAGTTTTTTTCCCTACTGACCTTCTTTGGAGGTGGTAGTTTCTCGAAGTTGGACTAGGAAAGTAAAAATAAAGCAGGGAGAGATTTCAAAAGTGTAATCATCACTATATTCAGGATTGTCAGGGTTTCAAGTGGTATTCTATGAATAGAAATATAAGTAAAAGAAAAAGCAGTGAAAAAGAAAATAAGATCTGTCACCTTTTTCTATGCTGTTTTCTGCTCAAGCTTCCATATGTGTCCATATAGATGTAGTTTACTGAATTAATGATATTAAAATTGAGCCTGTTCCTTCCACTTTCATGCATTACCAGATGGTCCTGTGATAATTCACCTCCTTCTGAGTTGCTTCTTTATGGCTGTGGAATTGACAGCTCTCTAATAATTGTACGAAGGTTCTTATGTTTTAAATCATGTGGTATAAGTGATTGAGAGACATTTCTATGTGTAGCTGGCCCTGTAGTCAGGAAACCTGAGTTCAGAGCTGCCTCAGACATTATGTATATAATCATACCTCAATTGTTGTAGTCTTCAAAGTGGAATAACACCACATGAACTTCCTACCTTACAAGGGTCTTAGACCTTGTAAACTTTAAACTACTATGTAAATATGACTAGCTATTGCATTTTGGTTGCCTAATTTTAAAAAAAAATTTGTTCAGTCTTAGAAGTTATACCCAGTACCCTATTTGTATACAAATAGTAGTAATAGTAACTCAAATTTATGACATTTAAGGTTTGCAGAATGTTTCATTTATAACATTTCGTTGAGGGGAAGATATTCTAGTACTGTTATTTCCCTTTACAGGTGAGTAAAGTGAATCTCTGAGAGGTTAAACGATTTTACCATAGTTGTATAGCTAATGATTGTTGGGAGTTGAATCTAGGTCTTTAAACTTTAGGTTTGGTGCTCTATCTGCCAGAAAATACTTTTGGATACTTGGAATACATATTTAGAATCAGAGAATTTTAAGATCCAAGAGGTACTACTTAGCATTCAGTCTGGTACTCCACACAGCTACTACCCCTGCAGCCTTTCATTTTGTAGATGAGGGAAACTGAGGCCTGAGAAATTAAAGTGAGTTTACCCAGTGGTACATAGCTAATAAGTGAAAGAACTAGGTAATCAAGATCTTGACATTAAGAATTTAATGAGTAATTTAATATTTAAGTAGTTACATAATTTGTACATAGCATTTATTTTGTTAATAAATTGTCCTTTTTTTTTAGGAAGGAGATGGATAAAGCAGATGTTTGTTGGGGCTTTCCTTGTTCCTGCAATGGTGTGTGGCACTGCCTTCTTCATTAATTTTATAGCCATATATTACCATGCTTCAAGAGCTATTCCATTTGGAACAATGGTAAGTTGCTTGACTTAAAACTTGTTTAGATCTTATTTTTAAATTGGAAAGTCAAGATCTGAGCATTCTTACATGTATTAGACCCGTCCAATTCTTTGCTCTCCAAATAATTCTTTTTTGCATCTTTTGATGAATATGGGTAATTCTTTTTTTTCTTAAAATGCATTCCTTGGAAAGCTGAGTGGGCAAAAGGGATCATTTCGGGGGTCGGGAACCTGTGGCCCTCTACGTCCTCAAATCCCCTTAATAAAAGGATTTGTTCTGTAAAACTTGGATTCAGTCAAAAGACTGCCCCTGAGGACCTAGAAGACCACATGTGGCCTTGAAGTTACAGATTCCCCACCCCTGGTTAGCCGTTCTTGCCATTGTGATACCTTGACTAGTGAGGAGGGGATTAGGTTTTCAGAAGTTCTGCCTGTGAAGCACTAGCTCTGATTTATCTTACCTTGCTGAAAAGTCTTCAAGTAGAGTCCTTGTAGCTATGGTCTGACAATCTGTCCAACTAAATTTAGAGGAATTTATCACTAGATTGAAGAATACAGGTGATTCATTTTCAGCTGCAGCAACTCTTGGAGACCATCTGCCAAGTTAGATAAAGGTTGTGGTCTGTGTTGGTTTAGGGTGTGGTCACATGATAAAATTTCAAATTTATAAAGTATTGAAATCTAGTTTGGGTTAAATATAAAACACTCACGAGTTCATCAGTTATATCACAGTTGAAGACCACCTCCACTCCTCCAATTTGTTGTTGCTACTTTTGGGCATTAATTGCTGTCTCTTTGTGAGTATGATGAGATGCTAATGTCCTATTGTATTCTAGCTTTTTTCATTGATGGACAGAAATTACATAATAAATCATTTTTACTTGATGAGAAATGAAATCTTTCTTAATTTGTTTTTTTGTGGCACCATCAGATCAAGCAGAAGAATTTAAAATAGTGAAAAGTGAGGCTACTTGTAGATCTGTATAGTAAATATATAACTGGGGACAGCTAGGTGGCGCAGTGGATAGAGCACTGGCCCTGAAGTCAGGAGGACCTGAGTTCAAATGCGACCTCTGACCAAACACTTGACACTTACTAGCTGTGTGACCTTGGGCAAGTCACTTAACCCCAGTTGCCTAATATATATATATATATATAAAACCTCTGTTTTTCCCCTCTTTGTGTAAAGGCTGTTTTTTGTGGTTTAAAATGTGTAAATTCAGTGGCATTCATTTTGACATTATTGATGTATTTCCATTCAAGATTTACTTATCTGTGTGAGCCTGCGCAAGTCACTTAACCCCAATTGCCTAAAAAAATATATATATATTATGTGATGCCCTGATAGTATAGCTTTCTATTATGCTTATTGCAGCAATTGTTTTATTATAACTATCGTCCTTCTCTGCATTTCCTTCTAGATCAGAAGAACCTTTTGTCAAATATAGTTGCTAATTAGATTTTTTAGATCTCCAGTTGAGAATTTTAATGAGTGATTGAGAGGTCTCTCCCATCTCTTCTGTTGAGGTGGAGTAGAAAAATGACTGGTTATGGAGTAAAAAACAAAACAAAACTGAGTTCACGTACCAGGTCTATCATTGACTAACTTTGTGGTATGAGAAAAGTCACTTGGTTTTTTGAAGCCTCAGTTTTTTCATCTCTGAACTAGGAATAGTATCAGTCATTTCTGCTTCAGAATATTTTTGTAGGGCTCAAATGAGATGGTCTGTGTGAAAGTTTTTGGTAACTTCTCCAGTGCTATGCTAATGTATTGCATATGTATTATGTTTCTTTCCTCCCTTCTTCTGGGAAGAGGTGAAGAAAGGACAAATTAATAGTTGTTAGGCACCATGAACTTTAGGTAAATTTCCAGTAAGCCCATTGTAAGTAGGATTTATAGTGGGTTTTTTTCCTAGCAGTTTGTACCAGAATAGAAAGTTCTCCTATTATTTCCATTCAGGATAGTTCTGGAAATTAGTAGAGTTAATCAAATCATTTTTGTAGAATGAAGATTATTGTGGTTGGCAGGGAGAAAACAAAGCAGATAATTGAATTTGTTTGAGTTACTGATTAGCAACTAATTTCCAATTTACTTTGTGCCCAGCTGGAGAGATGTAGAAAAGCCTGGAGTGTGGGGGTTGACAGAAATAGTCAAGAAACTGAATTCTTAAATATGTGGGTGACTGTATAAACCATTACTCTCTTCTATAACACTGACCTCTGGTGAGCTGATAAAGATCCTTGGCTTCTACACCAAAGAGCTCTAGTTGTTTCCCTGTGGCAAGGTCTCTCAAGGCTTCATTAACTCTTGTGGTTCAAGTCTTTGGGGAAATCATTAGGGATTTGTATAGCTAGACTGTGAGGTTCTGGAAAAGGAGCTACCTTTCATATCCTGTCCATTTGTCCTTCTCTTTCCCACTTTGCTATTTTTGGCCTGGGAGTTAAGTCTTTTGATGGAAGGCTGGTCATGGCCTCTATTAACCACTAGAGAGCTAGAGTTGAGAAGAAATGACTTGGGAAGATTTTATAATCCTTTTGATTTTACTTTGGTCTTGTTTCCTATTTTCAGACAATGCCACGGCTTAGGTGAATCAGTCCCATTTTTGTTCCCTGAACTGATAGATTATTCTCATTATTGAGCTTCTTCAGATCCTGATGTATCTGGGCACTTTTATTTGAATTTTGTCTAAGAAGTTTTTCAAAGAAGCATCAGACTTTTTAATCAAGTCTAACAAATGTTTTAATGTCCTTTGTAAAATGTTAAAAGTTTTTTTTAAGGGAAGAGTAAACAGTGATGCTTATAAAAAATACAGAGAAATGTCAGAACAGGAGATGAATCTGCATTCCAAATCATTAGGCTCAGTCTACCAGAAAACATATATGAAATCAAATAACTTCTTAAAGATAACCCTGCAGGATATATCATTCCCTATAACATCTTAAAAGTTAAAACCCTAGTGTTATGACTACTTGCAAGTTATTCTCATTGAGTCTTGAATTTGACATAACTGAAAATTATATTAGCAGAATTGTTCTGAAGTTAGAATATTAACAGCTTTATAAAGGAATGCTTTAAAGCAACTCTCGGGGTGATTTTATATTAGCTTGCTCTGGAATGGGAAATAATATCATCCTTTGTGTTAAACTTGCTTTAATAACCCGGATTGTCAGAATTTAATAAATTGATTCAGCAAGCTTACAGAAGGCTGGATGTTGGTACCAACTAATCATGTGCCTACAATATCATATTTCTTATTTGTATTATAATTTGAAGGTAGAAATGTTGATGAAAGGAAATTTTTTTGTTCTAAGCCTCTTTTCACAAACATAAACTCCTTCTCGGTAGATGTATTTTATTTTTGTGTCCTCCTTGCCCTGTCATACTTCTTTGCACATTGTCATAAGTGCTATTTATTGTTTGCACATAGTTTTAATCGGTGTAGTGCAGTATATTTTGTGATTAGTGAAACATTTTTAAAATGTAATTTAAATGTTTTAGGGAATATTTGATTTAAGTTTTTTGGTTTTCTTGAATACCCCCAGGTATTTGAATTTGCCTTTTTTTGGAGAGGAGGGAAATATAGAATTTTAGGGCTGGAAGAACCAGACCATGGGATCATCTAACTAAAGTGGCACAGATCAGTAACAAATTTGTTACTTTTTTTTTTTGACAGGCAGTTGGCCTTAGGTGACTTGCCCAAAGTCACATAGCTAGTAAGTGTTATGTGTCTGAGGTCAGATTGGAACTCAGGTCCTCCTGACTCCAGAGCCAGTGTTCTATCCACTGTGCCACCTAGCTGTCCCCCCCCCCTTTTTTTAACTTGTGTTACTTTACAATAGTTTTGTAGTGAAATGATAATTTAATAAGAGCTATGTATAAAAAGTACATAAGATTAGCCATAGGCTGTTGGAAATAAGAAAAAATTTGAATTCTAAGAGAACGTGTGAGAAGGAAATCTAGTAGATATCATGCCAAAAGAATTCTTAATAAACTGTTTAATGTATGCTACAGCCTGTTTGCTACACATAGCTTGTCTTAGATTTGTCCTTGTAAAAACATCTCTCAAGTTTTCAAATGTATGGTTAATGAGCTTGCTTTTCCCCTACTACTATCACCACCTTCTTCTCTCTTTTTCTCTGTGTCCCCCCTTCTCTCCCATCCCCCCCCAATCTGGAATGAAGTAGACTTGATTAGGTAAAATTTCAAAATAATTTTTATTTGATGCTCTACCATCTAGATATGTACTTGCCTCCCTCCTACTCCTAATACTTGTTTATCAGGACCTCAGTGTTCTCATGCTGCCTTGGGGTTGCCTAGATCCCTGCTGTCTTAGCCCTCCCTCTTCTGTCCATCCCCCCAACCCCCACCATAATGGGTCTCTCCAGTATCTCAAAGTGAATTCTTTTTCCCTTTTCTTTCTTCTTCCATCAAAACTCTCATCTTACCACTAATATTATCAAGAAAAAAAATCTGATTGAACTAATTCATAGCAACATATAAATGATTAATAATTTCCTCAGCTATCTGGGGGTTATTGATTAGTGCAAAAGAAAAACTCTCTTAATTGGTAGGGAAAAAACCTTTTTAGTTGGTAGAATTGTAGGGACATCTTTTGGCAGTAAATTCAACTCCTACAACATGGTCAGTAGTTACTCAGTAAACATTTATTAAGCGCTTACTACATGCCTGACACTCTGCTAAGTGCTGGGGATACAAAGAAGGCCTAAGACAGTCTCTGCCCTCAGGAAGCTCACAGACTAACAGAGGAGACAGACAAGCAAACAAATCTATACAAACACGTTATATGTAGGTTAAATAGGAATTTAATTGGAGAGAAGGCATTAGAATTAACAACGTTGAGGAAGGTTTCCTGTAAAAGATGACATTTTAATTGGGACTTGAATGAAGCCAGGAGACAGAGATGAGTTGAGAGCATTCCAGGCATCAGGGACAGCCAGAGAGAATTCCTGGACCCAAGAGATGGAGTATTTTGTTCTTGAAACAGCAAGACCAATGTCACTGGATTGAAGAGTATGTGTTGAGAATAAGGTGTGAGAAGACTGGAAAGGTAGGAGGGAGCTAGGATGTGAAGGACTTTGAACACCAAAAAGGGGATTTTATTTTTGATCCTGGAGGCAGTAGGGGGAGCCATTGGAGTTTACTGAGTAGAGGAGGTGGTATGGTTAGACCCATGCTGAGGGTAGATACTTGGATAGCTGCAGACTCACTAGCAGACTATTTCAGTAGTCCAGGTGTGAATTGACGATGGCCTGTATTAGATTGGTGACAATGTCGGAGGAGAGAGGACTGCATATTTGAGATCTAACAGAGGTGAAGTGGGCAGGTCTTGGCAACAAATTCAGTATGAGAGGTGAGGGATAGTGAGAAATCTAGGATGAATCCTAGGTTGAGAGCCTGAGAGACTAAGAGGATGATGTTGCCTTCCATAGTGATAGGGAAATTAAGAGGGTGGGGAAAGTTTAGGGGCAAGGTAATGAGTAACACCTATTGAGTTTAAGATATATATTGGACATCGATTTTGAGATGTCTGAAAGGCAGTTGGTAGTGGGAAATTGGAAGTCAGTAGAGATGTTTGGTGGTAGGAGGTGCAGCTGGGTGGTTAAGTGGGTTGGATGCCTGAGTCTGGAGTCAGGGAGTCTGGCCTCAGAAACTTAGTAGCTGTGTGAGCTTGGGCAAGGCATTTAACCCTGTTTATTCAGTTTCCTCCGCTGTAAAATGAGCTGGAGAAGGAAATGGCAAACCACTCCAGTATCTTTGCCAAGAAAACCCTAAATGGGGTCACAAAGAGTTGGGCACGACTAAAATGATTGAACAACAAAAGAGAGGTTAGGGCAGGAAAGTTAGATTTGAGAATTGTCAGCATAAAGATGATACTTAAATCTTTGGGAGCTGATGAGATCACCAAGTGAAGTAATATAGAGGGAGAAGAGAAGAGGGCCCAGGATCGAACCATATGGGCATGATCTCCATGAGAATCCAGAAGAGGAAGACTGAGAAATAGCAGATGAGTTGGAAGAGAACTAGGAGAGAGTAATGTCTTGAAAACTTAGTATCAAGGAGGTGTGATCTATGGCTGCAGAGAGGTAGAAAAGGTTATTGGGAGAGGATTCTAGGAAGTTGACAGAGCAGGTCAGAAAAGTCCAAGCTTTCCAGATTTCCCCCACAAACAAGATAAAATAGTACCTCAGGAGGAACATAGAGTGCTAAAAATGAACAAGAGTTGAGGCAGAACCATGGTCCTCCTGGGATAATAGCAGAAAATACTGAGTTTTAGTCCCTGTGAAGAGTAAACACTCCCAGGCTAGTTCCACAGAAACATAAGCCATGAGTCCTGGAGCTAGCTGTGTTGGGAGGTGGCCTCAGCCCCAGCCATAGGAATGTTCACCTCTGGGATAGTGTGGGGAGCTGCCCCAGAAGAAACTCTGCTGATAAGGACCAGCTGTGCTGCAGAGGCATGGCCCTGGGTGGGAGGGAACTAGCACATGCCCAGTACAGAAGCGGTGGGGTAGGGATGCCGCTGACTGTGGGCACTTACAGGAGGACAGAATTCTTGTTTTCAGTTCCAAGCTAGAGGGGAGAACTGAAGGAGGATCTGAGGCTAGAGGCACCATCCCCCATACCTCAGGATTAGAGGTGATTACAAAAAATAAGGTGCTACAAATTAAAAAAAAAAAAGAAAGCAGACAATGGAGAAAGACTCCAACCATAGAAAGTTACTGTGGGAATAGAAAAGACCAGGGTTCATCTTCAGAGGAGATTACTGAAGCAAAAAAAGCCTCTCCTACTCCAAAGAATAACATCAAACGGTCATCTGCCCAAGAAGAATTTAAAAATCAAATGAGAGAGATTGAGGGAAAAAGAAAAAGAACAATCCAAGAAAAACGAAGAGATTATGAGAAGAAAGTCAGCCAACTAGAAGAGGAGATCCAGAATCTTAAGGAAGAAAATGACTCCTTGAAAATTAGAATTGGGCAAGGGGAAGCCAGTGAAGTTATAAAAGACCAAGAAATAATACAAATATAAAGAATGAAAAAATAAGGGGCAGCTAGGTGGCACAGTGGATAGAGCTCTGGCCTTGAAGTCAGAAGGACCTGAGTTCAAATCTGGCCTCAAGACACTTGACCTTTAATAGCTGTGTGACCCTGAGCAAGTCACTTAACACGAATTGCCTCACCAAAAAAAAAAGGAAAAAAAAGAAAAAACATTGAATAGAATGCTAAACATCTTATAAGAAGAACGACTGTTTTAGAGAACAGATCAAGAAGAGAAAACATAAGAATAACCACACTACTTGAAAGCTACAATCAAAAAAAGAATCTTGATACAATAATACAAGAAATAATTAATGATAATTGTCCTGAAGTGTTAGAACAAGAGGGGAAAGTAGAAATAGAAAAAATCCACCAATCACCACTTTAAAGAGATTCTATGAAGAAATTTAAATATGGTGGTGCCACAATTAGAATCACATAAGACTTAGCAGCAGCTGCACTAAAAGACTGCAGGTCTTGGAGCACTATATATGGAAGAGCAAAAAAGCTGGGGTTGCAGCTGAAAATATCATACCCAGCTAAATTAAGCATAATCCTGAATGAAAAAGACATTTAGTGAATTGTCAGATTTTCAGGATTTTGTTAGAAAAAACAAACCCTGAACTTAATAAAATATTTGACATATGAGATATAGGTACATAACAAAGATTAATTACAAGGGAGTCAATAAGGACAGAATGCTTACCTTTTATACAAGGAAATGTAAAATGTATGTATAAGATTCTTACTAGTAACTGGGTAGTTTGTATGATATGATTTTTAAAAGTAAAACCGTTTAGGAACAGGTAAAAAGAGTAATTATTTTATGCAAATGAGGTCCAAGTGGAAGAACTAACAAGAAGAATTAGATGGGGGAGGAGGGCTGGTAGTTCTAGAACCCTACTTTTATTGGGAATGGGTCTAAGAGGGTAGAAGGGCACAAAAGTCTTCTAAATTCAAAAAGAAATAAAAGGCTAAGGGGATAGGAAGGGGAGAGAAGATAAGGGAGGGATTAGGATGGGGAGTGTAATAGAAGGGTATTTAGATTAATGAAAATGGGAGGATAAGGGCGGGATCCTGGAGGGAGGTGGGGGGGGCGAGGTAACAGGTAGAAGTCAGTAGAAGAATCAGGAGGAATAGGAGATAAGATACACACAAACATAAAATAAAGATCAGGAGTAGAATGTATTAGTGGGGAAAAAAAAGCAGGGATAGTAATCATGATCTCAGACGAAGTTAAAGCTAAAATAGATTTAACCAAAAGAGAAAAATAGGGAAACTACACTACATGTCAGCCATATTAATCAATAGTGTTTTAGACTATTTAAAATAACTAGACAGTATAAAGATGGATTATTGCTGTGGTGTAGGAAATGATGGGATGGTAGACTTAGAAAAATATGTGAAGACTTGGACATATGAAGGAAGCAGTTATCAACCCTCAGAGAAACACGACGAATAAGTATAGTAAGGTCTTGCATAGATGCATGTGAATGTATATATCTATATGAGTGTGATTATAGTTATCTAAGAATATATATGGTGTATGTAAGTGGACGTATATATGTGTAGATAAATCTATGTATGTATGTGTCTATATGTATGTGTGTGTATGTATATATGCAGAACAGAGTGGATTCATACAGCAATAAATTTCCATTTCAAGAAAGCCTATATAATAAATACTACACGTTGTGTTCAGAGCTGTCCATCTTTTCTTTGCTTCCTTGTAAGTTTTCTTTTGTTGTCTGCTATGCACTTTTTTCTTTGTGTCTTTTTCCTCCCTCCTCCCCACCCTTCACCCCCGGAAGGTACAGTTAAGCATGGATTACACACATAAACACACACATACACACAAGTTAAAACTGGCTCTGAGACTCCACAGTTTATTGTGCCACAGCTTCCTGCACCTATGGGCAGGCACAGACGTCTGTTGGACAATTCCTTTGTTCTCCTGAGGGGAGCTTGGGGGGGTTGGGTAAGTGGTGTTAACTTCTGTGGCTCTACAAGAACTTTGCTTCTGGTTTTGTTTTTTTTTTGGATAGGCAGTGGGGTTAAGTGACTTGCCCAGGGTCACACAGCAAAAGTGTTATGTGTCTGAGGCCAGATTTGAACTCAGGTACTCCTGAATTCAGGGCCGGTACTCCATCCACTGCATCACCTAGCTGCCCAAAATTACATACCGGCCAATGTGGGGCTCGAACACACGACCTTGGGATTAAGAGTCCCATGCTGTACCGACTGAGCTAGCCGGACAGGTCTTTGCTTCCATTTTAAAGAGAGGCTTTGATGAAACAGAACATGGAGCTTGGAGTTGGGAGAGACCATGGTTCACATCTTATCCCTGACATTTATTAGTGTGATTGGCAAATTACTTAACCTTATTTGAGCCTTACTTTCCTTATCTGTCAGATTGGGGTAATACCAGTAGTACCTACCTCGTGAGGTTGTCTTCAGGATCAAATGAGATAAATGCACGTAAAATACATTGTAAACCTTAAAGCCTTATGCAAATATCATCTGTTATTATTAAAGTAAATATAATTTGTGTTTGACTATTCTCTTGACCCTTAGTCAAACAGTGGAGATATGTATGAGATTGGGGAAGGTGGGGGACAGGCACCAGCATCTAGACTGGTAGGAAGTCCTACCAGTTGGGTCATAATGATCTAGTGGAAAGAGTACTAGATGGAGAATTGAAGGGTCTGGGTTTGTGATGTGACTGGTATGTGACCATAGCAAAGGAGAGCTTTTAATGCCATTAAAGCAATGTTTAACCATTTTAAAACAAAACAGAGTTATCAAAATGTGGCCTTAGTTTCTTATACGGTTTTGCCTCAGCTCAATTTCATCATGATTTGGATTTAACAATGTTTTGGTTTTTCAGGCATAATTCTCTGACATTGTTTCACAGTAGCATCTTTAAAGCATTATAAGCAGTCGCCATTATAAATAAGGTTGTAAAATTATACTGTAACGTCATTTGGCCCATTGCCTTTTTATAACTATAGTTCCTATAACTTAAGATAGGGAACATTGAAGGCTTTTGAGGAAGTTGGTGATGTTAAATAAATGGTCTTTTGGGAAGATTACATTGCAGTGTACAGAGTGTATTAGAGAAGGGAAAGAGTGAACAGAGGGAGGTTGATGCACACTAGACACAAAGTGGACTAGGAAGTGCAGTGGAAAGTATTGGGTTTAGAATCAAGGGGACCTGGGCTTGAACTCTAACTTCATATTACCAATGCCACTTTCAGCAAATTTAACCTCTGTCGACCATAGTTTTCTCATCTATGAAATTTGGAGGTTGAACCAGATAACCTTTAAAGTGTTCCAGCTCCAGGTCTACTGTGATCCAGTGATCTGTTACCTCATTTTTTCCCCTCAAAATAATTCAGTTACCTTATTTACCCCACAAAGGAACATGAACCTTAATTTAAGAAGATACTGAGGAAAAGTTATGTACAAGTGGTAAACCTGTAATCAGTGGCCTGTAGGGATTATACATTTTCTACTGATCATCTTACCTTCTGAAAGTTAACTTTTTTTCCCTTCAGATTTTTGTCTTTCATTTGTGCCATTTCTCTCATTATTACTTTTTTCAGCCTTGAATTTCATCGTGCTTTCTTCTTCTTAGCTACTTTTCATACACAAAGTCACGTTAAGTTCTATTCATAGAACCTATTTTCTTAAATATTTCTAGATTTATCTGATTAAAGGCTGCCTAGGCAATTTCAGTGTCAAAGCTGTTGTTTGCAGTTACCCCTCTTCACCACTAGATGGTAGTGTTGCACAAATTTAAGATCGTAAATGATAGTACTTTATTTCTCAGGAATTCCAGATTTTCCTGGTGTATCTTTCATTAGCCCCATTTTATTATAAGGCACAATAATCATCTCTTTTCCCAAACAGATGTTTTTGTGTTGTCATAGATTTCAGGGACTGATACATGATTTCCGGTAGTTTTAGATTAGAGAGGCAACATAATATAGTAGATAGAGAACTGGCTTCTGAATTAGGAAGATTGGGGCTCAGTTCCAGTGTCTGATACGTACAAGCAGTATGATGGTAACCCTGGTCAAATTACTTCACCTTTCAGGGGCCTAGGCAACTCTCTTAAGACTTGAAGTTGCAAAACAGTTGGGAGATCTGCATCAGCAGAGGGAGATTCCTTATTAGAACTCCCCTCCCCCCCCAATGTTATAAACGTCTAGTGGACTTATGTTGTATAAATATGGCAAATGCTTTGTGGTTGTAGGTAGATGGCTAATTATTTTTTGGTCCCAATATCATAAATAAGAAATGAATTTAATGATGAAAGATCTATCCAGAGTATGAAAATTTGGGGGGTAGAGAAATGGCTGTAGTAGAAACAATGTAGAAGAGTAGGAGGAAGAACCTTGCATATCATGTCAATAGTCAAGTAGATAGCCCAGTAATAGAAAGAACCTTGTCTTAGAAGCAGAATTCTAGCTCTACTACTTAGTAGATGTCTGACCTTAGGAGTATAATTTTTTTTTTAGAATTAAAAGAGATAATGTCTGCAAAAGTGCTAATAAGTCAGCTATTATTGTAGCTAAATATTGATTTTTTTTGAAAGTAGGACTTTTTCCTGAGCATTTTAAATTTCTTATTTAAAGCAAATTATGTAGCTAATCTGGAAAGACTGAGGAACTTTAATAATTTTATGATTACGTAGCGATGAAAGTACTTTCATGTTACTTTAATTTATCCTTGTTGATATTATTGTAAACTGTATTTTATGTAACTGTAGACATTTTGTTTAATTTGCAGGTTGCTGTTTGTTGCATCTGTTTTTTTGTTATTCTTCCTTTGAATCTCGTTGGTACAATTCTAGGCAGAAATCTGTCAGGTCAGCCCAACTTTCCTTGTCGCGTCAATGCTGTGCCTCGTCCTATACCGGAGAAAAAATGGTAAAGAGAAAATTATGGCTTAAATATTTGTTTCTCGGAATAAAACAGTCTTTAGAGCTGTAGGTAATTTTGACATCATAGCTTTAGCATATTGAGTACTTTAGATTTGATTATAGGAATTTGAAAGTTTTGATTTATTTCAGTTTATATTTCAGTCCAAATTGACATTTAATTGAATTTTTTTAAATGGCATGGTGCTCTCATATAAGTTAAAGTGATGATAGAATTGGAGTGGAGAGATGGCTTGGGACACTAAAGCTTCCCGTTTCTTAAAATATATGTACTGTTGGTCAGAACAACAATAAATGATAGGCACTTATTTATTTTCTTTGGCATGTAGGTCCTTCCCCTTTATTTTTGAATTATTGGAGCTCAGGTTAGAAAGATTGTAGTACTACTACCTTAACCTTTATCTTTATTATTGCTATAGTATGAAATTCTTCACAAATTTTGTACTTTTATTAAAAATGCTCAAATTTCATCTAATTTGAGGACCTGACTTCAAATCCAGTCTCAAACACATACAACATGTACTAGTTGTGTGACCCTGGGCGAGTCATTTAACCCCAGTTGCCTAGCAAAAAAAAAACCCAAAAAAACAAAAAAAAATTTCATCTAGTTGAGTGTTGATTTGGTCATGTCACACAACAAAATTTGCTGAAGTATGAAAAGCAGACAGAAATAGAAGAATTTTATTATGGCACTATATCTATTTCAACCCTTCGTGACCCAAAAGACTAGAGTAAATGGTGCAAGAGAATGTGGATACATACAGGGAAATTTGTTGAAAAGTTTTTATACAAAGCTTTTTTAACCTTTTATAAATACTGCCCTGAAAACAATTCTTAGATATATAGGTATCCATTATTTTTGCAGTTCTGCCCCTACAGTTTGAGAATCCAAGAACTAGAATGAACTTCTTTGTTATCAAACAGGTAACTTCCTTCATTTTCAGAAGGAAAGTCTGTCTTCTTTGTTATTCATAATAATAGAGTTGCCTGTGCCTCTTTTCTTAGATTACTCGGTGGAGAAAAATTCCCCATTAGGAAAGCTATTAAATAACGCTGAACTTTTAAAGTCAATTTATTTTATTTTAATTGAAAAACAGAAGGGGCCAACTTTTGGCTTTATTATCTGGATGGCATAATATTTGGGAGAAAACACCATCTATAATCGGAAAGGAAAGAACACAAATGATGACAGGTCCTACAAAACTGGAGGGCTTTGGGATATGAGAGTCTAGTAATGTCTGTATTTGGAGAGGTTCTTCATCAGGTTATCTTTAGGGTGATGATTGACTCTGTTTCAAAGTAGTTGAAATATTTATTGGTGGAGCAACTATCCACACTAGCAAAAGCATAGGTCCTTGAAGTTGAAAGCATGACCAGTGATTAGCTGCTTACAGAGCTCTGTTATCAGATTGTGTGTTTTTCCCATTTGAATTTTAACTTTCCTTTAACTCTGAGAGGGAAAAAAAACCGTGGACTAAGTATTTAATGAAGATTTGTGTGCTGTGAAAATTATATAAAGTTATGTCATTTTTTCAGGTTCATGGAACCAGCCGTTATTGTTTGCCTCGGAGGAATTTTGCCTTTTGGCTCAATTTTCATTGAAATGTAAGTTTTAGTGATGGTTTCTTTTCTTGAGGGATTAGAAGAGAATAAATTGGAAAATTGGGTAGATACAGAATTATAGGACATTTCACTGGGCTTCCTAGTTAAACCTTCAACTTTTGGGAAAGACTTCTAGCTTATCTCAAAGGTTATCACCCCCGTTTTCAGAAATTCATATTTTTTAGTTATGCTTTGGAATATCACATAACTAATAGGAGGGTTAGAAATTTAGGCCTAGATTCCAGAGCCTGGTCTATCATCCTATGACTGTAACTTTCAGCTGCTACATTTACCCATGCAGATGCCTCAGAGTTACTGTTTGTATTTCTTGTTCCTGAGCTTCACCTTATCCTCTGAGGGATGGCAGAAATGGGCGGGAGAGGTAAGACCAAGAGGTTTTCACCAAACCTCTTCTAGGACAATAGCCAGAATAGCAGTAGACTTATTTCTGTCATTTTGTTTAGGTACTTCATTTTCACATCTTTCTGGGCATACAAGATCTACTATGTTTATGGCTTCATGATGCTGGTGCTTGTCATCCTTTGCATTGTGACTGTTTGTGTAACCATTGTATGCACATACTTCCTGCTAAATGCAGAGGATTATAGATGGTAAGTACTTAGAGCAAAGACTTTTTTGAATTAGTTACAAATATTGCCAGGATAGTAGGAGTATTTTAAATTCGGTCCTAGGTATAAGGAGAATAGGTAAAAGGATGTGTTTGAATACTTTGATTCTTAAGATAAAATTGTTCTTCCAAGGTGTATAAAGAACTGATTGAAATTATAAAAATAAGAGCACCTGCTCAGTTGGTAAAAGGTCAGAGGATATGAAGGATATTGCATCTTTTTTGTGGAAGAAATCCAAGCTATCAATAGCTGTATGAAAAAATACTCCAAATCATTAATAATTAGAGAAATGAAACTTAAACACAACTTTAACGTTTAACCTCACATGCATTGGAATGGCAAAGGTGACAAAAAAAGGAAAAATGCCAAATGTTAGATGAGCTTTGAGGAACAGCATCAGTACACTATTGTTGGGGCAGTCAAATGGCCTGGCCGTTATGGACAGCAATTTGGAACTGTGCCTCAAAGCTTACTAAACTGAATACCATACCCTTTGATCCTGAAAGACTACTAGTTCTGTAACCCCAAAGAGATTACAGAGAGAGAGAGGGAGAGATAAGGAGAGAGAGAGAGAAAACGAACCGATATGAACAAAAATATTTAGAGGCAGCCTCATGGCCTACTGGATAAAGTACTGGACTTGGAATCAGTAAGACCTGAATTCAGATCCACCCTCAGATAGATAGTTACTGATTTTGTGACCATGGACAAATCACTTAGTCTCTCCCAGTCTCAATTTCCTCATACATAAAATGGGTACAGTAATAGTTCCTAGCTCCCATGGTTGTTGTGAGATAAAGTAAGGCACTATTTGTAAAACACCATACAAAAAGTGCTATATAAATGCTAGAATTATCTACATCACTGTCATCATTATCATCATTATAGCAGTTCTTTTTTGTGGAGGCAAAAAAAAAAACTGGACAAATTGTAGAGTGGCCCAACAAATAAATTGTGGTATAAGAATATAATGGAATACTATTGTGCTGTTAGAAATAGTGAAAGGGATGTTTCGGAGAAATCTGGGAAGATTTATAAGAATTGATGAATAGTGAAAAGAACAGAATCAGGAGAATAACTTCTGCAATAAAAATAGCATTTTAAAGTACTTAAAACAACTCTAATCATTGCAGTGAACTGCAGTGCAGGCACTCTGCTGACTTGTTGTTTTCTGAGTCAACGTGAGGTCCCGTTTCTATTTGAGTTTGACATCCCTGCAATAAACAAGAGTGACTCCAGAGGACTGACCTACCTCCTGACAGAAGGGACAGACTCAGGCTGCAGACTGACATGAACATGACCACTGCAGGAAATTGTTTTGGTTGACTGTATATTTGTTACAAGGCAAAGCAAGGAGAGAAAATAGATTTTTGTTCAAATAATTCTAACATAAAATTTTTAAAGGGAAGTAATCAGGTGAATATTTTAATAAGACTACTCTGGTGGTGATTTTTACAAATTTCATAATCAAACATCATCTTGAGATAAGAAATAGGCAACGTTGTGTTATTTTATAGACCCAGAAACTGTAGGCAGAGAAATTAAATTATTCTCCTTAGGTCATTGTGTAATGGTGAATACAGCAAGACAAAGCAGAACATCTGTGTTTTTAATGTTATTTTTGTGTTAATACTGTCCTTATTCTGTGGTATTATGTACATGTGTATATTTTTTGAAAAATTTACTGTTCTAATCCAAAATAGCATTTGAAAAATTACAGTATTACAGGTACTTTCCCAGAATAAGGAATATTTTATTGCAAGGTTTTTCTTTAACTGCTCTGCATTTGATAGAGATATGTTTGTTTTTTAGGCAATGGACAAGCTTTCTTTCTGCTGCATCAACTGCAATCTATGTTTACATGTATTCCTTTTACTACTATTTTTTCAAAACAAAGTAAGTGGTGTCTTTTTTCTTTTATACATACAGTAAGCTAAACCTATCCTTTTCTCTAAAGATACAGAACTATAAATACTGTGATTTATTCTCTCTCTCTCCATATATATGTATATATGTATACATACACACCTATGTATATATTAAATATGTAAAAGGGCAACAAGGAAAATCTGCATAATTATTTTTATTTCATTTCAGGATGTATGGCTTGTTTCAAACAGCATTTTACTTTGGTTATATGGCAGTATTTAGCACAGCCTTGGGGATAATGTGTGGTAAGTTGATCGGTTTTGGAAGCTGATTAGTAAATATGTTAAAACTACAAACAGCAGTATAGTAATTGAAAAGTCAGAAATTACATTCTGTGCCATATGTTTTATGATCAGGAAGGTTGAAAAATAATCTTGAAGCCCCAGTTTTAGGTCTTCTTGAAGACTGTAAAACCCAATTTTAAATGTTCCCATTTTTATTTTGTGTTTCATATTTGGGGGGAAAGTTGAATGGAAACAAAAGGGTAAAATAAGTTTTATATATTTCCTATGAATTTCAGTTTATGCTGTTCCTGTTACCATGACCCTTAGAGAGTAAAAAACTCATTTGTTTATTTCAGAAGGTTAATTTCCTTGGAAAATTGCCTATTGAACTCTTGTAGCAAGACTTCTTGTGCTCCTTTCCTAATTATCGCCAACTTTTAGTTAGTTAATAAATATCCAAGGAGTAAATATTTAATTCTTTTCTATTGATGAATTTATTTTACTTCAGCATGGAATTACTTTTTTGTTGTCTTTTATTAAAGAAGTCACATATCAGGTAATTATCTGTGACTTTTTTATTTGTGTAATCTTGAGAAGACCTAGGGAGGCAACATCTTGACATTTATAAAGAAAATGGAATGAATCTAGCAAAAATTTTTTAGTGTTTTTCCTGTGGAAATTTTATTTTACTGCTGGATATCCTTGGCAAATTCCATGGGCCCCTGCTGTTCTGGCAGTCTCTCAACCATTTATTCTCTAATAGGCTTATAGGCTTTCAGTTTTAATCTTTTTTTTTAACTGTTCAGTCTGGAACTGATTAAAATGTCACCGTAATACAAGAATTGTACACTTTTATTTCAGTTGCTAAGATGTGTTAGAGAAATTGGTAATTTGAAGGGAAAATATATACTTCTTTTTTTTTAATTGAGGAAAAAGCAATAAGTATTTTAAGGTAGAAAATACAGTTTTTATGTTTATACTTTCTTAACCGTAGAATTTTAGTTTGTCTTGAGGAACTATCATTGGAATCAAATATTTTTGTTAACACACTCTATTACTTGTAATAGTGTAATTCACAGAAACATAAAATTTGTGTGTTATGAGTAATCATTTAATCCAACTATACACGAAAGGAACCCCTCTATAACATTGGACAAGTGGCTGTCTAAGTTCTGCTGGAAGCTAATGGTGTCTTTTTTTTTAAGCTTCTTTATAAACTATTGCATGGGAAAAATGATGCTCCAGGTTAATTTTTTTCTATGCTTTTGATTAAAAGTGAATTGTGCATCAAAGGCGTGGAAAATTGGATTTGGTTTTAAGCTAGTCTTATTTATTATTTAAAATTTTCTATTAGTGTTTTTATTAAAAGTTAAGTACAATTTTTAAAATGTCGTGTATCTATGGACTTAGGATAAATTTGTCTGTGAACTGTCTTTGTAATTTGGTTGACCAGCTCTTTCATATTGGAAAATACCAATTATCTTTAGTAAAACAAACAACTATTTAGTTAAAAATAGACCCTTTGGAATTTACCTAAGCATGGAACATGAAGGATAGAGAGTGGACATATGGTTTCATTGGTAAAGGGAACTTCCTGATGAGAAAACTTCCTCTACCAGTGTAGGGCAGTACCTTCTCTGCAGCTTATAGTCTTTAGGGAGTTGCCTGAGCCACTGAGAGGGGAAGGGACTTGCCCAGGGTCAGGATCACATCTATAGTACAGATATGGAATTGAAGGGGAACTTGAATGCAGGGCTGTCTTCCTAGCTTTGAGACTTGCTCTCTACTATACCACACTGTGTCTAAGGTATGATTCTTTTAAAAATCCAATAAAAATTGACCTGCAAGATAGCAGTTCCTGGAAAAAAAGTTTTTTGAAGCCATACAGTCTCTGCCTTTAGATAATAATTAAAATCAACAAACATTAGAACATTACTAAGAATAAAACTATCAGTTGAAAATGCTACTTTTTTAGCTTCTTTGAATGTAGAGAATAACTTAGATCTTGGCATTAGTCCTGAAATATTCCATGAATTACTTTAATTTCACCTACTGAGATATCCTGTAATGAGATATGAAGTGTCAATAGGCAAACGCTCAATTCCAAAAGTAATTAATGGTATATTACTTGTATCTTCATTTATGCCAAATTTACTTTGCCTTATAAATGCATGGAAAACCAAACAGGTGGGAGAATAATCTCCAGCCTTAGCTCAACTCATCTTTAAGGTTTTATCAAATCAGGAACTGATCTGGATTTTGTGTGTGTGTGTGTATGTGTGTGTGTTTGTGTACATAAAATAGATATAATAGCTTAGATTTACATAATGTCTTTATTTTGAGGAGCCTAAAAATCCTTCATGTGGACATTCTCAGTTATTAATTTTTGCCTTACTCTGTAAGATCCATGCCCTGGATCACAAATTCCAAGCCAGGCAAAATTCTCTTTGATGTTTGAATTTCAGAAAACACACAGTCACACTAATATGTAACACTTGACTTGTGTAGCAGAGTTTTTTGATCATTTTGCAGAAAAATAGGTAAAATGTTTCTAAAAAAACTAACTCTTAAAATCAGTAAATATCTGTAGATGATGAATACTGTTTTAAATATTTTTCTTTGCTTTTTCAGGAGCAATTGGTTACATGGGAACAAGTGCCTTTGTCCGAAAAATCTATACTAATGTGAAAATTGACTAGAGAAACAAGAAAACTGGGAACTCTGGATCAGTTACTGTTTCATAGGGGTGGAACTTGCACAACGTAAAGCGCAAGAAGATAATTGGGCTTTAACACTGGGTACTTTGTGGGTCTCTGTTTCATGGATGGCTTAAAGTAACATCTATTTTCATTGATCCTAGGTTCTTACTGACTGCTTTCTCCAACTGTTCACAGCAAATGCTTGGATTGTATGCTATAGGCATTACTACAGTACATGGCTAATCTTCCCAAAAACTAGCTCATTAAAGATGAATAGACTAGCTCTCTTCAGTGAAGAGGACAAACAGTTTATTTAAAGCATTTGTTCCATTTAAATAAAAAAGTGGGAAACTTGGCTGCTAAAATTACATGAATAGAAATCTTTCTGGAATTTGGATATTGAAAAAAGAATAGTGTTCCAGAAGATTACTTTTCCCTTATTTTTGCTGCCATTGTCAGGATAGTGGGATGTTTTTATATTTTGGATCTGGGCTCTATATTTTTTTCCAGTTCATTTGCCATATCAACTATACCTACATTCATTTGTTTAAGAGAATTAAAAAGTATATATATATTAAAGCCTGCATGTAATATATCTGCTGTCGTTCTATTTGGACCAATTTCCCATTTATTTATCTTTAAAATAAATATCCAGTTACATCTTAATTCCATCCAAAGAAGATACAGTCTGAAGACAGAGATGTATTCTCTACAATGCAATTTACTGTACAGTTAGAAAGAAAAATGTTAAATGAAGAAAATACTTGTTTTTATCAAACATTTGGAGTTCTACAAAACATTTTAATTGAATGTCTAAAGTGATTATCTTCCTTACCACCCACCCCTCCTCCTTTAGTCTTACATCTTTTGTTTGGGTTTGAATGAAGGCTTTACGTAAATTAAGACATTATTAAAAAAAAATGGGAGGGAGGGGGAGAGGGTAATAAATGTATATAACATGAAATAATGTAACTTAGTTGTAGATCCCAAATGCATTTGGATGTACAGATTTACTACGGAGTACTTTTTCTGATGATGATCTGGTGTAGAAATATGTGAATTTGGGTAGCTTTTTACATCTTGCTTACCATTGCATGAAACATTGGGGTTTCTTCACAGTGTGTGTGTGTGTGTGTCATACTTATTTTTCAGGGGAGGGTTGTTTTCTTCTTTTTCTTTCTGAGGCTTTTACTGGAGCCAAATTTGTAATTTAGAACATTTAATTTTGTTAATCCTGTCTGGACACATACAATATCTAAAGCATTACTGCTTTAGAGTGTTCAGAAAATTAAAATAAAATTTCCTGACAAAATTGTTTTGATTGTGAAAATAGATGTGTTTGCAGTTTGAAAAGTCTGTTCAAAAAGGCAACTATTACTGAATGCCAGTTTTTATATACAGTGTTGTTTTCAAATCCAGAGAACCCACACTTTAGAGTCCAGAGTCCTTGCTTCCATCTAGATTGTCCTGTACAATTCCAGAATTAATGACTATCCATTCTTGGTTGGCCTTTGGTGTGTTCAAGTTGGTATGTTGTGTGAAAAGTAGGAGTGTAGTATGAGGATTTCTTAAAATGGGCAAATAAAGGTCACACATTTCAAAGTGTAGTGATGGTCAATTTTGCAGTATACCTGACCAGAGAATATTTGAAGTTGTTTTCCTTGGCATGGTAAAATTGCTAACTGTAACCTCTTGTTAGGCAACATGACCACATAGGACAATATCATGTTAATATTTTTGAAGACACAAAACATCTGTGTTTAGGCCTAAATAATGTGTAACATTCATGCAACTCATTACATATCATAATGGATAATGGATCTTGTAATAGGATGGAGTCTCTCTAAGGTATATTTCTGTAAACTGACTGTATTGTGCATCTTTCATGTTGTATGTAAGGTGTATGAATGATAAGATGATTTGAAAAAAAAATAGTTCTTTCTTGCCATTGAGTAAGGATTCTATGAGAAAATGGGAATGTTTTTAGAAGTAGAAAGTAAATCTTAAGTGAAATCATATTCACCAAGCTGAAAAAGTACACTAAATTCCAAAAGTAAAACATTTTGGTTCTTTCCCTCCGTATTCTCAACGACTTTGACAAATAAGATCTTTAGCTACTTTTGTGAAAATATAGTTGCTTATGATTTTTAATTTCAAATGTGTGAATGTTACAGTACTTTTAAGATAAAAGCACACAGTCTGTCAGGGATAAATTGAATAGGAAGTGCTTTGTCTTTATGTTGAATGTGGTTTATTTGACAAGATTTCGACTATGGAAGGAAAATACATTTTAAAATTTAGTTGCTTTTTAAGTGAAGATAGTTACACTAAAATCTGTTTCTGGTTTTTCTTTTTAAATCTTAAATGAAAAAGTAATTTTGTTAACTCTAAATCCACTAAAGATGAAAGAGAATTCATCTCGAAAAGGGCTTTTTGATTCTTGGTGCCTCCATAGTTATAGGTAAATAGATCACTGTGTAGTTTGAAATAATTCACAGAAGGACTACTTATATTTCTTAATGTTGAAGGGGGATAGTGAATAGAATTGGTTATTGAAATGGAGATTGTTTTTGTCATCCCCAAAATGTTGTGTGAATTTTCTTTCATTTAACATTATTTCCATCATCATATTCTAAGTGCATTATCAATGCATAAATTGCTGAAAGGGACAAATCTTGCCTTTGTTTCTGTAAGCATGTTTCTATTGAAACAATTGTGTAATGAAGTGACATGTCTTTGTATATCCTGGCATAGGAGCAGGGTGAAAGTAGAGGAGTCTGTTTAAGGGGTTGTAAAGCCTTATTTATATGTTGTATTAGACTTTTCTGAGTATTACCCTTAAATAGAGACTGAATAACTCCAGAATTTATTGTAGTATGATGATATCTGAGCTGGGCCATATGCTCAGGTTTCCTGTGTAACCACTTAGGAGTGGTTGCTACAAGTTGCAGTTTATGATGACAGCCACTTTTAGATTTCTTCAACTTGAAACTAAAAGCAAGTTTTATTCACTTTGATACAGCTTTTCTTTTTTGATTTCTTAAAACTATTTAGTGACCATTTGATGCCAAATGTTCAAGCAAATGTTTGAAAGCATTCTGAAATTATGAAAAAAACTAAATAGTTTGCAGATATAACTTGTGTTGTATATAAAAAGCTAGGCTCCAGAAGGCTTTTTGTGTATGAATTCTTGAAAGCAGCCTCTTTGGAACTATATAGTGGAGTTCCATCTGTATTTAAGTAACAAATTAATGACATATCTTAGTATTTAACCCCATTTATTGGTTTGAACACATGAATTGAGTAGTAAAAAAAAATCAGAACACACAAGTGCTTGAAAAATTTTGTCTTAATTCACAACTAAATTGTTTTTTTTTTTTTAGGCAGTTGAGGTTAAGTGACTTGCCCAGGGTCACATAGCTAGTACGTGTCAGGTGTTTGGTCTGAGGTTGGATTTGAACTCAGGTACTCCTGACTTCAGGGCCTCTGCTCTATCCACTGCGCCACCTAGCTGCCCCCAGAACTAAATTGTTTCAGCAGCTGAAATAAAAGAGGACAGGGACAGGGACAGAAAGGTTTCTGGAAAAATATTCACTTATGTTTAGGTCATTTGGAAATTTACTTCACAGGTTTATAGAGAATAGATATGAGCCGTAGGTAATACAGAGATTTACATAATACATTTTAGCTGCAGAATGTTTTTAAGATTTAATTATTATACAAAGGAATGTTATAGTTCCATTCTACATAAGGAGCCATTCTTCTCCAAGAGATAGCTTGTTGATTCTCCTTGAAGATTGTAGACGAAATCATACAAAAGAAGAGTAGAAAAGTTATATGAGAATTACTTCAGTATTTCAGAAAAAAGAAATGAGAAAGCTGCCTCCATGTCTTTATATGAGAGGCCTGATTGAATTGAGTTTGGAGGGGGTCTTGCTAAGTAATAATTTAGTGACAGTGCAATATACTGTATCTTCATCCTAGGAAATCATTTTGTGCTGTCTCTTTGGCTGGAGTAGCACAGCATGCTTGAGGCAAGGCAGAAATAACATTGGATTCTGTGTAAAGGACAATAGTGGATTAATCTTCTTAAAAGCCACCTGCTGTGAATTAGCACGCATGGAAGGGCAGTTATACTTGGGCTTTTTAAAATGTTTGAAACTTGAATTTATAAATCCCCATAGGGCAAGGATGATCAGTGACAAAATTGGGAGGAAACAGTTGTTGCTTGCTGATTATATTCATTTTGTACACACTCCTGCTCTGTGCAAGCCATAATTTGCCACCTGGCTTTTTTTGAGTACTAGCAAACCAGTATAATGTATCAAGTACCTCTCTGAGGTTCTGGTGTGTTGTACCTTAACTGAAGTTGGTTTTTTTAAAGTAATAAAAAATGTTAAACTTATGATTCCATGGGTGCTTGGTTTCTTTTTGCTTTCTGAAAAATTAGTTTATTTATAAGGTAGCCTTTGGTAAAGTAAAATACTATCATATCAGTATAACTATAAGGAGGTGGCTAACTTTTCACATAAAATTTAAATGTTTTTGAAAATTTTTAAATTTTAACTTTTAATTTTTTTTTCCTCTTAAAATTCTCATTCCATCCTCTGACTTTCTTTTTTGTGGTTCCTACAGTCTTGGACTTAAAGACTTTCCCTTCAAAGTCTATTCCTGCAAGTCCTATTGCTCTGCAGCTTCTGATTGAGGACATATTACCTTGCATTCTTGGAAATATTTATTACTTTCTAAAAGCAGTTTCTTACATTTTATTTTACTCTTAGAATAATTTTGTGGGGTATGTAGAGTCTTGATTTATTGATGAGGCAGGAGGGAGGCTGTAGTGATTTTCTAAGACTATAGAAATAGTAGGCAATCTTGATTAAAAGCCAGGTGTCTTACCCTCTGTTCTTTCATTTAGAAATCTGTATAAAACTGAGTTAGTGATCTGCTTCATGGTTGTGAGAATCAATTAATGATGAATGTAAAAGCATTTTTAAGGCTATAGGATTGTAGCTTTAGGGATAGAAGGGACCTTAAATGTCATACACTTAATGAAGATTTGTTAATTGAGTAATCCAATTCTTTCATTGTACCGTTGGGGAAACTGACATACAGAAAAGTTAAGTGACTTGCCCAAAGCCTCATAGGTAGTGGCAGTGCCAGGATTTGAACCCAGGTCTTTTGACACCAGATCCAACCTTTGTACTATATCACGACAGTATTGATTTAAGTGGTTGAATTTTGCTGTCATTACTTTAACGTTTCTCTTTGGTTTTCATCCCTCTTTTTAAAGCAACTCAGTTTCTGCATATGTAAATGAGAATGATATTATTATATCCTTTGTACCGTCTACTGTAATAAGCTTGTTTGAGGGTAGGTCGTTAATTATGTATGTGAAAGCCGTTGCCAAATAGTTAAGTGCTAGATAGCTGGAAGGGACCTTCGTGGTTGCTTAAGGAAAGGTCTTGAGCAGCTAAGCCCAACGTTGTCATATTAGTAGCAGAGCAGGGATATATACTTAGGTCTCTGGATTCTAAGCCAGCACTCTTTCTACTGTTCCTTGCTTAAAGCACTGTTGTTCACTTGCCACTTTATGGTTATTGAGGTCCTCTAAAAATCTGTCATGACTCTGTGATGATTCCTTTTATTTTCATTCTCTGGGGACTTGGGATATAAAGCACCCATCTTTGTAGTTGAAGAGTATGAGGGTAAAGCAGTTTTTCACTACGTTACTTCAACCTCAGAAAAGAAAAAAAAATTGAATTTGTGAGATAAATGTGGCTAAATTTTTTGAAAATGTGAGTACTATTTACTGTAGTAAAGGCTCTTAAAGAATTCATATGCTAAAAAATGGCATCAGGAATATAGTTAAGATAATTCTAATAATTTAAGACCATGAATCAGTAGTTATTAGAACCCAACAATGTTCTTAGTTGTTCAGTATAGGAATTGTGGAAGAATTTAGCAAGGAGGAAGGCTTGAATGAATTGTGGAATAAGAGAATTATATTTCTTGTGCTCTTTTTAAAATTTAGTTGACCAGATCATATTCTGCCTGTCTTGCTATTAAGAACCATCATTAAGATGCTGCTGTTCTTGGGAAGGTGGAGATGATAATATTTTCATTTTAGAAATATGTGAATGAAGGAGTATTTCAGGCTCCAAAGTACAAGGTGGGGAAATCTTGCCAAAAAGAATTATTTGACGAAAGGAAGACTGGCATAGGCCATTACAGAGGGTGAAGCTTAGTGGATTGGGAGCTGAATATGACATCTGTAGTTTCTGAGTTTATTGTATATACATGGATATGTGTGAGAGGGAGGTGGGGGGAAAAAAGCATTCAGATAATGACTAAAATGAGATGATCACATAACCACTTATTTGTACATCTATGTAGTAACTCACAAATATATTTAGGGAATGTAGTAATGTATTTCATTTGAGCTTTCCTAGATTATTTGGCTATTTCTGAATTGGGTTCCTATTAGGGATCATTTTATGCAATTAAAATTTGACTTATAAAACCGATAGGAGAATAAGGAAACCTAAGAAAAGATCATCAAAATACAGACTTATTGGATCATACGAGTTTTAGAGCTGGAACCGACCTTAGAGATTATCTAGTCCAAATCTCATTTTAAATGAGAAGAGTGACATATTCATGGTCATACAGATCCAGAACTACAATTCAGGTCTCCAGGCTCCTAGTATAATACTCTTTTCACTATTTCATACTGCCTTAGATCCCAAATGTATTTTGATTGGTAATTGAAATAATATGTGGGGATGTTCCCAAAGAACAGAGGTTCTATAGCCCATTCACTGAACTTGAAACATGTTAAGGCCTAAAAGAATAGTTCAAGGAGTGCTATGAGAGGAGCATATAGAAATGATAGCTACTCACTAGGGGAATTTGGGCAGCCTATACGCTGCACACAGTGGACTTTTGGTTGGGCCTAGTCTTGTTTCTGCATTGAAGATAGGAACATCAGGTTGGCCTGAATCGAGAAGGGTGATGAATGACTGAGGTAGCTTGGATGTGGTATGACAGAAGCCAGCCAGCTGCTTGTGTACAGTGCTGTTGGGAGACATGTTTTTATTACACTTTCTGGTGTGCTGGCTCTAGGGGGTATGCCGTCCAGTTCCCTTATTCGGCTGATGGTAGAGAATTATTACACTGATTTGATTATCTTCTGTGTTAAGGTAGGAATTCAGTAAAGAACATCAGAAGATGGTACAGTGTCTTCCTGTTCTATTGCTGCCTTCAGCTATACCTGTTAACTTTATTTTCTAGGCAGTTAACCTTTTCCAAAAACCAAATCTCCTGCTCATCTAATACTAGTTGTTTCTGTCCAATAATAATAACAACCTATATATAGAGTATGGATGTACATATATAGAAATGTGTATACATATATGTATGTGTATGTATACATATGTATAGTGTAAATCTATATAGAGAGCTGTGTTTACATATGTGTATATACTTTTAAAGTTTGAAACCCTTTTCCTATATAGAGAGCTAGGACCTGACATCTCAGTGTAATAGGTTTAATAGGTTAGTTTGTAAGACGGTTTTGTTTTATAGAGTGCTTATCACTGAGGGAAAATGCTTGAAAGTATTATATTCCCAACAGTGCTTGTTCTAAATTTTTGTTTTTTTCATACACTGAAACCCAAGTATTCCCTCTTTGAGCAGGTTATTTCCCCTACTTTAACTGACAAAGTTAAGACCATGGTGGACCCTTAACTCCTGTAGTGTTTACTCATCCTTTTAGCTTGTCAAAAAAGCATGCTGGGCCTGGAGTCAGGAAGACTTGAGTTCAAATGTGAACTCAAGATACTACCTGTGTGGTGTTGAGCAAGTCACTTGACCTCTGCCTCAGTTTCCTCAACTGTAAAATGTGGGTAATAATAGCACCTCCCTCTGAGGGTTGTGAGGATCAAATGAGATATTTGTAAAGATTTTGGCACAGTGGCTGGCACATAGGTGCTTAGTAAATGTTAGCTATTATTATTAATTTTCTAATCAAGGCTCACTTCTGCCATCTCTGCCATCCTTGTGCTCCTAAAATGACATTTTAATATCCCCCTCCCCAAACATTGTTTCCAAATGCTTTTTGGACCTTGAACATCTCTTTTTTTTTCCACTGACTCCTTCCCTGGACCCTTTAAAAAAAACCCAAAAACTCAGGTATCCCCTATCTAAACCAAAAACTTACCCAGTACCCAGCACTAACTACATTCTTGATCTCTCCCTTTACATAACTTCAGTCAACAAACATTTACTAAGCACTTTCTATGTGCTAGGCACTGTGCTAAGTGTTATGGATTCAAAAAAGCCCCTCAAACCTTGCCCTCAAGGGATGCACAATCTAAAGGCAACAATGTTCAAACACCTGTGTATGAAACAATAAGTGCCAGGCTGAGTTGGAGATGACGACTGAAAAGGGCTTCTTGTAGAAGATAAGGCTTTAGCTGAGACTTGAAGGAATCCAGGGAAACTAGGAGTCGATGGAACAGTTCCAGGCATGGGGGATAGCATTATGAAGATTCCCAGAACTGGGAGATGGAGTGACTTGTGTGAGGAACAGCAAGGAGGCCATTGTTGCTGGATCATAAAGTTCATGTGGGCAGGGGTTGGAATAAGGTGAAAGAACACTGGAAAGGTAGGAGGGGATCAGATTGTAAAGGGCTTTCAAAGCCAAATGGGATTATGTATTTGGTCCTTGGAGTGTTAGGGAGTCACCGGAGTTTTTAAATTTGGCTCAGGGGTGGGGTGAGACCTATGCTTTAGGAAGATCGCTTTGACAAGCAGTGGAGAATGGACTAGAGTGTAGAGAGATTTGAGGCAGGTGGACCCAGCAGTTGGCTGCTACAGTAGTCCAGGTGAAAGGTGGGTGAGAGCATGTGTAGACGAGGGGTGAGATGTTAGGAAGGTAGAATAAATGGGACTCAACTGCCCCCTGACTTCCATCTCTATCACTTGATGGTCTTGTACATATTAGATGTTAATGATTATTGAACTTACCCTTTTGGAGGTCAACAATTATCTATCAAATCTAGTGAGCTCAATCTCATCCTTCTTGACTGACCTCCATAGTTGTTGAGTGGGTCACCTAAGACTCTCTTACCTTTGCTTCCATAGCTTTTTCTCTTCTTTGATAGCTTCTCTGTTTCCTTCCATATATTATCTCCTCCAGTCTGCCTTGATACTAGTGTTCCTTCTTTTATCCTTTCCTCTCTGTATCATTTCCTTTGGACCTTTCCGGTTCACCTTTGGGAGGATTACTCTAGGCTCATTAGCCTTAACTGCTTTTCTGAATGCCAGACTCCCTAATTTCTTCAATTTATTTTTTGGGGGGTTTATTCTGAACTTAAACACCAAATAGAATGAGCATTTGTAGGTGAATAACAGAAGAGAAAAAGAGTACTTGAAACTGCAAATCTCCACTAGGTGCTGTTAGCCTTTAGCTAACTTAACACAGAATGTCACACTAGGATCTAAAGCTTGATGTCAGAAACCAATTCATTGCCCTTCACTCGTGACCTGCTCCTATTCTTCCTGTGTTTCTGTACTTCTGATAGCTTTATAGTTTTTTGAGTTATCTATGCTGATAATCTTAGCCTTTGATTCTCTGATTTCATCACATCTAATTGCTAAGTTCTGTTAATTCCACTTCTGTCCTCTCATTGTGGCTCTTGCTATGACTGTAATTCAGGCCTTTTATTACCTCTCAGTAGGACCAGTCTCTCAAGCTTGTTTCCTTCTGCCCCAATCCATCTTGGTCATCAGTCTTCATAATGCAGTGACTACTGGAAACCAGTGGATTCTCATTGCCTACTAAATTGTCACTAAGTGCAAGCAACCTGGGCATTCAGTGCCCTCTACAGTCTGGTGAAAGAGGATATTCCTTTTTTTTTTTCCCTTTTCCTACTCATGTGGGATGCACCAACCAACTTGCTCACTCTTATACAAATCATTCCATGCTTTAACAACTTTTCATTTCTGCTCACCTCCTTCCCTATGTCTAGAGTGCCCTTAATTTACCTCAGTTTCTCCTTCCAAACTTTAACTGTTAAAATGCCTCCCATCCTTTAAACCTGTGCTTACTTTCAGGAACCTGCTTATTTTGCCTGGCAGAAGTGATTTGTATCTTAACTTTTTTGAACTTATTATGTACTTATGTTCAGTCTTCTAATATGTAATTTATGTACTTCTTATTTCCCATATTAGATTGTAAGCTTCATGGCAAGACCATGTTTTATATATCTCAGTGTTACTGTCTAATGCACAGCATCTTGCTTTATATATAGTAGGAACTTAAGTGTTTGTTGAATGGATGAAGAGAACAAAGAATGTGGAGAGAAGCTGTTTGACTCATAATCTTGAAACACAAGAGATAGTTGTAAAGCTCAGGTTCTTTGACTTCATCTAAAGGATTTGTTTTAATGACATAACATGAAGATGGGAATGTTAGGAAGCCACTGGCAGAGCTTTAAAGGTCTTTGATGATCATCTCAGCCCTGCAAAACTAAGGACCCAGAGGTGTACCCAAGGGTGCCACAGGAACACTGGTTATTACAGCCATGTTAGGATGATTAGTCAAAATTTCCAGCATCCATTGAAATGATGATAGACGGTTCTACTGGGTTTAATAATAAAACAACACGTTTGATGTATTTTACTTTTCTCTGTTTTAAGCACTGGGCATTTAAATACAACTATTAAGAATACCTTTGGTATCCCATTTTTAGAGAGTATGCCTAAAATGTGATTTTGTCAAGTTGTAAATTGGAGTCTGGGAGAAAGACAAGAATTCCACATGGTCCAGATTTAGATGGCACAGTTTCTTTTTGATTTTTACTATCTTTTCTATTTTCTATTTATGTTATATACACATCAGTATTGAATTTCACATCTGTGGATCAACGAAATGGTTTAATTGGAGTATCTAGTTTTCAGAAATTTATAGTATCCGTTCATGCAAACCAGAAGTATCTTTGCTAATACAACACTTTCTCAACAATTTGCTTATAGTAAGTTGTTAATTGTGGTGTATGGGAGGCAGCTTGGTGTAAAGAGCCAGGAAGGTAGAGGCCACTGGTTTAATTTCTGGCTCTTGCTGTGTAACCTTGAGAAAGTCTTCTTGAGATAGTTTGTTCCTCTAAATGTATGGGTACCTCTTCAACTTAATGTGAGGATCAAGTGAAGTAAGGTAGAGAGCTTTGTGACTGCTGTTACTGGAAGGCGCTTGTCTCAGATTATAGACTTCTAGAAACTGAAGGACTATGTTGTTTTGTCACCACAGAATGAAATCATATATGTGAAAACCTTGAAACATCCTGCCCCCAAATAGATGTATCTTGTCAGGGTCAAAACGAGCTCTAGGCAAATGAAGTCCTTTCTTCTAGCGAAGAAAATTGAAAGGTCAGGGTACGGTAAAGTGCATAAAGTTTTTTGGTTACTATCCCCCAAACAGAACAATAGGCTATTTAAATGGGAGGCTGGGATGAGAAGAGGTAGAGTTGTATGTTCTTTACAAAAGTGCTAGTTACGCGGTTCATCCTTCCTTACATTTAACTGTACTAGGTCAGTAGAGAAGGAAACCGTGCTTCGGTGACTTAACCAGTGAACAGGTGGAATGGGGAGCCGGCTAAGGAGATTTCAGGGGCGGGACACAAGCTTACTGTGTGAAGGAAGTGCGATTCGTTACGCAGGGCTTGTGGGAGAGTTGGAAGTGAGTTGTGCAGTATCAAAACTGTAGAGGACCAGAACTTCCTTTTACATTTTCCTTTATGGGATCAACGGCCCTCAGGTGGGGAGCTCGGTACCTTTAGAAACACCCCCGCCGGCTCCTATCCCTTGGGCTTCTTAGCCCCATTTTCCATGAGAGGTGCGTGGCGGAGGAGGGGCCTTCTTTCGAACTTCAGTGTGATTGGCTTTCTCATCTCCCTAAGGGGCGAAGGCTGTGTGGTCCAGCTGGGGCGGGGGAGAAGGGGCGGAGCGGTCCCTCCTAGCGCAGCTTTAGTGGTAGCTTCGGCGGTGGGTACCCTGAGCGCGGGTAGAGGGCGCAGCGCTTGGCACGCACTGTGCGCTCGGAGCCATGCACAACCGCCGCGCTTAGTCCGAGCCTGCGGTGAGTTCGGCTCACCTCTGCTCCTGCGTCCTGGTCTGGCAGCCTCGTACTGTCATCTTCCGCGCGCCGTGCGCACCTATGGCGCTGGCCCCCAGGCCCCGGGCAGCCGCGCTCCGGACCCTGTCTACCCTGCTGCTGCTGCTGCTGCCGACCCCGCCGCCTCTGGGGCTTTCCCCCGGCAGCGCTGTGGGGCTGGATTACACCCGGGACACAGCCTTCGATTACTCGGCGCTGGAAGAAGGGGATGCTGTCCAGGAGCCGCTAGATTATCACGACCCCTGCAAAGCTGGTAGGTACTGCAGGAAGTGGAGCTGAAGTTTGCTTCCCCATTGCCCCGTGGCAGGGATGGCCATTGAGATGAAAATGAGATGTTAACATTCCTGCGCTGCTGTATTTCTTGCGAGTCCTCAGCCCCCAGGAGATCTCCCACCTCCACGGAGTGTATCTCTTGGGGGGGGGGGGAAGACAATGCCCAGCGGGGAACTCATTAAATATCACTTAAGGGCACTCACGCCTTGGCTGCTTCTGGAGCGAGGATAGGGTGACGAGGGCTTCTGTGAGAGAGGGGCTGCTGATCTGAGCTGGAGTGCCTTGGGATAAGATGGAAAACGGGGGAGGGGAGCTCAGCTGGTGATAGCAGAGAGAATACAGACGGCCAGGTGTCCAGGACCAGACACCTATCCGGCTGTTTGAAATTGGAGTAGGAGAATGGAGGTGACAGTGGGAGTGCAATGTTTTCCCATCTCGGAAGAAGTTGGTAGCTCCAATTTCTTTCTGTTTGCACATTTCATCCAAACTTTCCCATGATCTTTATTTGGTACTTGGAAAAGACCAAAAAGACTCCCCCGCACAACTACAAACAATACAAGAATGCGAGTGAATGAAGTTAGTTGTATGTTTCTAATTAGCCATCAATCCATCTCTGGAAAAGCACCGTAGCCCAAGCGCCCCAGAGCAGAGATGGAAACCAGCAGGTGTCCTAATCTCCACAGTAAACCAATCTCGAAGGGATCCGGCCAGCCTGCTAGTTCTCAGTCGTGCGGATCTCTGCCTACGTTTCCTTACCTCTCTCTCTTCACTCTCCAGGCAGTTAACGGATGCTTCTTTCTCGGAGGAGATAACGTCTCAAATTTTAATTGCGGAGAAATATAGTGCAAAAAGTTTATGTGTGTGTGTGTGTGTGTGTGTGTGTGTGTGTGTGTGTGTGTGTGTGTCCCTGTCCGAGCAAAGTAGGCTACTTGGAAAGAGTGTGTGATTTGGATCTATGGCAATTCCCACATGGATTAATGAGGGCACTTGACTTGGAAAGGATGTGATTGGCCGGCTGATTGGCTTTTGGCCAGAATCCAGTAGTGCTAAATTATTTCCTAGCCACCACTGGGCAATCTATAGTGATGAAATCAACGTCCTCGCCCATTTTGATTTTGTCTCCTTCACAGACAAATTAAAATAGAAAAAAAAAACCCAACCTCATGTGAAGAAAGTTACCTTGTCTTTTTCATAAAGGGACAGACTGGTTTCTGAAGATTTCTTAGGTAGTTGGTATCGGAGACAGCCTGAGTTCAAATCTTGACTCTACCACTTATTCTGTGACCTTGCCCAATTGACTTAATTTCCACAGAATCTCAGACTCAACAGGGATCTCAGATCTTGTAGTCCAGCCTGTTAGTGAACAATCTGCTTTAGATCAGTCCTTCTACAACATTCTCGACAAATAGTCATTCATCCAGCCTTTGCTTAAAGACCTCTAGTGAAGGGCTCCTCTACCCTGGTTAGACAACATCTGGATTATTGTGTTCAATTCTGGGCCCTACATTTTAGAAAGGATACTGATAAACCAGGGCGTCAGCATGCAGAAAGTACTTGAGATCATGCCAAATGAAGATCAGCTGGAGGAAAGCCATGCTTTCCCTAGAAAAGAGAAGCAGTCTCTCAAGTCTCAATTTTTTTTTCTTCTTCTTTAAAATGGGGATAATAATATTCATATTACCTACCAGTTTACAGGGTTGAGGTGAGGGAAGCACTTTGTATACTTAAAGCAGTAGTAAATGCAAGTTATTCTGTGCTTTTTCATTGAAGTGTGTCTATGTGGGTATGTATGTATGTGTGTGTATGTGTGTGTATGGGGGGGGTTGAATGCCATGGTACCAATTCGACCGAAGGAATATCCATGCCTTCACTTCTGGAAATTCATCTGGTTCTGGCCTTAGATAAGGGGGTCTGAACGGAGGGGTTCACCTGGCCCTAGTTTGCTTCTAAGCTAGAAGATTCCTGAGGGTTTGGATCTGCTTTAGGACAGTTCTTGGGTCCAGAATCACACCAGCACTGTACAAGTTGCATCATCTGTTTTCCAACCCTGACTAAATCCTATTGCATTTACCCTGATAGTGCAGTGATCAATTTTACCTTTAAGGAAAGAGGGTGGGATAATAGGTTTCATACTTGGTGTCATAGCTGAAAGTAAGGGCATATCAGTAAGTGGTGATTGCTGGGTTATTCACACACCTTGAGAGAACTAACCTTATGTTCAGGGAGGAAGACTCCTGTCTGCATTGTTAGAAGACTGACCATGCTCAAGCAAGAAAGAAGCTGCTTATGGATGCCCATTGTGAAGGTCAGGAGAACTTTAGGAAGCAGTGTGGTCGATGGCTAGGACAGGGTGAATCCTGGAGAAGGGGCAAGAATAGAACTGTATTCCCTTCTTTGCCCCCTTGGCCTGGTCCTGCTGCCTTACTTTCCCTGCCCTGGGTCTCATTCCTCTTTGGCTGACAATTCTGAAACGTAGCAATGCATAGTGGAGTCAGGATTGCTGAGACTTGGAGTCAGGGGGTGTGGATTTCAATCCTGTTTTAGACATTGACTAGTGTGATCATGGTAAACCATTTTACCTTGGGTTTTCTTCACATTCCACGATTTATCTTGCAGGCTTGTTGTGAGGAATTCTTTGCAAACCTTCAAGTGCTATAGAAATGTAAATTGTCATTCAGGGATTCCATGATTATACAAAATACTGTTTTTCTGCCTTGCTTTTTTTGAAGGCGCCTAGAGCTGACAATGTGGGGGGAAAGCTGGGGCAGAAGATGAAAGCTATAGTTTTTCCCTGCTTGTTGCATCCTTAGCAGCCTCCTTTCATCTTCTTAGTTCTCCTTAACCCTTTAACTCTTTAACCCTTGAAAACTGTCAGTGGGGAGTGTCCAGGCTTGAGCAAGAAGGGTGCTCAAAGTGTATCTTCATTATTCCTTGCACTCTTAAGATTCTGTGCTCCTCCCCTTTTTTTTTTTGTCATCTGTGCCCCTAGTTAGCTCAGCATGATTGGGACCTTTTCCTGACTCCCTTCTCCTAGTCAAAATGGGTTGGTGCTGTGTTCCCTTCTGTTTGTTCCAATTGTCTGCTAATTGCTGTTATGAATGAATCCATCTTAATAGCTGCCAATGCTGTCTCTCATAAGTAGCGTGTTTGCATTTTGACAGGTGTCTCCCAGAGTTAATGGTCTCCCTCCTCTCCTCCACCTCTTAGGATCTTTAGCCTCTTCCCAAGCTCATCCCAAGTACCCTCTCCAACATGAGGCCTCCTTTCCTTATCTCCCCCCACCCAGGTTAGTGCCTCCCCTCCCAGTCCCCATTACTTTGCCTTTATTTTGTATATACTCATGTACTTATATACTTAGTATTTTGTTCATACCTGGTATTTTGTATCTGCTTATGTGCACTTGTTTTCTTCCCTAAAAGAATATCAGCTCCTTGAAGGTAGGTATCATTTTGTTTTTGTCTTTGTTTTTCCGGTGTTTGGCACATAGTAGGTGCTTAACAAATGCTTAGTCATTAACTCACTGATTTGAGATATCAACAGACTTTCAAAGGTGTCAGGTGTGTTGAGGTACCAAACCCTGTAATGTACCTGGGGCCAAGCCACAGGGAAGGAGGAAAAAGAGCTCTGAAGAGAATGGAATTAAAAAGTTGTGTTCGAGAGGACCTGTGTTCAAATCCCAGGTGTGCCATTTACCACCTGCATAGGCTTCCAGCTACAGAAATAACAGTAGTTATGGAAGAGCAAAAACAAAGGAAAAACCATAAGATCATAAGTCTAGACCAGAAATAGCCCCAGGGATCTTCTAGTCCAATCCTCTCATTTTTGTAGATAAGGAAGCTGAGGTTTAGAGAGCCTTGTCCAAGGTTACACAGTAAGTAGCAGATCCAGTATTGGAACTCAGTAACTCCACCCAGAAATATACATGACCCAAGCTAGAGGAGCTTTTGATCCTAAGTGGCCTTAAACCCCAAAGTCAGTTTTATATCCAGGGAAGGTCCTTTAACTCCATTAAGGGATTAGTTTTACTCAAGTCTAGAGTCAAAAGCAGGGTTAGATAAAACAAACAATGATTGCTAAAGATAGGAATTAGTGAATTCCCAATTGTATCTAAGTTCCTATTTCTTTAAATTTTGTGGTGATTTTGTATAACTTTAATAAACACAGAGATTGGCAATATTAATGTTTAGGCTTAGCTATTTTTTTATAGGGAGTTATATTCTTTATTTTTAAGAATGCTTGAATTAAAAAAAAAAACCCAAGGTGAAATCACAACAGAGAAGAAATAAAAATAATTACCAGAACCTACTATACAATTATATGTCAACAAAGTGAGGGACTTAAAATTTAAAAGATTACCTAAAAAGACAAGATAACCAAATTAACAGAACCCCCAAAGTGATCTTTAAAAAAATCTAAAGATGAAAATGAAAGTTGAGTGGAGATAGATTTATAGGTGAATTATAAAGTTTCAAAAAATAATAAATACCTGAAGTATAAAAATTATTCTCAAAAATTGAGAAAGAAAATAGTTCACCAAACTCCTTTTATTTGATATATAAATCTAATGCCTAAACCATGGAAGGGTAAAACAAATAAAGAGAACTATGATAAAAATTGTCATCAATGGATATTGATTCAAAAGTTTTAAACGTAATCCTAAGCAAGGGTAGTTGAATATAAAATTCATGGTTCTGATTTGTGTCTTAGAGAGAAGGAGAAAGAGTGAGAGAGAGAGAGAGAGAGAGAGAGAGAGAGAGAGAGAGAGAGAGAGAGAGAATGCCTTGTCACTTGGATAATGCCTCCATGACCAAAGAAAGGATCTGTTTGATGGGGATAACAATAGCACCTACCTTACAGAGTTGTGAGGATCAGATGGGATAACATCTGTAAAGTGCTTTACAAACTGGAATGCACTCTAGTACCTTTTGGAGCTTCTGTAGCTGGGGTTGGAACAAAAGGGATATGTTGGAGGTTAAAAAGGAGGCAAGTTGGGATGTGTACGTAATAGCCCTTGAGCAGAAACTGAATTTACTGCATTTAATTCATGCATTAAGGAAGGTTTCAGGGTATTAGGGTTGTTGCTTGGGATTCCAGAACTGATCTGAAATTAGGTGTGGGATTTGAAATTCTGTTAGTTGAGAGAACCTGGGATGTAGAGCCTGGAGAAGGGAGGACTTCATAGGGACCTAACAACAGTCATTAAATATTTGGAAGGAGGGATTAGAGTTGTTTTGCAGGGCAAAAAAATGTCAAAGTTAAACACGTAAGATGCTCTGTTGTTGTTGATTTGTTTCAGTCATGTTTGACTCTTTGTGACCCCATTTGGGGTTTTCATGGTAAAGATACTGGAGTGGTTTGCCATTTCCTTCTCCAGCTGATTTTACAGATGAGGAAACTGAGGCAAATAGGGTTAAATGACTTGCCCAGGGTCATACAACTAGTAAGCGTCTGAGGTCACATTTGAACTCAAGAAGATGAGCCTTCCTGATTCCAAGCCCAGACTCTATCCACTGTGCCATCTAGCTGTCCCAGAAGATGCTCTAAGGTTACTATATTTTAATGATGTCTTACAATAATAGTTATCCTGATAACATGGAAAATTGGAAAGAGCCCTGAGCTCAGAGTCAGAAGACCAATTTTTGGAAGTAGGGTGGCATAGTGGAAAGAGAGCTGGATTTGGAGCCAAAGAACCAGGGTACAAATCCTGAAATTCAGTTCTTAGTAGAACAAATCACTTAACTTCACTGGATCTCAGTTTCTTCATCTGCACATTGAGAAGGTTGAACTAGACAAAGCCTCTCAATCTGTATTTATGTTCGTAGTCCCCTACCATTTATTGTGTGACTTTGAGACAGTTCATTTAACATCTTTTCTCATCCATAAAATGGGTATATTCTTGCCCCTCCCTCCCCCATTTCATAAAGATGATGTGAGGATCAATATAGGTTATACAAATTGAAAGCATTATTATGATCAATATCCCTATTTTTTGTCAAATAAGAGGTTATTTGTGAGACTGAAATTACCTATTCATTTCATCTCATTTTCTGAGGGATGGGATTATCTCTTTAATTATTTACTGGCAGTTAGTGAACCCTATAAGGGTACAGTCAGTGTCCAAGACAATGCATGGAAGAATAGAGCTCTGGCTTTAGGAGCTCCCGTCTCTGCTTAATGCTGCAAGAGGAGGAAGGTAAGAGCCAGGAGCTTCCCCTCACTCCTGAGGGGAATCAATCAGTTATTCAGCCACCATTTATTAAATGCCTACTGTATGTCATGCACCATCTAGACTTTAGGGATACAAAGACAGAAATTAAACAGGCTAGACCCTCAAGGAGAATAAACAATAATGACACATCATAAGAAATGCCCGCGGTCATACAGCTACAAAATGTGAGAGCTGGGATTTGAACTGATGTCTTCTGACTTTAAGTATAATACCCTTACTGTTACATCATGATACTACATGATAAGACCCAGGATTACATTTCAGGAATTCCTAGTTTTCAGCATTCATCTACACTCCTTTAGTAGAGTGAGAGGGTAGTGATTTAAAAAAAATCTTTCATAACTTTGGCAATACAGAGCTGCTTCAGTTGTTGCTGTGTGACAAAAACACTGCTGTGTACAACAGGTTTTTTCTGTTTGGGTCTAGGTGAAGTTGTAAAGTCTTCCCAGTTCATCTCGTATCTCTAGGTCTCTTAATGCGTGGTAAGACATCCAAAAAAAGCCCATACAGTCTTAGGTTGCATTGAGAAGTACAGGGTATAGGGTGTGGGGGTGCAGGAGAGGAGGGAATACTCCATTTGTGCTCTGCCTCGGTCAAGCTACTTTTATTGTGCTTTGTTTAGTTCTGGGAATCTCATTTTAGAAAGGCCATTGATAAGTTGGAGATCACCCAGGAGAGGAAAAATTGCATGGCAGCTAGAATGATGAAGGGCCTTGAAATGGTGCCCTCTGAGCATCAGTTGAAGGAACTGAGAATGTTTAACTTGGAGAAGACAAAACACGGTGGGAAAGGTTGGGTATGCTTGAAGTCTTCATGTACGTGAAGAGGGATTGGATTGGATCTGCTTGGCTCCAGAGGCCAGAACTAGGAGCAGTGGGTAGAGTTTGCAAAGAGGTGTCAGGAATATGTTAAAATTTCTATCCGGAAATGGAATGGGCTGCTTTAGGAAATAGTGGATTCCTTGTCATTGGAGACAGTCCTTCAAGCAAAGTCTGGATAACCATTGAAGGGAGGATTCTTATTCGTGTACTGGTTGGATTTGATGCCTTGAAGGTCTCTTCCAACTCTGATATTTGATGATTCTGTTACTTATGCAGGTTCTAGATCCATGAGAGGGCGGGGGCCATCAGTCACCTTTATGACTTCCATGACATGGGTACCTGTGTTTGGTGCTCTCCTAGGTACTGAACAGCCAGATGGTCCCTGTGAGTCACAGGCAACTTCCAGGTTGTGGCTGGCTTCACATTGAGCACTCTTCCTCCCCCAAGTTCTGGCTGTAAGTGACAAAGTAAACAAATCCAGAAATAGGAAAAAACCCCACAACATTTTCCATTAGGTACTGCTGAGCCAGACAGATGCTAGTAGACTGAGGGAAGGAAAAAAGGAAAAGTTCTGAGGATTGACTGTGTAATGGAAGAGTCAGAAGGCCTGACCGTTTCTGACACCCCACCCCCATTTGGTTAGTATTTTTCCTCCCACCAAAATTACCTTCTTTACTTTGGGAATATCTTTTGTTTCCTTATCTGTGGACATGTTGTATCTCCTCAGAAATATATGAGCTCCATGAGGGTAGGTAGTCCTTTATTTCCTTCTTTCCTTCCTTCCTTTTGTCCCACATAGTAGTTACTTAGTAAATGCTTCATTTAACTAATGAAACGGTCATACCTGCCTCTTCCACTAACAAGCTGTATGACCTTGGCCCAATTGTTTTCTTTTTGTATGCCTCAGTTTCGCTTCTGTCACATGGAGGTTGAGGTGAGTTAGATAATCTCTATGGCTGCTTCCAGATTGGATGTTCTGTGATACAAACAAATGTTTAAACTTTTAAGATATGGAAACAAAAGAAAAAAATAATGTAACATCTCAGCCTAATTCAATGGCTACCTTTCTCCATCAGAGGCCATTTCCCCAGCACTGGAGGCAGCTGGAAACAGAATAGCATGCCTCCCATCCTAAACAGATCTTACACTTAATCACAGTCAAAAAAGGGAGAAGGAGTGAATACCATTTTGCTTCCATTTCCTCTCCGATGAAATCTTCCCCTACCCGACTCCATCCCCCATCCTGCTAACATGCATGAATGCTAAGTCCTGAAATTTAGGTTCGTGGTTTCAAAGTTCATGGTCCTGAGAATAAACAAAAAACCGATTGTAGCTGCATAGAGCGATGGACCCCATTAACAGGGACTCATGAATATTTATGGGGGGGGCCACAAAAGAACATAGAGACAATATTGTTTTTCCTAGAACTTTCTTTCCAGGGCACCTTTTTTCTGCATCCTTTAATGTAAGCTTTGCTTATTTAGTTGCACACTTTAAGCCGATTAACTTTTTACAGGGAGAAAAAAAACCCTTGTTTGTTTGTACATACGCTCTCGGGACAAAGATTCATAGAAAGCAGCTTTAAACATCCCAAGTCCCTCTGTTAGAAACCTTCAGTGAATTAAGCATGGACTGAGTATATCAGGAGCCTCTTTGGTGCTTTTTCCTGTCTCTCTTTTCCTCCCCGCCCCAGCCCCAGACTGGATCTTGAGTGGAATTTCAATGTTTTTAATGTTCCATAAACTGATGTTCACATAATCAATGCATGTCACGCAAAGTATGTCATAAGACCATCCACTGAGTCGGCTGGAAGGGGCTGGATCATCTAGTCCAGCCTTGTCATTTTATAGATAAGGAAAGTGAGGCCTCGGTGAGTTAAGTGACTTGCTTATGTTCATACGGTAAGAACTATGCTGGGAATTGAATCCTGGCTCTCTGACATCAATTGACGTTCAATATCCTTTGGAAGAGTGGATAGATACGAAGTCAGGGAGACCTGGGTTTGAATCCAGGCTGGGACATTTATTAACTGTGTGTCTCTGGGGAGGTCAGATGTGCTGAACCTTGGTTTCTCATCTGCAAAATGGGGAAAATAATAGCTTTGTTGTTGTTCAGTCACATCCTGACTCTGTTTTTTGGTTTTTTTTTTTTGCAAAGATACTGGTGATGGGGTTTGAGAGGTTCAGGGACCCCTCAAGAACTGAAGTACAGGACAACATTGTCTGGAATGAATTCACGGACTCAAGCATTCTTTAAGTCAAGTTTATTATAACGCTAATATGGCGGGCAGAGCTCCTTAAGGGATTCTGCCATGGTGAGCAGAGCTGCGTGGGGAACTTGACATGATGGGCAGAGCTCCTTAGGGAACTTGCAACCTTACGGGAATGATGCTAAATATATTTATATAGGAAAAGTAATGGATTGCGTGCCAAGTATGCTAATTAGGTGATAACATTCAACCTTAGTCACAGGTGTTATTTACTACTGGAAACCAGGGAGGGAGGTTCCTAAGGGGTGTGTTTTTGGTCTGTTATGTCTGTAACAAGATAGCTTTGGGAGTTACTATCCATAATGACCTCTGGATCATATATGATAACTGTGGGAGTCAATACATGATAGTTTTGTTGATACAAGTAGTCTCATTCATACAAAGGTGATTCTATAGAAGTCAGCTTGTTCTTGTAACAGGGAGAGATAGTGAGATAGTTTGCCTCACTGAGCCCACTCCTGAGTTATTGCCAGAGATAGGGTGTTTGGTTGGGCTGGGGAGAAAATTGTCAGGGATAGTGTTTTGAGGCTAAAGGAAGATATGGTCTTGGATGTGGGGTCCGAGTATAAGTACCCAAGCACCCCATCACTGGAATGGCTTGCCACTTCCTTCTCCAGTTCATTTTATAGATGATGAAACTGAGGCAACAGGGTTGAGTGACTTGCCTAGGGTCACCCAGCTAATAAGTGTCTGAGGCCAAATTTGAACTCAGATCCTCCTGACTCCAGGGCCTACACTCTCTCCACTGTATCACTTAGTTGCCCTATTTAGTGCTTACTATGTTCCAGACACTGTGCTAATGCTAGGGATATAAAAAGAAGCAAAAAATAGTCCCTGCCTTCAAGGAGTTCTCAGTCTAATGAAGGAGACAATATGAAAACATATATACAAGCAATCTATGTACAGGATAAATAGGAAATAATTAATAGAGAGAAGGCATTAGAATTAAGAGGAGTTGGGAAAGGTTTCCTTTATTAGATGGGATTTCAGTTGGGTCTTAAAGGAAGTCAGGGAAAAATAGATGTGCTGAACATGAACTTGGAAGATCTCTGAAGAAAACCACCTACATCAGGGGGCTGGCTCCAGAGAGAGATGGAGAAGGAGAGAGGAAGCCTTCTCTTCTGAAGAAAAGAGATGGAACCTCAATATGGATAAAAGGCAGAAGATTTGAAACCTTGATGAAATAGAGAGGAAGGAATTTAGAATCTTGAAAAAAGAAGGCAGGAGAAGAGACAGCAATATCCAACTTTATGTGGACTTGGAGAGAGACATCACACCACCTATGAAGGATTGAAGGATTAGCATAGTACTAAAGAGCCACCAGGACTTATCCTTTTGCTGTTACCATACTCCATATGAACGGTACAGGTTCTGAGGGAAGGAGGGATTCTCTCTAGGGAGAATTTCTTGAAATTCTTCTGGTGATTGAGGGATTCAGGTTCATAAATCCATTCTGTATTTTTTCCAGACTCAATCAAACCTGCTTTATATCTGATATCTTATTAGTCTGGGTGCTTGCAGGGGAACTTGGGACTCTTTTGTGGGGAAAAACAAAATGGGCCAGATATTGATATTCACAGAGTTTGCCTGGATAGGAGCAGGAGCCAGAAAGATTTTTGTAGGAAACAGCCAGATACTAACATTCTCAAGGTTTCCTTGGGTTGAGAGTATGAACCAGATTGTGTATGAGAGGTCCAACTTTCCCTAAATGCATTTGGAGGCAGGGTCTAGTTGACATGAGGGGTTATAGGCATGTGTGTGTGTGTGTGTGTATGTATACGTATATGGTGATCAGCAAATATCACTTGAAGTAAGGTTATTACCTGGATGGTATTCATATGCCCTGGCTAGAAATTAAGTTCACCATCTGCTTGTTTAGAGTGAGCTCATGGATGGCTTAGGATAGAACAGAGGCAGTGATTTCAGCTATCAGTCAGTCCATTAACATTTATTAAGAACTTAGTATGTACCAGACACTATGCTAAGTACTGGGGACACAAGGAAAGGCAAAAGACAGTCCCTTCCCTCAAAGTGTTCACAGTCTAATGGGAAAAGACAACACATAAAAAGAACTGAAAAGGGGGGAGGTAGAAGGTCCCCAGTGCGAGGGGCACAATAAAGTTCAGAGGGACACAACTAAGTGGGAAATGGTGAGATGGCTGCCCTAGGTACCCTCTTTATTTTTTTTTAATTTTTTTTGGTATATATTTTTTAAAATTTATTTTATTAACTTATTTTGATTTATCAACAATCACTTCCGTATGCTTTTGAGTTTAAAATTTTTCTCCCTCTTCTCTCCACTGCCCTCCCTAAGACGGTGCACAATCTGATATAGGCTATACATTTACATTCCTATTGAACATATTTTCACATTAGTGAAGTTGTAAGTAAAAATTAAAACCAATAGGAGGAACCGTCAGAAAGAGGAAACAAAACTCAACAGAAGATAAAAAAAAGATAGCAATTCAACTTCCATAGTTCTTTCTTTGGATATGGATAGCATTTTCTATCACGAGGCCTCTGGAGATGTCTTAGATCCTTGTATTGCTGAGAAGGATTAAGTTTATCAATATTAGTCATTGCACCACGTGGCTGTTATTGTGTACAGCATTCTCTTGGTTCTGCTCGCTTCACTCAGTATCAGACCATACAAGACTTTCCAGGTTTTTGTGAAGTCAGCCTGTTCATCATTTCTTATAGCACAATAGTATTCCATCACATTCATATACCACAACTTGCTCAGCCATTCCCCTACTGATGGGCATCCTCTCAACTTCCAATTCTTTGCCACCACAAAAAGAGCTGTTATGAATATTTTTGTACATGTGGGTCCTTTTCCCATTTGTTTGATCTCTTTGGGATATAGCCCTAGAAGTGCTATTGCTGGGTCAAAGGGTATGCACATTTTTATAGCCCTTTGGGCATAGTTCCAAATTGTTCTCCAGAATGGTTGGATCATTTCACAACTCCACCAACAATGCATTAGTTTTCCCACATCTCCAGTCTTTATCATTTTCCTGTTTTGTCATGTTGGCCAATCTGATAGGTGTGATGTGGTACCTCAGAGTTGTTTTGATTTGCATTTCTCTAATCAATAATAATTTAGAGCATTTTTTCATATGACTGTAGATGGCTTTAATTTCTTCATCTGAGAACTGTCTGTTCATATGCTTTGACCATTTGTCAATTGGGGAATGGCTTGTATTCTTATAAATTTGTCTTAATTCTCTATATATTTTAGAAATGAGGCCCTTATCAGAGAGACTGGTTGTAAAAATTCTTTCCCAATTTTCTACCTTCCTTCTAATCTTAGTTGCATTGACTTTGTGCAAAAACTTTTTCAAGTTAATGTAATCAAAATTATCCATTTTGCTTTTCATAATGTTCTCTATCTCCTGTTTGGTCATGAATTCTTCTGTTCTGCATGGATGGTACCCTCTCTAAATGGAAGAGCTCTCCTTCCAGCTGAGCACATATTCTCAGAGTTGCCTGAGAATACAGGCCAACAGTGCATCAGTAGCTATCACTAGGTCATCAAGTCTTGTTTGACTCCATTTTGGAACTTGCAATGCCAGAGATGATAGGAAGTGAGGGGAGGCTCTGGAGTAGTAGTGTACAATACTTGTTAGAAGAAGAAGAAATATAATTGTATTCTGTCCCATCCATAAACCATAATTTGATCATCCATTCCCCAATTTATGAGCACCTCCTTGTTTTATCTTTGATCTCTTTGGGGTATAGACCTGCACAGTTTATTAACTTTTGGAATATGGTTCCCGATGGCTTTCCAGAATGGCTGGACTAGTTCACAGCCCCACCAAAAAGTACATTGATGAGCCTGTTTTTCCACAGCCCCTCCAGCCTTTGTCATTTCTTTTTTTGCAACTTTACCAATCTGAGAGGCATGAGGTAGAATTTCACTGATGCAGAATGAAGAGAATGATTTATATGTTAACAATAATATTGTAAAGACAAATAACTTTGAAGGTCTTAAGAACTTTGAAAAACTAACCACAGCTCCAGAGGGACTAATGATGAATCATGCTACCTATCTCCTGCCAGAAGTGTAATGGACTCAAGGTATAGACTGGGAGTCTACTTTTTGAACATGGCCAATGTGGGAATTTGTTTTGTTTAACTGTGCATATTTGTTACAATACTGTTTCTTTTTTCTTTTCTTTTTTTACATTGGCTAGGGAAGGTAGGAGGGAGAAAAAAAAATTTTTTTTAATTTAGAAAAGTTAAATTCAGAAAAGAACATAAAGAAGTCAGAGGCTGAACAGACCATATATGCCCTTTTCTCTCTAAAAGTCTCAGAGTATTCACATCTCGAACAACTAGTCTGGGGTGAAGAAGCCATGAGATGTCACGGGATCACAGAATTTCAGAGTTAGGAAGGACTTCAGTAGACCTTGAGTCCAAACCATAAAAGAAATTTCTACAATAATAGACAAGTGATTGTCTAGCATCCGCTTGAAGAACTCCAAGGAGGGGAATCAACAGCCTCTTGAGGCAATCTTTTCCATTTTTGGATAGGCTCTAATTGTTAGCAAGTTTTTCCTGACATCAAACCTAATTGGTCTCTTTGTGATTTCTACCCATTGCTCCATGCACTGCTCTCTGGGGCCAAATTGAAGGATTTGAATCCCTGCTGGCACTAGAGCCCTTCAAGTATGTGAAGACAGCTATTATGTTCTCCCTGCCCTTCCCCTCCTGCCAGTGTTCTTGTCTCCAGGCTACACATGCAGGATTACTTGAGGCCTTTCACCAGCCTGGTTGCCCTCCTTTGGAAACGCTAGTTTATTTTTTCTTCATGAACTATGATGCCCCAAATTGAATACAGTACTCTGGATGAGGTCTGAGCAGGGAAGATTATAATTGAATGATCACCTTCCTATTCCTGAAAGATAACTGTGTCTCTCTTAATGCAGCCCAAGATCACATTAGCCTTCTTGATTGATACATCACTCTGTTGACTCATACTGAGCTTTCAATCTACTAAAACACCTGTAATACTTTTCAGAACAACTGTTGTCCCTCCATGTCCATTGATTTCTGTTCAATTTCATCTTACTAGATAGATTCAGTCCAATTTTCTACCTAACCTATCAATATCCTTTTGGATCTTGGCTCTGTCATCTAGTGTATTAGCCCTCCTTCCCAATTTTGGGTCATCTGCAAATTTGATGAATGTATCATCTATGATGGTAAGTCATTGATAAGACCATTAAACATCATTTATTAGCATTTATTTGTTAGTTTCTTTACATAGCTTGATGTTGCCCTTCTTCTGCGCCCTGTCCTCTTTACTCCATGTGTTGCTGGCACTTTGCATCTCAACATCATCAGTTCTTGAAAGTTCACCACTACTTGTCATTCCTGTGGCCACCACCCTATTTCTGATCCTTATTACCTCTTGACTGAATCACTGCAATACCATCCTTATTAATCTTCCTGCATTCAGTCTTTCTTTGTTGCAATCCTGCATACATCCTATTGCTATCTTGTCATTCTCATGTCATTCAATGACTCCCCCAGTAGTTACTGAAAAAAGTTTTTTTTTATCCTGGCCTTCAAAACTCTTCTAGCACTGGCTCTAACCTACCTTTCTAAATCTCTCAATGCTTTTCTTAAAATGCTCCATGCTTTAGCTAAATTATGCTACTCCATCATTCTCTATATATCACCTTTACTTTCCTATATTTCCTCATGGCTCATTTCTTCTTCCTGGAATGCCCTCCTTATTTTCCCCAGCTGAAATCATGCTTATTTTTAAATGCTGCCACCTCCATGAAACCTTCTTAGCTTCTCCTGGCTGGAAATTATCCTTCCTGCCTCTTAACCTGGGTCACTCTTTTGTTAGCCCTTTTCTCCTTTCAGGTCTAACTCCTATCTTGCATATATGTGGACATATCCTTCTTGGCCCTTCTAGATTGTAATCTCCTTAAAGGCAGGAACTGTCTTGCATAGGTAGCACCTAGTTTCCAACTTGCAAACAGATTGTGTTTCTAAAGCATCTTTTTATGTTTATTATTTGGAATTCTCTCTTGAAAACAAGGTTCCACGTGGTACATGGTTCCCAGACTGGACCACGAGTGACTATTTAAATAGTGTGCTTTTGAAATTTTTTCCTTTTAAGAACAAATGCCAACAAGTTCCACTACTAGTAATTGAATAAAACAAAAAAAGCATGGAAATCAAAGAAATGTATGTTTAGAAAAAAATATCTTGAATGCTAGGGCTTTGGGGAAAGTGGGTTTAATTAAAGGAGGATAAAGATGAAGCAGAAATACTGAATGGGACTTCTGGGCACCTTCAAGAGATGGAGAGGTCCTGGCTCTTTATTCAGTCTAACTTCACTTTCCAACTTATGATTTCCCCCTTTCTTGATATAAGTGTCACCCTAATACAACTGGTTGAGGTGGGAGTGGAGTGGGATACTCCTCGTTCCCTTTTTGCCACATCCAGATTCTTCTTCTACCATCCCTCAGGAACCTCTCCTTTGAGGTTCACTCAATCCATATTTACCACTAAAGAATTCTGGTGGCTATTGTTTACTGACCTCCAGGACACTCCACGTCTTTCCTCAGTGAATTCAGTGCCTGGCTCACAGTCTTTCTCAGCTCCTGCCCTCATACTAGGAGACTTCTTACATGATTGATACTCCTGTAAACACCCAAACTTCTCAGTGCTTCAATATACTAATTTCCCATGACCTCCTCCACCCCACCTCAGCACAGAGATGGTCATACTTTTGACTTTGCCATCACCCACAAATGAACCACTTCCAAGTTTATTATCTCTGAAATTCCCTTGTCTTAACACAATCTATTGTCATTCCACTTCTCCCTCTGGCTCATAACTCCACATCCTATTTCATCCACACTGTGACCTTCAATCCTTCAACCTCTTCAGTTCTTTCCCAGGCCATCACCTCTGCACTAGCAACACTCCCGTCCCTTCCCTATGTCCCCCTCTTGGTGAATCAGTTTGTCTTTATGTTGGTATCTTTTCTTGAGTGACCTTGCCTCCATATTATATTACTGATATTGCCTTAGCCTTGGATCACAGCTATCATCTGCTGCCTTTGCTTCTGTACAAATGCTGCTGAATGAAGGTGGGGAAAAATCACAGACCTGTGCTAAGTCCACTGCAAATTTATGTTATGTAACTTCAACTGGGCACTCACCACTGCAAGGAAATTCTTTTATACCTTCCTAATTAACTCACTACAATGATTCTTCTAAACTTCTACATTTCTTCTGAAATCTCCCAAGGGTCCCCCACCCCCTACCCTCTCAGCTGAAAATCTTGCTTCCTATTTTACTGAAAAAAAAAAATTGAGGCCATTTGCCGAGAGCTTCTTCTTCCCCCTTTCTCTTTATCTCATATTGAGTGGATTCCTTCTCTCCCCTTGCTCCTGTCTCACATAATAAGGTGGCCTTTCTTCTCATCAGTGCAAACCCCTCTGTATGCACAAGTGATCCTTTTCCAATCCATCTTTAGCAGATTGTCTCCTCTGATGTCCCCCACTCTCACGTAACTTTACTCTCTCTCTCTGTGCGCTGGCTGTTTCCCTACTGCCTACAAACATACCCATGTCTCCCCCAGCCCCCGTTGCTTGATCCATCCATCCCCTCTAGCTGTCATCCCATATTTCTCCTCACTTTGTTGGACGAATTACTTGAGAAGGCTGTCCACTTCCTTTCCTCTCATTCTCTTCGTAACTTTCTACAGTCTAGTTTCTGACCTTGTCATTCATTTGAAAATGCTTTCTCCAAAGTTACTAATGATCTCTTAACTGCCAAAACTCCTAGCTGTCACTCAGACTTCATTGTTCTTGACCTCTCCGAAGCCTTTGCCACTGTTGATCACCTTCTTCTCCTTGATACCCTTTTCTCTCCAGCTTTTCATGGCACCATTCTCTTGGTTCGCCTTCTACCTATCTCACCACTCCATCTCAGTCTTTTTGCTGGACCTTCATCCAGGTCATGCCTGTAGGTGTCCCAAAGGAGTCTGTCCTGGGCCCTTTTCTCTCCTTTTCTCTCTCTATACTGTTTCACTTGGTGATCTCATCAGGCCCCATGGCTTCAATTATCATCGCTATGCTGATGATTCCCACAAGTACTTATTCAGCCCTAACCTCTTTTCTGACCTCATCTCACATCTCCGATGGCCTATTAGACATCTGCAACTGGATGTTCCGTAGACATCTTTAACTCAACGTGTTGAAAAGTGGACTCATTATCTCCGCCCCCTTCCCCCCACAAACTCTTACTAACTTTTCTTTTACTTTTGAAGGTATCACCATGCTAGCAGGCACCCAGCCTCACAACCTATGGTCATCTTTGAATCCTCACTTTCTCACCACCCTCCCCAGTCCCTTAATATCCAATCAATATTTTCACTGATGTAAGCCCTCATTACCTCATGCCTGGATTATTGTAATAGCCTGCTGGTTGATCTCCCTGCCACAAGTCTGTTCCCGCTCCTGTCTATCCTCCACTAGGCTGTGAAAATAATTTTCCTTAAACCCAGGCACCACACCCCAATTAAACTCCAGTGGCTCTCTGTCACCTCCAGGATCAAATATAAAATCCTCAGGCATTCACAGCCCTTCGTGACTTTCCCTCTTTCCCCCACACATACCTTTCCAGTCTACCTATACCTTACACCACCTGTGTATCCTGAGATCCAGTGACACTGGCTGCCTTGTTGTTCCTTGAACAAAATGCTGCATTTCCAGACTCTAGACATTTTCACTTGCCATTTCCCAGGCCTAGGATTCTCTGCCTCCTGACATCCCTGGCTTCCTTCAAGTTCCAGCTGAAATCCCACCTTCCACAGGAAGCCTTTTCCAATCCCCCTTAAGTCCAGCTTCTTCTCTTTTTTATTCTAATTCATACTGTACGTAGCTTGTTTTGTATATAGTTATCTACATGTTGTCTTTTCCATTAGAATGTGAGCTCCTTGAGAGCAGGGTCTGTCTTATCTTTTTTCATCCCCAGCTCTTAGCACAGGGCCAGCCATATAGTAAGTACTTAATGTTTCCTGGCCTGCTGAAAAATGATGAAGATTCTTGTTGTTTTTTTTTGGGGGGGGGTTGATATGCAGCATGGAGTAAATAGAGATAAAAACATTCCTGGAATACCTGGGCAAAGGTGGAAGAGAGAAGGGCATGGGAGAAGGGAATTAAAGAGGATATGGGTATATCAGAAGTCAAGTTGACATAGCTGTCAGTGGTAGAAGGAAAAGAGGGACAAGGGTGGGGCAAGAGAGGACTATTGCATTGAGGATAGAACACTTCATCAGACTTGCAAGATCTGGGTTCCAGTCCTGGCGTTGATACTCCTTAGCTGTGTGCCTATGGGCAAACCATTTTATTCCTCTAGGATGTAAAATGGGAATAATTGTAATTACACCATTTACTTCATGATAACGTTGTGAGGAATGTGTATTGTCAGCCTTATTTGTTGTAGAAATGTGAATGGTAGTTTTAAAAAAATTATTTAGTATTTTATTTTTCCCCAGTTACATGTAATGATTTTTAAAAATTAATTTATTTTGATTGATCAACAATCACTTCCACAAGCTTTTGAGTTTTAAATTGTTCTCCCCCTTCCTCCCTCACCCCAAGACAGCATGCAAGCTGATATAGGCTATACGTATACATTCCTATGTAATAACAATTTTAAACATTAATTTTTAAAACTTAGGAGTTCCAAAATCTCTCCCTTCCTCCTTCCCCCCCCAATTGAAAAGGCAAGCAATTCAATATAGGTTATACATTTGTAGTCATGTGAAACATTTCCATATTAGTCATATTGTAAAAGAAAACATAGAGAGGCAGTTAGGTGCCATAGTGGTTATAGCACTGGCCTTGAAATCAGGAGGACCTGTGTTCAAATCTGGTCTCAGACACTTGACACTAGCTGTGCGACCCTAGGCAAGTCACTTAACCCCAATTGCCTCACCAAAAAAAAAAAAAGGAAAAAAAAAAGGAAAAAGAAAACATAGACCAAAAAAATAAAACACTCAAGAAAAATAAAGTTAAAAAAAGTTTGTTTCAATCTGTATTCATACACCTCAGTTCTTCGGAGATGGGCAACATATTTCATCATAAGTCCTTCAGTTGTCTTAGATCATTTTGTTGCTGAGAATAGCTAAGTCATTCACAGCTGATCATCTTACAATATTGCTGTTACTTTGTACACAGTACATTTCGCTTTGCATGAGCTCATGCAAGTCTTCACAGGTTTTCCTGAGAATATCCTGCTCATCATTTCTTACGGCACAGTAGTATTCCATCACCATCATATACCACAATTTGTTCATCCATTCTCCAATGAATGGTACTTTTTAATGGGTAGAAAGGTGGTGGGGAAATGTTATGTAGGCAGTCTACTCCCAATGCTGACCACGAGGTGGCACCATCATCCCAGAACACCCAGCTTTCTGGTTGGGGGGGGGTTGCAGGTGGGGGGAGTGTGGAGCATCCTGAATGGGAGGGGAAGGTGAAGTTTGGCATAAATGGAATATTTACAAATGGGTGATTGTAACTCCAGGGGTACCACATTACTTCCTTCTTTATCTCCCATAGTAGGCTCTCAGCAAAAACTTGTTAAATGACTAAAAAGTTGAGAGCATTGTATAAGTGTCAGGTGTAACAAGCATATTACGGGAATTATGGTTCCCATGAATGTGTCTACTTGACTAAATGCTTTGGTGACTAAGGAAATGGCTTTAAGGAATCTACCTTCCTCTTTCTTAGCGAGTTAGGGGACTATGGGTGCAGAATGTGGCATACGCTCTAAAATATGGCCGCTGGGTTGATTTTGCTTCACTGTTTTTCTTTGTTACAAGAGGAGGCTCACAAGGTGGATGAGTCTATCTAGAAATTACCGTAACGTAAAAACTGAAGTTATTAATAAAACAAATCAAAAATTAGAAAAATGTCACGGTTGCCCATTTATATAGACATAAAAAACAAAATGGCCTTGAGTTCATGTCATATAAGGATTGGCCGAAGGAGCTGAGGGATGTTTAGTTTAGAGGAGACTCAGGGGAATCATGATAGAGATGTTGATGTAGTGGAAGGATGGTTATGTGGAGGACAGGCTAGAGTTGCTCTGTTTGGTTCCGGGGAGAAGAACCAGGAGCCATGGTTACAAAAAATGAAGAAACAAAAGTCAATTTGGGCTTGATACCAGGGGGAAAAGCATTTTAATAATCTGAGGTGTCCAAAAGTAGAAGGGAGTGCCATAGGAGAGAGTGGGTTGCCCATCGCTGGAGGCTTTCAAACTAATAGATGACCACTTCTCAGGTTTGTAATAGGAATTCCTTTGAGGCAGCTAGGTGATACAGTGGATGGAGTGCTAAACTTTGGAAGACCTGAGTTCAAATCCTGCCCTAGAGCTGTGTACCCCTGGGCAGTCTCTTTACCTCTGCCAGCCTCAATTTCCTCATTTGTAAAATGGGGAATAATAATAATAGCACCCACCTCGGAGGGTTGTTATGAGGATCAAATTAGATAATATTTATAAAGTACTTTGCAAACCTTAAAATGCCATATGAATGCTAGTTATTGGGGGGGGTATGGGTTGTACTTGTTGGCCACTGAGATCCCCTTCAACTCTGAAATCCTGTGATTTTGTGGGAAAAAAACCCTACAGAAATAATGCCCTGTAATCTAGCAGGTCACAGCTAGGTGGTGCAGTGGATAGGGCACCAGGCCTGGAAACAGGAAGACCTGAGTTCAAATCTAACCTCAGATACTTATTAGCTGTGTGATCCTGGGCAAGTCACTTAACCCCTATTTGTCTCAGTTCCTCATCTGTAAAATGGGGACACACACTGGAGCAGGAAATGGGAAACTGCTGTAGTATCTTTGCCAAGAAAACTCCATGGACTTGGTGAATGGGGTCATATAGAGTAAGACACAACTGAACAGCAGCAATCTGTTTAAACATCAAAGTGGGGTCATGGGCCATGCTCATGCCTGGCGTGGTCTGCTGCAGCCACCCTAGTTGTCTCTGCACAGGACTGGCATGGGTAAGAATAATTCATTGTTTGCTTTGCTTTTCTGGGCCTCCACACAGTCAGACTCAGGCCCACTTTGGGGGAAGACTTTTTACCACCCCCGTTCTTCTGGTGATGCTGTCTGGCTGTGAATCACACCACCTCCACTGCAGCAGTTCTTAACCTCCCTTTGGTAGTCTAGTGAAATGTATGGTGGACGTCTCAGAATAATGTTTTTAAATGCATAAAATACGTAGGATTGCAAAGGAAGCCCATCATATTGTAATAAAGGTATACTTTTTTCCCATATTCAAGTTCACAGACCCCATGAAATCTACCCACAGACCCCTTAGTGGTGGGGGTGGTGGGGGTTCATGGACCTCAGGTTAAGCACCCCAAAGGGTTAAAATTGCAGAAGACCCAAAGGCCAATGGAGAGATGTGACATGGGTACCGTCACTAGACTGCAGTGTATATTACCAGTCATGACTTCATACCAGAATAGAAAATACTGTCGAGAATCTAGGAAATAACATCAGAAGTTATTCTTTCTGACATGTTTCATGTTCCAAACAAATCAGACTACTTGTATTCTCTCTATGTGATGTTCCGTCTCCTGTCCCTATGCCCAGCCTTTGCATAGGCCACCTGTCTTGTCTAGAATGTTCCTTCTCTTCATCTTGGCCTCTCTGGGTCTCTTCAGTTATCACCCCTTTAAGGGGCAGCTAGGTGGATGAGTGAACAGACTAAGACTCTTCTTCCTGACTTCAGATCCAGCTAGCTGTGTGACACCAGGCAAGTCAACCCCATTTGCTTCAGTTGCCACGTTGTAAAATGAGCTGGAGAAGGAAATGGCACACCACTCCGGGATCTTTGCCAAGAAAACCTCAGATGGGGTCAGGAAGAGGCAGACATGACTGAAGGGGACTAAACAACGATGAGCCGCCTCCTTTAAGATAACTTTCCTGATTTCCTCAGTTCTTAGTCTCCCCTTCCCCTCTGCCATTACTGTGTATTTCTGGTGCCTGTTTTGTATTTGCTTATCTTGTGTTTGTTATCCCCTTCCCCATTCTACTCCTACCCCCAGTAGAATGCTTTTAAGCTTCTTGAAGGCAGCCAGGATTTTCCTTTTTTGTTTTTGTATCCCTTAGTACCTTGCTCATAACAGGCTGTTAATAAGTGATGGTTGAATTGGATTGGACTGCATGGTCAGGAAAGTCATGTCACCAGCCTGAGTCTTAGTTTCTTCTGTAAAATGAATGAGGTGATTGGATTAGGTGGTCTCTATAGTCCCTTTCATATCGAAATCTATGGATTCATGACCTTTCACAAGACGATTGTAATAGCCTTCCAGCAGAGAAGTCTCATTGACTCCAGTCTCTTTTATTTCCAATCTGTCGTTTATACAGCTGAAAGACTAACTTTTCTAATGTGTAGGTATGGTCAAAACCCCCTTACTTGCCTATAGAATAAAGTTTATACGACTTTGCCTGGCATTTAAGACTCTTTGTGGTGTGATGTCATCCTCCCTTTCCAGTCTTCATTCTAGCCAAACTGGACTTCCCGTTTTCCAGTCTTGTCCAGTCCTCTTCCACCTTTTCTCATTTCTGCCAGTTATTCTCCATACCCGAAATATGCTTCTTTCTCAACCTTTTGAAAACCTTTTTCTTTCTATGAAGGCCCAGCTCAAGTGCCACCCCCTCCATGAATCACATTATTTGAAGGTTGGAAGAGAGCCCAGGGGCCTTCTAGCCCAAACCACTCCATAAAGAAATCCCTGTTATAACAATTAGGACAAGGTTGCCTGCCACTTGCACGAAGCATTGCCGAGGAGGGGGGACCAAGCATGCCTCCAGGCAGTCCATTGCGCTTTTATATGGTTCAGCTTATTAGGCAGTTTGCCCTGACATTAAGCCTGAATCAGCCCCTTTGCAACTTCTGTTCACTGTTCCTAAAATCTGCCTGTTGGGGCCGAACAGAAAAAGTCAAATCCCTCCTCTGTGTGACATCTCTTCAGATATTTGAAGGCCATTATCATGTGCCCCCTGAGTTTTTTCTTCTCCAGATTAAACACACAGAGCTCCTTCAACTAACCTCATGTGCCAATGCACTCAAGGCCTATTCTTCATCCTGACTGCAAACTCTTCTGGAAACTCTCTAGCTTGTCAATTTCCTTCTTAAACTGTGATGCCCCAGATTGAATCCAGTCCTCCAGACGAGTTCTGAACGAGGGAGATTATGATGGAATGATGGCTACATCTCTCAATGCAGCCCAAGATCACATCAGCCTTTCTGGCTACCACATCACACTATTGTCTCGTGATGAGCTAGCCAGCAGTCCCCTAACCACCTTCTCCCCTACATATTTTTCAGAACAACTGTTTTCTCTCCATGTCTCCCTGATCTTATACGTGTGAAGTTGGGGGGTTTTTTGTACCCAAGCACAAGACTTTCCATTGATTTCTGTTGAATTTCATCTCATTAGGTTCTAGATAATGTTAAGTGCTCTAATGCTCTACCTAACCTGTTAGGTTCTTTTTGTGTCCTGACCCTATTGGTAACCAATCTTCCCAGCTTTGAGTTATCTGCAGATGTGATGAATATGCCATCCCTGCCCTAAAGTCATCGCTAAAAATGTGAAGCAGCCCAGAATCAAGCATGGATCCCTGGGGTTTCCCACTGAAGACTTTCTGTCACCTATCTAATTATATTATCGCCTAATCTAGATCTCTCCATCTGCTCCATAAGAATAGTATGAGATACTTTATCAAAAGCTTTGCCGAAATCTAGATAGATTGTATCCACAGTATTCTCCTCATCTAATGATTTAGTAATCCTGTCAAAAGGGAAATGAAGTTAGGCTGCCATGACCCATTCTTGGGGAAGCCATGCTAGATTTTGTCATCACAGCTTCCTTGCCAATTATCTCTTTAATATCTTCTAGGTTTTTCCCATGAATGACAGTTAAGCTCATTGCCCCCGTAGTTTGTAAATTCTGTTCCCATCTCTCTCGCTCTATCTCTTTGTCTGTCTGTCTCTCTCTCTTAAAGTAGGTGTACTTGCCCATCCCTAGTCTTGTGCTACTCTCTGGTTCTCCTTGATCATTCAGATGTCATTGACAGCAGGTTTTCAATCACCTCCACCAGTTGTTTCAGTACTTGAGGTTGTAGCTAATCTGGACCAGGTGGTTAGAATTCATCAAAAGCCACTTAGGCTCTTTCTATCATCTTACTTATGTCGAGGATGTTCTAACATTTTCGATGCAAGGTCCTTCTCCTTGAAAGGGAAAATAGAAGCAAACTAAGGTGAAGCAGCTCTGTTGTCTTTCTGTAGTCAGTTATCATTGCTTTCTCTACCCCAAACAATAGTTTTAGCTCTTCGTTGCTCCTTATGATTCTTCTAGATCTAAAGTATATGGCTTTAAAAAGCATAGCATAGTGGATAGACAGCTTAAGTCTCAACTAAAATTTCATTTTCTATAGGTAGCCCTCCCCAAGCCGCCTTAATTCTAGTGACTTTCCTCTGTTAATTATCTCATATCTATCCTGTGTGTAGGGTGTTTGTATATATTTGTTTGCATGTTGTCTTCCTTGTTAGATTGTCATCTCCTTGAGGGCAGGGACTGTCTTTTGCCTCTTTTTGTATCCTCAACACTTAAATATTGATTGATTGATTGATTGAGTTCAAGTCCTGCCTCTGACACACACTAGCTATGTGACCCTGGGCAAGTCATCTCATCTCTCAATGCTCTCTGTCACTCTTCAAGACTCTTAGGTTGCAGAAAAGGTTCTAACCTGCGTTAGTTGAGGGGGATTCTCAAACAAGAGAATTGTATTGCATGAATGAAATCACTGGTACAGTGTTCATCTCCATCCCTTATAACTAAAAATATTTAAAAATCCTTTTCGTGGTTGTTAGTTTGTCTCACAAACCTTAGCATATCCCGGACTTCAGCATTCCTGATAAAATTTTTGTAGGAATGTGCCATACTCTGTTGCTTGGTCTTGTTTCCATCTTCTGTATATTTCTTTTTTAAACTCCAAGTTGGTTGGTGAGTTCTCTGTGCCTCCACAATCATTTCTTCAGATATACCCCATATGATCCCCCAGTTATGAGTAACCGAAGTACAGAGCCACAGCCAAGGTGAAGAGCTAGGGCTTTCCTCCAGGCTGCTGAATTTAGAAGGATGTAAAGTGTGCTGACAACAATTCCACAGCATGGAAACAACCAAGTTCAGCATCTTGTGGGCAAGACAAATTCATTAAAATAGGAAGCCGCTGGATAGTGGATTAGAGTGAGCTCCTTCAGGTTCCCCTCCACACACTTCCCCAGCGATGGACTTTCAGTGGTAGCCTTACACTAGTGTCCTGGGGTTTCTGTGTCCCTCCATGGGAAAAATGCTAATGAGGACATACTTTGTGCCCTCTCTCTCATATGATTTATGGCCCTTGCGGCACAAAGATTGACATTTGTGGAAATTTGTGGCTGTGCCCAAGACAGAACTTGCCCACTCTATGCCAGAATAGAAAGTCTCCTCTATAGCATTCCTGGTAAAGTGGATACAGAGGAGACAACCTACCTAGTCAAGTTGGGAATGAGTAGAATTCTTCCAGTGATTAGATAAAATGAAATGATGCTACACAGGGAGTTATGTTGGAATTGATTGAGGAGATTCAGTCATTCAAGTCACATGAGGCTTTGTAAACCAGTTCATATTCAGCATTTCACTGGCAGGTCAGAAGAGATTGACTCTAGCCAAATATCTAAGAAATAATAGCTTGGGGTGGGGGGAGACAAGGAGGAGAAGACTTTCTGTCTCCTCCCCCCATTAGCACCGCTTATTTCAGTATCCTTTGACTGATTAAGTGTATTCTCACATGATAAAGCTATCTGCTTATTAGGTAGTTCAATTCCAGTGGGTTGGTTGATTGGTTCAATTGACCCCTAAACCCTTGCCAAATTCTGGCTCTTATATCTACTTACACCCTGTGTTATTTAACCTTTATAGACTTTAGTTTTCTCATCTACAAAATAAGGGAGTTGGACTAGAGGGACCTGTAAATAGATAATCCTATGTTCCTTCACCACCGGAGGGAATTGCTGCTGCCTTTGACTTTGTTCTGTTACTACTTGACTGGCCAAGGAAATGAAGATCTTCAGAGAATTTGTTCTTCGGGAGAAGAAGTCTCTGGACCAGTCAAACTTAAATAGACATGGAAGCCCACTAAACCACACGTAGGAATACCTGCAGGCACATATTGTCTTTGAAAACCACATATTAACATTATCTGTGTTTTGTTATATTTTTATTTATTTTGTTAAATATCTTCCGATTATATTGAATCTAGTTTGGGCTGCACCTGGAAGTGTTGTAGGCTATTTGTGGTCCCTGTGGGCCAGAAGTTTGACATCTCTTCTCAAGACCATAATTGTTCCTTCCCTCCTTCAATGACACTCCTCTTCTAGGTCTTAGAAGTATAGATTTAGACAGTAGTCTAATAGTCATTAGAGGTCATCTAGTCCAATTCCATTTTACAGATGAGTAAACTGAGGTCCAGAGAAATGAGTGCTTTTGCTCAAGGATTGAAGCAAGATCCCTTGACTCCACGTCCATTGCTCTTTCCATTGTACTTTCCTGTTCTCTTTTACTCTGACCTCAGGTAACCAGAGGAACACCAGTTTCTGTTCTAATTTCCTTGGTCCCTATCACTATGGATGCTCACTTTATCTGGGTCTCTGTCACGCCCTGCATTCTAGCCTGGAGGATAGAGTTCTGGACTTGGGAGTCAGGAGACCCAGGATCAGATCTCATTTCAGATACTGGCTTTGTGACCATGGGCAAGTCCATTAAGTCACCAGAGCCTCAGTTTCCTTATCTGTCGAATGTAAAGGAAGGTAATACTTGTACTACCTACCTCAGAGGGTCAGGGTGATGAAAATACAGGGTGTCTCAAAAGTCTTTGTGCCACTAGAAGTCTTATTACTTTGAATGGCTTCAGACTGCTCTAAGATTTTTGGGACACCAAACATTTCGCAATGTTTGCAAACCCTGAAGAGCCATAGAAATGAGCTATGGCTCTCTGTAGAGCTTAGAAGGGTTGGCTCCCCAGGCCTGGGACATAAGGCCAAGCAGGTCTTAGTGAGTCAGGGAAACTGAGCCCCCAGTGTTTAGGATTCCTAGGAGAGTCTTACCTTTCACCCTTCCAGTTTCTTTATGTCTGTGGCTAATGCCCACCCCATTTAGTAACCACAAACCCACAAGAATGTTTTCCTGTTACCATAGTGACTTGTTTGAGCTTCTGTGTGGTTAGTCAGGATGAGCTGACGAGACCTGGCAGGCCTCAGGTCTGCCATTTAATATGTCCCGTCTGCCCACAAAGATAACATGCTTTCTCCTTTAATTGGGACGGTCTAGTTACTTGAGGCCTTGTTTTGTCTTCAGTATCTGCAGGAGGCCCTGCCTGCCCCAAGAGATCCTTTTCCCAATCGCCCTTCAATGACTACCTTTCTCTGTCCCTGTGGAGCTGAATTCACACAGAATCCCAGGACCTCACGGTTGGGTGGCTCCTCAGAGCTATTTGGTCCAGCTCCCACCAGTACAAGGAGCCCCTTTATAGCCTAGCTGACCAGGGGTCATCTGGCCTTGGCTCCCCCCACCCCAGAGATGAGAACCCTCCTGGCTCCCAAGGCTGGCCACCCCACTTTGGATAGCTCCAGTCATTAGGATGCTTTCCCTTATCTCAAGCCTAATTTTCTTCTTTGCAATTTCCACCTATTTTTGCCTTTTGGGGCCAAGGAGAACAAGTCTGATCTGTCTCCTTTGTGGCTGTCTCTGCCTATGTTGACTGGCAGCAACGACAGGGATAATAACCATAATTGGTTAGACATTTACATTGTGCTTGACAAACATTGATTCATTTGGTCCTTAGTGCATGCTGTGAGGGGGGCAATACATTATTTTGTTCCTTTTATGGAGGCTTCTTGGGGCCCTCTTATAGGCTTCATGGATTTGATTTTTCACGAGATTTCTTCGGCAGAATTGATCTAGTATGATTAAGTCAAGTCTCTGCCCTTAGCACCCTTAGTTTAACTCATAGGATGATAGATTTAGATAGATTTAGACCTGGAAGAGACTTTAGAGGCCAATCAAGTCCAGTACCTTTACTTTACATATGAAGAAACTCAGGCACACAAAAATTAAATGACTTGCTCAGATTCACACAACTAATTCATTTCTGAGGCAAAATTTGAACCTGGTATTTCTGACTCCAACTCCAGAATTCTACCCCCTATTATTGTTCAGTCATTTTAATTGTGTCTGACTCTTCATGACCCCAGTTGGAGCTTTCTTGGCAAAGATACTGCAATGGTTTCCCATGTCCTTCTCCAGCTCATTTTAAAGATGAGGAACTGAGGCAAACAAGGTTAAGTGACTTGCTCAGGGTCACACAGCTAGTGTCATATTTGAACTCATGAAGATGAGTCTTCCTGATTCCAAGCCCAGAGCTCTACCCACTGCACCACCTGGCTGCCCATCTGTCCACTACACTGTGCTAACTCTTCAATTTAATTCAATTCAGCAGTTATTTATTAATAATAAAACCTACTATACTGGGAGCATTTCACTAGGTACTAGGGCTTTATGGCTAACAGGAAATAATCTCTCCTTAAGGCATGGGAGGAAACACTTTGAATACATCTAACCCTTAGCCTGGTAAGAATTCATGGAGCTGGCAAATAGATTGTCTTGTTCAAGAAAAGACAAGGAGGTCAATATCAAGAATCACAGAGTATGTAAGGAGAGTAAGGGACAAGAAGATTGGAAAGGTAGGAGGGGGCCAGGGTATGAAAGGCTTTGAATGCCAGAGGATTTCATATTTGATTCCAGAGGTCATAAGGAGCCAGCCACTTGAGTTGATTGAATGGGGGTGGGGTGACATGGTTAGACCTTCAGAAAAAGATCAGTTTGACAGCTAAATGGAAGATGGGCTGGAATGGGGAGAAACATGAAGCAGCAAGACCAGCCAGCAGGCTATTGCAGTAGTGCAAGCATGAGATGATGATGGCCTGCAATGTCAGAGGGGAGAAGGAGGTGTTTAATATTAGAGATGTTTTGAAGGTAGAATTGATAGGACTTGGTAATACCTTGGATTAAGGGGGTGAGAGAGAGTGAAGAATCAAAGATAACACTTAGGATACAAGCCTGGATGACTGGGGAAGATGGTGGAACCGTCAACAGTAATAAGAAAGCTAAGGGGCAGCTAGGTGGCGCAGTGGATAGAGCACTGGTCCTGAAGTCAGGAGGACCTGAGTTCAAATCCTGCCTCAGACCAAACACTTGACATGTACTAGCTGTGTGACCTTGGGCAAGTCACTTAACCCCAATTGCCTCACTAAAAAAAAAAAAGAAAGAAAGAAAGAAGAAAGCTAGAAAGAGGGGAGAACCTTAGGGGAGAGATAATGAATGAGTTCAGTTTTGGACATGTTGAGTTTAATATGTTTATGGGACATCCGGTTAGAGATTTCTTGGAGGTGTAAGGCTGGTGTTAGGAGAAAGGTTAGGGCTGGATAAGTAGATCTGAGAATCATTAGCATAAGATGATAATGGAATCCAGTGGGAGTTGATGAAATCACTGAGGCTCCCTTTTCAGGACCAATACTAAGGGTATAGATACTGCTCATGTCCTCCAAGTCAGTTTAGAAATCTGTGGAATCAAGTAGGTAAAGGGGTTCCCTTCCTTGATGGGTGATGCTCAATAGTTTCACATTTATGTCTAAGGATGGGGTGGCTTGGTTGATTGACTCTATAGAGCCTCACCTTTACAGTCCCCCTCCCTCCCCCCCCCATGTAAATTTGCCATCCTCAGCAAATGAGCCAGGGTACACTTTGAACATACTGTCCATCCTGTTATCTCTCTTCCTGCTGATTTGGACTCATTTAGTAAGTGCCTAATTTATTAAGTGCCTAATATGTTCCAAGCACACTGTGCTACGTGCTGGTCATAAAAAGAAGGCAAAGGACAGTTTCTGCCTTCAGGTTGCTCATGATTTAATGGGGGAATTAACTAGCATTCCCATCACTTTGCCAGAGTTGAGATTTGTTGCATGGCTAGATCCAATATTGCCTTATCTGGCCTCATCTTTGCCAACTTCTCTGTTCTATTTAATACCATTGGTTTGTATCTTTCTTGAAATTCACTTAACCTCTTTAATACGATGGGGCTTGAAATCAAGATACCATTTGGGGGTTGCAGCTTGGCCCCTTATAGCTTTGTGATCTTAAAGCAAGTTGATGCCTCTCTGAGCTTCCATTTTGTCATCTGTCAAGTGAGGGGGACTCACCCTCACATCTACCATGTCATCAAATCCATTAGATTCTTCCTTAGCAGAGTCCTAAGACCCATCCCTCCTTATCTATCTATACCTACTGCCACTACCCTTGTCTAGGTCCTTGTCATAAGTATAGCTGCAATTCTATTCAGCTGGTCTTTCTACCTGTTACTTCTTCCTGTTTTCCCACCACCAGATACATTTTCTCTAAATCTGTTTTCATGATGTTGCATCCGTGCTCAAAAACATACATCGGCTCCCAGTTCGCCTGGCATATGAAATCTAAGCTCATCTACTTGGCATTCCAAAGAGCCATAATTCATCTCTAGCTAATTTTTTTTTTAACAGCTAAACAACCTGCTCCTTCTGGTTGGTGTCAAAAGTTCATCACAGTTGAACTCCAACTAGACTTTCTAGACTGATTTCCAATTACTCCCTCTCATGTACTCTTAATCCCAACCAAACTGGCTTACTTGTTCTTTGATGTGAAATTCTGTACCTTTTAACAAACTATTCCCTGTGCTTGGAATGCTCTCCTTACTTGTCTCCAACTCTTAGAGAATCCTTAGCTCCCTTTAAGGTTCAGCTCAGATTTCACCTCAGTCAATCAGTCAATAAAGATTGATTAAGGTCTGTATTGTGCTAGTTAGTCAATAAGCCTTTATTAAGCACTTACTATATACCAAGTACTGTGTTAGGTGCTCAGAATACAAAGACAAAGAATGAAACAGTCCCTGCCCCTAAGGAACTTAAATTCGGTTGGGGAGACAAATGCACATATCAAGATAGATGAAAAGACATACAAAACAGTAGAGGTGGAGTAAAGTATAATGAAAAGGTAAGGAAGGGCTATGAATGAAGGGCTTTGAAAGCAAACAAAGGATTTTATATTGGATCCTGGAGGTCAGAGAGAGAGCTGGGTTTTATTGATTTATTGATTTATTGATTGGTCAGACCTGTGTTTTAGGAAGCTCACTTTGACAGCTGAGTAAGGAAAAGATTCCACTGGGGAGAGATTTGAGGCAGGGAGACCCCCCAGTGTGAGTGGAGAGAAGGAGGGGGAGTCCCTAAGGTCCCTTCTAGCTGTAACACTCCATCATAATACCTTGCAGATGTGGGGGTGGTGGGAAGGGTTGGCTTTAAAGCCCTTTTCCAACGCCTTGCCTTAAAGCACCTCTCAGATTCCTTTAGGAGGTAGCACCCCAGCTCCCAGTATTCATCATTCTGAATGCTGAGTGTGAAGAACCAAGTGACTTTGACAACTGGCGATCCAGACATGATGAGTTAAGTTAGATAACCAGCTGGTTTACTTTCTCTCCCTGGGTGTGACCTCTTCAGCAGGAGTTTTATGCTGGGGTCTCTGTCTCCCCCTGGAGGAGGCTACTGGGCTACCTTCCCTGGGGGACCCTAAACCTGGGACTAGAGTGTATTAGAGAAGAACTGAGTGACCTCACTTCTCCTCCCACCCCTTTCACTCTGGCTGTTCTACCTGAGTCAATAGACTGGAAGTCAGTGATGACTGCCATCTTCCCTCCACTGGACTGAGACACCTTTTCAGGTGTCCTAGGTGCAAATATCCCAAGCGAGACCTGTGGTGTCTGCCACATGGGAGGTACCACACGAGGATCGTGGGACCAACAGAAGACAGGAACCCTATCCTATTCTTTAATCATCCTCTGTGGTGCCAAGCACGGTCTTATGCCTGTAGAAAAAGACCAGTGAATACTATATTTTGTTGATGGATTGGAAGGAAGCAACCAAGTAGAGAAGTGTCCTCTGAAGTCAGAAGACCTGGGATTTAATCCCTGCTCTGTCACTACCTGTGTATGCTGAAACTCAGTGCCTGGAACACAGTAGGTGCTTAATATGGTATGGTCTTATATATATGTTTATGGATGCATATGTGCATATGTATGTAGGTATATATGTAATGCATGTATATTTGTGTTTAATTGTAGCCTGGAGGGGAGGGAGGAAGAAAAAAAAAAGTGCACAGCAGAGAACAAAAGAAAACTTGGAAGCACAGAAAAGCTGGGTAGTTTTGAAAACAATGTGCAGTATTTATTATATAGATTTTTTTAAAAAATGGAAATGTATTGTTTTATATTAAAATTTCTATGTGCTTCTGTGTACATGGAAATATTTTTTACCATCCCCATCATTTTGTATTTAAGTTTAAAATGAACAAACATTTTTTTAAAAGTTTAGGGATTGATTGTTGATTGTGACCTCAAACAGTTACTTGACCTCATTAGGCTTCAGTTTCCCTATTTGTAGAATGAGGGGTTTGGCCTACATGACTTCTGGGGTCCTTTCTAGTACTCAGTCTAGAATCCTCTGATCCTAAGAGAATTTTGTGAGACCTAACCTGGATTTGCCCAGGGTGTTAAACTCCAACCTCATATTTTGAAGTGAAGCCACTTCTTAGCCCAGCAAGGCAGCCTGCCCAGCTGGCCCTGGGCCATTTTTCTGACATTTGACCCTTTCCCAGTGAATAATGCATGTGCTTCTGGGAGTGGCCTTGGGAAAGTCTTATACAGTATTCATAGCTAATTAATAGTCCTTGTTTAGTTATGGTGACAGTAGCTTCTAGAATGGAGAAGCTATCTGAAAGGCCTTCGGTGGATTATATATTGATGCTTGGTGTAAGAAGAGGACTGAGAAGCTCAGCTGGCTTCTAAGATTGGAATGGGGGCCTGGTGAGGGAGGCCAGGAGAATCAGCAGCATTGTCTTGGTTCGTCTGCTTGGGCACCTCATGGCTCGTTAGGATATGGTGAGGTTGGCATGTAGTTCCCACGGAGGTTACTAGCCTCTGGTCCCTTCCCATTACTGAATGACATTCTCCAGGGGGCAGATGTGGGAGAGAAATAGTAGATGACATTTATATAGCCCTTTACAGTTTGCAAAATACTTTCAAATTTCTCATCCCATTAGATCCTCACAGCAGCCATGTTAGGGCTCTTTCACAGGTGAGGAAACTGAGGCTGAAACATGTGGAATGACTTAGAGAAAGTTACAAAACAATAAAAAAAAATGATATCCATGAAAATCACCAGCATTTGCTTCTGGTTGATTTTTTTTTCTCTTTCCAAGGATGAATCCTCTTAGAATCAGGGGATCATAAACCAAAAACTGGTGCTTGCTCTTATATTTGTATCTCTTGTACCTAGTATAGGCCCTGGCTGTGTGCCTAATACATGTTTGTTGATTGACTAGCTGATTGCAACTTTCCTGTCTCTATATGGTTTATTCTTCTAAATTTCTCGCAATGAAGCATTCTGGGGTTCTGAATGGTGGAAATGTAGGATGATTCACTTTAGCTATGTGCAAGGCTATGATGTGTTCCAAGATCACTTTGAAGAGAAAACTTCTCTTTGATTTTTTGGGGAGGCTAGAAGTAGCAGGAATGTCTAACAAAAGACTTTGTGTTCAAGAGTAGTTCTGAAACTTCTGTCTTAGTGACTTGTCCAGGGGTAGTTATGTTAGAATTCAAGCCATCTAGTGGATGTCTATTTTAATTAATTGTCTTTGACAATAAACTCACTAATTTCTGCTTGCAGAAGGAGCACGAGTACTGCCAGCACCCTCTAAATTTTGGTGCCTTCGGATAAAGCTTCTGTTACCCTACCCTGGTTATGGCTTTGCCACAGGATGGCCTTAGCATCTGTGATCTCTAAGGGGACAATTCAAGGCTCCCTAAACTGGTTTTTATAATATATTTTCCTGGATAAGAAACATGTAAAGCTCAACAGGTTTTGTATTAGTTTTATGGTGTGGCTCTGTAAAGAGTTTGGGTTTGAAGTTAGAAAGCCTAGAGTCAAATCCCAGCTCTTCTGAGTACTCCTTGGAGTGACTAGCACAATCAAATTATCTCTTGAGGCCTCAGTTTCCCCATCCATAAAATAAAGGGGATCGGACTAGGTGGTTCCTTCCTCTCTCGTATCTGAGTTTCCTGAATCTAACTCTTGTGCCCTCAGTTCATTCCTTGACAAAATTGTGCAAACTGTCTATCTGTCAGCATCCCCCAGTAGAAGGCATACTCTCTGTGGCTAAAGATTTTTGTCTTTTTGTTTCCCCATCCCTAGCATTGAACACATGTTTGTTGAACTGAATTGAATTTGGGATCCTGGAGAGAAGGTACTGTGATAGCCAATATATTAACGCAAGGATTTGAAGGTTGAATGTTCATAATGATATTCTGTTCAAGTCACTTCAGCAAACATTAATTAAGCAACTATTGTGTGCAAGCAACGATGCAAGGGATGCTAAAATAAGTATAAAATGTTCCTACCCTCAAGGAGCTTCCATTCTACTGGGAAATACACCCTGTATGCAAAGAAGCTAATGCAGCTCAGGGCTCAGAGACAGCCCAAAGGAAGGGGGTAGGGATAGGGAGTTTCTATTACTGGTTTGTGGTGGTCCTTGGACCCTGCTTTCCTTTTCCTCCTACATCTCTGACTCCTTCTTCTTAGAATTCCTTATTGTATCATCCACATCCCGCCTGCTCCATGGGCGTATTTTCTTCAGCTCTGTCCTGGACCCTTTTTCTCCTCTCCCTATTCTCTCTCTCAGTGGTTTCATCAGCCCCCATTGCAGATGACTTTTCAGATCTATATATCCCATCCTTATGTCTTCTGAGCTTCAGTCCCACATCACCAGTTTACTGCTGGACATCTTCACTTCTCTGTCCCACAGGCAGATTAAAATGAGTATGACCAAAACAGAATTCATTTTGTTTTATTTTTTCTAAACTCACCTTACTTGCTAACTTCCTTTCTTCTATTGAGGACACCACCATCTTTCAGTCAGCCGGGTTCACAACCTGAAAGTCATCCTTACTTCCCCCATCCCAGCCAATCATTTGCCAAGACTTTTGATTTTAACTCCACAATATCTCTTGGCTTTGTTTGGCCTTCTCCTGCCTCTCCCTCATCCTTAGTTCAGGCTCTCATCTCCTCTTGCCTACATGACTTCAATGGTCCCTGAATCGAACTCTGTCCACTTTCCAGTTTATCATCTATACTAAAGATGTTGAGCTCCCTGACTACTCTCTGGGCAGCCAGAACCAGATTTAAAAAAATTGGGAAATGATTAATAAAATAAATAAAAGTAGAATACAACATAGGTGTTCATTTGTGGTCTTCTAAGTTAGTAAGGGCCAGAGTTCCATTTCTATTTGAGTTGAATGCCTCTGCTCTTTATAAACACAGCTGTCAAACTCATATTCCTAAAACACTGATCCCCTTTTTAAAAACAAAAACAAAAATATCAGTGGTGCCCTATTGACTCTAGGAGAGGGGTTCTGAACCTTTTTTTTTTTGTCATGGTCCTCTTTGGTGGTCTGGTTAAGCATGTTGGGATGTCTTTTCAAAATAATGTTTTTGAATGCTTAAAACGATATGTGTAGGATTACAAAGAAAACCAATCATATTGAAATTGAAATAAAGTTCTCTATCTGCATGTCTAGAGTGTGCTCTTTAATGGCCTAGGGGTTACAGCTGTACATCAGTCAATAAACATTTATTAAGCACCAAGGCTGTGTTAGGTACTGTGCTAAGCACTAGGGATAAAAAAAAAAGGCAAAAACCAATCCCTGCCCACCTTCCCCCAGGAGTTCACATTCTAATGAGGAAGACAGTATAGGAACATATTTGTGTGTGTGTGTGTGTGTGTGTGTGTGTGTGTGTGTGTGTGTACACATATACACACACACACATACACACACACACATATACAGAGTCAATGGAACATAGTCTTAAGTGAAAAGTCATAAAGGATTGGAGGAGGTTAGAGAACTGGAAAAGGTCTCCTTTAGAAGGTGAGATTTGAATTAGATCTTGAAGGAATGCTGAGAAATGGAGAGGCAAAAGGGAGGAGGTAGATCATTCCAAGCAAAAAGGCACGAAGGTGGGAGGTGGAGGATCGTGTATGGGCAAGTAGTCCAGGTTAGCCGCAGCTGGATGGTTGAGTATGTGGATGGGAATGAAGTAAGAGGACTGGAAAGGTAGGAAAGGGCCAGGTGAGTCTAGGTCTTTCTGACTTCCAGCTTCCCATCCATGATGGGAGAGTGCCTTTAATGACCCTGTTATTAGGAGGATTAGACTTTCTTTCCTGGTTTGTTTTGGTGTTTTGTCAGAGGAGGGGGTAAAGCTAATTGGTTTATAATTTTTCCTCCTAGCTGTCTTTTGGGGAGATATTGCGCTAGATGAAGAAGACCTGAAGCTATTTCATGTTGATAAAACCGTCAATTCATCTAAACCTTTGATAGAGAGAACCAGACACAACACAGGTAAGACCCAAAAGCATCTTGCTACGATAGTCTCAGTTTTACCAGACCAAGTTAGAGGGAACAGAAGCCTCAGTGGCTAGAGATGAGCCTGGGAATTTGTTGGTTTTAGTTGGGTTTGCTGCCCATCCAAGTGCAGAAATGTGATCTCTCAACAATTGAACAATCATTTATTAAGCATCTGCCATATGAGACCTCATCTCTATAAAGGTTGCTTTCCAGGATGATGACTCTTGGCGCTGGGCTGGTAGCATTGTCGTTCCCAAGGCTCTTGGGTTCAGAGTCCTGAGATGACTTTATCAATGTCTGAAGGAGATGGTGGTCAAGGAGGTAGTAGTTTGATTAGCTTGGAACGTGTAAATTGGCTGAAACTGTAGTTGGGCCAAATTACATTTTGGGATCAGGTACAGAGCATAAGTCCATGATAAGGCACAATTATGCTAGAGTGGGGTAGCTTATGTCCTAGCTTTTATGGAAGACCATAAGTCAAAGTGCAGGGAAGGAGTTTGCTTAGAGGCTACAACATGGAAGTCCCTTCTATCCTGGAGAAGACACACTTGTATATATGAGCAAAGCCTCATTTGCTAGTTGCTATGATTATTTATATATCTTTGTGAAAGGCATTTCAGAGTATAGTCATCAGGCAATAACACTTGTCAAGTAATGCCAGTATATTGCTTTTACTACATGAGTAGAGTGATAACTGTACAATTATCTGAGTGTGTGATTCTGTGAATTAGATAACACCATTAAATACACAAGCCTGGACGAGGGGACAGGATTAGGGCAGATCACCAATGAACCTGAAATTCCAAGTCAACAGCAAGACTCTGTTAATTAAGAAGCTTTAATTATCTTAGAGCATACATTGCTATACCCACAGATAACCACGTACAGATACAGGCAGTCATACACACATATGTGTCTATTCTTTCATTTCCTCATTCATATATTGGGCACAGTGCTTATGAATCCAGAAGAGAAGGTTTCTGTGGGCAGGTGAGGGAACAAAACATTGTAACCTCATGAACAAATCTTCAGAGAGGTCAATAATGTTCACTGTGATTGTAGTACAATCTTTGAAAGAACCAATTTTGTTGGATTCTTTTCCACAAAAAGTCCCAAAAGATTTTTCTGAAGGGTTTTTCTGAGCTAAGCCTATGGTTTTTCTCATTGATATTTGCTAAGTCTTGGAGAAGCAGTTCTTTTTATTGGAAAGTTTGGTTTTCCCTTCCTTTGGTGGTCTTTTTTTTTTATCATTTTAGATATTCATCTGTTTGCATTCTCGGGATGAGCTAGGATCTTTGCTGGGTCCAGTTCCTACCCTGGTATGATATTTTGTGAAAAATTCAGATTCTTTCTCTTCCTTGGCAACTTAGTCACTTGGGGACTTCCACAGATAACTTTTACGCAGACTCGCAGACATAAACTGCACGTTGTATAGCCCCCATGTTTCCACTTTCTTCAATAGAATTAATCCAGATTTTTAACTTGCCACTTGCTTGTTCTATTAATATGATAAGCTCTTTCAAACCTACCACGATTCATTGTGGAGCTGTTAATGAGGCATTGATTTTACCATTGCGATGATTAATGCGTCAGCTCTTAAAACCTATATTTTGCAACAACTGTGCCATGTCAGCAGGAACTAGCCCTTGAGAGCACAATGGGGAAATGCAATTTCAAAGGCGCTGGGTCACAAAGATAGAAAACCTGTCTTTCAAGAAATGAAACCAGAAGGTCAGGAAGCTCAGCAGGTGAGGTGTTGGGGAATCAAGGTCAAAATGTGACCAGTAGCAGCAAGACTCACTTAAAGCTAATCATTCAATAAACCAATCATTTAGTCATTATTAAGTACCACTAGGCCTCTTAGTGACTGAAGCAGCCCTGGAAGATTATAAATTTCAGGGCAGGAGCTTATCTGCCTTGATAGAAGGAATTTCCTTACCTGGTGTTCACTGTACAAATAAAATCACAGGTTTGGTTAAAAAAAAAAAGTGCCCAGCACTGTGTTAGGTATTGGCAATACAAAAAAAAAAAGTGAAACAGTCCCTTTTCTGAAGAAGCTTCTATTCTAAACCAGAGAGCTTCTTAGGTTGGTTGAACTCTTTATATGTTTTCTGCCTAGGGTCAGATTTGGTTATAGGGTAATGACAAGTGAATGCTCCTCCTCAAGGAGTCATTAAGTAGAATCAGAAGAGCCAAGCTCTTCTTTCACAAATACTCCAGCAAGGATGATAAAAAGATAGGGTCTCTATACTGAGAAATGACAAAAGCAAATCTAAGGAAAACTATAGAAAGTGCATTTTGTCAATCCAGGTCCATGTAAAGACACAGTCAGAAGCCTGCAAGGCACTAGAGAAAGAGTCTTCACAGAATAGCCTGCCCTGGGTGTCGTGGAAGCCATCTAGGTGGGTGAGCCAGTGGTAAGCCCAGGAGGCCTTGAGCCTGAAACTGTGTACTGGAGGCAAGTCAAGGGCACCTGATACCTATACCTGTGCTGCTCTGACTCCAAACCAGGGCTTAAGGCCTGCAGGGCGATGATCAGGGGGTACCCTGGATCAGTCTGGCCCAATATGAACTGCTCTGGATAGACAGATTGCCCCCATTGCAACATGCTGGCCACCCACCACTGAGGTCCTTAGAAAATATAGTGCTCAATCCCCAGACCCTAGATAGTACAGATTCCTTTCAAAAGTGGACCCCCGTTAGAGTTGTTGACCTCTGAGTTCCCTTGCAACTTGAACGTTTAGTGATTCTTGTCCTTATAGTCCTTGGCATATTCTACCCTTTGAAACCTTGGGTAGCTAAAGCCTTGTGTGCCAGCTGCTTTACTTAAACGGCAAGTTTTAAGCAGTTTTTAAGTTTCTCATCCCAATGTTCTTTTCAGTGTTTCTCTGTTTGTATATTTGAACACGTTTTGGTTTTGATCCATTCTTTTTCCTGGCTCTGCTGTTTCTATGGCTAAACCTCCAGGGCTCTGGTTCCCTATCAATAAATAGAAATCTCTGCAATGAGACACATCCTGCTTTCTATAAATACTATGGTCCTTCAGGATCTCAACCTTGCAAGCTACCTGATAAACCCCATTGTAATTTGAGTATATTTTAGGAAAGTGGATAAGGATGGTCTCTTAAGTCCTGACCCTCAACTCTCAGCCCCAGGAAGTTTCCTCTGAAAATTATAAGGTTCCCTTTTACAATGCAGTTCAGAACCAGTAGGAAGGAGGAGAGAGCTGAGAGCAGATGCCAAGGCTTGGAGCCAGATGGCAGAATAGATCTGAGAATAAGCTTCCGTGGATTGAACACAGATGGTAGGAGAGGTGATTTATGCCAGAAGAACTTAAGAGCTGCCACTTGAGGGCATTTAGAATTCAGATTAAGTGATACAGAGGTGCTAATAAAAGATTTAACTCTACCTTGTAGTTGAGTATAAAATGAAATAGAAGAGTGGACAGAAGCAGTGGAAATGTTTGGGACAGCCCGCAGGAAGAAGAAGGATACCAAGTTTTGGATGGACTATTGACCATTTGGACCTCGGGTCTTGAACTATCATTTTAGGAGGAAAATTGATTGGTAAATCTGGAGCAGATCCAGGAGAGACCATCCATGGTGGTGAGGGAACTCTTAAGCCATATCATACAAGAATTAGTTGAAGGAACTGAGATTGTTTAGCCTGCAGAGAAGAAGGTTTCCGCAAGGGTGGGGGATAGGGGTAGGAAGAGATAGAATTACTGTTAGTCAGTCAGTCAGCAAGCATTCAATCAGCAATCAGATGATTACTCTGTGCCAGGCAGTGTGCTGGGAAATAGAGAAAGGCAAAACCATACATGGGGAAGGTAGTATGCAAACAATGATGTACATACAAGATATGTAACGTAAATGAGAAGTAAATCTCAGAGAGCAGACACTGGGGGGCTAGAAAAAGCTTCTTGCAGAAGATGAGTGTTGGAGGAAGTTAGGAGTTGAGAAAGGAGAGTAGTCTAGGCATGAGGGACAGACCAGTGACAAAAGTGCGGAATGAAGAGATGGAGAGGAAAATCCAGAAGGTCAGGGGATTGTAGAATACTTAAACAGAGTTACAGTCTAAGACGACTCAAAAGGTGAGAGGAAGGGTCTTCAAAAACAAAAGGTTTTTATTGATGATCCTGGAGACATAGGGAGCCATTGAAGTTCATTGAATAGTTGGAAGAACCCTCAGAGGCATTCTAATCCAACCTAGGATCCCTTCTAACACATCATAATGTGCCTATTAATACTCCTTCAAGTTCCAACTTTCTTCTTCTCATCAATTTTTGTGACCTACTTTTCCATTTCATTTTAGCTAAACACAGAGATGGTCATATCATCAACACTGCCATTGTCTAAATGTGTTCCATGTCTTTGTTAATGGACTCTGAAATCCTTTATGTGATCATAGTCATTGATCATTCCACCTTTCTCTCTGCTTTAAGACCTTGTATCCCATTCTGCATCCTTACCATGATGACTGCATTCAGATATTTAAAAGAACATGAGGCAGGGTACACAAATGCTTATGTACTTCAGTATTGGAAAGCTCAGCCTCGTTTTCTCTGAAGAAGAGGGGCAGACCAGCAGATTGGGCTCCCTTATTCCTTAGGGAGGGGAAGTGCTAAGCTTTCTTCAATCATGGGCTCTCCAACGATTAAAAATGTAAGATTTGGTGCATTTGGTCCCAAAGGGCACAAGTAGGCCCAATAGTAGAAGTTAAAAGGAAAGCATATTTCTGTTCAATAGAAAGAACTTGCTCAGGGTTAGAGCTGCGCCCAAATAAACATGGGCTGCTCTAGGTAGGGCAGTGAACATTCCATCACTAGGACTTGAGATCCTAACACAAGGATGAAATTGGACTCCACAGTTTGGTAGAATAGGACCTGGGGCTAGAATATGGCTCCAGAAGGGTAGGCCATAGTGAAAAAGATCAGGATGGGTTAAAAAGGAGGGATGAGGATGGGATGGAGTAGCATTTTACATTAAGAAGATAAACATGTGTGAGGAAATCTATCAATCAATCAACACACATTTATTAAATGCCTACAATACTAGGTACTAGGGATAAAAGTAGCAAGAATGAAACAATCTCTACTCACAAGGAGCTAACATTTGAATGGGGAAACAGCAGAAACGTGTAAGTGGAGAGGATGGCACTGGAAGGGTGAGGAACCTGTTAGGATTCTGAGTTTATAAGCTCATATGGGTGGGATTATGATGAGACCCTTAATAAAAAGAGAGAAATTGGAGGAGGTAGAAAATTCATAGTAATGCAATGGGAATGTCTCGGGAGGCTTCCCTTTCAGAGTAGGGGCATCTCATTGCCTGTGTTGTATGTTAGATCAACCTAAGGTAATCTGTCAGTGTATTTTAACTTTTCACTCTTCTCTTACTTTCTTATACCTTGGGGCTGCTCTGAGGTTGTTTGTAGGTCCATAGCATGGTAGATCCAGGATGCCTACTCCTTACTGGGTTTGCCTGAGAGGATCAAAATGGCTTTGAGTGAACAATAAAAGCATTTATTAAACCATATATTATGTTCCAGGCACAATGAGAGACACTAGGGATTCAACCACAAGAGAGATAACACCTATGGAGGAACAGTGGCCAGGGAAAGGAGTTTTTGTCTGGAGAGATACATGCAAGGTGAATGGAGACATTGAGTAGTCAATCATTGTATCCTTTCCTGAAGCAAAGGTAGAAATGATTTGATTTCTGCTCCCAGATCAAGAGATAGAAAGTTGGAGGAGGTTGGGAGCCAGGAGAGGTGGTACAGGAGGTGTGGTACGTGGTCTGAATGGAATGTGAAGCATGATAAGGAGTTGGCTGAATACAGCTGTATAGTTGAGTTTGTACTCATGCATTCCCCGTCAGAATGGCTCCAACCCTTGTATGGGGTTCCAGAGTTGAGTAGATAAACTCTCTTAGGGAAGGGGCATTTATTTATGTATGATTTCCCAAGGATGGCAGATCATTCTTGCTCCTTATCCTTTCAGCTCTACTTGGGCATAGCCCCCAAACAGGTTCAAATCCTGACTTTTTGACCTCTTGAAGTTCAATGATGGGTCATTTTTGCCATTGGCAGAAACAAGCATAACGAACATTGCAAAGCTGTTCTTGTGTCCTCTCGGGGATAACCAAAATGACATGGCACTCTCTATGCGTTGCCTCTGTCAGTAAAAAAAATGGGTTAGAAGCCACCACTGAGGTTTCACTGTCTGCCTTATCTTCCACTTACCTCTTTTTCTCCTCCTTTGGGATGGGGGTAGAGAGAATGTGTCCAAATGGATTATATCCAGCTGGGGTAAGTAGCTTCGATTGTTTCTCAGGAATGTAAGCAGCTGCCAGAAATGAACTTAAGTTACAGGCACAAAGAATCCCTATAGAAAAGAGAGAGAGGGAGAGAGGAAGGAAGGGAAGAAGGAATGAAAGATACAGAGAGGAATAGTGTTGGGAGGATATTGGAGAACTTGGGTAAAATTTGGGTAAATTTTACAGCAAACGAATGATTTTGCACCAATAATCATACATTTGCATAAGAGAGAACTCTTCTGGATCCCAAGCCAAGTATGAAGGTGAATCTTAGGAACAAAGGCAAGAAGAAGGTCTCAGATGTTCATACCTGTAACATCCATTCATTCAGGTGTCAATTACTGAGCATCTACTATGCGTGAAACCTTGTATTAGACATTGTGTGTGGGGGGTGGGGAGAGCATGATGAATTAGTTCAAATTTAGTGAACGTTTATTAAGTGTCCATTACATGTAAGGTGCTATTTTTAGTTTTTTCCCTAAAACCAAGTAGAACTCGCATAACAAAAGCATATCACTGTGGCTAAATGGATACTTATTACCACTTTGGGGGGAAAATGATATCTTGCTGAGTAGGATTAATGCACCCAATCAAGGAAAAGCACAGTCAATCAGCATTGCCTGACTTAGCTTCTAACTTTTTTTTTTAAATGAGGGAGAATATTTCTATTCATTTTGCTGGATGTCAATCCTTGCATTGCACAAGATTAGACTTCCTTTAAATGGTACATGATACTCTGGTGATAAACACAATCAGTTCAGGATCCTGACTGAGACACTTCCTCACGTACTGTGTTAGTATGATCATTATATGAGCAATGCCCTGACCTCTAGACATGATGCATTACTGGCCTGGTTAGTTAAGGCCGTCGCAGTGCCTTAGTGAAATTTGTGTCCATCACTTAACTTCTGGCTTAGAAGAGGCACTTTGGCTAGACTTGGGGACTTTAAGGTGAAAGATTATGACAACCACAATTAAAGGTTACTTTTGAAAATTGGCACATCACTTTTGACATAACGCAGTCAGAGCTGACCAAAAAAAAAGAAAAAGAAAGAAAAATAAAAACTAGCATTCCTACATCAGATCAAGAAGGCTTTAATATATATTGTGATACATTTATTGTCGGGGCTTTGGGAGGGTGGAATCCTGGCAGTGAGCCCGTACTGTCACAGTTGAAATTGGAGATGAGATAATGTTAACTGATACCCAAACTAGTGGCCCCAAATGGAACAGTGACATTTATGTGGAATGCATCACTGGAAGCAGTTTGATTAATGAAATGTGTATCAATGGTGAAAAGAAGTCAGGGCATGATTATATCTTATTTAGAATTGAGTGACAGTTGTTGCTTTATGATGATATCTTATGATTATATATCTAGATGACATTTTTACGGAATTCTCTCCATTTATATATATTTTAAAGGACCGTGATAATCAATGCTATTTCTTATTGATTGATGGTTTTCTTTAAAAGATAATGACTTACTATTCCTAAGGTCTTAGTGTTTGGTCCAAAAACCTGCTTCTGGAAGGTTTCCAGATTATTGTTTATTTGTGACTTAAGTATCATATGTTCACGTACAGTATTGATTTCACCATTCGCTCACTGGAATGCCAAGATAAATAATGGATAGACCTGGCCTTCCAGGAATTTATAATCTAGTAGGGGGAGATGAGAATATGTACAAATAACTTTTAATAAAATGTAGAATACAGAGGCGTATGATACAAAGTGACAAATGAAAATTCACAGGGCTCAGGAATCAGTTCCTAAGGCAGAATGTGGAGAAGAAATAGGAACTCTATGCAATGGGAATATCTCAGGAGTTTTCTCTTTCAGAGTAGGCATTTGAACCCCAAATCTATGGGGCATTTCACTGCCTCTGTTATATATTAGATGAACCTAAGTTAATTTGCCAGTATATTTTATCTTTTTATTCTTCTACTGTCTTATACCTTGGGGCTGCCCTGAGGTTCTAAGTTCTTTCCAAGGTTGCTTTGCCTTGCTTGTGTGTTTTCTGATCTAGGAACAATGACATCACAGGTCCATGGAGTAGCTACTTTGACCTTGGCAGGCACTGTGGTTAGAAGGATGGACTTGAAAGCAAGAAGTCTGGGTTCAAATCCCAACTTGGACACTTCCTAGTTTTAAAGTTTTGAGCATGTCACTTCACTCCTATAAACCTCAGCTTCCTCATCTGTAAAATGAGCATAGGAATATTTGCAATACCTACTTCCCAGGGAGGGTTGTTGTGAGAATCAGATGAGACAATTTGTAAACTTGTAGCTGTTCAAAACCTTAAGCTGCTACATTTTCTTCTTGTAATATGCAAGGCATTATGGTACAGTAGAAAGAGCACTAGCTCTGGGGTCAGAGGACCTGGATTCAAATCCTGACACTGATACCTTACTGTGTGTGTGATCTTGGTCAAGTCACAAGTCTACTGGGCATCAATTTCCTCATTGTAAAACAAGTAGGTTGTACCAGATGCCTCTGAGGTTCTTTCTACCTTAGATCTATGGTCCTATGTCATATATCTAGCAAGTTCCTATCTCTTCTCCATATTCTGCCTCTCTCTGTGACCATTGTAGCTTGGGGATTTCACTTCAACAACTGAGTAATGGCCACTAATTCATTTAACAAACATTTATTATGTGTAAGACATTGTGGTAGGAGACAGAGATAAAAAACCAAAATGAGGAATAGTAGGGAAAAACCTCCTACTAGATTTGGCCCGGGGATCTATTTTCAAATCCTGGCTCTCTCCCTCTCTGCATGACCGTGGTCTGGGTCTCAGTTTCTCATCTTTAAAATATGGAAATTAAACTAGATGACCTCTAAGTACCTCTCCAGTTCTGTGATACTAAAATCCTACTATTCAGTTCATGGTGGCATAATAGAGAACTGATCTTGAAGCCAGGAGGACCTGGCTATGAGTTGCACAAAAGATGCCAACCTGCATTGGCAGATGGATTTTCTTTACCTGGGAGTTCCCTAGACTAGTGGAAATCACAGATCCAGTTCTTATCGCCATTCCCCAGTCCTTGTAACATTTATTAAGCATCTCTCATGTTCAAGGCATTTTCCTAAGCCCTGGGGATATAGGGACAAAATTGAAAGGATCCCTGCCTTCAAGGAACTAGTGGGGAGATGATATGTACATCACATATATAGACACATGTGTATCTGAATATATATGTATTCACACAAACTAAGTGAAAGTTTGATGCATTAACAACTGGGTGAACTGGGAAAAAGACTTCATGTCATATAGTAATTAGAATTGTAATTTACAGTTCTAAACTTGGGGTCTGTAAACTGGTTATTTTTTAAAAATATTTTGATAACTTTATTTCAAAATAGTTCACTTACTTTGTAATCCTATGTATTTAATTTCATTTTATGCATTTAAAAGCATTATTCCAAGAAGGGGGACCATAGACTTCACCAAACTGCCCAACGGGCAGATGCAAAGATGGGTAAAAACTCATAATGTAATGAGTTTTGAAGGAAATAAGCAATTTGGGGAAGTGGAGGCAAGGAGGTACTGCATTCCAGGCCTGGGCTGGGGAAGCCATCTCAAAGTCATGCCATGAAGAGGTGGAGGGGCCCAAAGAATTTTACTGGGTTGGAGCTAAGGAGTGCAACACATAGAGAAGTTAATACTTCTGGGTGATGTAGCAAGGCTTCATAGAGGAGGTGGGCTCTGGCTGAGGTTTGAAGTAAGGCCAGGATCCAGAGAGGAAGAGGTGAGGAAGGAAAGGTGTATTCCTCAGCCACATGTGGTACTGGTGAATGCTTTGTGGAGAGAGGAGCAGAGAAGCTGGGCCCCAGCTTCAGAGCACATCTGTGATGCAATTCAGAATGGGGTGCCGTGGCCTGGACTGTTCCCAGAAGAGTCAGGTGAACCCTTGGGGTTTGGGATGCCATATTCATCCAGGGAGGGCCATGGGTGAAAACCATAGCCCTGGGTAGCATAATCTAATTCAGGTTCCTCACTCCTGGATGGGTCTGGACATCTTGTTTAGATGAGTTAAGATGCTGAGAAGATTTTTTTTCCTTCTCCAGAAGTAGTGCCCCTCCCTTGTCTCAAGGCTTCCTAGATTTGGAGTTGAATAGCACCTCTGAGTCCTCCAAGTGCAATCTCCCATCTTACAGGATGGGGAAACTGAGGCCCATAGAGGTGGAGTAGCTTGCCCCAGATTCCCCAGGTATTACAATATTAGAGCTGGGGTTCAAATCTAAGCCTACCTCCAAAGGCAGTGCTCATTCCACTGCATGAGCAAACATAAGGCATTGTGGATGGGCTGGGGGGGTAGGCAAATGGTGGAGCAGAGGGGGATCCAGGGGGGAGATCATTCTCTAGGGAGAAAAAGTCCTTCTCTGTGCTTGATTTTGGGGGAGAAGAATGCAACTTCTGTGCAGGAATGGTCAAAGCTGTTTAATGAATGGGACCCTTGAATCGAACATTTCAAATTTTCTTAAGGATCCTAATTGGATTAGTTGTGTAGCAAGGAAGTACTTAGTACACACGTGGACACACACAGGCCTAGCTAGCACACAAACACATGTATGCACCAAGGAGATTTTCTTAGCAGCAACCAAAAAAATTACAGACCTTGCCCAATTCCATTGCCCCCATGCTCTTCCTCCCTAGCACCAGATGCTGTGTGGAGGAGGAAGTTGAGCCGTTGATGCACTGGAGGTTTTCTTCCCACCAAGAGCTGTGGCAGCCAGGATTATACTTTTCCAGCTTTGGGGTATGTTTGGAGTTTAGAGGAGGAAACCCAGCTCAATTGCTATCTCTATCCGGGTAATGGATCTAGATTCCTTATTCCCATAATCGGGACTCTTTTAGGGGAAATGGTTTCAATTACTTATCAGCCCTGCCTGGGGTGGATGCTTCCTGCTGGGTTCACAAGGAGTTCATGTCCATCATTTTTTGAGAAACTGCTCTCCAAAGTCACAGATGCCCAAATGCCTGTCATTTGTGAGAGTGTCTGTAAGCCCAATAGTTCATTGAAGTTCAACATATAGTAGAAAGATAGGTCATAGATGGATAGATGGAGCATTTATTAAGCTCTTACTCTGTGCCAGGCTTTGTGCTAAGCACTGGGGATACAAATATAAGCAAGTCAGTCAGTCCCTGCCCTCAAAGAGCTTACAGTCTAATGGAGGGAGGAGAAAGGTGGGGAAAGACAGCAATTATTAATGCCAGGCATTGTGCTAAGCCCTTTACAAATATTATGTCATTTGATTTTCACAACAGTCCTGAGAAGTAGGTGCTATTGTGATTCCCATTTTGCAGCTGAGGAAACTGAGGCAGAATAGAGGTTAAATGACTTGGCATTGTACAGCTAATAAGTGTCTCAGGGCAGATTTGAATTCAGATCTTCTAACTCTGGGCTCAGTGCTTTATCCATTATGCCATATAAAGGGGAGCTGAAGAGGGTGGGGTAATAACAGAGGGGAAGAATGCCTGCCTGTAGGGGTAAGGTTCCTGGTGAGGAGGTAGAGGAATCTGAAGACTGAGGATTGTAGTTGAAAGAGAAATAAGCATGTCCTGGGCTCCTTATGATATACTGTTCAGGGTCAGGGACTCAGCAGTCAGAAGAGAGGGTCGGAGAGACTGGACGAAGGTTGAAGAAGTGTGAGATTTGGTGCCAGCTCTGCTAAATTACCACAGTGGGGCTTTGGAGTCCTTGCTAACCCATCTGCACCCTGTTGGCTTTCTACCCAAAGGACCTATACTGTGGCTTCCGCTCGTCTATAGACTTGTTCCAGGGATATGAATGAGGCTTTCTGAGTTTATTTCCCTCTTTCAGCCTTTGCCACCCCACAATTAGGGATTCTTTCTATGCTTTCAGGCTTCTATGAGTGTCTGGGACCCAGGCTATAGAAGTCTGCCAGATCTGTCGAGTTGTCCCTTTTGCCAACATGTGAGGTTTTTTATTTTGTTTTTGTTTTTGAAAGCTTTATTTCCTTCCTGGCCATCTTTTTCTGTCTGCCATACCATCCTGCTTACATCTGGGCCTCTTGAAATTGACCCACAACCGTGCCAACTCCTCTGAGGGGTCATTTCAGCTAAGGCTTTGATAATGTGCTAGCTAAGCAGCCACTCTGGCTCACATATCAGTTTATGACTGAAAACTCCCCATGTTGGTCCCCATCCTAAGAGCCTTCAAGCCCAGCTGGGTCAAACCACTGAGCCCCAGACATGACAGAAAAAGGGTCTGATGGTGGGCTGAGCTCTAAACCTCATTTCGTTTGGGTTGTATATTTTGGTTCAATGAATGATTCCTGACCTAGGTTTTGCCACTTCTGGTGACTCTAGTCTCAGAGCACAAGCAATGTCCTCAGCTTACTGCTGCTGTGTATAAGCAGTGTGTTTTCCCACATTCCCCCTCACAGGACTCCTTCGTTCATTCCTTGATTCAACAAGGGGTTAGTAAGTGTCTACTACATGCCAGATACTTTGATGTGTAAAACAGAAGCGGAGAAAAAATGAAGAAGTCTCTACCATGAAGGAATTTACATTCTATTGGGGGAGGGGAAGGAGGAGAGAGAGGACAACAGGTGTATACACTATGTAAAATCAAAATGAATTCAAAAAGCAAATACTAAATAACCTTGGCTTAGGGAATGGCACTAGCATCTGGGAAGAGGGGGAGCAAGAAAGACCCCATGGAAGAGGTAGCACTAGGGATGAGAGGAAGAGGCATCTGAGGTGAAGAGGGAGAACGTTCCAGGCATAGGGATCACCCACTGCAAAGGCGATGAGGTGGGAGATTCAATGCCATTTATAAGGAGCAGCAAGAAGCTGGACCATAAGAGGCACAGATTCAGCGGAAAGGAATGTCAATTCTGGAGCATGTAGAGTGTTAGAAGGGGAGTCATGAGCAGTAAGCTGGCAAGGTAGTCTGGTTTTTTTTTTGGGTGGGGGGCACTAGGCAATGGGGTTAAGTGACCTGCCCAAGGTCACACAGCTAGTGTTATGTGTCTGAGGTCAGATTTGAACTCAGGTCCTCCTGAATCCAGGGCCGGTGCTCTCTCCACTGGGCCACCTAGCTGCTCCTTGGCAAGGTGCTCTGGAGCCAGATTGTGGAGGACCTTCGGTGCCAAACAGGAGTTTGTATTTGGTCCTAGAGTCAAAAGGGGACAGAAGATTTGTGGGGGCAAGAAAAAGCTGAGCAGTTTTATTCTACTGGTATGAGAGGCTGAGCCTTTTACCTTACTGACTATACTTTTATGCTCACTGACTGGGTAGCACAAGTAGCACCTTATTATCTGCTGTCCTATTTTCTATTTGCTTCTTCAGTATTATAGTGGAAAGAGCATTGGATTTGGTATCAGAAGGCCTGGGTTCAAGTCTTGGCAGTGCTACTTACTAGCTGTGTGACCTTGAGCCCATCAGTCACTCTCTCTGAGCCTTAGCCTCTTCATCAGCAGAATGATGAGGACAATAATAACTGTCCTGCTCAGCTCAGGGATGTTGGGAAGAAAGTGCTTTACTGACAATAAAGTGCTCCGTGAAAGTGAGCTGTTTTGTGGATTTCATTTGTCTCCCCAACGAGGTGGTAAGCTTTTTGCATTTTTGGTACCCACACACACTCTGGGATCAGAGGTACTGGGTTTAATCACAGCTCTGCCACATGCTCTGTGTGACCTTGGGTCTCTGGATGCCAGCGGAATCTGGGAGGTAGCTGGAAGCAAAGCTTTTGGAACTGACTCACCTTGCTGTAGGTGCCAGAAGAATAGGTCCTTGTTGGTGGGGCTGCCAATAAACTGTTTGTGTTTGGGGCTTTTTATAGATTTCCTGATGTCATCTGCAGCTGTTTGGTCTTTTTCCAAGCGGAGGGAGCTTGTTTCCTGGGAATCACTGCTTATATCTCCAGGGATGCTTTCAAAGTTTTCCCATTATCTCTTTCAGAGACTGGGTATCCCCCAGAACCCCTTTATAGTCCTTTCCCCATGAGATCTCTCTGGATGTCACAGTCTGGAATTCACTCTTGATGTCCCTGACACCCAAGCTCACCTTTCTGCCCTGACCACTCTCTTGTCACCCAGTTCCCAGGCTCTCCTTGGGCCATGTTCCATCTATGTTGATGTTTTCAAGTTACCTACCTCATTTCCCTCCCTCAGCTCCCCCAGCCTTCTAATAGGCACAGCTTTCTCAACAAGTCTCTCATGTATTGAATCTCAGGTTCATCTTCAACTCCTCCTTTTCCCTCTCAGTGATTACCGATTGCTCTGGAAATCTAAGAACGGGGCTTAGGCTGAGTAATGTAGAAGCAGCTGCAGGGCCAACAGGAAGAGATGCTGGGGAGCTGATTCTTGTCTCACTTGCACTCAAATGGGGCCACCAGTAAGTCTGTCCTGCTTCCAGTATGACCTCGCTGCATGAAAACAAGGCTAGACTTAGATTCTGAGGTTTATATTTCTGCTCTATGACCATGGTCAAGTGACTCAAATTCTCTGAAGCTGAAGCTTACTCATCTGTAAGAGGAGAGGATTCAATTTAGTCCATTTAACAAACATTTATCAAGCACCTAGTCTGTGGAAGACACACTAGATGCTAGGGATACAAATACTTGCAAGGAACTTACATTTTTCTTGGACTAAACGTTTGGTAATGTCCCTTTTAGCTCAGATCTATGATCCTATGATTCTGGATTTGTCACTTACTGTTCATGTCACCTTATGGGCAAATTATTTAAACCCTTTGAGCCTCAACTTACTTATCTGTAAAATGGTGGTTATGAGCAAAGTATTTGGTAAACCCTAAAGTGTTATGTAAATGTGCTTTACCACTATAATTACTTCAATTATTACAATTACTTGTAATAACAATAATAAGAATGATAATCACTCTTAGCACCTTCTTTCCCCTTTTCTGCTACCTTGCCACGGTCATTGCAGAAACAGAGGGGGATTACAGAGGACCAAGGGCCATTTTGTACTCTCTTTGTATCCTGGGTTCACATGGCCAGAGAATTTGTCACCAAGTGGATGGCCTATGAGCAATGCAATCTGTTTTGGGAGAGAATACTTGCATTGATGGAACCACAGATCCATTTGAGTGTATAGTACTGAGTGTTCGTGATAATAATGAAGAGTACACTTTGACCAGAAGGCTCTTTGAAGTCTAGATCTCAATATAGCTGTGTGACCCTGAACAAGTCACTTATCACTGTTTGCCTCAGTTTCCTCATCTGTAAAATAAGCAGTAGAAGGAAATGGCAAACCACTCCAGTATCTAAGAAAACCCCAAATGGGGTCATGGAGAATTGGACACAACTGAAATGACTGAACAACAACACTTCTGGTTTCCATATCTAACTATTTTTTAAAAACTTACATAACTCTCTGTGTTCCTGCTGCCACTTAACTTTTGTGCATTGTTTAAACAGTTCATAGATGATCGAATGCCAGAGCTGGAAGCATAAAATGTTAGACATTGCAGGATCATAGAGAGGCCTTCTAGACCCAACTCTTCATTTTATAGATGAGAAAAATGAGAACCAGGGAGGTTATGTCCCATGGGTCATAAACACCCAAAGAAGGATTTGGACCCAGGTTCTCTGACTTTGGATGCAGTTCTTTTCCTGCTGTACCATGCTGCTTTCTGTCATCTAATCCAACGTATTTATTTTACAAGTGAGGAAACTGAGGCCCAGAGAAGTTAATTGACTTGTCTAAGTACACACAGCTATTTAACACCATAGTTAGAACCAGAACTTAGGTCCAGTGTTCTTCTCCACTTCTCCACTGTGTTCCATTCTAGAGAAGCTTGGGCGTGGGCAGGGATTGATGGCTCATCCGTTTTATTCATTTACAGTGGTAAAGGCATCATATCTATTATTGCCTGTTTGAATAGGAGAATTGATTACATAGTGACTGGGTAGTCTTAGAAGCTTCTTTGAGAAAAGCATTTTAAGAAATCAGAACGCGATGTTCTTAGCTAAAACTTGGATGATTCATTTCCCCCTCCCTGTATTCCTCTGAACTTTGGTCATTTTCCCTCCTCCCCCCATTTCAGCTTTCTTTTGTGTGTGGTCTTCCCTCATCAGAATGTAAGTTCCTTGAAGCAGGGGCTTTCTTTTGCCTTTCTTTGTATCTCTAGCACAGTGCCTGGCCTAACGTAGTCACTTAGTAAATGTTTATTGACAGTTGACTCAGAAATTGGGATATAGAAATTTTAGTCATTTATTTTTACTTTTTACACTTATTTGACATTTTAGTCAATTGTTTGCGTAATTCTGAATTGTTTTCCAATGTGGCCATAGTGATTCATAGCTGTACCAATAACGTACTAGTGTACCTATCTTCCCACACCTCCTCCAACATTGACTATTCTAATTTTTTGTCATCTTTGCCAATATTCAGGGTGTAGGGTTAAACCTCGGTGTTGTTTCAGTGTGCATTTTCTTGATATTAGTGTTTTGGAGTGGTCTTTCACATTTCCTCCTTTTCAGTTCTGGGCCCAGCTCATCGTCCAACTATACTATCTGTCCCAGTTATAGAAAACTGTTGGGCAGGCTCTATAAGGAGTCAATCTAAATCCATGTTGGAATCTTGGCAAAAGATGTTATGGGACTTTTGTAACTAATTCATTGTATTGATGAAGAAACTGAGACCCAGAGAGATTAAGGGATTTACCCAAAGATAAAGGAGATAAGTGGTAGAGTCCAATTAAAATCCAGATCTTCTGATTCCAAATCTGGTGCTCTTTCCACTGGGGATGGTGTTTGGGGGTGGGAAGAAAGAGAGAGAAAAAAAGGAAGGAAGGTAGGAAAGAAGAAAGGAAAGTAGAAAGATAGGAAGGAAGAAAAAAAGTAGGAAGATAAGGAAGTTAGGAAGAAAGAGAGGAAAGTAGGAAGACAGGAAGGAAGGTAGAAAAGGAGGAAGGAAGAGAAGAAGAAAGGAAGGTAAGAGAGAAGGAAGAGAGGAAACATTTATTTAGTACTTACTATGTGCCATGCATTGTGCTAGGTTGTAAGTTCCTTGAGAGCAGGGACTTTTTTTTTTTGGCATCTCCAGCACCTAATGTAGTGCCTGATCCATGGTGGGTGCTTAATAAAATGCTGGTTGATTGTCTAACCACTAGGTATAAGACATGAGAGTGTGAGACATGAGAGGGAGCATTATTTAGTAGATACTGTAATAGCCTTGGGAGACAGAAAGGGTGAGTTCAAAGCCTACCCAGTACCCACTATAACCTATGGTCATAAATTTGGACCCAGGGAGTTTACAATCCAGTTGGGGAATTTATAGTTTAGACTTTTTGGCATCTTGATTTCTTTTTATATAGTTCTCAAGTTGGAAGGAAGACCTGCCAGTGATTCCTAATTCCTTTGGAATCTGCAAGCCCAGGTGTTTGTGAGGTGCTGAAGTGGAACCAACTCTTGGGGGGGGGTGGTCCCTTTCACACCTCCCTGTTTTGATAGCTCAGACAGAGAACTTCTCTGTTCAGATGAGCTCCCTGTTCCGGCTGAAGTCTGCTTTGGTCTCTTCCAGTTTACTAAGAAGAGGCTTTTTTTCCTCTCTCTTTTTCTTTCTTTGTGTCTCCTGCTTGGTTCTGGTTTCTTGGTCTCTGCTTCAGTTCCCTCATTTATCTTTTACAGAGCCCAGCGTGGAGCGGGGGAGAAACACTGCTGTTTCTGACATGTTTAGCCTCATATTTGCTGAATGCTTCCCAGCCCTTCGTTTTTGGCTTCCTTGGTGGAAGCGTAGTGCTAATGAGGCCAAGGTTATAGGTTCAATTCCTGTGTGGGCCAGTTAGCTTTGTTCTGAGCCACGGCCAAAGGCTCAGCCAAGACATCTGGCAAAGACATAAGCTACTGGTCATAAGGGGAGCTGGGTAAGAGTGAGTTCAGGATAAATTATTACCATAATTCAAGACATCAAACCTAAAGGTGACAAGGTGTAGCAGAAAGAACACTGCCCTGTATTCAGCTTCATCATTTCCTGGTTATGTAACCCCCCCCAAGTCAGTCACTTAACTTCTCTGAGGGTCAGGTTTCCTCTCTGTAAAATTGCCTACCTTAGAATTTTAATGAAGATCGAATGAGATAATATTGAATGAGATTGAATGAGAGAATGAGTTTTTTTTAAAACAACCCTGTAAAATGCCATATATGTATGAGTCTATCTCTAGTTCGGTTCAATTTAATAACTATTTATTAAGCATCTATATAGTGCCAGGCACTATGCTAACTGCTGGGGATACAAAAAAAGAAGAAAAAGTTAGTTCCTGACATCAAGGAGCTTACACTCTAATCGGGAGGGGTGACAACATGCAAACAAATATATGCAAAGCAAGCTATATTCAGGAAAATTGGAAATAATTAACAGAGGGAAGACATTGGAATCTCTATCCATATCCATAACCATATCTGTCTCTGTTTGTCTGTCTGTCTGTCTGTCTCTCTGTCTATGTCTGTCTGTCTATCTATCTATCTATCTATCTATCTATCTATCTATCTATCTACCTATCTACCTATGTATCTATGTATCTATGTGTACATATATATGCTGTTAATATTAAATTAGTGACAGGAACCCTATAGCATCATCTTTCTAAATGAAGAGCAGTAAGTTTTTGTTATTCATTGGGCCACCATAGACTGAGAGGTAGAAGGGGCCTTAGAGGTCATTAATCCAACCCCTTCATTTTACAGATGAGAAACCTGAAGTCAAAGAAAGTAAAGGGACACCCAACATCACCCAGGTAGTAAGTGACAGAGAAGGCAGGATTTGATTCTATATCCTTTCCAGAGTTCTTTCTACTGTACCATCTGAAAGGATGTTTGAAATGATCAATTAACAAGCATTTTATGAAGCACTTAGCATGTGGCAGGCATTGTGCTAAGGGACAGGGATACAAAGAAAAGCAAAAACCATCCCTGCTCTCAAGGAGGTTTTGTTTTAATTGGGGTGGGGACCGCATGTAAATAAATAATGCACATGCAATATAAATACAGAGTAGATTAGAGGAGTGATCTTAGAGGGGAAAGTCTAGATTAACAAATGGCATTTTGATGCCATAGTGACTGGACAGAATTATCCTCTACTTTTAGCTGAAGGGGAAATTGAAATATAGATGGGTAAAGCAACACTTCCAAGATGACTCCATGATGTACAGCAGGACTAAGTGGGAATGAGGGGAAAGAAGATGGGAGCTCCTAGGGCTTGGGAGCTAATTGTACTTGGGGAACTAGAGCCCGAGGCAGGCAGCCTGACTGAGGGCAATGGGTCCTGTCTATAGCACATCTTTTTGCTTTCAGTGTAAAGGGCTTTGAGTTTGAGAATTTTTCCATATCCTGGGCACCATCCCTCTTTTCAATTGCATTCACAACCTATTTCAAAATCAGATAATAATCAGCATTGACCTCAACTTCCTGAACCAAGAAAGGCTATGGTGCTCCCTATTTGAATACACTAGGAACTGTTTGGCTACCTAAGGCTCCCTGGTACCTAAGGCACCAGCATGTATCTGCACACACATACACAATTCCTCTCCTTTCCATTCTTTTCCACCTCCACCAGAAGCTCTTCAGAGGGAACCATAAGACAGTTCCCTTAGGTTCAGTGTGCTTTGAAACTGTTTTAGGTTAGACCATTGATAAAGGAAGCTCTGTTGTTTGTCAAGAATTATTTGGAAAAAAAAAGAAAAAAAAAGAATTATTTGGGAAGTTTCACTGCACCTTGATGGGTAAGGAAGTGAATGACTTCACCAACTTTTTGTCCACACAGGGACATAGCCAGGTGAATAATAATAATAATAATAATAATAATAATAATAATAATAATAGCTAGCATTTACATAGCATCCCAAGGTTTGCAAAGTACTTCATGGGTTATCCCTAATTTGATATCCCTAATTAGTCATTTCATGTTATGGATGAGGAACCAGGCCCAGACAGGTTAAGTGATTTGTCTGTGGTCACAGAGAGAGAAATTGTTAGAGGAAGGACTTGCAGTTAGCTCTCCTTTGGAGATCAAGCATTGCTTCTCCTACCCTACCCTACCTGAGTTACTCATATTTGCATAGATTAATAGATTTTTTCATTTGGAAGTGACCTTAATTTTAAAGCCACTGACAGGGGGATTCAGAAATAGAGGTTGAGGAATGTAGACTGTGGGTGAACACCTTCCATCCTTAACCTGCTCAAAAGACATTATTTGGAGAACCAAAGAGTCCCTGTGGAAAGAGGCTGGCATTATGAAACTTATTTCATAGGGTTGGCATGAGGAAAAAGCTTGTAAATCTTAAACTACTCTAGAAATCTGAGTTTTTAAATTAAAAAGCATTATTATCTTTTTTTCACCTTTATTTCCAACTATATCTCTTTCCCTCATCTAGCTTACCAAGTCACCCCTTGTATAAAGAATAAAAAAGAAAGAGAATTTTTTTTTGCCAAAATGAATCAACTCATAAACTAAGTCAACTCATAAATTCAATATTATAAACCCTTAGTCCACCACCTGTAAGGTATGGTTTCTCATCTCTTTTCTGGGGTCAGGTTTGGTCATTGTAATTAATTATGCAGCTTTCAATTTTAGAATTTTGCTTTTATTGTTCTTTCCATTTCCACTGTTGTTACTAGTTTACCTAGTTCTGCTTACTTCACTTTGCATTAGTTCATATGTGTCTTCCTATGCTCTGCTAACTATGAGCTGTTATTATGATATCTTGATGTTGGCATCATACTGTTAAATTTTCCCCAGTCTTCTTACTCTTATAATCATGCTGAACTGTCTGCTCCTATTAGGTGCTGGATTTTCTTTCAGGCTGTTGGTCACCACCTCTACATAAAACCACAAGCATAGGATGGTTCCAGGTAGGATTCAGGCTGTGGCTGTGCTTGTCAGAAGCAGGGGTAGGAGAGTCAGGCTGAAAACCCTGGTCAGAGGTCAGCACCATGGATGGCTCCAAAGAAAACTGAAGCAAATAATGTCATTTTAAAATCTGGAAGCCATCTGATCCTACAGAAAGACTTTCCTGATCCTTTTAGCTGTTAGTATCCTCCCTCTTCCTTAAATTAGCATGTATAGGCTTTTCTCTTTACATGATCTATCTGCTACATTCCCTCCCATCAGTGGAATATAAGCCCTGTGAAGGCAGGGACTGTTTTTCATTTTGTTTTTGTATGACCAGTAAGTAATACTGCCTTGCACATAAGAGGCACTCAACAAATCCTTACTGAATTGAATTATCTACTTGAATGCATTCAAGAAGTGTACTTCCTCTTTAAAGGAGTTAGTATCTTTTAACATCTCATTCCTTGGTTCAGAAGCTGAGTTCTCTTTGGCTCAGTAGCACCTTGCTATTGATGTCTATGGGTATGTAGCATCTTTTGGGTAGATTTTCTTTCCTATGGGAGCTTCAGGCTTCTCCTTGGCTCAGTGAAGATGACATGCCTAGCAGCTTCCCCCTTTCTCTGAGTCTTCTTTCTTTGAGCTCTGTGCTCCTCTGAAACCAGAAGTAGAATTCTGGCAGAGACTTTTTGCTCAGGCTTTGACATGAGAGGGGTATGACCTCTTCTCTCTTGCTTCTACCCAGACAATTCAGTTGTTGGTAGAATAAGAAATTTAGAGTGGCTGAGGATAACTTTCAAAAAACCAAGCCAAGAAATCTGTGGTTGTAGTAGATATGGCTGCCATCATCACATTTCTGGGCTTTGCCCCAATCAAACTAGATATTTGGACAGAAACCTAGATCCCTGAGACTTGTGAATGAATACCAGACTAGTGGCCACCTTAGACACCTTCTAGAAATGTGATCTTTTGTTTGATGGGATGCTCTGATATTTAGAAATGGTAATTGTTTTTTCCAACCACTACAGTGACATTTTTCATCACTTAATAGGTTTTGGCTTACAAAGAAAGCTTTATAGAAGATGATAATTTCTTCCTAAATGCTTTGATAAGTAATTTGGGTAGCTGCCACCAAGTAAATAATGGTGCCTGGGCTGACTTAGCATTTCCCATGCGTGAGTAATTGAATGAGCACAGGAATAATAAAGGCAATTTAGTCATTTGTATTTTTATTAAAAATAACTATTAAAAGATGAGCAGACACCTTAACTATCAAAAACTATGTAGTAAACACAGGAATTCACAGCTTAGAGTGAGGCTTAAAGAAATAGAATACTTAAGTACAGCATGTTGCCTTTCTTAGACTAAGCTTGTGAATTGCTGCTTAACCAAATGTTGATTTTCCTTATGGAATGGAAGTTCCTTGAGGATAGAGAACTGCTTTGTTTCCATCTGTGTATGGCTCAGTGCTTGCACATAGTAGGGATTTACTAAGTTTGCTAGATTGAATTGAGGTACAATCTTTAACTTCCTTTCATTTTAACGGTATTTCAGGTGATTAAAAAAACACATACCTTCCCAGAGCTTCTCAGTTATTTGTTTTATGTGGGTTTTATGTAGATTTAATCTTCAGAACAGAACTTCTGGCAGCTTATCTATCATGGCAGGACCATGGAAGGTGGTAGAAGATGGAAATATAGTGGGAATCCAGGACTAAGTCGAGAAATAGATAGGAATGGATAGTTGAGGTCAGACACAGAATGAACTGAACTCGGGGAATTATTGGAAACCAGTAATCAAGATGGAGATGGGAGTCAGGAGACAGTCTGAAGTCAAGGATAGAAAGAGCACTCAGATTTCAGATGTCAAGGCAAGGAAAGTGAGCCAAAACCAGGCAAGCAAACAAGAAAGTAGAGGCACCATAAACAGAATCTTGAAACAGGCAGCTTCTGTTTTGAGCAAAAAACTTTTTGCTACACTTTTTTTAATAAGCTTCTTTTTATATTCATTATTGAGGTAGGAACCACACCAAGGGTGTGACCTTTATGAGTACTACAGGCTAGATGGAATAAGTGTACTACTACCTTTATGGCAATAGTGTGTAGGTTAATATGGCTGAACAGGAAGTATGAAGTTGGAGGTAAGAGAGAATCCTGAACATTATCAGACCTGAGGCAGCATCTTCCCTTATCGGCTTCTTAACTCTCTGAGTTTCTTTCTAGCTATATATTTCCTCTTTGGGTGATACTAGCCCTCTCTTCCATGTAGATTTCTACTTTTTTTTCCTTCCACGGCCAAAAGAGAAAAGCAAAAAGAAATATAAAAGGATGTAACATCCTTGGGTCTTTATAAAACCCCAGAATGATCCCTTTCCAATTAGGAAAAAGCTTTCTTTGGTAACCATCTTTTTGTTCCACTCTCCCTCATGGCGTTTGAGACTTGATGAAAAAATTATTTTATATTGAATTGCTTAAGATTACACGCTAACTACTCTAGTGGCTTTCAGATCATCCCCAAATTTACTTCTTAAAGGAGTTCTGTCTTTTTTCCTAATTGTTGTTTTAGAGTCAGTTTGAACAGAGCCATTTAAAAAATAGTTTCTGCAGAAGATTCCTCATAAATACTTATATTCTGTAACCATCTTTAACTCAGTGTTGCTGAACAAATCATAATTTCATAGTTTTAGAATATTGCATGAAGGAGATTATTTTCCACTTGCTTAAAATAAAGTAGCAGATAGGCCCCCTAACATAGCGTTCTGTTGGCTACTATTCCCAGGTCCATGATACTTAAGGAGTAATATTCTGTTTCAAATTATTGCTGATGAGCCCCATTTCCATTGAATTTCCCCAACCATGCCTGACTAAATCATGTGACATCATTGTAAAGCAAATCAGACATTTGCTTCAAAGAGAATGCAAGGTAAACAAAAGGGATTTAAATCAAGCAGCAAGTACTCCTACCACTCGTTTCCCCAATCTCCTTTCCCACACATCTCCCAAGGAGCAGTGGTCTCAGCTCCTGTTTAACTTGACTGGGTTGTTATCTACAACACAGCCAGAGTAGCATGTACCAAGTCATTCATAACAGGATGTTAGTTTAGCAGACACTAACCAATAGCAGTAGTGGGCTTCTCAACGTAGTATAGTGAGCTGTGGTACTTCAAGCACAGTATAATCACAGTTTTAGCAAAGATTATAGAGAAGGTGTTATTGTTTCCCCTCACGTGTAGGAACCGGGATAGCCTTATAGAGTGTCCTTTCCTGGTACAGCTACTGAATAAATAGAATGTCAGGGCTATTACCACCTGCCATTTTTCCTCCTTCTCTCGAGTTCCATAACATGTCTTGTCCCACTGAAAAATTCCTGTGATCTTTTCAAACTGGGGGCATTGGGGGTTGCTGAGCTCTGCCCAGGCTTCTGGGAGATGTAGTTACCAAGGTGAATGTAGGAAGGATATGTCTTATGATGAAGTAGAAAAGAGTGCTTGAGGCAGATGGAGCAAGCAGGACATGAGATAGGAGATAAGATGCAGGAAAGAAAAGTGATCAAAGAAGACTATGCGTTGAAGTCCCCATCACGGACTTATCTGTGTGCTTTCACAAAGCACCCTCAATTCCACAACAGCTCTTCCCCTCCCCTTTTCTATTCCCTTTGCTTATCACCTCCAGACTACCTGATATCCCAGGCATTTTGGAGCCATGTCTGCTCCTTCCATTCTCTTGTCCCCTCTCCCCTATTCCATAAAATTGTATTTAAACCATGCCTTTGACCTGACTAACTGCCTTTGCCTCCTACGGGAAGCAGGGGCCACTCTGTTGTCTTAGGGGATCAGGGCCTGTGGCCTGTGCTCTGCCTCACGGGGAGTACATCACCCCAGTAAATGCCTTTCTTTAACTTGGAGAATGTCCGAGTGAATTCTTCAGGACCCTAGAACTCACATGTCTATTCCTCATCATTTCAGGTACCACCCCAACATTCTTGGGGTCCATCCTGAACTCATCACCAATGGCTACAGAGAAGGTCTAAGTGAATTCTTTCACACCTGAACCAGCTCTCCCAACTCTAAACCTCAACGCTTAATAAGGTAGTTTTTAGGCCAAATAAGGCACTTCAATAAAGCAGTTATTAGGACAGATGTATCTCTATGTAAAATCAGGTGTTCCAATAAATTCTGAAATGCTAGAACATTCCATAGTGAAGATTTTGATAGTGGTGCTGATGGAGCATAAGCAGTGTGTTAAAGAATTATACTGCATAATCTAGTAATATTTATGATTATAAATACCAAGGACTCAGTAATGCTAAGCAGAAATTATTAGAAGCCATAGAAATTGTTGAAATAAACAGCTCTTCTTTATTGATTCCTATTAATTGTTGTGATACACATTCCCTAGACAACCCAGCTTTGCTTATTGCCATATAGAAAAATGATAGGGAAGGCCAGTGTCCTTCTGAACTTTGTATAAAGCTGTGTGTTCTGGCCTAGGTGCCTTTACTTTTTGTAACCTTAATATCTGGCTAGTTTTGGAGGGCGGTGTGTATATATCTGTGCATTCTATAATACATAGGCTGAATCTATTTTTTTGTTGTGAATGGAAGAAAATTAGATTTTCCCAAAGAAACACTGCTTGCTCCCAAAGTTGCTAACAGATTGCTTCTTAATTGAACTTGGGAGGTGAATTATATGGTGAATTAGAAAAAAGAACAACTCAGAATTTAGTGAATTGTTCCATAAAGGAAACTGTGGGATTGAATTGCAAATGCTGGATGGAAACCTTGCAGCCGGGCCCCCATGCATCACAGGCTGGTGACCTCTGCTGTGTTTCAGTGAGAGCCTCTGCAGCCAGGAGAGCATTCTTCTCAGGGCTTAAAGTGCATTCTTTCCCAGAGACCAGCTGTAAGCCTTGGTTTCTTATGCAAAAGAGATGTTTGAATAAACCCCTGTGACTAATGAAATATACAGGATCTTTGCAGGGTCTTTCTTACTGGAGAGATAATTAACTATCGATCATATAGAAATAAGAATGGACATAATGAGATCTTTTCAAACATTTTAAATCTTGCAAATACACCCAGGGGAAAACTTGAATGTATCCTTTCCCTGGCTATGTATATGTTTATATCTGTATCTGCATCTCACACCAAGGCCAGAGCTAAGGTTACATAGACCGAATAATGCCAATAATGATTGACATTTATATGGGGCTTTAAGGTTTGCAGAGAACTTTACATCCATGATCTCAGCTGATCTTTGCAACACCCATGTGAAGTAGGTACTGTTATTATCACCTCTTAATAGATGAAGCAGCTGAGCTCAGAGAAGTTAAGTAACTTGCCCCAGGATAGTAAATATATAAAGCAGGATTCAAACCCACATTGTTCTGACTCCAGATCTAGGCTCTATCCACTATTCCTGGCCTGAGGAACTCAAGTGCAGTCTGAAGCAGATTAAAATGTAATTGGGAAGTGTTTAACAAAATAAATAAAAATGCAATCCAACGTAAATAATGTTAATGTGTGGTTTTCTAAGTCAATATGCAGTGGATAAGGACCTGCTTCTAGTTGAGTTTGACACTACTGCACTATTCTGTACTGCCTCTCCATACCAAGGTATATTATGGTGAAATGAAGAGTGGTGTAGTCCTGGCACGTCCTAAGTTATATGACTGTGAGCAAATCACTGAACTTCTCTGTGCCTCAGTTTTCTCATCTGTAAAATGAGAATAGAAATAGTTGTACTACATAACTGACACGGGTGATGTTGAGAAAGTATGTCATAAAGCATGAGACATTATATGCGTGTGGGCCTTAATTATTACTTCTCTACTCAATTCCCACTCTGAAAATACCTCATTCAGGCAATAAGATAATACTTGATTACGAAGGCAATGCCAGTGGAACAAAGTTCTAATAGCTAGGAACATACTGTGTGGACCACATCTGAGGACCAGCTTAGTTATGTGACTGGTGGTGTGGTATGGTGGGCAAAGCACTGGACTAGAAGGCAGGAAAACCTGTGTTCAAGTCCAAACTCAAGCATTTATCGTTTGTATGACTATGGGCAAGTCACAACCTCCATGGGCCTCAGTTTCGTCGTCTGTTAAATAATAGCACCTATCTCATAGGGTTATTGGGCAGCACGGTGACCCAGTGAGTGGATAGAGTGCTGAGCCTGGAGTCAGCAGGATTCCTCTTCTTGAGTTCAAATCCAGCCTTAGACACTCACGAGCTTTGCGACCCTGGGCAAGTCACTTAACCCTGTTTGCCTCAGTTTCCTCATCTGTAAAATGAGAAGGAAAAAAAAAGATGGAGAAGGAAATGGCAAACACTCCAGTATCTTTGCCAAGAACACCCAAGAGTCACACACAACTGAAAAATGACTTAACTCATACAGTTATTGTGAGGGACAAAGGAGATAATACATATAAAGCCCTTGATAAGCTTTAAAGTGCTGTATGAAAGTGTTATTATTATTTATTATTATTATCTTCTCATCTTTTTTATGTAATTCGGACTAAGACAATTCACTGTCCTGCTTTTTAAAAAATATTTTACAGACCATTATACAGGTGGAGAAATAACTCTTTTTGTAGTTGAATAAAAGTCATTCGATATAAGCTCATTCTATGTAGGCTCATTGAAAGCATCCTCCATACAGCTCCAGTAGCAGATGAGACAAAGAATATGATATGTACTTCCTTCTCTTCCATAGGATTTTTATCTCCTCTGCCAGATCAATATATTCTGAAAGGTTTGGTCTATATACCTTAGAGATTAAGAGTATTTGGTATGGCAATATATATTTTAAAAAAAACAATGTTCTTAATTTTTTATGGATCAGTCATATCTAGGCAATACTAGGCAACAATCTCATCTTGGACACTTACTAGCTGTGTGACCCTATTCAATTATATAACCCCCTCAGGCCTCCAGCTCCCTCATCTATAAAATGAAGAGGTTGGACTTAGTCACTGCTAAGATCTCTTCAATTCTAGAACCATCATCCCAAGTTTCATCTGTGAAAATGATTTGGTCCCAATACAATTTATTGGTTGATTTCTCCAGAATAGTTTGCATTCTCTATGTGTAGATTGGGATTTGACACCTGTCTATCCGTGAAAGTTATAGCAAGCTTCTAATACAAAGTTTTAGCCACCAGGTCGTGTCTTGCTAGATATTCAATAAGTGCCAAATATTGATAACCTTCAGTGATGTGTTGCACTGTCTCCATTGCTTCTTTGCATGATGATGATGACGGTGATGATGATGATTGTGTTAATGGTGGTGATGCTGGTGATGATGATAATGATGGTGATTTGTAGAAAGAATCAGACTCAGAAGGGTGCCTACTAGTTGAGGAATTTCTGACCACAGCAGTTCTTAAGGGATTACTATGTCAGTGAAGCGATGAAATCAGTGAAAGTCATATTCATTTTCTTTTACCTGACATGGAGGAGTACTTTCCATTGACTATAATTTGTGAATCATCTTTTCTGGACATTTGACATGTATTTTAGCTTAATTTCTATGATTTTAGGTTGTGAATTCCTTGAGAGGAGAGATTGTTTTACTCTTCAACATGCAGGACAGTACCTGGTATATAGTAATAAGTAAACACTTGATTAATGCTTGCTTGCTTATGATCTTTTACCACAATTGATTCTTAGTGATCTTGGGAGGAGTCAGATTGTTACAGAAAACAATGAAGTTTCCAGTCATCTTTGCACTACCAGATTATCAATCAGCAAATAATTATTAATCACTTATTATGTGCCAGGCCCTGAGCTAGGTGCTGGATAATCAAAGATGGAGGTTAAATAGTCCTTACCATAATGGAGTTTACAATCTAGTCAGGGAAGACAACATGTATATACAATATATGAAGATGCAAGGAGGAGAGAGGGAGTTGAGCACTGGTCCCCAGCCAATCCACTGGGGGTTTCTTGGAGCTTCCACACCTTGGCCCAGGCCATATAATCATAGGATCGTAGACTTAAAGCTGGAAAGGACCTCAGAGACCGTCTAGGCCAACCCTCTCATTTTACAGATGAGGAAACTGAGGCTCAGGGAAGTCCCATGAGTCAGAAGCAGGATTTGAACACCAGTTCAAATGGATATGGATAACTGCCGGTCTACTTCCCTCCCCTCTGGCATTCCCAAAGGATGGGCTGGTCTGAAGTCAGTGCAAAACTGGCTTAAATACCTCAACTAAATATAGAGAGAGCCCCTGACCCCTCCTTTGTACTACCCAGCCTGGGCAGAAAGAAAACAAGAATGCAGCTCTAAGACCGCAGTGGATTGGGAAAGTGGGCAGGGAGCACATCCATGGAGCAGGAAGTCTGGCAGAGGGTCCCTGGCTGGAGTGTGGAAATCTGGCAGAGGGGACCCTAGCAGCTGCAGGGAGGACATGAGTGGCTTTGGGCTTGGCAGGCAGCTCATTTTACTGGGCAAAGGAGAAGCAAACACAACAATCCATTTCCCTCAGGACTTGATGATGCCCAATTCACCTGTTCCCAACAGAATGTTTTCAGCTTACTAGCTTTCACAGAATCCTTGCCATATTTGTCATTGCAGAGAAAGAGATTATGGGCTTATTCAGAAGGGAGGTTTGGAATAATATGCTTTATTTTTCTATCCATTTCCTTTTTACATCCAGGATGTTTGGACAAATGTTTTGGAGGATATTAGTTTGTTAACATATATTAAGCACCTCTGGCATGTAAGGTGCTGAATGTGGCACTTTTCATTTGTTGGTTATTTGAATAAAGCTTTGTATGTTTAAACACTGTCATCCCGAACAGATGATGCTGTTCTAGAGGATAGAAATGGTACCTGTTGTTTCTTTTGTCTCCCAAGGGCCTGGTTCAGTACCTCATACATAACAGATCTTCAGTAAACATGGCTAGCCTTTTAGTTGTAAGTTCCCAGAGCTTTTAGAGAACTGGATCTTTCTTGGTCTAAAGACTGGGAACGGATTTAAGCAATCACTGTGATCTGTGCTCGGTGATAACTCTCAGGTTTCTTTTGCTGACCAAGTAAGCAGGATCAGGTTTCCCATAGAAGTAGCAACTTCTCTGAGAAAGGAGGCAAAACATTGCATCCTTTCAAGCGCAATTCCTACAATCCAAAGTTCCTGATAGATTTTAGAACAGGGAGATCTATGGGTTAGAGGAAAGAACGCTCACTAGTTTTGGAGTCAGAAGACCTGGGCTCAGATCCAGACTCTGCTATTTATTACTTGTATGACCTTAGACAAGTCACTTAACCTCTCTGTGCCTCATCTAACTAGAATCCATGGTCTTTTCTATTTTTCATGCTATAGCCCCTTTGGCAGTTTGCTAAAGCCTATGGACCCCTTCTCAAGATAATGTTTTTAAATTCATAAAGGAAAATACAAAGGATTACAAAAGAAATCTATGATATTGAAATAGTTTTAAAAATATTAAAAACATAAATAAGTTAATGGAGCCCAGGTTAAGAACTCAGACTACATCATCTCTAAGGTCCCTTTTTGACCTTAGACCAAAGATATACATCTCCCACAACAAAACACTCTTGAATTAAAGAAAATCCTAAAAAGAGACATGGGGATTTGTAGTAACAAAGAAAGACTGGAAGGTGTGGGACTTGGTAGGTGGGAGCAAGTGACAGAATAGATAGATCAAAGAGCAAGCAGGTTAAGAATGAATGATGATATGTAATGTAGCAGAAAGAATACTAGACTTGGAGTTAGTTCCTATCCCTGCCACTGACTTTCTGAGGCACTGTGGATAAACTGGTGAAAATTTGTCAACTCAGCCGATCAACAGATTGTCTTCATTAAAAAAATATATATATATAAAATCTACCCTGGAATCTGTTTGGCTCGGTCAGAACCCAGTCTTTATTTAGATCTGGAATGTGTTCCCTGGTGTTTTTGTTTTACTTTGCTTCTGTTTTTACATTTTACTATATTTGGTTTTAGTCCAAATTGGAAGGGAATTCAGAGTCCACCTAGACCAGCCTATATCTGAAAAAGGCTTTCCTTGACAACGTCATCACTTTGACTCCAAAACCTCTAGTGGGGGAGAACACACCACCTCCTTTATGGATAGCTCTAAATATTGGGACGTTTGTTTTTAGCTCAAGTTAAATTTGCCTTTCTGTAAGTTCTTTCTGTTCCTAGGTCTGACCCCTGGGGCCACGCAGAGCCAGCCTCATCCCTTTTCCCTGTAACAGCCCATCACATCCTTGAAGCAAGTTATGATGTCCTTCCAGGCTAAACATCTCCAGTTCCTTTGAGTGAGCCTCATATTGCATGATGCTGGACACTTCATTCTATCGATCACTTTTCTTATGATGCTTTCCAACTTACCTGTGCCCTTCCTAATGTTGAGGGTATGTCTGAGGGGATCATGGTTAAGGTTAACTCACTGATAAGCAGGTTAACAAGACAATAGGAAAAAGTCTCTGTTGACGTTATCTCCTTATAGAAGAGATAAGCACTTTCATTTGAGACCTTCTGGTATGATGTTTTCTTGATGGGGTTTGAATTCTCCTTGCCCTGAGTACTTACTGGACCATTGGCGCCATTTTAAGGAATAAATTTGTGCCTAATTTGAGGACATTTAGGCTATACTCTTACACTAGACCTCTAAAAAAGGAGATTGAGAACATATCAGAAAGACAGAGAGCAGAAAATCTATATACAGTGACACAAACTAAGGTCCCTGAACCAGAAGCCTTCCCATATTTAAGACCCCTCTGGGGAACCATGGGACCCCGAGGTTACAACAGCTGAGTAGCTAGGAGTACTTGGGCTAACTTGCAAGGATGTGAGGAGTGGAATGACAAAGTTGGATGGAAGGAAGGAGGGATTCCTTTATGAGCACAGGAATTCTTGGACTGGAAGAATAATTCCTGGACAATGCTGAGTTTCTGGACCAAGTCTTCTCAAGGACAATTCCTAGGGTAGGGTAAATGGAGCTTTGTCCCAGAGAGCTGACAATACTTACAGTTCTTCAGCACCTAGAAACAATTGAGCTTAGTGCCTAGTTAGCAAGAATAATTAAAGTTAGAAGTTGTCTGGTGGCATCCATCAGTACCTCAGGTAATCTTTTCTTTCCCTATAATCTTTCCTGCTGCTGAACTGAATTGTTCTTTTAAAAAGTCAATTTGAGGGCGTGTTTTGTACCCTGACTGCACAAACTGCTAGTTATAGCTCTATCTGGACTCAACCAGAGCCAGAGTTAAGAAGCTTCAAGGACCAAGGTCATGAAATGGAGGATCAAACCCATACCTTGTCCTTCACTGGTGTGGTAAGCTCTGCAGAATACACAGGCTCTAACCAAGATGGTCCTATAATTCCAGATGACTGTATAGCTTCTTGGGCTAACTGGAAGGATGAGTTATTTGAATCTCTAGCAGCCTTCAGTGTTTTCCCCAGGTGTGTTTTGAGGGCTGGGTAACTTAACCCTATAGTATAAATTTAAAGGACAGTATGAGTCCCAGGGGAAGATGGAAGGGAGGAAGAAGTGTGACAATTCATGGGCTCAGGTGTGAGTTTTTCTAGCTTTGTTTTTTTTTTGGGGGGGGGTGGTGTTAAAAAAATGTTCCGTATTTGATGTATTGTTAGTCTGAGTGCTTGCTTGGGAGCCAAAGACCCTTTTTTACCTTTTCTGTAGAGATCTAGGCATAAGCTAGAGTCTTATATCCTAGGAAAAATCTTTTATGGGGGCATGAGCAAAAAGAAAGGCATTTTGATATGTCTTCAAGACTTAGCCTGGTCCATGTAAATTCAAAGGTTTAGTTCTAAACCTACAGGTTACATTAAAATGTGGTATCCAGAACTGAATATAGTCTTAGGATCAATACTTAGTCTTAAATACTATACTACCCTTAATGAAACTTAAGATTGTATTTGCTTTTTTGGCCCCAGACTGTTGACTCATATTGAACTTTCTGACCACTAAAATCCCCAGATCTTTTTCAGAAAATAGTTATATAAGCCATACTTCTCCAATTTTGTACTTTTGACATTTATTCTTTGTACCCAAGTAGAACTTTACATTCACTACTAAAAGTTTTCTTCTTATTCCAGTTTGCCCAATACTTTAGTCCCTCAAGATCTTTTTAGATTCAGATACTATCATCCACTTTGTTAGCTGTACATCCCAGTTTTAGTTTATCTGTGAATTTAATAGGCAAGTAATCTATGCACTTATCTAAGTCACTGGATAAATCTCTTAGTTCCTCTGAGTTTCCATTTCCTCCCTTGTATATGTAGATACTTATACCAACCCAAGGCTCCCAGAAGGCAGGTGTAACAGGAGGAGATTCGGTGGATCATGCCAGTGACCACGATGGCATGTAAAGGGTAGGGGGTAGGTATACAGGCAGTTGCCATAAAAAGTCAGAAGCTTTAGGGAAATCAATCTAAATCAGTCAAACTATCAATTCACTAATACTTCCTATCTCTTGGCTTCCTAACTTAGCACTTGAATCCTTATTCCACCATCAGACTTTTCTACTTGTCTCTTCACTACAAAGACATTCAAGAACCAGCTGGTGTGGTGTCTCTGATTAATGCTTTCTTCCCTCCCAATGTGAATCCTTTCATATCAGCTCCAAGTAATAATCACTTTTGACTTCTGGCACTTAAAGTTATTGATGAGTTTCTCTCTCTCAGTCCTTAAAGTATTCATTTCCCTTGGACAAAGTCATAGAATCTCAGAAGGAATGTGAGTGAAAAAATATGTTCCTAGGCCAACCCATTCCTGAAAATATAGGGTTGAATAGTCATAGCTCCTGCTAACTAAATTTCAGAGATTATGGACATTTCTTTATAGGTTTAGTGACATTTCTGATCATTCCCAATTAGTGATCTTTGTTTCATAATAATTTCATGTTAGTGTAAAGAAGTTTGGTGCCTATACATACATACATACATACATACATACATACATACATATATATATATACATACATATATATATATATATATATAAATAAACATATGTGTATATACATACATATTCTTTTTTCTTTTTTTTACCTGCTTCCTTTTCAGGTGGCCTTGGCGAACAGTTTCATGAAATCGGGCCGAATGCCACAGCCTCCAGTCATAGTACCAAGAAAGTTAAAAAGGGTAATGTGGTACCCCACCCAGACATTTGGGTATCTTTTATTTAATATCTTATCAATTGAAAAACCTATTCTGTTTTAGAACCACAGAATCCTAGAAATACAGAATTCTTTTGGCAGGAATGTGGTTAAGCCAGGCAGCCAGCAAGATACGAAGAATCTGTTAGTAGTGGATTAGGGATGGGTTGATTGTTAATCTAGACCACTCAAAGAAATAGACATTAACATGAACCAAGCCTAGCCTAGAGAGATGGCACTGAAGGCATGGTAGGTGGACAGTGACCACACATGGGCATTGCTGGGTTTTGATTTAAGGGGATGTTTCAGGCTAAAATTTCTTTTCCACCTCTTTGTCTTTGTTACAAGTGGCTGTCTGGGATGCATTACCTTCTCACCTCTGCCTGAAAGAATCCCAGGTTTCCTTCAAAGCACAGCTCAGAGGCTACCTTCTGAAATCACTCCATGGTCCATGGACCCCAAGTTAATAGCCTCTCATCTATGGGGATATGCTTACTCACTATGAAAACAAATCCATGTTCCATTTGTCAGTGCCTAAAATAATGTGAGCCCTTTCACCTTCCCTAGTATTGGTGGTGAAAAGGATACTAATTGCCACTAGCATTTCACCAAAATAAATGGCTTTTAGAGAAGGCTTTCTCATTTCTGAAGGCATTTCCCTTCTCTTCCCTGTCTATATCTCTCCTGAATAATGTGATGAAGCCTGCTTGGCTTCTCTCCTGGAAGGACAAATTCAGCCTCAAGTGGCAAGGCACATAAGTCTCACATGAAATTCTTCCTATCAAAAAAAGAATAATAATGAAAAAGAAATACCAGTTCCCCAAACCTGAGAGACATCTGATTCAATTCAGTTCAATTCAACAACATTTATTATTTAAATGACTTTTTTGTGTAAGGCACTATTCTAGGAGCTGGGGATACAAGAACCCCCCCTTCCCCTCAAGGAGCTTCTACTCTCCTTAGAAGAAGAAATAGGAGTAGATTCTTGATTCCTTATAAAGAGTTAGCAGCTCTCCCTCCCAGATCCTCATATAAACTTTCCAAGTTAATTTCTCAACAACATAACCAAATTTTAATATTGGAGGCACCTTCCACTTTTCTTAGACTCATATTTATATTCCCCAAATCACCTTTTTCAATTTTCACCATCATCATCAAAATAATTAGTTTTTTCCGGTTTTATGTAAATGTATTCAACATTTTGCCTTCTCACCTGGTGGTCACCATCTATCTCCTGCGTAGAGGCCAAAAAAAAAAATCACTGTTGTTAACATTGTTGTTTTTATCAATCGTTCAATTTTTTAATACCCTTTCCTGGAATGCAGGAAAAGCAGGACTATCTATAAATGACTTTTCTTTCCTGTTCCACGCTCACATGTTGTCCAATCTCTTATGATGTAATCTATGTATACATGATACTGGTACACTAAGGAATTGTGTTACCTGGTGCTGAAAGCTAGTTGGCCACCTCTACACAGAGAGATGACAGCTGTTCAAACAGCTGCAAAGCCAAATCACTAATGGCAACCGGAAAAGCCTGAGGCTACTGCAGCCTCTCAAAACCCCTGGATTTAGTCTAGTTATAACTGATTACCCAAATCAAGATTAGCCCAGAGCAACAGGACTTAGCCCCTCAAGAGTGAGAGATGACAGTCCTCTCACTTGAAGATCTTTCTTTCTATGTACTAGCATGCACCGAGGGACGCTGGTTTGGTTGAAAAGGATAGGTGAAAAAAAGCCAGGGAAATATCTTGATCTGTGATATATGAAGGAATGACTGAATAAGCATTTGTTAAGTGCTTTCTGTGTGCAAAGCACTGAAGATATAAACAGAAAAGTGAGACGGTATCTACTCTATAGGAACTCACATTCTAATGGGGGAAAACAACAAATACAGAGACAGTTTCATCCACCCTAGGAATTTAGAGCTCTCCGGTGTCCAGTGTACTTACTGCAAGTCAAGAGAGAGGACCCAGAGGTGCAAGACAAGTGGGGTGGGCTAGGGCGACATTTCCATCCCTCTGCTCTCTGGGCCAGTGGGCTGGGGTGAGTCTGTTTTATTTGAATTAAGGAGAAGACAAGTTGTGTTTCACTCAGACATTTCCCCTTTAGTCACAACCTTTCCTCAACCAGGACCCCCTTCCACCACCCCCATAAGAAGAGACTTCACAAGTAGGAGAAAAGATCTGAGCCTCCCGGATTCATCTTTCCCCTGCTCAGCTGCGGGTTTATTTCCTTCTATTATTCAGAGCCTGTCAGCCCTGACCATAGTGCTTTGCTGGTCCTGGCTTTCTTTGAGAGCCATAAGAAGCATCCTCGTCCTTCAGAGACACCTGGCAGTTTGAGGGATCCCTCTTGTGTGGAGTTCAGGGCTCAGCATGCAGTTTTGAGTTTATAATTGGATTAACGAAATGGAGTGTGTAACCAGCCTCCCAAATGAAGCTGTGACTATTTTGATAGCATTGGATTTCCATAACCATATTAATAAGAAGAATGCATTCTGCAGTTTTAAAGGATGTTGTCCCTGAGAACTCCCAGTGCTTAGCCATATAACAGAAATGGGCGAGCCTGGTAGAAAGGGAGCAAAGCCCCAGCTGCCCCTCAAATCCACTGGAAAAAGCTGACATTTGGGGGCCACCCCAAATTTGAACCTTTGACTAACTTCTGGCTGCTCACACCTTTGAAAAAGAGTCTTCCCTATCCCATTCCCCTGAAGCCCACCTTTCATAGCAAAGCTATTCTGTGAATGCTATGGAGATGGGAATTTGGCCAAAGCGTTTGTGAGATTTCCCCTCCCGAGTTTGTAATGGTTTATCCAGATGGCTGGACCGCTGATGTATTTATTTCCAGCCAGTAAGGGAAAGACTTTCCCTTGATACAAGACTCAGGGCCTCACCTGGGAAAGGCTGAGACCAGACCATAGTATCATTTAGGGCCCTGCTGGGACTGAGACTGGGAATGAAATGTTAACTTATGATGGCAGCTGTCGCGTGGCAGAGTTTATGGGGGTCTGGTTCAGGAGGCAGATTCATTTGGATATATTTGGGCTTGGGGTGTAGCTGGTAGACTGGATCGGTTTCTTTTTGGGATGAGTTCCTTTAGTGCCAATCCAAATGCAGAGCATTCCGAGATAATGAATAAAATTATAATGGATTCTGATTTTCGAGATAACAGTAATCCAGGAAAATCCAATAATGACATTTGCATTAGGATCTTTTCCCAGCCTAAGCAGAACGTCTGTTTAGACATATTTTTAATCTGCAAATGCTTCCTGTGCTAAGTCCTCAGGAAGTTAAATTTCTCACTGGATCGAGTGGTAAACTGTCATTCACTAACTGATCACTGGAAATTATACCCCTTGTCTTTCCCCAGTTAGACTTTGAATTTCCTCATGTTGACTAGATGGTATAAGAATTGCCCCTGTGATTTGCTGTTACATTTCTATTTTGTACTATCTTCTGAGAAACAGAGGAAGCATTGTAGGTATTATTTGGCATGTAGAAGGATTTTTCCACCCCTGATTTTCTACTGAAGAAAGAGATGCAGAGGGGGCGGAGCCAAGATGGCAGAGTGAAAGCAGTGACTTGCTTGAGCTCTCCCCCAAACCCCTCCAAATACTCATAAAAAATGGCTCTAAACAAATTCTGAAGCAGCAGAACCCACAAAAAGACAGAGTGAAACAAATTTCCAGCCCAAGGCAACCTGGATGATTGATCAGAAAGGTGTATTGAGCTGTGCTGGGAGCGCAGCACAGTGTGGTGTGGGCACGCAGGCCGCAATGAACCTGGAGCAGGCCTCAGAGGACTGAATCGTGGGCAGCTGTGGAGGTTTCCAGACTCCTCAATCCACCAATGCCAAAGACAACTTAGAAGGTCAGTGGGAAAAGTCTGTTTCTGTCGGTGCTGAGAAAGGAAGGTGGGGTTTCAGCTCCATTCCCCAAGAGCATGGCCCTGCAGAGGGCAGCTGCTTTTGGAGCTTTCAGCCCACAGACTGAGGGGGAATCCAGTGGCTGATCAGAGAGGGATAGCAGGGATGTCTTTGCCAGTGCTGAGGCAGGAATCTCTTGCTTTGCCCGTGTGTGGATCTGGGTCACAGTTCTGGGCGGCAGTGCTGGGGTGAGAAAGGAGTGCTGGCATGGTGGAGCTTGTAGTGGCTGTAGAGAGGAACCCCTCCTCACAGTTACAAGACAGAAAGGAATACTTGTGGTCACAGGCCAGGAAAGGAGTAAACACCTCACCCCTTATCATACCACCTTGAAAGAACTGAAAATTTACAGGTCCCTACAAGTATCTCTGAAAACAGCTATACAAACCCCTGAAGCTTGGGACAGTACACTCTCCACATTGGAAGCAGACTCTTACCTTAACAAAGAGTTTAAAACTCAAGTAATTGGCTGGGATCATGAGCAAGCAGTGCAAAAAGAGTCAGACTATATTATCTTACTTTGGTGAAAAAGAAGATCAAAATATACAACCAGAAGAAGACAACAAAGTCAAAGCTCCTACATCCAAAGCCTCCAAGAAAAATATGAATCAGTCCCAGGCCTTGGAAGAGCTCAAAAGGGATTTTGAGAAGCAAGTAAGGGAAGTAGAGGAAAAACTGGGAAGAGAAATGAGAGTGATGCAAGAAAATCATGGAAAACAAGTCAACAGCTTGCTAAAGGAGACCCAAAAAAATACTGAAGAAAATAACACCTTAAAAAATAGCCTAACCCAAATGGCAAAAGAGGTCCAAAAAGCCAATGAGGAGAAAAATGCCCTAAAAAGAAAAATTGGCCAAATGGAAAAGGAAGTCCAAAAGATTACTGAAGAAAATACTTCCTTAAAAATTAGAATAGAGCAATTGGAAGCTAGTGACTTTATGAGAAATCAAGACACTGTAAAACAAATCCAAAAGAATGAAAAATTAGAAAACAATGTGAAATATCTCATTGGAAAAACAACTGACCTGGAAAATAGATCCAGGAGAGAGAATTTAAAAATTATTGGACTATCTGAAAGCCATGATCAAAAAAAGAGCCTAGACATCATCTTTCAAGAAATTATCAAGGAAAACTGCCCTGATATATTAGAACCAGAGGGCAAAATAGAAATTGAAAGAATCCACAGATCTCCTCCTGAAAGAGATCCCCAAAGGAAAACTCCTAGGAATATTGTAGCCAAATTCCAGAGTTCCCAGGTCAAGGAGAAAATATTACAAGCTGCCAGAAGGAAACAATTCAAGTACTGTGGAAACACAATCAGGATAACACAAGATTTAGCAGCTTCTACATTAAAGGACCGCAGGGCATGGAATATAATATTCTGGAGAGCAAAGGAGATAGGATTACAACCAAGAATCACCTACCCAGCAAAACTGAGTATAATCCTTCAGGGGAAAAAATGGTCATTCAGTGAAATAGAGGACTTTCAAGCATTCCTGATGAAAAGACCAGAGCTAAATAGAAAATTTGACTTTCAAATACAGGACTGCAGTGGAACATGAAGAGGTAAACAGGAAAGAGAAATCATAAGAGACTTATTAAGATTGAACTGTTTACATTCCTGCATGGAAAGATGATATTTGTAACTCATGAGAACTTTGTCTGTATTAGGGTAGTTGAAGGAAAGAATTATATATATGTATATATTGATAGATAGATAGATAGAGGGCACAGGGTGAGTTGAAGATTAAGGGGTCATATCTGGAGAATAAAATTAAGGGATGAGAGAGGATGATACTCGGAGAAGAAAGGGAGAGGTAGAATGGGGTAAATTATCTCACAAAAAAAAAACAGAAAAGAAAAGTCACAGTGGAGGGGAAACAGGGGAAGGTGAGAGGGAATGAGTGAATCTTATTCTCATAGGATTTGGCTTAAGGAGAGAATAACATACACATTCAATTGGGTATGGAAATCTGTCTTACCCTACAGGAAAATAGGGGGAGAAGGGGACAAAAGAGCAGGGGGTGATAGAGAGGAGGCAGATTGGGAAAGAGGGTAATCAGAAGCAAATACTTCTGAGGAGGGACAGGGTCAAAAGAAAGAATAGAATAAATGGGAGGGCAGGATAGGATTAAGGGAAACAGAGTTAGTTTTTCACAACATGTCTACCATGGAAGTGTTTTGCATAACTGCACATGTACAACCTATATTGAGTTGCTTGCCTTTTCAATGAGGGTGGGTGGGGAGGGAGGAAAGGGAGAAAATTTGGAACTCAAAGTTTTAAAAACACATGTTTTAAAAAAATGTTTTCACATGCAACTGGGAAATAAGAAATACAGGAAATGGGGTACAGAAGTCTATCCTGCTCTACAGGAAAATAGAAGGGGAAGGGGATAAAAGAAGGGAGGGGGGAGAGATAGAAGAGAAGGCAGACCAGGGGAAGGGGTATTCAGAATGCATGCCATCTTGGGGTGAGGGGAGGGATGAGAAATTTGGAACTCAAAAACTTGTGGAAGTGAATGTTGAAAACTATAAATAAATAAATTTATATTTAAAAATAAATAAATAAATAAAAAGACCAGAAAAAAAGAAAGAGATGCAGAAAGTAGGTAGGAAATTGTTTCATATAATAGGAGAAATTAACCCACACTCAGGTCTTCCCTACTTCAACCCGAGACCTGCCACCAATCCCAGCATAATGGCCTAAATTTACTACACCAGGAATGATTTTTGAATAACCCAGTTTTAAACATAAAAGACTTCATTTTTTCTAATGCCATCAAAAAGTCTTCTTCTTGGGGCAGCTAGGTGGTGCAATGGATAGAGCTCTGGCCTTGAAGTCAGGAGGACCTGAGTTCAAATTTGGCCTCAGACACTTGATACTTACTAGTTGTGTGACCCTGGGGAAGTCACTTAACCCTGATTGCCTCACCAAAAAGAAAAAAAAAACATTAAAAAAAAGTCTTCTTCTCAGAACTGATTAGAACTATTTTAATGTCTGAATTTAGGTGAGTGTTAGGAGACACTTCCCTTTTATCAGAGGCTAAGTATTTCAGGAAGTGGAATTGCTTTTGGTGTTTTGGGAGGTAGAGGATCAGCCATGGGAAGTACTCACATTATTTTCTTACAAGTGTTGATTTTAGCTCGTTAATGAGAAGGCTCAAGAGCTGAGGTGACTATCTACAATGAACATTCATTAGGTGAGTCACGAAGGTGGTGCTGGTCTCTCCTAGAGATAGGGATACCTAGTCATTCTAAGCATCTTCATGGGTGGCAGTGGTAACATTGGGGCTGTCTTTAAATGCCTACAACTGAAATGATGAGACTGTCTTGCAGGTGGCAGGCAGAATTCCATGCTTCCAGGGAGACTGAAGAAAAAGGGCCCAAAGGCTGCTCCCGGTAGACCTGTGGAGTCTTCGCCACGAGTCCGCAGGGCCACAACATCAAGGGCTGAGAGGATCTGGCCCGGAGGGGTGATCCCCTATGTCATTGGAGGAAATTTCACAGGTCAGTTGTTGTAAGAAGAGATGTGAATGTGGGGCTAGTGCTGGGATTGTAGCTTAGACTGATCCAGATAATAAGAAGCTGAGCTTATTCTTAGCAGGCTGAAGGATCTTCTGACATCTTTGGTGTAGGGCTGGGTACCATAACTTCTAAGGGATCAGTGGACAGATGTCAGGGGATCTGTAAACTTGGATGGGGAAGAAAAAATTACATCTGTATTTTCACTCATGTCTAACTGAAATTTAGCCTTTCCAGTGGACAGAATATTGGACTTGGTATTAGGAAGACTTGAGTTTGAATCCTGCCTCTAACACTTATTGGCTGTGTGTCCCCAGCCAAGTCCCTTAACCTCCCTCTGTGTCACTTTCCTCATCTGAAAAATAGGGGTAATAATTGTACCTGTCCCATAGGGTAGTTGTGAAGATCAAATAACCATGACCCAGAAAAGACTGGTCCAATGGAAAAAATGCTCCCTGGAGCCTGGAGACCGTGGTGCACATCCCACCCATGTTCATTCTTGGCCGAATAACCATGGGCAATCTAATTAGCCTTCATGAATCTCAGTTTCCTCATCTATGAAATAGTGATAGTAGTTGTACTACCTTCCTTATATTGCATGTAAATGCTTTGTCACCTTGAAAGAGCTATATAAACATGTGTTTAGAAATTCTCATTATTCCTCATGTAGAATGACCAAGAACTAGGACCAAGGAGCTAGACTAACTGTAGCTAACCAGTATAATAATACTTCAAGGTTCCTTGATTGGGCTGCTGTTTCTACTGTTACAGATTATGGCTTCACAGGGACCTAGTAGAGTTGCCATGACCAAAAATTCTATCACCCTGAGACTGACCTATTGATGTACCTCCTCGAACTCAGTAAAGTCAGTCCTTGGACAGCAGATAGACTCCATCTCTAGGTTTGTGCTCCAGGTGGACCTGCCAGAACGTTGACTGCACCTCTGGAGCCTTTGAGAATCCAGGGTCATCTTCACTGTGAGCCATTATTAGAGAAGGATTTTAAGGCAGTGATTGACCATATCCTCGGTCATTTCTGTAGAATGTTGACTGTCTCTAGCAGGATCGGGGTTGGAGCTAGTAGGGACCTCAGAGATCATTTAATCCACCCCCTTCCCTCATTTTATCAATGAGGGAACCAAGGATGAAAGGGCTGCTCTGACTTGATCAAGGTCACATGCGTCATGACAAAGACAAGCAGGAGTCAGATTGAGTTCTTGGGACTCCAAGTTCAACCTTGTCTCCTCTTGTACTGTGCTGCCTCTGGGTTATGTCACCTTCTTGACATTGCATAGGTGTGAACCCAGGATATCTGACTTCAAATCCAGCATTTCTTTCACTGAACCGTGTCAAAAGTCAATTCCATTTCAGGATGACCACTTCTAGGCGCATGCTGTCCCTTTGGAAAGGGCCACAAGGATTTTGTTGAAGTGAGAGTCTAACACTGGACTTTCAGGATACCTTTATATGTGAGAGAAGGGAACAAGCATTTATTTTTTTAATATATATATTTTTTGAATTATCAACAATCACTTTCATAGGCTTTTGAGTTGTAAATTTTTCTACTCCTCCCTTTCTACCTCCCTCCCCGTGATGGCAAGCAATCTTATATAGGCTATACATATACATTCCTATTAAACATATTTTCACATAAGGGATGTTGTAAGTAAGAATTAGAACTAATAGAAGGTACCATCAGAAAGAGGAAACAAAACACAACAGAAGAGAAAAAATAGCAAATAGTATGCTGCAATCTGCATTCAAATTCCATAGTTCTTTCTTTGGATGTGGATAGCATTTTCCATCATGAGGCCTTTGGAGATGTCTCAGATCCTTGCATTGCTGAGAAGAGCTAAGTCTATCAAAGTTAGTCATCACACAGCATGTCTGTTATTGTGTAGAGTGTTCTCCTGGTTCTGCTCACTTCACTCAGCATCAAACCATACAAGTCTTTCCAGATTTTTCTGAAGTCGGCCTGTTCATCATTTCTTATAACACAATAGTATAGTATTCCATTACATTCATATATCACATTCACAGTTATGATTACTATCTGTGTCTTTCCCTCCATCCTTTCCCCCCCATTTATGCTTTTCTTTCTCCTTTCTCCTCCTCCCTAATGTTTTGCTTTTGACCACCGCCTCCCTCAGTCCCACCTCCCTTCTATCAGCCCCTCCCTTTTCTTCCCCTTTGCCCTTCCTACTACCTATAGGGCATGTTAGATTTCTATTCCTAACTGATTATGTTATTCCCTTCTTGAGCCAAATCTGATGAGAGTAAGGTTTAGACAATGCTCATCTCCCTCCTTTCTTTCCCTCTGCTGTAATAGGTTTTTGTGCCTTTTCCTGTAATATAATTTACCCTGAACAAGCATTTATTAAGCACCTACTATGTGCCCAGCACAAATATAATCTCATCTGATCCCACAACTACCCTGGGACATAGGTGCTATTATGATTCTCATTTTACAATTGAGGAAATTGAGGCAAATGGGAGTTAAGTGACTTGCTTAGAGTCGCACAGCTAGTAAGTGTCTGAGGCAGGATTTGAATTCCGGACTTCCTGCATCCAGATCCAGTTCTTTATCCACTCCTGTTTCTTAGTCCATCAAAGGTTCTTACCAGTTTATAGGCCACCTAGATTTGGACTTCATATAAAAAACATTTTCTAACAGTCCAAAAGTGGGATCAGCTGCTTAGGCAATAGGCTTTCCCGTTCTAGAAGTCTTCACACAAAGGATGGATGATGACAGTGGGAGGATATTCTAGAAGGGGCTCTTGATCAGGTACAAGCTGGACTAGAATGACCTCTGAGGCTTCTTCCAGCTCTTAAGATTGAGCGATTCTGAACACTGTCTTTTGTGTCTACCAGCTCAGCATCTGAAGGGTTTTCCTATCTCAAAATGTGCCTTGTCTCCACAGTTTTGACATTCAATTCAATTCAGTAAACATTTATTAAACACCTACTATGTGCCCAGCATTGTGCTAAGTCCTGGGAATACAAAAACAGGGAAAAGACATTTGTTACCTTTTTAGGAGCTTACAATCTAATGTTAATTGGATAACTAAAAAGGAAATCCATTGAATTATGGATCTAGAACTGAAAGGGGGCCTTAGAAACCATCTGATCCAAGCCCCCTTCATTTTACAAATGAGGAAACTGAAATCCATGGAAGTAAGGGGATTGGTCCTAAGTCATGATTTGAACTTAGGTCTTCTGACTCCAAATCCAGTGACCTTTCCATTATATACTCCCTTTCTCTCAGATTCCTCACCTTCAGGATGAAGGAGGTGGACTAAAGGCTCTTAAGGACCCTTCGCAGGTCATCATTCTGTCATTCTTCATGCACTGTTTTCCCCTCTATCAAATGAGATCAGTGAACCTGCTCACTCTTCCAGCCTGCCCTATTAATAAAATGGCACACGATTGGGGCATCTTTGGAAATTAGATTACCCATTATCATCCTCATCCCCATCCTCATCATCACTACTCACATGTATATAGAACTTCAAGGTTTACAGAATGGTTCTGTCACAGTGACCCTATTCGATACTGCAAGTATTATTATTACCATTTTATAGAAGTGGAAACTGAGGCTTAGAGAGCATAAAGGAATCCTCTGTGGCCTCACAGCTAATAAATGGCAAAGCCCAGGCTCAGACTCTGGTCTCTTGATTTCAGAGCTATCATGTTCTCCACTAAATTATTTTTCCCACTAAACCATGTTATCACCACTCTCATTGAAACTTTGAGCTGGAACGGACCTTTGGGGGTTATTTGGAACCCTCCTGAGAGTGATCTAAAAAGAGCTTTGTTGAAAGGCCCTGGTTTTGTGTTTTAACTGTGTCTTTTCAGCATCTGGAGTGCTTTCCTGTCCCAGGAAGTGGCGTGTCATCATGGCTACTAACCTATTCACACATATGGTGTTTGGGAGCATTTTGTGTTTTAGGGACTTTTAGCATCCCTCATCTAGGTTAACACCCCTCCCCAAATGGAAAGAAAACAAATAATTGAGACAGTACTAAGATTTGTTCTATAAATTTATTTTTGTACCAATGAACTGATGTCCCAATTTTCAATTTTTGAATAATAATACTAAGAAAAACTAGCACTTACATTTGGTTTGCAAAATGGTTTGGTGTTTTAACTGTCTTTGGTTTATATATAGCATATCATTTGATATGAGAGTATCATCATACATGATGCAATGATATAATACATATATAATGGCATGTCATTAAATTTATATATGTATGCATCATGTTATAACATGATATATTATATGATTGAATATAATGTGAGTTAGTTACTACATGTATCAATACTCCCAGTTTTTCAAATGAGGAAAGTAAGACTCAGAAATATGAAGGCCTTTGCGTTTAATCACTACCTAGCAAGTATCAGAGACAGGATGTGCACCCACATCTTTTCTGGCCCCCAAACCAGTACTTTATCCAGCCCTCCATGCTGCCTTTCTGAATAGCCAGCTCCTGTCACCCTCTGCTTTCCTTCTTTTGCACCTCCAAATAGCTCCTGCTCATTCTCTAGAGCCTTCAGGTTGATGTCAGTTAACAGACAAGGCTTTCTTAAGTGCTGCATTGCCTCTCTAACAGAGTAGCAATCGCTGCCCTTTGTGAGATTCTTGTCTAAATGAATACATTAAAAGCCTGAGAAGCTAGATTTAGAGAGGATGTGAATACAGTCTTTTCTTGGGACATTTCATGACTTTTCAGTTCTGGAGTCTTTAGAAAAGCAAAGGAAACCCAAAGTTTTAAAAACAAAAGTTAAAAAGAAATAAGAAAAAAAGCAAAGGAACCAGAAATAAGTGTTATTGATTTTATTCAAGTGGTGTATCCAGAGCTCCTTGGACTCTTAAGATTTTCCTTAAGGCATCACCCTCAAAAAAATTCTCCTATGCTTTTATATAAAGTGGGGGAGGAGAACCAAGGTGTAACCCTTTAGTCTTCTAAGACTAAGTTTGCCTAAGGGCACCAGTAAAGTGGGGATACATCTGTCCCACTCCTAATGGTACCAGTATTGGGCAGGTGACGTACTTCCTCCTCCCAGAGTAAACTACCACTAAAAGGGAGTGAGCCCCAGCACATGACCCTGAGGATTCAGTTCCCTGCCCCCTCCTGGGGCCCTTTCCCCAACTATTGCACTGGTACGACACTCTGGGCCACTGGTCCACCAGCACATAGCCCTGAAGACCTGTAACACATAGGCTGCCCAGGATCAGGGCCCAGGAAGTTCATACTGACTTTGGGGGGGGGGTGGATTCTCAGGCTCTATTTCTATGCCCTCCCCTCAAATCAATTTGTCTCAGGTGCCAAAATCTTCAGGTATAGTTCTGCATGTTGGAATAAAATTTGAAATGATCTGTTAGAAATATCATTTTCATTATCAATGGAAGTTGAGAGAGCATAAACCTCTTTGAAAACTCTCTTTCCCTCATCATTTTCTTTAAAGTTAACCTCGGGCAAATTACTTAACCTCTTTGGGTTACATAAAGTCTCTTCCAGCTTTGAAATTTTGTCTGTTTGGGTAAGTGTATGGCTATGTTTAATCCATAAAACCCTTACAGGTTTGTAAATTCAGGAAAGTCTATCAATCAATAAACATTTATTAGGTGCCTACCATGTGCTAGGCATGAGTGCTAAGTGCTGGGGATACAAAAAAAGGCAAAAGACAGTCCCTGCCCTCAGGGAGTTTACTATCTAATGGTGTTAAATTTTGATCGAAGAATGTTGTCTTTTATGGAGTAACAATAGCATATGGTGACTCCTCGGGAAATGGGCTCAAGAATCATTTTAGGCAAGGTTACATTAGTATGCCTGTAGAATAAAATAGGATGAACTGGATTCAGACGCATGAACAAGGTAACAAATGAATGAGTGTTGGTGTTCTATTATTGTTTTAGGGAGCCAACGGGCCATTTTTAAGCAAGCCATGAGACATTGGGAGAAACACACCTGTGTGACCTTTATAGAGAGAACAGATGAGGAAAGTTTCATTGTGTTCAGTTACAGAACGTGTGGGTAAGTAAGAGAAACCAAGAAATCTAGCTTCATTTTTACAACCAAAAATTCTTAACGAACTGCAGTATATGAAAGTTTACCATTCTCTTTGTCAACATACCCACTCACTTGTCAAAGTCTCTCTTGAAATGCAGCACTTGGATTTAAACACAGAATTCTAGATGTTGTTCTCGTTATCTGAACATTCTAAGATTCTGTGATCCTAGATGAGCAGTAACCCAGTAGATTAGATCCTCCGTTGAGGGATGACTGGCTCACCTGGAGGGGGATATAATAAATGTGTTAGGCATTCAGTCTTTCCTGTCCATGATAGAAGTCACAGATGAGAACTCTATTTCTACCTGCTATCTGGGCATTTTGGGTCCATGTGTATTTGGGGAATGGTGAAGAAGGGGCATTTGGGTGCCATAGTTCTCAAGTAAATGGTGAAGAAAGACGTATGGGTTTGAAAGGGGAGAAAACAACATATAGAGAGACTGTGGGCAGCTTGGAGCCCTGGAGTGCTCATTTCCAGCTTAAATGTGTAGTCTTCTCCTGTGTACTTAAACAAATGGTTCACTGCCCTAACATCTATCCCTCTTCCCCCCGTCCCCCCCAAAACCCAACCCAACAACAATCCAGCATCCCTTTAAGCAGGTGTTTTAACTGCCAAACACCATTTCTAGCTCTTGGGTTTGGAGTCAATTCAACTCCAGAAATACCACATGTACCACTAGAAGATTCTCAGTTGAAAGAGCAGCTTATGAATAAAGGAAAACATTATGTATGTGTATGTATTCCACATGTAAACATACACACATATAATGTATATATACATTATGTATTATGTTTATATCTAAAATATTATATGTAATGTATATATAAAATACTATATGATATAATACACACACACACATATATATACATAAAAATAAATTCCCTGTAGCCAGAAAGTGGTATTCCCTTATTGTTATTGTCAAACATTAGATGAATTCTGATGTGTCTGGTGCTGTTTTTGGTCATTAAAGCCAGATGGAGGGGCTGTGCCCCATTAGGAAAAAAAGTGGGAAGAGGGATGGCAGTGATTCCTTATTTGAGAAGGGAATCGGTGGTCCTCCTTTTGACCTACTCCTTCTCTGTTCTGAATATCTCTAAGTGCCCTTCTTGGGTCTTGCACCCTTCTCTCTCTCTCTCCCTGACCTGGACTTTTTTCCCCTGATTGTTTCAGGTGCTGTTCCTATGTTGGGCGCCGAGGTGGAGGCCCTCAGGCTATATCAATTGGGAAGAATTGTGATAAGTTTGGTATTGTGGCTCATGAACTTGGCCATGTGGTTGGGTTCTGGCATGAACACACTCGGCCTGACCGAGACCAGCATGTAACTATCATCAGAGAAAATATCCAGCAAGGTAAGGAAACTTTGCTTTCAAGCACTATCTGATGGGTGGGAAGTGCCATGTTAATCAAGAAAATGAAGTGGGTGGCTTAACAAAGCCAATGAGGAACTTACCCTCATTCTGGGGAGCATTCATCATAGTGGTGGTGAGACATGCAGTGTCCTCTCAGGAGCCCTTTCCAAGAGAAGTTATGTCCCAATTTTGTCGTTTATAACCAAAGAGAAGATGACTTTCTCTGTTTTAAGAGACAATGGATTTGCCTAAAGAAACATCCTCCCCCAGATTCCCAGCTGTCAAGATGATGGATTCACGTCTCATTACTAGTTACATTTCAAAGTTTGGACCTCATCCAATAGATCTGTTTTTTGCCCCTCCATCATGACCGTGTTTCTGGTTTGGACAACATATCTTTAAAAATCCTACATGTAGCTAAATCGCTCTTTTTCCTGGGTCCAGGCCTGTGATTTCATCACGTAGAGATCTTTAGGTGAGGAAATTAATTCAAACTATGCAGATTGGCAACTGATCTGCAAGCTATGGTTTTAATTTGCCCACAGGGCACTGAGAGATAAAATTACTTGTCCAGAGTCACACACCCAATATGTGTTGTAGGCTGTATTTGAATCCAAGTTATCCTGATTCCAAGGCTGGCCTGGTATTCACTACGCTGGGCTGCCTCTTAGCTAAAACACCTGTATAGGCCATTATAGTATCCACAAAGTAGGAACAGGTTAAATATTTCCAAGAGGGCTTTATCTGAGTGGCCAAGACAGAGAAACTTGTACATCAAAATCATGGAGAAATACATCAATTTAGCTTACTTTTTTTTCTTATGGGGAATGTTTCTTTGAATGTATGATAGTCAAAGGGATATAAATAATATATATTGAATGATGGTATGTATAATGACAATATATTACACATAAGTCAAATATAGTATATAATGATAGAATTGCTATGAAAAAAGCTTCTGTTCAATATATTTGCAACTCTCCAGGAGCTTGATTTATCTTTTCGTGGATTTTTCTCTTGCTTCCATTTGTGTGATTGATGCCTTTTTCTTTATATGCTATTTAGGCCCAGCTGATTAAACCCAATCAGTCTCATCACTTTTCAGCTGAAGAATTTAGAGTGATCTTGAGTTTAGAGAGGAGCGAGATGGAAGAATCTGTGCTTTTCTTTCCTGTTTAAAATCTCAGACTTATTTAAACACACACACACACACACACACACACACACACACACCCACCTCAGGTGTATGGTGTGGGCTTAATATGAACCAGGAAGATGATTTTTCTGCCCAATTTTATCTCTCCTCTTTTTATCCTCCAATTTTGCCCTTCCTTAATGACATCTTTGCTTTCCCACGGACCCTAATAGTGTGTATTGTGTCTCAGGTCAGGAGTACAACTTCCTAAAAATGGAAGCTGGGGAGGTGAATTCGCTGGGAGAGACGTACGACTTTGACAGTATCATGCACTATGCCCGGAACACATTCTCAAGGTTGGAAGCGAAGGTTCTGACTGCTCAGTTCTTTATTGTGCCTCTGGCAGGCTGGGTTAGGATTCTTAGTGATTTCCCAAGGGGGTTGTGGTGGGTATCACAGAGTGTACAGGTGCCTCTGTCCTGGATGCTCAGCACCCTCTGGCTTGCAGTGAAATATAATCTAATCAGGAGTCTGCTAATAAGATTTAACCCCATTGTGAGAGCCACTGTTCCATTATCGCTTAATGTCACAACTAGCAAACCGGAAAATGGAAATGATCAAGAGCTTCTGTTTAAAATTTCCAGTGAGTGAGTGGGGGTTGGGGATGGTGGTGAAGGTGGGGGAGGAAGCCTATGGAGGAGTGTCCTTTGCTTTTAACCAGGGCAGCAGTTAACAGCCCTCCTGGAGAAATTAGGTTTGTTTCAGAGTTCAAAGGATTTCAGAACCAGGTAGGAGGGACCTTCAAGGCTGCAGGATCAAAGATTTAAAGCTAGAAAGGACCTTAGAGATCATCTAGGCCAGCCTCCCCAGAGAGAAGTAAAATGATTTGCTCTACGATTACATGGCTAAGAAATGCCCGAGCCAGGAACTGACCCCATGTCTTCTGCCTCCAAACCTAGCAGCATTCTCTCCACTGTAGCAAGCTATGTGTCTTATTTTACCGATGATAAGACTGAGGCCCAGAGAAGTAACATGACTTGTCCAAGGTCACACAGTAGCAGAACTAGGACAAGAACCCACATTTCCCTGACTTCTAGTCACTTTGAGCTACAAGGCTTTCCTTGCTCTCAGATGTATAAGAGCTTCTTACGCCCTAGTCAAAGACTTGAAAGGAAACAAAAGAAAATAAAGCAGTCCTTCTCTTGGACCCTCTTTTCAATTCCTATCTATCTTTGGAATTTATGTAAGAGAAAAAATGTTTGAAAAAATTGCACTACATCCCTCATCCCCCATTAGAACGTAAGGTCCTTGCCAGTAGGGACTGTTTCTTTGTAATTGCATTCTAGCATGCCTAGCACAGTGCCTGGCAACTAGTAGGTTCTTAATAAATGCCTGTTAATTGATTGATCCTGTTGGGCAGGGGTACTGAGACTGGCCAGTGTGGTGGTGTTGGAGGTGGGGAGTGGAATGTAACAGGGACACAAATGACTAGAATACAAGGTGGACTGTGAGAAGTGCTTCAGAGAGGTTCAGGTAAGGTGCTATTTAAAAAAAGATTTGAGGAGGACAGGATCACTTTCAGTGGGGTTGGGGGGTCACTAGGGAAGGCTCCATATTCTCACATTAATATTATAAAAAATGGACAATTTTGAAGACCTTTAAAATCTGATGAATGAAATGAGCAGAAGCAGGGGACCAATTCAGATGAGACAATCGTGTAAAGCCCAATGACTATGAAAATTCTAAGAACTGTGACCAATACAGTGACTCTCCATGATCCCAGAGGACAGATGATGAAACATAGCATCCCCTTTCTGACCAAGAAGTGATGGATTTAGGGCGCAGACATACATGTGTGTTGTTGTTCTTCAGTCGTTTTAGTCATATATGCCTCTTTGTGACCCATTTGGGGCTTTCTTGGCAGAGATTTTGGAGGGGTTTGCTATTTCCTTCTCCAGATCATTTTATAGAAGGAAAACTGAGGCAAACAGGGTTAAGTGACTTGCCTAGGGTCATGCAGTTAGTGAGTTGTCAGAGGTCAGATTTGAACTCAGGAAGATGAATATTCCTGACTCCAGGCCCAGTACTCTATGCATTATGCCACCTGGCTGTTCTCACATATGTATGTGGGTATATGTACATGTACATGTAGATGTACATGTAGTTGTGTGTCTATATGTAGATGCAATGTATATATGTATGCATATGCACATGTATTTGCATACAGCCAATGAGGAGTTTTGTCTTGCTTAATTGTGCATATCTGTTACAAGGAATTTTTAAAAAATCTCTTTTTTCCCCCAATGGATGGGAAGTGGAAGAGGAAATAGATTTCTGTTAATTAAAAACAAATAAAATAGGTAATATGGGTGAGATCACTGTATTAGTTTTGCTTAATTGTTTCACTTCATTCCAAAAGACCTCTCATGGAGTGAGAACAAATTTATGTTTGTTCTGTAAATGTTTGTGATGTAAAAACAAAGCATATCAACAAAACTTTATTTTTAAAGGAAGCATTCATGGAGATAATGTCCCTGGAGGTGAGCCATTTCAGCCTCAATTTTTTTCTTTTGCAAATGAAAGTTGCACCAAGTGGTTTTAAAGTTCCTTCCAGCTCTCTAGTGCTGTGAGTTGGCTTTCTGTGAAACGCAGTGAGAGTTTTAGGTTCCATGGGGAGGCTCAAGCTTGAGGGCTAGTACAAGGGTCTAGCACGCTTGATCTCAGGGGCAGTTTGCAGGATCCTGGGCTTTGCTGCCTCTGAGCTGTAAGTGGGTCAAACAGGATGTGTTCAGTATCAGGGACTGAGATGACCCATGGATTCTGGAAATGATACAGGAGGCAGGCTTCCTATTGGATCTGACTTTATCACATCTGATCCCAATTTAGAGTTCTGAATCAACAAGCCAAGCCTTGGTGTCAGCATGGGATGAGTTCACTACAAAGGTAGGACCACAGGAGTTAGGCCTAGAAGGGGGACTTCAGAGATCATCTAGTCTAACCCCTCATCCTTTTACAGATGAGGAAACTGAGACATAGACACATGAATTGACCGGCTCAAGGTCAAGCAGGGGATAAGTAGCAGAGCTGGAGTGTGAGCCCAGGTAGTCTGTCTGAGAATCCAGTACTCTTTAACAGTTCACAGCTGCTGCTTGGGCATTATAGCCCATTGCTGAGCTGACCCCCTGAGAAATGCCTGTTACTGGAGGAATCATGGGGAGGAATGGAATTCAAGCATGCAGTCGATTTCACTAAGTACTGAAGCCCTGGGATACAGTGTGGGTGTATTCTGTGATGAGCAAACATTGAATAGATCTTTGGAACTGAAGTACCTTCCGAGTGCCTCAAATCAAGGCTAAAGCAAAGCAGTGAGCTTCATCTCCAAGTTCAGTTCCTCCCCCTCTCCCCGCCCCCCCAGCCTTCAGGCTTCTGCAGGCTTTCAGAAAATGGACCTAGCAGGTGAACAGAGCTGAAAGGGACCTCCAAGGCCATCTCTTCCAGCCCCCTCATTTTACTGATGATGAAACAGACACACAGTGATTCACTTAAGCTCATAAGGCTAGTAAGGTGCCAGAGGTGGGCCTTATGTACATTAAGAGAGATAGAGATGTATAGTGGAAAAGCACAAGATTTGCAATTAGAAGGCCAGGGTTCATATTTCAGCTTCTCATTAACTGCGTGAGGTTGAGAGTCAGTGTGCTAGAGTAGAAAGAAAAATGGGTTTGGGGTCAAAAGACCCAAGTTTGATTGATGAATTTTTTTTGGGCTCCAACAGCTTATAAAAAGCATTTACTAAGGTATTGACACTTAGTATATGTATGACCTTAGGTAAAACACTCTTTGGGACTCAGTCTCATCATCTGTAAGATGAGGGGGTTGTACTCTATCTAAGACCCCTGACAGCTCTAAATCTAGGATGCTGTAATCACTAAACCTCATTGAGTTTCAATTTCCTCATTTATAAGAAGGGCATTTTTTTTAACATTTGCCTCATCTGTAAAATGGGGGTAATAATTCTTTCACTACATGCTTCATAGAATTGCACAGAGTTGATGAGACCCTATACAAGTGTTGGCCAAAGTCTTATTCATGGGCATCCTACTTATGTATGTTTTTATAAACTCCTTGCCAGTAGGTATTGTATCATTCTTCGTGTCTCTAATGCCCAGAATAGTGTCTGGCACATAGCTGGGGCCTCATAAATGCTTACCAATTAATGACTGATTATATAAAGGAAGTGACCCTGGGCTCTCATAAAGGCTGTCCCAGCCAATGACATAGCGTAAGCTTAGCTGGGTCCTGTCAAACTTAGAAGCCTTCCAGCAGAGGCACAAGAATGGACAAACGTGTCTGCCATCTGAAGACCAGCCTCACTCCACTCAGAGAGACTCCTCACTAGAGCGCTGACACCAGGTGATGGATTTTTTTTTGGCCCCAGCAGCTTATAAAGGCCATCTGTTAAAGCATTGAGCTGTGGTGCTCTGCATCAGTGGAGGGAGTACCCTCTGTGATGAAACCATGTAGCCTTGGCATATTGAATAGATATTTCAGTATGATTTTTAGCACCTTCAGCGGCTTTGCTAGATGGGTTTTAAATGACCTTGTTTACTGGTACTCCTAATACATTTCATAATCAGGGTGTTTATACCAGTCAAGGCTCTTCCTTTATACTCAGCAAAAATTTCTCTGACTTTATCCTATGTTATTAGCCATAGCAATATACCTCATTTGATGACAGCCTAAGAATACACCTTCCTATAACCCCTTAAGAACAGGATTTCTTCCAGTTGGGAAGGAGATATGTTATTCACAGGGGGAGGGCTGAGAAAAATATCCTCCTCTTCTCTTTCTTGAATATTGGCCAATCACCTTAACCTTTCTCCCTCCAGTTCCTTGGACATTTTCTGCGCATTTTCTGTCTTCACTGACTTTGTGGGATTGGTATCTTTGGGGGTTTAACTGGATAGAACTTGAGGAGATGAGGAGATGGTTCTCTGACACAGGGGTTACTTTGTTTTAGAGAACTCCAATCCAACACGTTTATTCCTCAAGGCATTTGCCAAACTTTTTCTGAGTTTAACAGAATGTAAATGGATTGTCAGACACATAAAGAGAGGTGAATTATTACATTTATTTACTCTGGGGTTACGTTGAATTAGTCACTTTCTAGGACCCAGAGCCATTTAGGTTGCTCTGAAAGTGATGGGGGATTTCCTCCCATATCAGCCATGTGTGGACTGATGTGATCTATGCCATTCTTACACATGGAAATCTCAAATTGTCAGTCAGTCAATGAATGTGTATTAAGCATCTGTTCTGGGCCAACCTCTGTGCTAAGTGCTGAAGATTCAAAGACAGACAAAGGACAGTCCCTGCTCCAAGGGGGCTCACGGCCGAGTGGGGAAAACAACATCCCAACAATCATGTACAAACAAGCTGGGTGCAATAATCAACAGAGAGAAGGTGCTCCAGTCAAGAAGGAACAGAAAAGCCTTCCTTTCACGGGGTGGGAGTTTAGCTGGGACCTGAAAGAAGTCGCAAATTGTCTTCAGTCAACCCATCAACAAATACCCATTGACATGTAAGCACTATGCTATGGATTGAGGGAAATAGAGAAAAAGTGGAAGATCTGGTCTCCTGTCCCCATAGGACTTATGGAGTTGTAAGGGAGGAAATGAGACAGAGTCATATAGAGAGATAAGTGATAATACCAGACAAATATAAATGCTGAGTGGCAGGAGACAGGTGACACAGTGGACAGTGTTGTACTTTGGGTCAGGAAGGCCTGAGTTTGAATCCTGCCTCACACACTAGTTATATGACCCTGGGAAAGTAATTTTTGTGCCTCAGTTTCCTCATCTATAAAAATGGGTATTTGTGAAGATTAAATGAGATGACATATGTAAAGTGCTTTGTAAACCTAGCACTATATAAACGTTAATTATTAGTAGTAGTAGTAATAGTAGCAAAGACAGATCATTTAAGCTCCATCAGAATAGAGACTATTTCACTTTTGTCTTTGTATCACCAGGGATTAGCACAGTGCCTAGAGTAGAGTAGCTACTTAATAAATGTTTCTTGATTTTTTGATTGCTATAGGAGATCAGAGGAAGAGAAATTGGTTTTAACTGGAGAAGCCACAGAAAACTCCATGGTGGAGGGGAACTTTGAATCATAGGATCTTGGCAGCAAGCTGGTAGAGTGAAGTCATGAAAACCTGGGTTCAAATCCAGCCTCAGACACTTACTCATTGTGTGACTCTGGGCAAGTCACTTAAACACCCTCAGTCTTAGTTTCCTCATCTGTAAAATGGGGATAATAGTAGCACCTACCTCCTGGGGTTGATGTGAAGACAAAATGGCATCATTTATATGAAAGTACTATACGAATGGTAGTTATTATTATCATTATCATTGTAGGATTTTATATCTAGAAAGAACTTTAGAGATTATCTAGTCTAGTCACCTTATAGATGAGGAAAATTAGGCTGCAAAGTTTACAATGAAATGCCTTTGGCTTTATGACTACAAGCCTGGCACCCTTCCCACTATCTCCACTGCCTTCTTGGACTAGATTTCTTTTTTTTTTTTTTGGTAAGCAATTGGGATTGAGTGACTTGCCCAGGGTCCAACAGCTAGTAGGTGTTTGAGGCTGGATTTGAATTTAGGTCCTTCTGACTTAAGGGCCAGTGCTATATCCACAGCACTACCTAGATGCTCCTCTTGGACTGGGTCTTGAAGGATGGGCAAGATTTTCCTGGGTGGAGAAGTAGTGGTGATGGTGGTTTTTATCTCTAGTATCTAGCACAGTGCCTTGCATATTTTAGGCACTGAAGAAATGTTTGTTCAATTGAATTGAATAAAAAGGTGTGGGGAAGGCATTCTAGGCTGTCGGCGTGAGATGGACAAAGGCACAGAAATAGATATTGACAAATATTTATTGAGTACCTACCACGTACAAAGGACCATAGTCCCACGCACTGGGGATAGAGAGAGATACAAGGATGAGGATGATATTTTTTTGCCCTCAAGATGTTTCTTGTCTAGTATGAGATCACAAGACAAATACCACCCCCCCAAAAAAATTACTGCATAAAACAGGATGTAACAACTGCTTCAAGAGGTATCAGCCAACTATGGTAGAAATTTGAGGAAAGGAGACTCCAGATTATTTTTTGAGGGAAGGGTTGGTGCTGTTAGGAAGTTGGCATTTAAGGAAAAGTTTGGTGGGGTCTGAGGAACTTTAAAATTTTCCAAGTATGGCCCTCATTTTAATGAATTTTTGGTTTTGCCCTTTACTAAAATCCTCCAGTGCCTCAGTGGGGCATGAAGCTAACCAACCTTGACTTTGCAATGGTTATATCAGTAAAATGCAAGCTCTCACTGGTCCTAGGAACTGGAGAGTTTTCATGTATGGACCTAAGGAATAATAATAGCTGATATTCATATGTTCCTTTAAGGGCTGCATAGCCCTTTATGTTTATTATCTTAGTTGATTCTGTCATCAGTCTGTTATCTGAAGACCAGCCTAGCTAGGTTTGAAGAGACTCATCACCAGACATAGCCACTGGGTCCTGAATTTTGTCAGTTCCAGTAACTCATGAAGACTCTCTACTTAAGGCACAGAGGAAGCACAAGCTTTCTTAGTGAAGGGGATACCAAGCTGACACAGCTGTGGATTCTGTCAATATTGAGCTTTCGGTTTTGTTCAATTCAAGTCTGGACTTTCTGAATTTATGCTGCTTTTCCCAGGTCTGTCCCAATAGAACTTAGGGCCAATCACTCAACTGTAGCACTTTAGCTGATTCAACATAAAACAGGTTGTTGTCATATCCAAACTTTTGTGACCCCATTTGGGGTTTTCTTGGCAAAGATACTGGAGTGCTTTGCCATTTCCTTCTCTGTTGGATCCATTTTGTCAGGCGATCGGAGGTTAAGTGACTTGCCCAGGGTCACACAGCTAGGCACTATCTAAGGCCAGATTTGAACTCAAGTCTTCCTGACTCCAGGCCTAGCACTCTATCCACTGAGCTACCAGTTGCCTCAATAAAAGAGTACTTATTTTTTTTCTTGCCTCCCTTAGGATATTGTTCTATAGAGACTCCAAGGCCTCTGTGTAGTTAGCATCTAGAGGACAATTGTTTGGGTAAGCTTCTTCATGAAGAATGTTTTCCATTCCTTTGGCCATTCTCTCCCTAGGAGCTGTGTCTGATATAGCATCTCTGCTTTTGAAATGGCCTCTGAGGTCATCTAGCCTGACCCCTACCTGAAGCATGAGTTCATCCATAGTAGATGGAACTATGCAACTGATCAACCTCCAAGCAAAGACCTCTAAGTGACAGGAAGCAGCCTGTTTCACTTTAGGGCAGCAATCAAGGGAAAAAGATAACAACTGTAGAGTCCAAATCTCCTCCCTCTAATTTCCTAGTCAATTAGTCAAAAAGCATTTACTAAAAACTTCCTATGTGTCAGACACTGTGTTAAATGCTGGGGATACAGTGAAAAAGCAATAAAAGTCCCCGATCTCAGGGAGCTCTCATTCTGAGAAACAACATTCAAAAAACATACATACAAGAGATATATAGTGAAAATGGGAGGTGATCTCAGAGGGAAGGCACTGGGGGAGCAGGAAAAGCCTCCTGCACAAGTTAGGACTTGAATACCAGGGAAGCCAGGAGGTACAAGTGAGGGGAGAGAGGGCACTCCAGGCGTGGTGGACAACCAATGAAAAGACTAGGAGTTGGGAGATGCTGTATTATGGGTGAGGAATAGCAAAAAAAAAAAAAATCATTGCTTCTGGATTATAGAATATATGAAAGGGAATAAAGTGTACGGGGGGAAGCTAGGTGGAGCAGTGGATAGAGTGCTAGGCCTGAAGTCAGGAAGACTTATCTTTCTGAGTTCAAATCTGGCCTTAGATGCTTACTAGCTGTTTGAGCTGAGGCAAGGCACTTAACTCTGTTTGCCTCAGTTTCCTCATTTGTAAAATGAGCTGGAGAAGGAAATGGCAAACTACTCCAGTATCTTTGCCAAGAAAACTCCAAATGGGGTCATGAAGAATCAGACGTGGCTGAAAACAATCGAACACTAACAAACAACAAAATGTAAGGAGACTAGCAAGATAGGAAGGGGCTGGGGTGTGAAAGCCCAAATAGAGAATTTTGTATTTGATCCTAAAGGTAATGGGGAGCCACTGAATAGTAGGAAGGGACCTCAGAAGCCTTGTAGTCCAATCTATAACTGACCAAGAATGTTTTCTATAACATCATAAGCAATGATCATTTCTTTTCCATTTGAAAACCTCCAGTGAGAGTGGACGCCAAGGTGGCCCCATCCATTGCCCGCTCCGGGACAGTTATCATCATTAGAAAGTTTTTCCTTACACTGAGCCAAATTTCCTTCTCTACAACTTCCATCCAGTCCTCTTTGTTCTGCCCCCCTTGGACCAAACATAACAAATCTAGCAGTTCTTCCTCATGATGACCCTTCCAAGGTGGAAAATAGTTGGCATCCTGTTTCTTTCCCCTCTCCACCTCTGATTCCCAAGTCTTCTCTTCTCCAGGGTACACATTCCCAGTTTCTTCAATCAATCCTTACATGGAATGGTCTCCAGTCCCCTCAACCTCTTGGTTATCCTCATCTAGTTATCTTCCAGATTGTCAATATATCTTCCAAAAGGACCTTGGGGATCAAACACAATAATTCCAGTGTGGTCTGATCAGTGTAGTCTACAGTGCAGTCTAATGGGACTGTTTTCATTCTGATTGTTATACTTCTCAACATCGACTACAGTACTATTAGCATAGCATATATAGTTTGAGGCCCCTGGATTGAGAACTGGCTTCAGAGCCAGGAAGGCCTGGACTCCAGTTCTGACCCTCATACATACTGGCTGAGACATGACCCTGGCAAGTCATATATGCTCTTAGAATTCTAGACTCTCTGTGTCTATATGTTATCAATCAGCATTTATTCATAGTGCCAAGCACTGTGTACCAGGTGCCTGGGATATAAGTACAAAGAATAAAAGAATTCTGCCGATAAAGAGCATATTCCACTAGCCAGATGGGTTTACATTTCTAAATCTATATAGCACAAATACAAATATATGTGTAAAGTAGTTAAATACAAGATAGCTTGGGAGAGAAGGGAAGGGTCAGGAAAGGCTTCGTGTAGAATATGGTAATTGAGGTACATTTTAAAGGAAGAGAGGGACTCTGAGAAGGTGGCAAATAGAGATTGCATTCCTAGCATGTGTGAAGGCTGAGATGAAAGGTCGAGTTTCATGTGTGTGAAATGGAGAGAAGGCTTTTTTGGCTGGGTCATAGAGTGCAAGAGACAAGGAGGTTAGATATGTACTAAAGGAAAATTACCTTTGGCATCAGTGGTGGACTGGAGTGATGAGAGACCTGAGGCAGGGAGATTAAGTAGGAGGCTTTTGCAATAATCTAAGTGAGAGGTGATGAGGACCTCAACTAAGGTGATAGTTGTGTGAGTGGAGAGAAGCGGTGAGATGTGAGATGAAAGATGTTGTAAAGATAGAAATGGTGAAATTTGGTATCTGATTAAATATGTGGGGTGAGGGTAAGTGAGGAGTAGAATATAATGCAGCTGAGATTATGAACCTGGGAGACTGGAAAGATGATGGTGCCTTCAACAAAAATAGTAAAGTTTGGAAGAGAAGAGAATTTTTGGGAAAAGATAATGAGTTAAGTTTTGGGCATGTTGCATTTGAGATGTCTCTGAGCTATCAGATCAGAAATGTTTATTAGGCAATTGGTGATGAAAGTCTAAAACTCAGGGGAGAGTCTAGGGATGGAAATATGTCTGGGAGTCCTAGTTAAACCCATGGGAACTTATGAGGTGGCCACAAAAATGAATATAGAGGTAGAAGAAAAGAGAGTCTAGGACAGAACTTTAGGGGCGCCCACAGTTAGGAGGAGTGATATGAATGATAAGCCAGCAAAGGAGACTGAGAAGTAATGATGATACGGGTAGAAAGAGAACCAGCAGAAAAGTATCACAAAAACCCAGAGGAGAGAGTATCCAGGAGGAGAGTGTAGTCAGTAATGTGTAGTGTAGCTGATAGTTCAAAAAGAATGAGGACTGAGAAAAGACCAGCAGATTTGGCAATTAAGAGATTGTTGTAACTTTGGAAATAGCAGTTTCAATTGAGTGAGAAAGGCATAAGGCAGATTGCAAAAGGTTGATAAGTAAAGGAGAAGAGAATTAGTGGAGACAGTGAGTTTAGATTCCCCGCCCCGCCCCCCACCAAGGAATTTCACTGAGAAAAGTAGGAAAGATATAGGATAATAGCCTGAGGGCATGGTAGGGTCTAAGTAAAGACTTTTTCAAGATGGAAAGACTTAAGTATATATGAAGGCAGTTGGCAAAGGATCATTAGATTGGGAGAGATGAAGATATGAAAAGAGGTGGGGAATGATTGAGAAAATATTCTACTAGACAATATGCTAGGGAACTGGATCAAGTCCATAAGTGGAGAAGTTGACCTTGGTGAGGAAGGCCATTTTTTTCCATCACAGACTGGGGAAAATGAGGTGAGAAAGGGGAGAATTTCAGAGAGTCTTGAGGTAAAAAGAATTTGAGAAGACAATGCTCGCATCAAATAACCTTACTTTTCTCAGCAAAGAGACAAGGTGGTCAACTGGAAAGGTATTGAATTGGGTTGATATAGGAGACTTCAGAGGTTTGGAATAGCCTCTGTGGGGAGGGAGATAGGGAATCAGTTGAAATAAAAATACTGAAATAAAGTGACTGCCTTGCTATAGGGAGGGACCAGTTGAAGTTGGATAGCTTGAATTTATAATCTATCCAGTGAGCACAACTGAGGCTTCCTTCAGCAATATTCATAGACTGGTGAGTAGTAGAAGAGAAATCAGGTGGTGAGAATAGTCCAAGACTGAAATTTGGCAACAGATGAATGGACTAGGATAGAACAAAGGGGCAAGAGATTCAGGAGCAAGGGACAGTATAGAGTTGAAATGAAATGATTAGGTTGAGATTGGAGAGAGAGGAGAGTGAAGTCAATGCAGGGGTAAGCACTTAGGGGCTGGAGAGATTGAAGATCTCTGATGGTAAAGAAAAGGTTTAGGAGTGTGCATTTTCACACGCATTATGTTTAGCTGTGCCTCCCCCATCCTTTTCACTGTGACATCAATTATTTGAACTTTACATTGATTGCTATTGAATTTAATCTTAAGAGATTTGCTTCATTGCTCTAGGCTGATGGGATTTGGGAGGATCCTAACTCTATCATCTGTTATATTAGCTATATTTCTCCTCTCAAATTCATGTCACTTCCAAATCTGATAGGCATGCCATCTTCATCTAAGTCAGAAATGTTGAATGGTATAAGGACAGAGCCTTAGAGCACTAATAGCTATCATAATAATATAACATTTATATTTAGTGCTTTTATATAATAAACATTTATTTTTATTATAAGCGTTTATATAGTACTTTAAGGTTTGCAAATCACTATGTAAATATTATCTCATTTTATCTTCACAACAACCCTGAAAGGTAGGTGCTTGAGGTAAAAAGAATTTGAGAAGGAGATGCTCACGTCAAATAACCTCACTTTTCTCAGTAAAGAAACAAGGTGGTCGGCTGAAAAGGTGTTGATTTTACAGATGAGGAAATTAAGTCACAGAGAGCTTAAGTGCCTTTTCCAGGATCACACAGCTAGTATCTGAGGCCAGTTTTGAACTCAGGTGTTCTTTATCCACTGCCATCACCTAGCTGCCTTGATACCACCCTCAAACTGGCATATATCCATTAATGATAACTCTTTGGGCCTGGTCATTCGATCAATTCTGGCCCTAACTATATAACCTAATGTACTATTGTCTAGCAATCATCTCTTAATCTTGCCTTCAAGTATGGCATAAGAAACTTTGTCAAATGTCATTGATCTTAGTACTGATGTCTGGGACCACACAAATAAGGCCTGCACTTCTTCCACCTGACAGGCTTTGAAATATTTGAAGTCTTTTTTTCCAGGATAAACATCCCCGAATTCATTTAACTATTCCCTATGTGCCATATTTCTTGAGACTCTCACCATCCTACCCTTCCTTCTCTGGACATACTCAATTTAGCCAATGTCTTTATTAAACCACAACACCTGGAACTGAACACAATACTCAGATGTGGTCTGACTAGATAGAGAATAGTTGTATTGCTGTCTCCCTCATTAGGGATACTCTGTTTCTTTTAATGTAGGCTTGAGTTTAGATGGGGGTTCTTTGGCCAGGATGTCACACAGTTGACTTATTTTGAATTCACGGTCCACTAAGATCCCCAGGACTTTTTCATATGAACTTTTGTCTAGCTTCTCTTCCCTTTTCTTGTCCTTGTGTAGTTGATTTCCTGCCGCCCCCCATTTAATAGTATTTTATTCCTTCCAATTACACGTAAAGATAATTTTCAATATTCACTTATATAAGATTTCGAGTTCCAAATTTTTTTCTCCCTTCCTCATTCTTCTTCCCTCTCCCTAAGATGGCAAGCAATCTGATATAGGTTATACATGTATAGTCATACTAAACATATTTCCACATTAGTCATGTTGTGAAAGAAGAATCAGGACAAAAAGGATATAGTTGATTTTTAAGACCCCGGGATTCACCCCCTCTCCATCTTGCTCGTGAGAATATTATGATCACCACTTTTCTGTCCAAATGTATACAAATCATAACTCTAAGATGGTATGATTACTTTCTCCCAACACTACTATTATTTAGTAGTTAACATTTAGATGGCATCTTTTTTTCTTTCAAAAAGTAGATTATTATTTGACCAATGTGAAAATTTGTTTTACATGACATCATGTATAATGGGTGTCACATTTCTTGCCTTCTCAATGGATGGGAGAGGGAGCTGAGGGAAGAAGAGATTTTGGAACTGAAAATTAAAAAAATAAAATGGGAGAAAGTAGATTGTTATTTATATATTTCCTCTTGTACTTCTCCCCTTTCCCCTTCCTCTTTTAAAACAAATATATTTTTAAATGGAATAAGAAGAGACATATGTAGCATTTTAAGATTTATAATGTGCTTTGCTAACAAAAACCCTGCAAGTATAAGTATTATTATGCCAAGTGCTTGGCAAACCTTAAAATGTTACATACGTTTCTATCATCATCATCATCATCATCATCATCATCATCATCATCATCATCATCATCATAGTTTGATCTCCATTAGCGACAACCAGGTTTGTGGTACTAGTAGGTGAATTTAAATTCACAGCTTTGAGCCCCCACTGATGCTCTTCATTATACAAGAAAAAGCCCGGTCACATATGTTAATTCAGAGCAAAAGGCATCCAATTAAATATAATATCAAGGCAAATAACAAGGAAAAATCCCCTGTACACAAAACTGCACCCTCTCTCACAGACTCATGCCAAGCAATGGGAAAGGGCACATTGTCTAAACATTTATGCTCCTAGGCCTTCCTTACGGCCTTTACCTCTCTTGTGGCTCTACCTATGCTGTAGGCTTCTAGTGGTACCTTGGAAATAACACAAGGTCTGGAAGCAGAGGACCTAGTTTCAAACTCTACCTCTTGAACTTACTACCTTTGTGATCTTGGGCCTTATCCATTTATCCTTCCTAGGCCTCAGTTCCCTTTTCTGTAAATGAGGGGGTTGTGCTAGGTGACCTTTAAGGTTCCTTCAGGGTCTAAGGCTGTGATCCTACTTGTGAGCTTGTAAATCTGCTTTGCCTTATGGCAAAGAAGGATCTCCTGTGATCTTCCTTGGTGATAGTTTTCCTAATGACAAAGCAATGGGTGTAAATGCTGAGATTTCTTATATAATGGAAAACTGTTTTTGGGAAAGGATGTGAAGATGGAGGGAGGTGGGTATGAGCACCCAGCAGGTCACTGGTGCATAGTACCATCACTAGTGAGGCTGTTTACCCTCCTGAGCTTATAGATAGCTAGACTGGAGCAGTTTCTTGTGAATCCTTCACATCTAGGGGACTGGTGAACCACCTGGGCTAATTTGTTGATAACATTCCGCATAGCAGGAGCATTACACATTTTCCTTGTTCTCACGTGATGGAGCCTTCCCACCCCTACCCTAATATGTGTCCTCTGTATCAATCAGCCCATGGACAAGTGTTTATGCAACATCTGCTATGTACCAACACTGCAGCACACTCTGGGACGGTCCACATGCTATTCCTGATGGCTCTGAGTTATTTGGTGTGGTAGTGGCACAAAGTCTATAAAACGCCCACTCTTAAGCTTTTAATGAGTCACTGAAATACTCAGTTTACATCAATATAGATGCGCTTAGCCCATTAGGGCTGCAGAAAATTTGACAAACTTGGCAGAGCTGTTTTCCCACTGGAAAGTGAGCTGGCAGCTGATAAACTGGAATGTTAAAACATAAGCACATGGGTGAATGAATCCTATTTAGTCATGGGGGGAGGGGTACCCTGGGGAGCCTCAAGGGTGGGTAGGAATGTTGATGGGATTACAGGGAAGGGAAGAGGGGACTGAAACTCTGAGCTCAGATGGCCTCATGGGCTCACTTTTAAAAAAAATTTTTATTCCCCACCCCCCCATAGAGGAGTTTTCTTAGACACGATTCTCCCCCGCCGAGATGACAATGGTGTTCGACCGACCATTGGCCAGCGAGTTCGGCTCAGCCAGGGAGACATAGCCCAAGCCAGGAAGCTGTACAAGTGCCCAGGTAATCACAGTTGTTTGCAGTAACTTCCATTCATTCTGCTCAGCTCTATATCAAAACTCATTCTCTATTAGGGACCATTTCGCTTTGCTGAAAGAACTTGGAAATCCTAGACAGAGCACCAGAAAGCTGCAAGTCCAGGGCTCTGTAGCAACTCAGTTGCTCTCTGGTGGTCTGAGGTCTCCGAGAGTCTTTCCATTGCTTGCTTTTGTATCCATGTGATCATTTCAAAAGGCACTTAGCGGGTGTTTCCACGGAGGTGATAACTATGTGAGACGCAACCCTCATTCCATGTAACCCTGGTAATAGCTGACATTTTGGCACTGCTAGGCTTGGGAGTGCTTTGTCTATGTTATATCCTTTGAAAGGCTTCAGGTGAATTTGGTTTTTTGAAGGCAGCAATTAGGATGGTTGTGTCCCATTACCCTTAACCCAACCTACTTGAGATTTTTGTGAAAATCTTGGCTTTCTAAGGAGTGAGAGTAGATTGGGACAGGGGGTATTTCTAAGTGGGAGGAGGCTCTGCTGGCTGATGGAAGAACAAGGGCAGGGATGAGGCCCAGAGCAATCTGGGACTTGTCCCATTATGAAAAATCCTTGGCAATGCATGGAGCCCAACTGTTAGTCATCTAGGAATGTGTTAGGGTTGAAATGTAGGACATAAATCTCATGTAACCTTGCTATGTTTAAAGGGTAACCTTATCGCGATTGCTAGCAAATGCCATGCAGCCACATGATAATTTATATGTTCCTGCAGATTATTTGTAATTGCAGTAAAACAGCTTCCATTTCACCTTTACTGGTGTTTGCTGACCCGAGGAATTCTGCCTGTACCTGGCAGTCAAGTGGTAAAATGATACTGATGGCCCTTTCTTCTAGGATTTCCCTAGTCTGATCACTGGGAGTGGTTTGTTTTGCTTTCTCAGTGTTCAAAAGCTATGGATGACTTACTCCCAAAAATTGCAAGCAAGGAGATTTATCCATGTTTAATTTGAGTTGAAGACTAGAAGGGTTCTTGAGTTTCTTAGGGTTCAGGGTCACCTTAATGGGGAGGAGAGATGAATAACAACGCCTCCTGTCATAAATGTTCAGAAAGTTGTGAGCATTCAGCCGGGGCACAGAATTGTTGCCACATCACTCATTGGCTTTCTTACTGTCACATAAATATATGCTCCCCAAGTTCCAGCGAATATCCTACTTCGAAGTTCCAGGTACCTACATTTGGGTCATTTTTAAAAAAAATAAAAACACAGAGAAACAATGGGAAAAGTCACTGGTATTAGTGTTTATAGCCCTTTAGTGTCCAAGGATGGCATGTCTGATTGGGAGATTATCTGGTTTTACTGTTTCTGGGCAGGCTTATTACCACTGCTCATTTTCTGGCAATTTTTGTAGCCCAGTAACACCTTTGCTGAATGTTGAAAAGCAGGGGAAGAGAAAAGAAGCATGATCAAAGCCTATCCATCCTACCTGTTGACTAATTCATGATTTAATGGGGAAAAGAGCTTGGACTGAAGGGATAAAATGTGAGATGCCCTGGCCAGGGTCGTTTCACACTTACATCATTAACGTGACCAAATCCCACTTGCCATCATGTGGGGAAACTACATTATGGGGATGATGACATTCGGCCCTAGCTGCAACTTGGATGGGAAGGCTCTGGAACCAGCTGCCCATGGTAATAGATTTCACTCAACATTGTGTTTTCACAGAATCAGTTGTATGGTACATGGAATGGAAAGAGCTTTGGATTTAGAGACAGAGGAACTGGGGTTCCAATCTTCCCTCTGCTACTTACTCTGTGGGATCTGGGGCAAGTCATTTAACATCACTGGGCCTCAGTTTACTCATTTGTAAAATTGAAATGCTTGTGTCTATGAAAATCAACAGTGGGATACTCCCTGTTTCTCTTGATCAGAGAGATCAGAATATTGGATGAAATCTTTTTCCTAACTACTAGGTCAATTAATAACACCTTGCTCACAGGGTTGTACGATAACAGATCAAATGAGATAACATGTAGAAGGCACCTTACAGATCTTAAAGTGCCATAGAAATGCTAACTATAATTATTAATAAAATGAAGTGCTTTGAGCTCCTTGGAAAATCACAGAATACTAATATAATGTAACAAATAAAAAGTACATGTAATATACGTATATGATGCTGTAACAGTAGGGTGTTACGGGCTGCAGCACTTATAATTTGTTTCACAGGTTTGGATCTGTACCCACAAAGACATGTTCACACTTTTCCTAGCTTGCAAATGATTTAATAATGATAATAATCATAAATATACATGCACATAAATGTGATTACATACAATCTTAGAAACAAAGACTATTAACAGAAAGATAGAGAGATAAAGAAGAAGTACATCACCAATCCAAGGAAGCACCAACTCTTGAACATCTGGCTGGGGGAGTCCTGTATCACAGCCGTCAGGGTCTCGGTTAGGAAAGTCAACAGAGTGGGCGTTCCCACCTCTGAAACGAAGACCTTCAAAAGTCCCTTCCCCAAATGGCCCGTTTTATATCTATGTAAACTGCGGGAGAACAACCTTAGAACAAAAGTGGAGCTTGGCCAAAGCTCCAGATGTCTATTTTTTATGTACATATCCAAGGAGAGGCCAGTTCCTTGGAAACGTACATGCTTTCCTCAAGGAATCTAAGATATTCCTTGAGAGAAGAGTTGTTCTGCCCTGGTAACATAGTTTGTTTTATTCTTTGATATTCTATTCCCTTGGTGCTCCTGGTCACGCATACTAACTTTAAATTACATTACTTAGGTCATGAGGCAGTTGTGTGAGGGGCTGAGGAGGATCTCCTCAGATGCAACGTCCCAATTAGTGGAAATAATGAATTTCCCCAAAGTGGTCACATCATTCTAATTTGCATTACGTATTTCTGGTGAACTGAAACCAGTTACCATATTTTACCTAATTTCAACTAGTTATGAATTATACCCAATTAATATAATATTATATATATTTATGATATCATATAAAACCTAATTTATATTATTATTGTTTTGTTGACCTAATTTATATATACCTAGTTTCAATAGTAGGATGCAGTTAGGTGGTGCAGTGGATTGAGTTCCTGGCTTTGAGTCAGGAAAATTCATCTTTCTGGGTGCAAATCTGACACTTATTAACTTGTGTGACCCTGAGCAAGTTACTTCACCCTGTTTGCCTCAGTTTCCTCAGCTGTAAAAGGAGCTGGAGAAGGAAATGGCAAACCACTGTAGTATCTTTGCCAAGAAAACCCCAGATGGGGTCACAAAGAGTCAGACACAACTGGAAAATGACTGAACGACAATTTCAATAGTGCATATTCAAATACATGTGACCAACTTAGGAAATTCATTATTCATATTAATTAGTACCTAGCTATATACATACATATGTTTATACATGTAAAATTATGATGATGATAATAATGATAATGATAACATTTATGTAGTGCTTACTATATGCTAGGCACTATGCCAAGTGCTTTAGACATATTATCTCTTCTGATCGTCACAATAACCCTGGGAAGAAGGCACTATTATTATCTCCATTTTACAGATGAGAAGAAAAGGCAAACAGAGGTTAAGTGTCTTGCCCAGGGTCACATAGTTAGATACACAGTTAAGTGTCTTGAGACTGAATTTGAACTCCGGTCTTTCTGACTCTACTCTATCCACTGTGTCTCCTAGCTGCTCCCAACTATATAACTTGTATTATTTTTTTTACATACAGTCTATATAAATATACATATATATGCATGCACATGTATATAGACATTCATATACATGCAGATGTATGTGTTTATACATGCATACATGTGTGTGTATACACACACATATACATATACATACACACACTCACATACTCATACATATACATATATGTACAACTGGTGGCACAGTGGATGCAGCACCGTCCCTGAAGTCAGAAAGACCCAAGTTCAAGTACAGCTTCAGACACTTACTTGTGTGACTTGTAAGTCACTTAAACCCCATTTGCCTCAGTTTCCTTATCTATAAAATGAGACTAAAAATAGCATCTACCTCCCAGGGTTGTTGTGAGGCATGTTTGATGATATGTTTGAAGTACTTAGTACAGGTTCTGGCACATTGTAAATGTGTGTAGATGTTAGCTATTATAATAATAATAATTATCATTATTATTATTGTTATTATTATTATTACATACTATGCTTATATGTGTATATGTTTATATGTGTATTCTGATAGGGAATTTGAAATTTTCCCAGATTTATTCAGAAGTCCTCACTTGTTTATAATGTCAATTTGTAGCTGGGGTAAGTTGCCTGGGTAATTTCATGTGCTGGAAATCACAGTTGTTGTTGTTTTGACTCAACAGCCTGTGGAGAGACACTGCAGGACACCACAGGAAACTTTTCTGCCCCTGGTTTCCCAAATGGTTATCCTTCCTATTCCCACTGTGTCTGGAGGATATCTGTCACTCCTGGGGAAAAGGTAGGTGTGGAATTCTCTTGGGAAATAACATTGTCGTTTGAAGTAGGCCTAGGCTAGAGGGCCCTTTGAGCCACAATCTGGATGATCTACGTACATGTTAAATAGAGATATCCTCGTTTTCAATTGATTTTTTGAAAAAAAGTATTAAACATTTTTTAGGCTGAGAGGGTGAGAGCTAGAAGTACCTCAGAGGCCATTCATTTTATAGATGAGGAAACCATGCTTTGCCCAAAGTAACTCAGGTCTTCAAGTTCCCTGCACCATGCTGCCACCTTTTGTATGAAATGTGCTGTGCTAGGCACCATCAGAGATGAAAATACATATAAGACATGCTCCCTGCCCTCGAAGGAGCTTATAATCTAGTAGATAAGAAAACATCTTCCTCAAGGGAATTGATGATGCTTGCTGAAAGCTTTTACACTAATGTGTGTTTGGAGCATCCAGTGATATAGTTGGTTCTGTGGGAGAGGAGCAAGCTAGTATCCAAGACCATCTCAGATAGACATGATTGTCATAGAATCATAAGACTGAAAGGAAACCTGAGAGATTACCCCAGCTGGTCAGCTGATAACCCCAAGCTGCAAGCCTGGCTGTAATTTGCTAAATGAGAAGGGCTCGTTTTCCTGTTTCCTCTCTCTGTGGTATTTTGAGCAGCCAACGGATGGTGACAGGTAAGTGTGTTCAAGTCCGTGTGTGCTGTTTGCACAGCCACAGGGATAAAATCATGCAATAGTATTATAAAAATAACCACTGGAAACTTGATGGCCAGACAAATATTTTTTAAAAGTCAGTGTACTGAGATACACAAGCATAAACACTACTACCGAAAGGAATCTATCTTTCATCCTATTCAAACTGGTCTACCTTTCTTACAGACAAATCTAACCCTTTAGCCTCATAAACTAGGCATTGGAGAGGTAATCCTGCTACGTAGAGCAGTCATGGTCCTTCAAGGTTGTGTTCTGGGCCCTTTACTCTGTCTATAGTCTCTCCCTTGTGATAAGCCCCCATGCATCCAATTATCACTTTGGAGACAACTCTCAAATTTACTTACTCTGCTCTAATATCTCTCTCTTCAACCACAGTCTTATGTCACCAACTGCCTGCTGGTATCTCCATCTTGATGTCCCATTAACATCTCGAACTCAGCATGTCCAAAATGGAACTCATCATGTGTTCCTCCAAGCCTAGACCTTCTTAAACTCCCTGTTTCTGTTGGAGGAACGACCATCCCTCAAATTATTGCACTCTTGATGTCAGACTCTTCCCCTCCTCATGAACCATATTCAATCAGTTGCCAAATCTTGTTATTTCTACTTCTTCCCACCTCTTTTGCATTCTCTCTCCTTCTTCCCACTCACACCTTCTCTACTCTCATTCAGGCTCTTATCACTTCTTTCCTAGACTATTGCAGTGACCTCCTAGATGGTCTTCCTGTTTTGAGAATCTTCCTTCTCTAGTCTGTCTTCTTTCTAGCTGCTAGATTGATATGATTAAAACACAGATCTAATCAGGTCACTCCTCTACTCAAAGACGTCAGTGACTCCCTATCATATCTCAAATGAAATACAAGGCCCTCCTTCCACAGCCTGGTTACTATGCACTTTTCCTGTCTTGTTTCACAGGATTTCTTTTCACAACTTGCTACTATTGATCTGGAAAATGGGAACAACTATAGCATCTATTTCCTAGAGATGTTGTAAGGACCAAGTGAAATTTTAAATATACATACATATATACACACACATACAATATATGTATATAAAATATACATGTGTATGTATATATTTGTATATACACATATATACACACACACATATATATATGCACACACACACACACGCACATATATATATACATTTTTTTCATACCTTAAAGTGCCATATAAACATTTGCTATTATTGCTGTTGTTATTCCTGCCTGCCAAACTGGCCTGATAACAACAAATCAAAATCTAAAACTCCAGACCTTGACCAACTCTTGACATTGATAATGCATTAACCCATAATTCCTCTAATTATTACAGGTGCTGTTTAGCAGATCAGAAAGAACAGTAATTAGTATACAAAAGAAACATCATGAGCAGATGTTTAATAATAATAAACTGGACTAGATAACCTCTAAGTCTCATTCCAGCTCTAAGTTTATGACCATCATACATCAGCTTTGCCATAAGTGCTTGGGAAAGTCTCGTTATGGGGATGGAACCGGGATATGAGTGGATCAATTAACCCGTCAACAAGCATTTATTAAGTTCTTCCTATGTGCCAGTAACTCTATTAAGCCCTGACGATACAAAAGCAAAACAGCCTTTTCACTCAAGGGCTTGAATTCCAATAGGGAACACAACAGGTGGATAATTGGATGTATCCAAGATGGAAGATGACCTTAGAGATTGGGGTAGCTGGGTGATGCAGTGAATAGAGAGCTGGGCCTGAAGTCAGGAAGATTCATCTTCCTAAATTCAAATCTGGCCTCAGACACTTCTAGCTGTGTGACCTTGAGCAAGTCACTTAAACCTGTTTGCCTCAGTTTTCTCATCTGCAAAATGAGCTGGAGAAGGAAATGGCAAACCACTCTAGTATCTTTTCCAGGAAAACCCCAAACAGGGTTGTGAAGACTCAGACAAGACTGGAAAGAGTGAACAATAACAATGACTTTAGCAGCTGGAGAGACCAGAAAAGACCACAGAAGAGGGGCAGTTGAGTTAAGTCTTCATTTGCTGCTAAAATGGGTGATTTTTGACTTTCATCTCCTTTTCTTCCCAGTGGATACTGGAGGTGCTGGGAGCAGGAAGGTAGAATGGAGGAAGAGAAGGTCGGATCTGGGGAGTCCTCAAATTGGCTGAATTGATAGTTTTCCTCTATGTCCCCTTATGCCAAGAATCTAGATTTAAATTTGTAAAATACATAACTTCTATCCTCAGACCTGTGATTTCATCTGTATGTGGATCTGCTAGTATGGAAGCTTCCTTTATTGATGCAGATCAGGACCTCCTCAGTAACTAACATTTAGAGGATTGCCTCTGGGGTCTCTGAGAGGTTAAGTGACTTGCCCAGGAACACATGTGTGAGGCAAGACTTGAACCCAGTTCCTTCTGACTCCAAAGCTATCCTCTATCCACTACACATAACAGAGTTCAGTAAATATTTGTTGGTGGACTTTTTCCTTAGCCTCTGAAAATAAGGACCACTGTTAATTATTCAAAAACTAATTGTACTGGTTTGAGATTGACTGAGACCCATGCATCTTCTCTTCCTTTCACAGCTCATTAGTGAGGTGAAGAAATGGAAGGAAAAGAAGTGATGCTCAAATTAGTCAGTTCTACTACTCACTATAAACTCTGGTGAAGGCTGAGAGAAGAGAGTATAATAATTGGCTTAAATGAGACACTGGGGAATTTCAATTATCTAGGCTCTCCCTCTCCTCCATTAGTAGACAAATGTGATTAGGACAAAGTTATATGGTTCAGTCCATACCCATAGCTTCTCACATGCAGGACATATGTGCCCCTCCCAACACACACACACACACACACACGTGTGTATGTGGTATGTGTATATATATACACATATGTACATGCATATACATATATCTACAGGTAGGGGTGTGTGTATGTGTGTGTGTATGTATGCAATTGGTGAGATGAATAATGTTGGGCTTGGAGTCAAGGAGATCGATTTAAGTTCCTCCTTTGACACTTACTCAGTATACAATCCTGGCAAGTATCTTAATGTTTAAGATCCTGGGCAAGTCATTTAAGCTTTAGGTGTCTCAAGGAACTCTCTAGGACTTAGCTACTAAGTCACAGACCTGTTGAGATCTGCTTTGGTGGAGGGACTTGCCACATTGGAAATTCCCTTTCCTTCTGCCCTCCTCCCTTCTCCACACTTCCCTGCCCCCCTCCCACTCCTCCCACGTCTCCCCTTCCTCACCCTCCCCTCCCCTCCCTTCCCTTCCCCTCTGTTTTGTTTTGTCTTTGTATTCCCAGTGGCTTGCACATGACTTAGTAAACAATTATCAAAATCAATTAAAATTCTCCAGGGAATGCCAGCTACTATAATCTTCCTTGGCAAGATATTCATTAACCAAATAAACAATGTCAATTTGTGGCCATTGTTTTGATCTGTATTCGTCTTGTATTCACAACATAGTGCAAACTGTGTGCCAGGAACTGTTGTAGGAACTAAGGGAGAGACACAAAGCTAAGTTAGGTTGGGGGGTGCACGTAACCACACGGTGTGGAGGTAGTCTGGAAGCAGCACGGCAACAGAAGCTTGTCTACCAGAGCCCAGGGTCTGGAGGGCAGAGTCCGAGGTTCTGGTGGGGGAAATGAGGAAGATGGTGAACGTGTAGACAGCATGGCCATCATTATGGTCAGGAAGTGAAGTTTCAGTCCAAAGGAAAAGAAGAAGAGACAACAAGTAAAGGCAGAGAGGAGAGGGGAGGGAGGGAAGGAGAGGCAAATTCAGGCTTGGGTCAAGTCAAGTGGGTTTTGTACTTGGAGAAGGTAAGGCCATCTCCTCAAACTGAGGGCAAGAGATGGAATTGCCAGCAGAGGGAAAGGACAGTGTCTAGAGTCTACTGGGGAGTCACCAAGAGATAAATAAAGGTGTTCCTAGAGAGTGTAAGCAGGGTTGAGTTGTTCACAACTTGCGTTGAGCCAAGTAGTTGTGGTTTGTAATCTTCCTACGGCAGTTTCCTGTGGCCTGGAAATATGAGCAGCCAAAGAAGGCAGACAATGGGAATTCCAACCTAGTTTTCTGTTCCGACCTGCCTGGAAGTAGGAGAATGCAGTGAGGATCGCTTGAGATTGTTAAGTAGAATCCTATGGAGCAACTTGGGAATGGCTTTTTGGACATGAGGATACTGGAGAAAAAATGTTAAAAATACTTGTCCTGAAAAAAAATTTACTGAAGTAGCCAACTGAAAATGGGATAGAAGTAATTCGTGAAAGTGTTCTGTCTTCCTGTGTCAGTTGGAATGATCATGATTTTCCCTTATATTTGCACTTCATCTCTTGCCAAATCACTAATCTCTTCTTCCCCTGGCCAATCTTTTAATGTCTTTTTCTTTTGGTCAACACCCATATGACTTAAGAAGCTTAAGTTCTTCATTATAAAATACCCTGGAAACGAATTCCTCCCTATTTATTCCCTGTTTTTCCTGACATCCTGACATTCATTATTATGATCTTTCGCGGGATTTTTTTTGGGGAGGGCGGGAGAGGGGTCTGGTTCTGTGATTTCATGGGTATAGGGAACTTCCAGTAAGAAAAGTCTCTCTACTGAAGCAAATCAGCAAGTGTTCAGGAAATTTTTTTTTTTTTAGTGAAGCAATTGGGGTTAAGTGACTTGCCCAGGGTCATACAACTAGTTAAGTGTCAAGTGTCTAGTCTGAGACTGGATTTGAACTCAGGTCCTCCCGACTCCAGGGCTGGTGCTCTATCCACTGCACCACCTAGCTGCCCCAGGAATTTATAGTATTAAGAGAATCACCTAGAGCCCAGAGAGGTTGTAACCTGCTCAAGATCATACCACTATAATGTGTCTCAGGTAGGATTTGAACCTGGGTCCTCCTAACTCTGATGCTAGTTCTCTATCCAAAGGGTGGCTAGGTGGTACAGTGGATAAAGTATTGAGCCTAGAATCAGGAAGACTCATTTTTGTAAGTTCAAATCTGTTCTCGGACACTTACTAGCTGTGTGACCCTCAGCAAGTCACTTAACCCTGTTAGCCTCTGTTTCTTCATCTGTAAAGCAAGCTAGAGAAGGAAATGATAAACTATTCCAGTATCTTTGCCAAGAAAACCCCAAACGGGGTCATGAAGAGTTGGACACAACTGAAATGCCTGAGCAGCAACACACTCTCTATCCATTGTGCCATGCTGACTTTTGTTATCAGTTATTATTTGTATTTTGTTAATACTATAAAATAATATGTTTATAGAGCACATTGCTGTATCCAAAGCACTTTCAAATGAAGGCCACTTGTTTTCATGTTTTGTATTGTGCTGTGGCGTGGGAGAAACGTTTAAGAAGCTCTTTGCTGGGTTTGTCTTGTGAGTCTGTCCCCCCGCCCCTAACTCTGTGCTGCCTCTTTACAGATTATTCTGAATTTCACATCTATGGACCTGTTTAAAAGCCGCCTGTGCTGGTATGATTATGTAGAGGTCCGAGATGGTTACTGGAGAAAGGCCCCCCTCTTGGGTGAGTGAACATTGGAATGCTTTCATGTGGATTGAGAGAGCAATGTGGGAAAGAAGAAAGGTCCCCGAACCTGCATTCACGTCCCATCTCTGCTGCCGACTTCCCGGCTTAGGGGCTAAGTCACTTATTTCCCTGATTCTCAGTATCTCTTACTCCTTCAGAAGATGTCAAATGGCTTTGAATAGATAAATAGAGGGGGCCTAGGTCGGGCTGTAATGCAGAGTACCAAGGCCTGGAGTCAGGAAGACCTCAGTTTAAATTCAGCCTCATATAATCACTATCTGTGTGGACCTGGGCAAGTCTGCCTCTGTTTCCTCATCTGTAAAATGGAGATAATAATAGCTCTTACCTCCCAGGGTCTTTGTGAGGATTGAATGAGATAATATTTGTAAAGTGCTTTGCAAACCTCAAAGAGCTAAGTAATGATGATTATCGTCATTATCATCATCAATTAGATGACACAATAGATGGAAAGAACACCCAGACATCTGGGTGAGAAGCTGTGGGTAGTAAAAGATTGTTTGGTTTTTTTTTTTTAATTAATTCAGTAGAAACTGGGTCCCAGAAGAGACCTCTTTTACAGATGAGCTAAGAAATGTGATTCGGCTAGTGGAAGGAGGGTTGAAAGGGAGAGGCCTGTGTTGCCGAGGCTTTAGCCACAAAAATGAGCTCCAACATCACAACCAAGTATTGGTTGTAGCAGCAGAGCAGGAGAAGCCAGGGTCTGTGGCCAGCCTCACGAACGCAGCCTGTGGCCTGGGGGACTTCTCTCTGATAACATCAGTATGGCTTGTGTTGGCCCCTACCCTGAAGTTTTCCTTGGCACATATGAATGTGGCTTTTCAGTTCACCTGCAATCAACTCCAGCCCCGATGTTTCTTGGAGTTTAAGATACACCTGACTTAATAGTCTTGTTCTTGGGATATGACAACAGGGTCAGATACTGTGGTGGTGGTGACTGTAACCTGGAAAGGATTATCCTGGTGTGACTTGGGAAGGTAGGGTGAGACATGGAAAACAGGGTGGTATATGTAAAGCACTCTCAGGAGGATTGTCTTGAATTTCATTGGGTAATCTCGTGAAGAATGGCGAAAGTTTATAGTATCATTATTTCCTGATAGTCAAATGAGATAACATCTGTAAAGTGCTTCCAAGCCTTTCAGCACTGTAGAGTGCTATTCTGATGATGATGATAACAATGATGATGATGTTTTTGAATGCTTGATTTTGGATTCTCCTCAGCTCTTAATATTCTCTCAGTTTGTCTGTATATGTTTAACATTTACATAGCTCAATTATGGATTTCTGTACAACCTTGAATTCAACATAGGAGTATTTGGATGATTATAATTATTACATGACTACAATCCCTATTTAGGTTTAGAACTGGGAACCTCTAAAGTCAAACTCAGTTCTAGATCATCCAGTTTGTTATTATACTAAAAGACTGGGCTGGAACTACACATTGAAATGATGAAATGTTTAATTGGGACAGAGTTCCCAAGCAAATAGTAAAACTTGTCTCAGAACTCATTCCCCAGTGAGCACACTCTTTCTCGATCCCCACCAAAGTAGCCTAAACAAAGAGCTTCTTAGGATTCAGGACTTTCAGTGTCTTTGTGTAGCTGGCTGGAGTGTACTTGAGCGTGTCCCTGGGTCTCAAGCTTCCAGGGGGGGGCTGAGTCTGTTTCTAAGATTGCCTGTCTCTTGCTCGAATCTTCACACCCTATTCTGCAACCTTTCTCTCTGTGTGGCCCCTAGTCATGCACTCTCCATACAGATCCCTGGCCCCTGATCTCTCTGTTCCATTATTCTTTCATCAAGTGTTCTAAGCTTCCTTCCTGATTGTTTTCACCAGGAGAGGGTCAGAACAACATATCCTCCCTCTTCTCCACCCCCAACCTACCACTCCTTGGCGGAAAATCTCTTTTCCCTACACAAGTTTGTGGTCTGTAAGCCTTTTCCCTTGGAGGGAAGGAACTTAATAACAGCCTGGCCCATGCTCCCAAGAGTTGCTGGCTATGTAGTTAAAGCACTTACGTTCTTTTACTTTCAATTAATAAAGAGGAATTAAATTGATTTATTCCACAATGGGCTACATTCTCGACTCCACCCAGACACTGGGAGGGTAGTTAACTTTGCCTTTTCCAGGCTGCCTTATGGTTCTAATCCTACTTGATTAGGTGTATTTTAGTAGGTGTGGGAACAGATGCTTGGGCTGAAAACCTCAAGTCCCAATTCCCAGACCTCAGCTCCAAGCAGAAAAAACAGTCAAAATCACGTTTCTGATGGGATGATATGCAAGAAGAATAAGGATGTGGCAAGAACAGATCTGGGCGCTCATAATCCCTGGGGCAAGCCCCTTAACCCATCATGGTGCTGCTGGATCTGGCATCAGAGGGCCTGGGTTCAAATCAAGACTTTGGCACTTGGACTCAGGCTTCTCATTTGCAGAGGAGGGCATTTATTGAATTAGACAGATGATGTCCTTTCCCACAATCAATCTATGATCATCTCTGGGTCTTTATTTCTTATGTTGTCAAATGGAAATAGTATTGGATGAGTATTAAGACAGAGCCTAGATCTTAGGAGAATTGACATGATTTCATTGTATCTTTGTATCCTTATCTCTTAGAGCAATGTTTGGCATAGAGCTGCTGCTTGATCAATCCTTATAGAACGAATGACATTTGATTTCAGGGTTAGAATGGGTATCAGAGGTAATATAGTCTAACCCTTACTCAAAATATGAATATCCTCTCTAGCCTTAATAATCATACAGCCTCTGCTTGACTTCCAGGGATAGAGAACTTACTCTTGGTTGAGATAATACCTGTTTTTTCCTGTCCTTTTTAGACCCGGTGGATCTTTAATATAAAGATAATTCAAATATAGCAGCTAGGTGGCACAGGGGATAGAGCGCTGGGCCTGAAGTCAGGAAGACTCATCTTCCTAAGTTCAAATCCAGTCTCAGCTGTGTGATCCTGGACAAGTCACTTAACCCTGTTTGCCTCAGTTCCTCATCTGTAAAATGAGCTGGAGAGGGAAATGGCAAACCACTCCAGTATCTGCCGAAAAGAGACCCAAATGGGGTCACGAAGGATCAGACCCGACTGAAACAATTGAACAACAAAAGAGTTACATTATTAGTATCTATAGATTGAGGAAAGAGCTACTCTGAATTCCCTTAATATTTTAAAGTGCTGTATTGTGATAGCATATGGGGATATTTATTCAGTCTGCGGGAGGTTTTGTTCGCTTGGTGATTATTTTAAGTCATGCTGCATATTTTATTGGGCTAAAAAAGGTCCAAATGACAGTGTGATACAGTCAGACCTTGGGTTCAAATTCTGTTTTTATTACTTACTGCCTTTGTGTCTTCATCTATAAAATGAGGAGGTTAGACCAGAGGATCTCTAAAGTATATTCCAGCTCTAAATCTTATCCCTGGTTATGGGTAGAGATGATGACTTAGGCTAGGAATGTTAATAGTCTCAGGAATTGTGGTTGGTAGGACAAAGGGAGAGCCAAAAGGGTTAAGTGACCAGGAACTGAGCTACAGAGAATGAAGAAATTGAACAAAATTAGAGTCGCAGAATCTCAGAGTTGGGAAGGAGCCTAGAGGCAGTCTATTCAAATTTCTATCTGAAAAAGAAGGGTTTCCCTTATCAATAAGGATCAGTCAATCAAGTCAATCAACAAGCATTAATTGAAGTCTTACTGTGTACTAATTGTTGTAACCCCAAAGAAAGGCAAAGCACAGTCCCTGCAGCTAAGGAGCTAACATTCTGTGGGAGAGACAACGTGGAAATAATTATCCACATATAAAAGATATACAACATAAATGGAATGTAATCCCAGGAGGAAGACTTTAATGGAAACACATCTTGCAGAAGGAGGTATTTGAACTACATCATCTCTGACAACTACAACATCTCTAGCCTGTACTTAAAGACCTTAAGCAAAGGGAAATTCATGATCCCTGGAGAGAGTTCATTCTGCTTTGTAATTGTCAGGGAGTCCTTCCTTACACCAAGCCTAAATTTACCTTTGCCATTTCTAGCCCATATTCCTAGTTCTGTCTTCATGGATAAACAGGACTAGACCATTCCTTCCTCCGCATGACACATCTTCAAAAACTTGAAAACAGTTATCATTTCCAAGTCCCTCCCCATGTCCTCCCCTCGCCCCCATCCCAAGCTTTCTCTACTCTAGTCTAAACATTCCCAATTCCTTCAATGGACCCTCTTGTGGCATAAATTTGGGCCTCTTCACCATACTGGTTGCCCTCCTATGGACCATCTCCAGCTAATCTATGTCCTTCCTAAAAATATGGCACCCACTAATTGAACATAATCCTCTAGATGTGTCTGAGCAGGGCAGAGTGCATTGGGACTATCCTGTCCTTATTCCTGGATGTTTTGCTGTTTCTGTGGTTTCTTCTACCTCTTGAAAGAAATACAAATTCCCTCTCTCTGCAGATCCTGGCTTCACTTGCCAAACTGCACGACCAAACAGATCTGTCTTTCTTTTGATTCATCTTGGCCCTTGCTTTTACCAGCTGCTAGTGGCAGGGTGCATGTGAGTGTGTGGATGAGTGAGGCCTGGCTCCAAGCCTTTGGCCGTCAGGTTTCACTTGTAGAATTTCTAGTTTGCTTAAGATCTGGCCTACTCGTCGAGGCTGCCAAATGCTGTTGTTCCTGAACCTTTGTATTTGGAACAAGTGCACTGGGTGATCAAGGGGAGGAGAGTTGGCCTCTGGGAGGGTCGGTCAGGGCTATGAAATCTTCTGGGAGGAGTCAGGCCGATGCTGTTTTGCCGGAGGGAGAGAGGATTAGGGTGGATTGGGAAAAGTATGCCTCTTGCAAAAAACTGTGCTTTACATATTTTCCCAGGGAAGTGTGTGAAAATCCAGCCATCAATGGGGCATAACTTTTTATGAATGAACCCTTTATCATACCAGACTCTGCTTGTCAAGTCCTTATCTGCATTCCCTCTTCTCTGCATCCTTCATGGGCTCCTCCTTGGAATCCGGGAACCAGAGGTCCAGGAATGCTCCATTTGGTCACGTGAGACCCCTTGCCCTGGTTAAATTCCTTCACATATCACTACCCTGCTTTGGAAAAGGAGACTCAGAGGTAGCAAGGAGAATATTCAGTGTTTTCACTGAGGGACATCCGACCCAAGCCAAAGAGTGAGTCACATCCTTGGTTTGGGGACAGACTCACAAATAAGGAAAATCCCAACTGAGTGAACTGAGCAGGCAGGGAATTTTTCTAATATGGGCTGTGCCCCTGTCTGTCTTGCTTTTTGATTTTGGACATGGTATTTCACGCTTTCCTGTGCACCTCGATTTCCCAGTCTGTAAAATAGGAAACTAAATGAGAGAAAGAGCTATGTAGTCCAGCATGAATTATTTTCTTTTAAAAACCAGTAATTTTTCAATTAATAAGTTTTATTTTCTCTCCTTCCCAACTCCCTTCCCCCATTAGAAAAAAGGAAAATAAAATCCTTGTAACAAATATGTATAGACAAGCAAAAGAAATTCCCCCAAAATGTCTCATTCTGCATCTTGAGTCCCTCACCTCTCTCTATCAGGAGGATGGGTATCATCTTTGGTCCTTTGGAATTGTGATCCATCATTGCATTAATCAGAGTTCTTAAGTCTTTCAAAGTTATTGGCTTTTATATTGCTGTTCTTATTGTATAAATTGTTCTCTTGGCTCTACTCACTTCATTTTGTATCAGTTCATTCAAGTCTTCCCAGGTTTCTCTGAACCCATCCCCTTCATCATTTCTTATAGTACGATTCCATCATATTCATGTATCATCATTTTTTCAGCCAGTCTCCAATTAATGGGCATTCTTTTAGTTTCTGTTTCTTTGCCACTACAAAAGAGCTGCTATAAACATTTTTGTGCATATGAATCCTTATCCTTTTTCTTTGATCTCTTTGGCATATATTAATTGTCTTGTAATTTTTTTTTACCTAATGGTATGTTTTCCCAGGGCCAGTTAACATCAGGGAATGGATATCTCTATTTGTCTTGGCTCCCTATGCATTTCATAAACTACCATAGAGCAGGTACCGTGTTTGCAATTTCTTTGCTGCTAGGTGAATAGGCATTGGATTTGGGGTCAAGAAGAACTGAATTCAAATCCTCCCTTGGATACTAAGTAGAAGGAGTTGGGGAGAAGCTGAAGAAGTCATCCAGGGAATCATAAGCTAGGCTGAGTTTAAAGAGGTCCTTCTGAGATCCCTTTACATCCAAATCTACAATCCTATGAGCCTATGGTGTGTTGCATATTCCATTCTTTAATTCCTATTATTACTTATTGAATGATTAACTGTATTTTGTCCTTTCAAAATAGGAAATATATTTCTGTCTTGGTAATGTTTCCATAAAAAAAAAAAAGTAATAATGCTAACTGGTCATTCCAAAGAACCTCTCGGAGAGTGATAGTCCTATGATTGGCAAACTCAAAAGGCTGCAGATGGTCTGAAATGAGAAAGAAGTGGAAGGAAGAACAGGAAGACTTGAAGGGTGTGTGTGTGTGTGTATGTGCAGAGTATTTCTCAGAATTCTGTTAAGTCACTTTCTTGGAAATCTTTCATCCCCTTGGAAGAGAGATGGTGCTAAGTTTTTTTCTGTATCAGAGGCAAACTGGCAAAGTAAGGGCAAGTGATGTCTAATGCCAAAAGGTACTGCCATCTTCCCATCCAAATGGATCCAGTTAGGTCTGTTGTATGAATTCATCAACTCCCCCCCCAAAAAAAAACCTACTTTTACTCTATTTTATGAGAACTTTTCCCCCTGACATTTGTGTTACCAGTCCACAGATATGCAGGTCTTCTTTTATTTTCCTCTTGAATTTGATACCTGGGGAAGCTAAGTGGTGCAGTGGATAGACCACTGGGCCTGGAGTCAGAAAGATTCATCTTTATGAGTTCAAATCTGGCCTCAGACACTTAATAGTTGTATGATCCTGGGCAAGTTAGTTAACCTTGTTTGCCTCAGTTTCCTCATCTGTAAAATGAGCTGAAGGAAGAAATGGTAAACCACTCCAGTACCTTTTCCAAGAAAACCCCAAATGGGGTCACGGAGGGTCGGACATGACTGAAAACGACCGAACAGCAACAGTTTGATACCTACCCATTTTGGTCACAAGGCTATAAAGAATCGTAGACTGTTAGAGCCAGAGCTCCAGTTTTACAAATGCAGAAGCTGAGAGCCCAAGAGGGAAAGCGATTCGTCTGAAGTTACCCAGCAAGTAAATCGAATCCTAAATCTAGAGTTGGAAGGGTCCTCAGAGGCCATTTAATCCAGTTTCCTTGTTTTACACACTAGGAAACTGAGGAGGTTGTAACTTGCCCAAGGCCACATGAATAATAAATATCAGAGGCAGGATTTGAACCCAGGTCCTTGGACTCCAGATTCGCTGTTCTTTCCACTGGCAGAGTCAAGATTTGAAGCCAGATCTTCTGACTGCAAATCCAGTGCTTTCCTGGCCATACTCTGTCTATAGTATAATGGACCATTAAGTAGTTTTGGAGTCAGAGGACCTGGATTCGGTCTAGACTCTGCTGTTTATGCACTGTGTGACCTTTAGCAAGTCACCTACCCTCTCTGGTCCTCTGTTCCTTCCAGCTCCAAATCTCTGATGAGAACAGAGCCGGCCTGAATGTGGGCTTATTATCACAAGGGCTGTAGTTCTCACAAGCTCTGGGGAGGGGAGGCTACCATAGTTGGCCATCCTGATCCGTTTGCTGGGTGGACTCCAAGCTTACTCACTGGAGGGGCATTTTCCTCCAGTTCATTTGTGTCCAAGCCCGGCCCTCCTGAGTCTCTTTAAAGACCTTAAAGGGCATGGCCAAATGGGAACCTGGAGCCTTCAGGAGACAGCTGTGCCCAGAGAGATGCTTCCATGTCCCCCAGCCCCTGAGGCTCCTGCTTTGGCACCCCAGAGCCTTTCCTTTTCTCTGTTCCTGTTCTGTTGACCCATACTTTGGCTTGGGACTCTGATCACTGAGGCCTCATCTCACAGTTTGATTCCCCAGGTCCTCCCCCTTCGAAACAAAACAAAACCAAACCGGCTGTGGCTTTGGGTCCTGCCCAAGCTGCCCCCATTAGCTCCTGGTAATCTCTTCCCCACCCTTGGCTGCGGAATTCTGCTTATTGCTGGCTGAGGCTGCAGCCTGAGCTTCATCTGTTACTGGCTTCCACTACTTGTCCCTCCTGGCTCAGATACCAACCCCCTCAAATAGAAGGCTTCCTTGAGGTAGGACAAGAGGAAGTCCCCTTGCCACCTAGGCAATGGGTACTAGCATGGAGGGGAGGAAAAGATCACTAGGAGAATTCTTTATGTTTTATTTCATTAAAAAATTTTTGCTTATTTTGAACCAGACGTGTGATTTTACTGATGTAGTGAATTCTCAGAGAGAAAATTCCCTCTAACAAAGGTAGATGGGCAACTGCCCAGGGACTTAGATGTTTAGCGAGTTGACTGGAGCCTTTACTAAGAGGTAAAGCATCTGACCTCAGGGTCAAACAGCCAGTATGTGTCAGAGGCGCTGCTTGAACCCAGCTCTGACTGGCTCTGAGCTCAGCCTTCTATCTATCTCTTATTTTAATGTGGTTTTTTTTATGCTGCCTGTTTTTTTTTTTTATGTTGTAGTCATTTCTGGACATACTGTCCTCCCCACCCTCAATCTAAAACCAAACCCTCCTTGTACCCAAGAAAAATAACTAAAGCAACTAACATGCCTGATAGTATCTGCCTTGCTAGTCTCTGGCCTCTCTGTTAAGAGGGGAAGCTGTCTATTACTGGGTTTTTTTAAGTTCCTTAGGATTTGGCCTCCTTTTAAACTTTTCATTTACATGGCTATATTCATACTGTACATAGTATCCTTTGGGCTCTTTCTCTTTATCTGGTCATGGTTCATACAGACCTTCCCATGTTCCTTGGAATTCTCGTCTTGCTCCTCACTAAACGGTAGTCATCCTTTGTATTCATTTGCCAGTTCTGCCATGCCCTAGTCAATGGACACCCACTCCAGCTCCAGTTCTTTGCAACCGCTAAAAGGGCTGCTGTGAATACTTTGGCATAGACTGGAGCTTTCTTTCCATTTCTGACCTTCCTGGAATATGAGCCCAGCAGTAAGATCTCTGGGTCAAAGGGTATGTATGAAAAATTCTTGTATGATTCCAAATTGTTTTTCAGAATATTTGGCTGGAGCAGCTACCAAGAGGATTCATTTTGAATCCGACTGAACAGATGGTAATAGTAAAAGCCTAAACTGATATGCTACAGGAGTGAGTTTTTTTCCTAAGTAAATAAGAAAAGGGTCTAGTTGAGAAAATAAATGATGATGATAGTGATGATGACACTTATATAGTACTTTAAAGTTTGCAAAGAACTTTACAAATATCATCTCATTTTCACAAACCTAGAAGGTAGTTGTTATTATCATGCCTGTTTATAGATAAGGAAATTGAGGCCCAGAGAGACTAGATGACTTGCCTAGGATCACCAGCTAGAAAGTGTCAAGTGGCTGAGCCCAGATTTGAACTCAGATCCTCCTGACTCCAGGGTCGGTGTTCTATCCACTACACCATCTAGTTGCCCCATGTCCATTCTTTAAGGAGCTGAGGTTTCATTAGCTCCAATGGTATAGATTACAGGTCCTTTATAACTTAGGTCTATGTGAAAGTCGTCTCCCTGCAAGTAATCACTGTGTGGTTATGAGGATTATATAAATTAATGTAGGTAAGGCACTGTATAAATATTATTTTTTATAATATTCCAGCTTTAACACTTAGCTTTGTCATCAAAATCAAGTCATTTTATTTCTCCAAGAAGTTTCCTCATCTATAAAATGAAGATTAATCCACCACCAAGTATTTATTAAATGTATATCATGAAGAAGGCACTATGCTAAGTGTTAGGGGTATAGACACAAAAATGAAAGTCCCTGCCCCGAAGGAACTTACATTCTAATGGATATATACATATATACATCCATATATTACATATACACAAAATAAATACAGGATAATTTGAGGGTGGAGTTGAGGCACTAGCAGCTGAGGGGTGGGGAAGGCCTCCTACACATAGGAGTGGCATTTGAGGTAAGCTTGGAATGAAACTAGAGATTTTAAGAAGCAGAGATCAGGATGGAGTATATTTCAGGCATGAGAGAAGAGCCTGTGGAAAGTCATAGAGATGATAGGAAGGTGGAACATTTGCTGTATAGAACGGGGAGGTGAAATATTTTGATTTATAGGACAGGGAGGTAGAATGTTTGCCGTATAGGATAGGAAGACACTACTTTCCTGATAGGGCTGTTGTGTGGAAAGTGATTTATAAACTTTGATGCATCAAATAAATGTGACCACTTATTATTAATCGTCTAAATGTTTATAAAATTAAATTGAACTCAACAGATGTTTTAATTCAACATTTGTTAAATGCCTGTTATGCACAAGACATAGTCCCGTGGGGACTGTCATGGCAGCCTGCTGGTGGGTCTTCTTGGCTCAAGTTCCACTCTACTCTCACCCACTCTCCACTCTGCTGTCAAATGGATCTTCCTAATATGCAGGTCTGGCCATATCGTGCTTGTAGGATCTAATATAAAATCCTCTGTTTGGCTTTTGACGTTCTTTGTAACCTGGCCCATTCCTGCCTTTCCAGTCTTCTTACTCCTTCCACCCTTCTATCTACTCTGATCTAGTGTCATGGCCCTGCACATGACACTCATCCCCTGAGACTCCAGAGTTTTTTCACTGGCTGTCCCCCATGCCTGGAACTCTCTTCCTCCTCATTTCTACCTCCTATTGTTGTTCAACCTTCATTCTTGAAGAGGACAGTGACACTAGGGAGGTGATACCCTGGATGGTAAGTGCATTGGATGTGGAAGAATCAGTCTGGGAGGGGAAGACCCTCAGGGTTTCTGGCTAACATAGAAACAATTGCTGTTTACTTTCACTCTGAGCCAATCTGGGCCCAAACAATGACCCAAGTGGGGGTTGGCCTGGCACCCATTGTTAGTCATTCATCAGGAGCCCAAGTGACTCTGGTTTAAGGTTTGGTCCTTAAGAATGAAAGGTTTCTGTGATCAAAATTTACATTCCTTTGGGCAGAGCTCTGGAAAGTAAGGGTTTGATACCGTGTGTAGAGAGGGAGGGGAAAGAAAGGAAGCAGTAGCAGTAGCAGCAGCAGCAGCAGTAGTAGTAGTAGTAGTAGTAGTAGTAGTAGTAGTAGTAGTAGTAGTAGTAGTAGTAGTAGTAGTAGTAGCAGCAGCAGCAGCAGCAGCAGCAGCAGCAGCAGCAGCAGCAGCAGCAGCAGTAGTAATAGTAGCAGCAATAGTAACACCAACAGCAAAAGCAGTAGCAGTGGTAGCAGCAGCAGCACTAGTAGCAGCAGCAGTAGCAGCAGAAGCAGCAGCAACAGGGAGGGAGAGAAGAAAGAAAAGGAAAGGAAGAAAGAAGCTGTATTCCTCAACTGGTCAGTTCCAGTTAATGAGGTCTAGAGGTTAGGGGTCCTGGAATCCCAAAATCACTACATGTGGGTCCTGCCCGAAAGAATTTAACCCAAGCCTTCTTTCAGCCAAAAACAAGGTTTATTGAAGATTCATCATATTAGTTAGACTCATAAGGAATCTCAGCATCTGTGGGCTATTGGCTAAATTGTGAAAATCTGCGCAGTGACTAGATTATAACAATCCCAGCCTCTTATTGGAGATAAGATGGAGCTTATATGCAGAAAGCCTGTGGGAGGGATCTAGGAGTGGCCAAGCAGTTTGGGGTGATGGGAGGAGGGGCTTAAGGAGATCTGGATGGGAGTGGCCAGTAAGCTGGGGTGAACAGAACTCCTGGGACTTGGACAATGGAGCCTAGCTAGGATTAAGTGTGGGAAATGGCCAGGGGCCATAGGGAGGTAAGACAATGGAGGGGAGATTGGATTTAGCCACAATGAAAGGCCAGTTGAAGGGATTATAGCCTCAGGTGAACTCCAGAGATTTGGCCACGTGGGAAGGTCCAGGGTTTTCCTTTCTAGGGACCAGATCCCAGCTCCATCATTGTTGGGTCCCTGGTGGGGACTATTTCTATTCACAGAGGCTGTTATTTGTCCTTCATTCTTGGAGGAGGACCATGACATGATGCCATGACTTGCAGGTGAATTGGATTTAAATGAGGGAGGGCTGTGCAAAGTCACCAGCCTCACTTTCTCCTCCAGTGGCCAGATATAGATCCAGACAACTGGAGATGGCCCAGGATTCAGTGGGAGACCTTGGGAGGTACTGGGTGGGGGTGGGGGTGGAGATGTGGTTAAATACAGGTTGGGGGAGGGGGTAGCAAGAGAGAAGTTTGTCTGGAAAAGATCTGAGTTTTTAGTGGATTGCAAGCTGTATATGAATCAATGGTGTGACTTGGTGGCCAAAAATACAATTCCTTCAATTTTGGGTGCCATTAAATCGAGTCTGTGAGTTAAGGACTTGGAAAGTATACTGTCCCTATGTCCTGGTCAGACCACATCTCAGGCTGGTATTAAATTCTGGATGCCAAATTTTAGGATGGACATTGATAAACTGCAAGATGTCCAGAGCAGAGCAAATGGGATGGTAATGGACCTTGAATTCATTCCACGAAAGGGTCTATTCAAGAAACTGAGGCTGTTTTGCCTGGGGAAGAGAGGACTCAGGGGCTAGTGCTGTCTTTAAAGTATTTGAAAAGTTGTCATGTATGAGGAAGACCAGACTTGTTCTGCTTAGTCATAGAAAGTGAAATTAAGAGCAATGAATTAGAATTTTAAAGAGCCATGTTGGAGAGCTGAAAGGATAAATTCTTAGGTAATTAGAGCTTTAGAGAAGGGGAACAGTCTGCTTAGATCACGGCTTATTGGGTGTACTGAGGAGGGGATTCTTGTGCCATAATATAGCTTATATGAAGTGGTCTCCAAGTTCCCTTTCAACTATGAGATTCCGTAAATCTATGAATGAGGCAAAAACAAAGAAAAAACCTTACAGGAGCTTCATAGATGTTTAAAAAGTTGTGAGTATTTCAAAAGAAATTGAGGCAACATAATATTTATGCACTTATTCAGAACTTACCATGTACTAGTGTTATTCTATTCTATACTGGGGCATACAAAGACAAAACCAAAATAATCCTTTGCCTCCAAGGAATTTACAGTTTATGGAATCCAACATATTTGATGCATTCTAGAAGCTGACTTTCTGTGTGTCACAATTTATGTTCCATTGGCATATTCATTCGTTTTGATCCGTCTCGTGAGAGAGTGTAGACATTTCTACTAGAGAGTACAAAGCCATCCCTACCAGAGGCAAACAATTCACAGTATAGACAATGTGTCATTAATGTCCCACTTATGCACAAAGGAAAACCCATGATTTATCAATGTGCATGCAATACACAACTTGCATTTTTTAAATGTTTGTGGTTCTGGTATTTGTGAACTGAATCCTGTGGATGTTCCCCAAATGTGTCTTCCCTGTAGGTTAATCCTATCTCTATCCTTCATCCTTGGGCAGTATGACCTAACAGAATTTCAATTAGTTAAATTAAGACAATTTATCAATTGTCTATGATATACAAAATGAGAGATTGGTTGTGGTGTAGTAGATAGAGCCCTTGCCTTGGAGTCGGGATGAATTTGAGTCAGATCACAATTCTAGATGGCTCCATGACCTTGGGCAAATCGCCTCTTCATACCTCAAAAAGCCCACTAACACTATAAATTGTGGAACAGTTGTTGATTTCTATCAGTAGAGGGAATTTTCTCACTGGGAAGTGTCCTTACGCTGATGAAATCAGAGGTTTGCTGCTTAGAAGCTCTTGTCACACACTACCAGGATCAGGACTAGGCTTCTGGCACAGTGAGGCATATTTTTTCAAAAATGTATTTATTTTAACATTCATTTTAAAATTTTGGGTTTTAAATTCTTTCCTTCCCTTCGTCCCCTCCCATACCCATTGAGAAGGCAAGCAATGTGATACTCATTATATATATGAAGTTGTCCAAAACATTTCCATATTAGCCGTGTTGCAAAAAAGTGAAGCATAATTTTAACAAGCCCATTTGGTTTTCTCACTGTAGGTCATAATTAATCGATCAATCAGTCAACCAATCAACAAACATACCAAGGGCGCTAGTTACCAGGAACTGTGCCAAGTGCTTGGGATACAAAGAAAAGCAAAAAAAAAAAATTCCTGTCTTCAATTCTTACATTCTAATGGAGCACATAACATATAAGTAAATAGCTAGGTACAAGATACATACAGAGTAAATGGAAGGTGACCTCAGAAAGTAAAGCTTTGTAGCTGGGTGGACCATAAAAGACCTCCTTCAGAAGGTAGGATTTGGATTGAGTCTTGAAGTAAGCAGGGATCCATCCTAAGAGGAAGAGGTGAGGAGGAACAGGATTCCATCATAGGGGACCCATAATGGTGGGTTGTCCACAGATGAGAAGGAATGAGTAGACCAAGATAGCTGCGCCATAGATTATGTGGAAGGGTGTAAAGTAAGAGATTACCAGAAAGGTAGGAAGGGGCAAAGTTGGGAAGAGTTTTAATATCAAACAAAGGATATGCTCCTGAAGGTAATAGGGAGCCACTGGAGTTTAGTGAGTAGAGGATAACATGGCTAGACCTTCCTATGCTGATCTTAAGATTAGAGATTTAGAGTTTGAAGGTCATGTGGTCTGATTTTATGGATGAGGAACCTGAGACCCCATGGTTGGAAGTGACTTGTCCAAGGTCATGTAGTTATAAGTAGCCCAGATCCTCTGGTTCCAAGTTCAGCCCTCTTTCCACTGTAGTACGAGATGTCCTAATTGTTTGCTTTTTGCCTTTCAGGTAGATTTTGTGGTGACAAAGTGCCAGAACCCCTCATCTCCACAGACAGTCGCCTTTGGGTTGAGTTCCGAAGCAGCAGCAACATCCTGGGCAAAGGTTTCTTTGCTGTTTATGAAGGTGTGTGGGAGAGTTGTGTGACTACCTTTCTTTTGCATATCAACTAGTGACCCCACTCTTCCACCTTGTACCTTCCTCCAGCCTTCCAAGTGTGTGTAGCTATGGTTGGGAGCCATTGAGGGTGTGGAGGTGGGACTTAGGGATACCAGTGCTGGTATTGTAAAGGTTGCCTCTGGCGGTCCCTCCTAAGTCCGTCTCCTGTGTCCTGGAAGCAACATAGGCCAGTCATGCTCTCTACAGGACAAACCTTTCTTCCCCCATAAACCAACACTCAGCCACAATTCCAGTCATTTTAGAGAAAATCATTTAAACCCCACACACAAAGTGACCTTGCCTCTGACTCTGTAACCGTGGCTCAGGAACCTCACAGTATCACTGTGGCCTGTCAGCCTCTATTCAACAACTTCTAGTGAACTTCACTTAGGTCATCTTCTGTGTACCTTCTATCTTGAAATGTTTGTGGGTTTGGTTTGGTTTTGTTTGGGGTTTTTTTTGGCAAATATTAAGTTCATAATAAAAGCAACATTTAAATAAAAAAAGTCTCTAGTGAGGATGAGCTCATTATAAGCTTAAAAGTGCACTAAGACTTTTGGGACATGGATACCAAATGGAAATCATGGATACCATTTTACTTCTGTGTAAGCTTTAATTATGTTAGGGATATATTTTCTTACAGCCTGAATTGTCTTCTCTTCAACTTCTACACATTTCTCTTAGATCTGTCCTCCTGATACCAAGCAGAAAAAGACTAATTTATCTTCCTCATGACAGGCCTTCAAATACTTAGAGGTAGAACTTTTCATGCCCTCCTACCCCCAAGGCTTCTTTTTTCAACTACTCTCATTGGTTTTCTCCCTATCTACCCCCCCCCAATTTTTCTTTGGTTTCCTCACCTGTAAAATGAGTGGCAGGGGCAGCTAGGTGGCACTATAATGCACCGAGCGCTGGGTCTGGAGTCCTGAGTTCAAATGTGACCTCAGATACTCATTAGCTGGGTAACCCTCTCTGTGCCTCAGTTTCATCATCTGTAAGATGGGGATAATAATAGCACCTATCCCCCAGATTGTTATGAGGATAAAATGAGATGATATTTGTAAAGTACTTTACAAATATTAAAGGGCCATGTAAATACAAGCTGTTATTATCTAGTCCTATTTCCACATTTGGCAGATGAGACCAGAAAGGGTGTAACCTGTGTGAAGTTGTATTTGTGGAAGAGCAGGAACTAGAATTTATATTTTCCATCTCTAAAATTCTGTGATTCTTGATAATCCCTAGTTTTAGTTATTCTTTAAAAAGATAAACTATTGTTGATGAAATCCTATCCTGGGTGGTCATTTTCCTTGATAGTAAAGAATTCACACCTGCAGTCATGAATCTATATGTTTGCAAGATGCTCCACCTAGTGGTGACAACTGGCTATGATACTATACTGTCAGAGCCGGTCACAGGTGTCTTTGGGGCCAGTGCAGGTGTGTTAGACACCTGTTTGTGGGTAATAGTGCACTGAGCATTGCCCAAAACACCCCTACTCTCACAGGTTCTCTTGGAAAGGTATGTTCCTCACCCATTGCTGTCTTTGTTTCTAAAGCTATATGTGGGGGAGAAATTCACAAAGATGCTGGCCAAATCCAGTCTCCCAATTATCCAGATGACTACAGGCCTTCTAAGGAATGTGTTTGGAAGATCACTGTTTCTGAGGGGTTTCATGTGGGACTGACTTTCCAGGCATTTGAGGTGAGTCATTCTGGAAGCTTTCTGACAAAAAAAGTGAAGCACATTTCATTAGTACATTCATTAAGAATTAGTATATGCAGAAGACATAAATCCAGATTAGATGTGATGTGTGTTTGTATATATAGTGTGTATATATCTATGCATATATATATATATATGTATATATATATATATGTATATATATACATATATATATATATATATATAAACATACATATACATGTGTGCTTTGTATTGTAATTGTCAGAAATCTCTGGTTTTTGAATGTTATTGGAGGGTTAGAATAGATATGACTGGTATAAGAGACTTTTGAGCTGATGAAAGTTGGGGCATCTTTCTTTCCCTGTTTATCGCTTTGTTCAGCCTCTTTTCTCCAAGTTGGGGAAATCATAGCCTCTGAATATGGCAGAATGGTTAACTTCATTGTGGATGTAGGATTTCATAATCCTTCTTTGATTTAATCAAGAGCAGAGAAAGTGGTGTTTCCCACCTTCACCCTCCCTCCCCCAATTAAATCCTAATTCTCAAGAAAAGCCGTAACTAGCAGTTACTGTGTCTGCCTGGGGTAGAGGACACTCAAGTTTCAGACTGGCACACCAGACCCTGAGAGGCCTCTGCTGGAATGATACTCAGGTTGGGAAGAGGGCATGAGAGCCGAGCCTGGCCAGGGAATGGCCTCCCCTGGAGTATAGCTTTCAGCATGCCCCTAGTGCCTTCAGTATGCTGGATGCAACTCTGATCACCCTACCCTAGTTACAGCTCTGTTCCCAGGCCAAGGAGATTAAGGTGCCAGTTATCACCTGCTACTCTCTCTTATGTCCCTTCTTTCAGATTGAACGACATGACAGCTGTGCCTATGACTACCTGGAAATTCGGGACGGTGCCACCGAAGAGAGTGCATCGATCGGTCACTTCTGTGGCTATGAGAAACCAGATGATATCAAATCTAGCTCCAACAAGATGTGGATGAAGTTTGTATCGGATGGCTCTATCAATAAAGCAGGGTTTGCTGCCAATTTTTTTAAGGGTATGAATTATTCCCTACCACTTTTAGTAATGACAGGATTTATTGACCTGTTTCACGTACTTGGTGAACTTCTCTGAAGGCAGCTAAATGAAAGAGGACACTGTAGATGGTCCCTAAAGCATCTTCCAACTCTAATATTCTTTGGTATTTAAGGGAAGAAATGATACCTACCAGGGCCCTTATTTTTATACTGGGCTTTCAAAAGAGATACAAGCCCTGAAAGTTACTGGCAGATCAACAATTAGGACTTCGTCTTGACATTTAAGATACATTATTATGTTCCTCAGCAAAGTTCATGGCTGGTTTTGCATCTCAACCTAAGACACTAGGTCTTTAGTGAACAAGCTCACCACCAGGGAGTGGAATTAGGCCTTGATAGATGCTATGCAGGCCCCTCTCCAATCCTTCCATCTTTTTCCAAGCCTAATTCAGTAACCGTATCCTCTCTTGAGGCAGAGGTCTAGATGGATAGATAGCTAGACAGGCAGATAAATAGATAGATACAAAGATAGATTGAAAGAAAGATATAAAGATGCATAGATAGCTAGACAGATGTAGAGAGAGACAGAAAGAAAGAGAGAGAGAAAATGAGAATGTTTAGTACTCATTATGAGTAAGAAAGGCACTTGGTGAGGAACAGAGACCAGAGCCATCCAACCTTAAATAATTGAATATGAAACTTAATTTAAAAATTTTTAAATTCCTAAGTAAAAATCCAGAGAGGCAGCATGATACAGTGGAAGGGTAACATCTTAAGTCAGAGGACCTGGGTTTGAATCAGCTTTGCTATCTTGGGAAAATATGACCTTGGGAAAATTACTTAACTTCTCGAGGCCTCAGTTTCTTGACCTGTAAAATGAGGGAGTTGAGATAAATGGCCTTCCAGTTCTTGATCTATGATGCTAAGTAGAAATAATTTCCAGTATATTTTGGATGGCAGCCAATGGACATGGCAGAAAAAAGGAGGCCCTGACCACTTTTGCAGAAATGACTGGCTACTCAATCCATATAGTCTTTTCTCTCAGGTCAGAGAGAATGTGGTTGGCATCTCTCAGCACTTAAGAGTCCCTAGTCTGATCTGTAAGTGAAACCAAGGTAATGTCAAGTCACTGACTCCACCTCCTTCCCCAATATGTATAGATGTATTTTTGAGGAGTGGGGATGATAGCAAGCCAGTTTCAATGAACTTACTCTGTGATAATAGGGATGGCCTCAGGACTAGCTGGAACAAAAAAGTGGGCACTTGGTAAGAATGAAATGATAGGTTCTTTTGACCTCTGGAATGGGGATGGGGACAGAGGGGAGCTAGGAAGTCCTTGGTTAATTTTCAAAGTCAAGTTAGTTTTTGATGCTCTTGTCCACTATTTTCCCCCTCTTCTCCCCTTCTTCTGCTTCATGAGGCTCCCTCTACCTCACCTTAAGCCCCATGATCTGCCCAAAGTTACTCACCATGGTAGTTCATCCCTGCAACATCCAATGCTCCAAAATCACCTTGTTCTCTCCTATCAATCAAGGCTACTGTGACCGTAGAACATCTGCTAAGGAAAGACATCTGAGTAATTCACAGTAAGGTATCAATGACTGATCCTCCCCTTCCTCTGCTCCCCACTCCCATGACTCCCCAGAGGTGTTTGCTAATGAGCCCATATAAATATCTAATGGGTAGAATTTCAGGCAGAATTGGGGAGATACTTTGAAGAAGAGTAGACCTAACCTGCACCAGATACATGGAAGAGAAGCTCTAAAAAGGAAGAGAAAGGAAATGGGCTTGCCCAAGAAGGGGGCCCCCCATTTGGTTTCTTTTTCCCACACCAGCTACTTCCTGTGAGGAAGCTGAAGCTTAGCCTTGCCCATTCTGAGCTTTGGCCATCAACAAAGAAGGGGTAAGTACAACAGGAGAGGGGAGGGTGCTTACCCTCCCTTAAGCTGAACATGCCTTGGGATCCCAGTGTCTACCCTTCCCTAATTCCCAGTCCCACCATAGGGTGGATAGGCCTGTCAGCCAGGGAATGTTGGAAAACTTGAGCCTGGGCTACCCTGCCGCAGAAACAGAGAAACCTGGTCAGATCTGTAGGTCTCATTGGGTTATAAATCTAGGAATCTTAATAAAGAGTTCACTAGAGCTTTTTGCTCCAGATTGTTACCCCTAAATCCTCTCTACTCTCTTTCTGTCACCTCACCATCACCCCGTTTCCATTAATTTCTTCTGAGGACTGTACTATGAATTGTGAGACAACCTTATCCACCAGGTCTCTGTTCTGCTAAACCAGTTTTCTAGGAGAACTGGACACAAGCCTAATAAAGCCATCTGGGAGCTCTGCCCCCTTGAGAACTGAGACATTATCTGAGCTCCTGAGCTTCCAGCAAGGCTGTCCCTGGGCATTCAATAAGTGAAGGAGGGGAAGTTGGTCCTTGGGCCTTCCCTTCCCCTTATGCCTCATTATAACACAACACAATTATAACCAAACACCCTATTAAATATGTATTAGATTAACTTTTTCCTATGTTTTATTCAATTATTATGACTTTAAACTCCTCATCTCATGTTTGGCCTTCAAAGTTTCTTGTCCATGCAGCATGGTGTCTGCTTCCACTTTTCAGAAGTTAGAAGCACTGTTGCTTATAGATGGGGGGGGGGGGAGCCAGTTTTCTTGTTCTTATCAGCTAGGATCTTTTTTTAGGCAGAGCCATCTCTGGGCTGTTCTCAGGCCCTTCTCTGGACAGTAGGTGCCAAGAGCATGTGTCAGGTTTCCTTAAGTAAAAAGGATGGGGAGGGTAACTACAAACGCCCTGCAAAGGAGAAGGACCAAGCTGAAACAAAGCAAAACAAAAACCACTCTTGCTTTTATGCCAGTTGGATAGAGACTCAGTGTTTCAGGCCAATTGGCTAAGAACACCAGTACATGTTGCCAACTGGCATTTGAGTCTGTTTGCTGTTGCCAAATGGCAGGTGTTGTCTCAGCGCACTGTCTGATGGTGCCAGGGTGCTTACCAGCAAGTAAAACTCCTCCAATTTCTTGCTGATTTGGGAAATGATAGTAGCATTTGCTGGTTGGCAGTCCCCACCAACTAACATAAGAAAATAGCAACTGCTCTCCTAATACTGAGCCAGGTCCATCCAACTTCATGTCCTGCTACTGATGTGACAACAAGGGTATTTTGCAAAAATGCCTGATTCTTTCCAAGATGTTGCTTCAAAAGACTGCACACTTGCCTGAAACATCTCCAGCTTTCCCATACAACCCATGTAATTAATTGGGAATTGGGGGATTTGGGAATGGTTCCAAATTTCCATACTGATAGCTCCTCTTGGAAACTGGTAGATAAAGCACTAGGCTCCATCCCCATCCCTTACATCCTGTGAATTAAGATTGCATTTCACACTAGGAATTCTCCCTTGCCTTTCTCTGAGGTGCTGTCCCATCCTTACACCTGCACCCAACACATCCTTCTTCCTTGTCTTATCATTGGTGTTATGTGATTGCACCATAACTAGGAAGTTTCTTCTTTCGTTATACACCAGGTGGGCCTTGTTTTCCTGCTTTTGCTGCCAATACCATGGGAATAAAAAGCAGACAGAGATTTCTGTCATTAAAAACTAGGCCCCTAGTTAATTATTATTATTATTGCTATTATTCCTTCCCCAACTTATTCAGAATCACTGAATTTCTTTATTTTTTTAAAGATTCATTAATTTATTTATTTTTAGTTTTCAGCATTCACATCCACAAGATTTTGAGTCCCAAATTTTCTCCCCATCTCATCCCTCCCCCAACCCCAAGGCAATGTGCATTCTGAATACTCTTTCCCCTAATCTTTCCTCCCTTCTATCTCCCCCCCTTCTCTTATCCCCTTCCTCTTCTGTTTTTCTGTAGGGCAGTATAGATTTCTATACCCCATTGCCTGTATATCTTATTTCCCAGTTGCATGTGAAAACAAATTTTTAACATTTGTTTTTAAAACTTTGGGTTCCAAATTTTCTTCCTTCCTCACTCCCCACCCACCCTCATTGAGAAGGCAAGCAACTCGATACAGATTATGCTTATGCAAAACACTTCCATAGTAGTCATGCTGTGGAAAACTAACTATATTTCCCTTCATCCTATCCTGCCCCCCGTTTATTCTATTCTCTCTTTTGACCCTGTCCCTCCTCAGAAGTGTTTGCTTCTGATTACCCCCTCTCCTAATCTGCCCTCCCCTCTATCATCCCCCTGCTCTCTTATCCTCTTCCCCCCCCCCCATTTTCATGTAGGGTAAGATAGCTTTCCATACTTAGTTGAGTGAGAATCACTGAATTTCTAAGATAGATGAGATCAGGCATCATCTAGTCCAACTCGTACCTGACACTCATGGCTTAAAGACCTTCAATGAGGGGGAGACTCATTGCCTCCCAAAGTGATTTCATACATATATATATGTGTGTGTGTGTGTGTGTGTGTGTGTGTGTGTGTGTGTGTGTGTGTGAAGGTTTGTGTGTGTGTGTGTGTGTATGTATGTATATATACACACACACACATTTATTTTTCCTCAATTACATGTTAAAAAACAACTAGTCCAGTTTGGATGGAGGGTAGTGTTCATAAGGACAATAGTGTGATATGTAACTGAAGAATTTGTTGGGAGCCAAATTTTGCATGGCTTTGAATACCAGTATAAATAATTTTGACTTTATTTGGTAGGCGATCTGGAAAAAATTCTTGTTTGAAAAGTGACACAGTCAGAACTCCACATTTGGAAAAGGTATCTGGAAATAGTATGTAGAATAAAATAGAACAGGAGAGATTGGAACCAGGAAGACTAGTTAGAAGGCTACTATGCTCTGACCAGGTAAGGATCATTGAGGGCCTGAATGAGGGTGGTGGAAGTTGGAGTAAAAAGGAGGTGAGAATTGGTAAATGATTAAATGTAAGGATGGTTGCTGATCAGTAATGACTTATGTACTAGTAAGCCGCTCCTTCCTTTTGAAATAAAGTCAATTTCATTTTTTTCCTTCGTGGTAGTTTTCGGTGCTTACTTTTAGAACAAAGCATATATAGGCATGTGGTTTCTGAATGGCATGTGAGTCATCTCCTTTTTCGTTTCTTAGTCTTAGACCTTTAAAAAAATTTTATTATGAATTTAATAGTCAACAAACATTTCAACACATAAAGAACAATAACAGTATCATGTATGAATCTATGAACCTGTTAGTTTTAAAAATATATACATATTAAATTTAACAGGGTAGTAATAAAATTTCCATTTGTTTGTGTCCTCTTCTGAGCTTTTTGATTTCTCCTGAGTATTAAAATTTTTTTATGCTCTTTTCATTTGTTTATTCCTGTTACTACCCACTAATTTCTATCCACCTCCAGTAAAACCTATCCCTTTAACAATCAATATAGTCAAGCAAGTCAAATGTGGCCAAACCTGAAAATGTATGTCTTATTCTACACCTGTAGTTCATTACCTCTCTGCCAAGAGGCAGAGGACAGGCTTTGCCATTGTTCTTCTGGAGTCATGACTGGTCAGTGCATTGGCCAGAGTCCTGAGGTCTTTCAGAGTGGTTTTCTTTCACATCCTAGTAGTCCTTGTATAAATTACTGAACCATGTTTTCTAACGTATTTTAATCATTCCTTTCCTCTACCTACTGTTGCACTGAGGTATATTTTGACTTAGTTGGGATGACCATGTAGAATTCTTCAAAGACTTTCTCTCTGTTTATTCTTCACAGAATTTCTCTGTGTTGTTCTAAAATGTGTTTATTTATTTTGCCTCATTCTCTACAACAGATGTGGGCACATAAGCTGCAATTATCTTCCTGGTGGTGTTTTTGCTTAGGCTCACCATGAACCCAGCAAGACAAGATGACCGAGTGCCCTCCATGAAATGCCTCTTGTTGCCTCTGGGTACACAATGAAACCAACTCTTCTAGTTCCTTAATTTGCTTTTCTGAGGAGAACCCAGGAGCCATCTTTCCACTTAGATACAGCTTTCTCATATTCCCCAACTTCGTTAATAGCAAGAATGCTAATATGAATATTGTTCAGTTCTTCTAGTAGGCTTTCAACTTAGTGGTAGTCAGTTGGATACAATAATCATTTCTTAAGTGCTTAGTATGTTCCAGATGCTGCTGTGATAGAGAACCATTGAGGGGAGGGGGACATGACTAGAAGTATGCTTTTGGAAAAAAAAATCACCTTGGCCAGGTTAGAGGTTAGATACTTGAGGCAAGGATACTGGTTTTGCAGTAGTGTGGGGGTGGGAGGTGATGGGGGCTTGAAGCAGGGTAGTGGCTTTGTGAGGGAGAAAAACATGTCTGTGTGTCTCTGTAGAGAGATGGAGAAAGAGGGAGAGACAGAATATGTTGTGAAGACAGAATGACATGATTTGCCAAAGTATTGACTATGTGGGGTGAAACAGTGAAGAGTTGATGACACTGAGATCCCCAGTCTGGGTGTATGAGCAGAGTAAGAATGGCAGTTGTAGTTAGTTAGATAAAAATCTCACACTTAGAGTGTGGATAGTTTAATTTAAGTTTACAAATGATCTGAAAACTGTGATCTTTTTTTTAGCACCTTTTCCACTCCTCTGCTCCTGCAGAAGACAGGCTTACTGGAATGAGAGCCATTTAAATTTTTTCTGCAACTGCCATGGCCAATAAATCTGTACTTAGCTAGTCTGATCCTGGGGCGGCAGGTGCAGTCTGTCAGTGAGGCAAGTACTTGATGTCTTCTCGGCTTAGTCGTACCTGTCAGGGTTCGCAGTCCACTGGCCTAGACTTTGAGCACCTGACATCATTGCTGTATTATGAAAAGGCATTGGAGTATGACTTTAATAGAAATTACTTATTGAAAATTTAGATCAAACCTAGAGGGATGATGGGGACTGGATAGTGGTGCACTGATAAATGTTTAACAATTCCCCCCCACACATACGCAGGTCATGTTTTCTTCAGCAATCAGTAGTTTGATGGCTTTGTGATCTGATCAGTTTAGGTACCCCTTCCAATGATAAGGCTTGCAACCCATCTGCTCAAGCTGTCTATTTTCATGTGTTCCCATCAGGTCTCCAAGAGGGAGCCATTCAATGATTTGAGGGCCTTCTTCTAGTTCTCTTGGTTTGTTGGTTTGCTTTTGGATCCCAGTAGTACACAGGGACCGTCAGATATTATTTTTATCTTTATATGACTGGCCCATATGATTTTCTAGTTATAAAACTCTCCAATGCCATTCTTTATATCACGTCCCTAATTGAAGCTGCTTAATTTTAACTTTTAGGAGACTGTGACTCATAGCCATAAGGTATCAACGTAGATAGGGTTGTAGATGTCGAGCTAAAGGGCCCTCAGAAACCTAATAATAATAATAGTTAGCATTTACATAGTACTTTCTATGTGCCAGGAACTATGCTAAGCACTTCACAAATATTATCTCATTTGATCCTCACAAGAAACTTGAGAGGTAGGTACTGTTATTATCTTCATTTTACGGTTGAAGGAACTGAGGCAAACAAAGGTTGAGTGACTTGTCACAGCTAGTAATTATTTGTGACTAGATTTAACCCAGTTCTTTCTGACTCCAAGGCCAGCTCTATCCACTGGACCACCAAACTGCTTCTTCTGGCTCAGGGAAGTTAAGTCAACAAGCATTCATTTATTAAGCACTGATTGTATGATAGGTGCTGTCCTATTGAATGAATGGTTGAAGGTGACCTAGGTAGTAAATTGTCAGAGACAGAAGAATATTGATGTTAAAGGGAGAAATTTTGGATTCTTAAAAGAACTGTCCAATTTCCCAAAAATAAATGCAGGCTGCTTGTCTCCTCTTTCAATTCCAGACCCAACTCGTCCATTTGTACTGTCTATTCAAGATACCTGTATCTATCTCTTCTCTATTAATGGATGAATTCTATGGATTCAGTGATGCTACCTCTTATAATGGTTTCCAAAAGGGAAACTGGTAACATAGTTCTTGGGATTTCCCTTGAACTTTTCTTATTAGTGAAATTAATCTTAGTGATGCCCCATTGGTACTTGCTTCTGTGCTGCACTGGATGTGGACAAATATACAGAGCAAGGTCGATTAAGTTGGTGGATATGTAATGATAAATTACCTTGTTCTCCTAACAGAAGTTGATGAATGTTCCTGGCCAGATAAGAATGGGTGTGAACAGCGCTGCATGAACACACTGGGCAGCTACAAATGTGCTTGTGATCCTGGTTATGAACTGACGGCTGATAAGAAGACTTGTGAAGGTCAGTGGCTGGTAAAACTGTAATAGGAAGATGTTGAGGACAGAGGTATGGAGATGTTTAGTAGAAGTGTTCATTCTTCAATGGGAAGTTTTTTTAAAAAAATATTTTTAACATTTAAGAAAATTTTCCAAATTCCCTCCCCTGCACCCATTGAGAATGTAAGCAATATATCAATTATGTGAAATCATTTCCACATTAGCCATGTTGCAAAAGAAAGAAAGCAAGAAAAATAAAGTGAAAAATTATATTTCAATTTGTGCTTAAAGTTCATCAGATATCTCTGTGGAGGTGGATAGCATTTTTCATCATGAGTCCTTTGGAATTGTCTTGGATCATTTTATCAATCAGAGTAGTTAAGTCTTTAATAGTCGATTATTGTCACAATATTGTTCATGTACAATGATCTCCTAGTTCTGCTCACTTCATTGGGCATCAGTTCATATTGATCTTCCCAGATTTTTCTAAAACCATCCCCCTTGTTATTTCTTATAGCACTATAGTATTCCATCATAATCATATCCTGGAACTTGTTCGGTCATTCCCCAATTGATGAGCATCCTTTCAATTTCCGATTCTTTGCCATCACAAAAAGAGATGCTATGAATATTTTTGTACATATATACGTGTGTATATATATCTATATCTATATCTATATATATATGTCTATATATATATAGATATAGATATATATATAAAATGTCCTTTTCCTTTTTATTTGATCTCCTTGGAATACAGACCTAGTAGTGGTGTTGCTGGGTCAAAGGGTATGCATGGTCTTATAAACCTTAACTCAATTCTCATAGACCTAGCATGGCCTGTTCTGTATGCCAAGAGCATGATGCCACAATACTGTGTTCTTGTGGCTCTAGATATTATTAAATGACTTTCTCTATTCCAGAATTTTCTCTACCTTTCTATAACTCCTCCCTTCTCCTCCCCTCCCCAATTTTGGCATTACTCACAGGACCTCTGTAGATCTAGCTACACTCTTCTAATCCCAAGTTTTAGGTCCACACTTAGCCCTCTGATTGAATGTTGGGTTTGTTGGTGCTCCAACTATATTACTACATGACCACTTCTCCTTCTTCTTCCTTTCCTCCCCCCAATAAGCAAACAAAGAGATACAAAGGGGCCGAGAGGACAATGTTTCCAACGTCTCAAAAACACAGATGTTTTGGCCAGATACACACTTAGTCCATGTTTTATGCAAACTTATGCTCAAAAATCAGAATTCCACCAGGTTAACCCCAAACTTCCCAAGTGATAATCCTTTCTGTCTAGACTATTGTGTTAAAGAAGGAATAATCTTTTTCTTTGTCACCCCAGAAGGCAGGACTGGTCTGCCTAGGTGGAAGTTATAAGGATTTGTATCTTCCCTCAATGACATAACAAAGTTCCTAATGGTTAGAACCATCCAACAATGGACACATCCCTCCCAATTACCTTCTACCCCAGTGAGATAATAACAATAATAGCTGACATTTGTACAGTAATTTAGTGTTTGTCAAGCATTTAATATACCTCAATGTTATATAGTAGAAAGGATACTAACTATGGAATCAGAGTACCTGGGTTCAAATCCCATCTCTGACAGCTACTACCTATGTGATCTTAAATTTCTCTGGATCTTGGCTTCCTCACCTATAAAATGAAGGGGTTCTATTAGAGGGTCTCTGAGGTCCCTTCCAACTCTAACCCAAGGGTCCTATGTCCTTATTTGGTCCTCAGTAAGGCAGATGCTCTTAGTATCCGTCTCTTACAGATGAGGCAACCTAGATTCAGAAGATTTACTTGACTTGCCCCACAGCACACAGCTAGGAAGTGCGTGAGGTGGGATTCCAACTTAGACCTTCCCGGCTGCGAGTGTGGCTCTCTATCCACTATGCCATGTGGCTATAATCCATGGCTTGGGAGCCATGGGCTTTCTTCAAGAATTTCAAAAAATGGTAAATAAAATTTTTAAATGTGAACATCCAAAGAGGAGTTGGGGAGGGGTTAGATGAACCAGATTCAGATGACTCAACATTTGTTTTCCCTGAAGAACATGGAGAATGCCAACAGTCACTTGGAACATACGACTCAATGACAAATGTATTTGCTTTTCACCTCTGCAGTGGCTTGTGGTGGCTTCATGACCAAGCTTAATGGGACCATTACCAGCCCCGGATGGCCTAAAGAATACCCCACAAACAAAAACTGCGTGTGGCAAGTGGTGGCGCCAAGCCAGTACAGGATCTCCCTCCAGTTTGAAGTGTTTGAGCTGGAAGGCAATGATGTAAGTTCCTTCACTTTGAGCTGCTGGTGAATTATCCAAAGACCCAGAGCCAAAGCAGTCCCTGACATAGTTACAGGCAGGGAGTGATTCTTCCTTGGGATCCAGCAGAGAGGTCCTGTTGAGTTTTTTTGACATTGGGATCTGGATTTCATTGCATTCTCTTAGGATGACTCTTGTCATCCACATACTCCCTCACTATGAGTTCTCTTGACTGGTTTTTAGTGCACCACTAGTGCAGGGAAACTCTTAAGTAGAAAATCAGCGAAGGAATATAGGAGACAAGACATTGCCCAAAGGAGAGAACAAGTACACTGGGGCCCAGCATTGCATGGGGTAGGTGTTCTGTGAAAGAAGGAGGACTCTAACTCCAGCATGTGGACTCTGGCATCCAGATGTGAGAAGGAATGGAAAGAATGAGCTTTACCTTAGCTGGAATAATATCTTGCACATATCTTCTGGTCGTACATTTTGAATCAGAGGAGACCCCAGGAGCCGTGTAATCCTACCCAGAAATGTTAAGTGATTTGCCCATAGTCACAGAAACAAAGAGTAACAGATCTGAGATTCAAACTCAGGTCTCCTGTGGTACTCCAAATCCACCTTTCTTTTGCTTTTTTTCCCCAGTTGAATTATTAACATTCAAGAAAGACACAAGACTTCAACCTCTTAGGACACAGGCCAGAGTAAAAGGTGGGGTTAATACTTGTCCTGTAGCCAGAGGGCTGAGCACAATGAGTAGGCATTGACCAGATTTCCATGTCCAAGATGACTTCAGGACTCCCTACAGAGCTGAACAGGAAGTCAGACTTGTGTTCAGATTTCTGCTCTGCTGCTGAGAGAATCAGAGATTTGGAACTCGAGGTCACCTTAGGGGTCATCTAGTCTACCACTCACTCTCTTAATTTACGAATGAAAAAGCTGAGACCCAACAAGGTTAAGTTTGCCCGAGGTCACACAGAGGTCAAATGGCAGAACTGGGATTTGAACCCAGGTCCTCTGATTCCCAAATCCAGTGCTCTTTCCACTGTACACAATTCCATCTCTTTATTTTCTTTTTGATTTTTTAAAATAAATTTATTAATTTATTTTTCCTTTTCAACATTCACTTACATAAAATTTTGAGTTCCAAATTTTCTCCCCATCTCTCTTTTCCTCCCACCCCAAGAGAGCGTGCAATTTGATATAGGCTCTACATATACATTCATATTGAACCTATTTTCACATTAGTCATGTTGTAAAGAATTACAGCCAACGGGAGAAACCACGAAAAAGAAGAAACAAACAAAAAAGGAAAAGAAAAAAGAGAGCAAATAGTATGCTTTGATCTACATTCAGACTCCATAGTTCTTTTTCTGAATGTGGACAGCATTTTCCATCATGAGTCCTTTGGAGTTGTCTTGGATCCTTGCATACAATTCCATTTCTAAGGTTTTTTCTGCCTCTAATCTTATGGTCCTGCTTCTGCCCATCTCCATGTGTCAAATGAAGAAGCTGAAGTAATTGGTCATTAAAATCTCTTCTAGCTCTGAATTCTCTGGTCTCTTGGCAGTGAGGAATCCTATAACCAAGAAAGCTGCATTAACTACTGAGGCATGCCTCTAATCAGACATGTGACTCCTTCACAGTGCCTTGCACATGGCAGTGTGATAGGACAATTTCTGGCTTAACTTTCTTAGTACCATTTACTTAAGATAAGCCTGTCACATAGTTAGCTAGAGTCTGCAAAATCCAGCTTGAGGTATCAGCTCCAGGTCCAACGTTAACTGTCTAGTTTCCTGTTTTACCTGATAAGGATCTTCCCCTTCTGCCATCTGTTCTTTGGTCTGTGAGTCGTTATTGTTCTTTGTAATTCCACTGTGCTCATCCTTCGTATGTAACCAAAACCTATATATGATTGCTGAAATTGAGCTCTGGACTCACTGATTTTTTTGTTCAGTGATCTGGCATTCTGCAGTAATATACTGCAGTCTTCCTGTAGCTTGATGTCGTTGATTGTACGATTAGCAGCAGTGCCAATGGACAGATCCTTGGCCACTGTTTGGCACTTAATGTCTATTGCATTGAATTGGATTCCATGGACAAATATTTGGGACTGCCCAATAAAATGATGATAAAAATGATGACAAGCTCTTCTGGCAGAGAGATCAGAGATCCCACCATCACGTGCATTTTAGTTAGAGAATTCATGTCAGAACACATATCATTCATTACTGTGATGCCTGAGGCTGTTAGAGCCCAGTCAAGCAGCTAGGTTTGGATATTTCAGGCAGAGGTAATTTGGCTTCAGGATACCTTGCCTGAAGACTTCCCTGAACTTTCATTATGAGGTGGAGGGACCCCTGGGTTCTCAAAGGCAGTACCAGGGTTCTTGTAGGGTCCTACCTAATTTGCAGTTCAAGAATTTGCCCAGCTAATTTCAGAGAAGCTGGGCCCTAAGGAATAACACAGGGCTTTTATTTGCTTCTTTTTGCTGTGGCAACTCATGATGAAGGTCTACTAAGGTGTGGAAGGGCTGCAATCTGTGTTGGTGAAAGGAACAGCAGTAGAGAGTAGGTGAGAGTGGTCAGAAGTATCTCTCTCCTCTCTTGCAGGTTTGTAAATATGATTATGTGGAGATCCGAAGTGGGTTGTCCTCTGACTCCAAGCTTCATGGAAAGTTTTGTGGCTCCTGAGAAACCAGAGGTGATTACCTCCCAAAGCAACAACATGAGAGTGGAGTTCAAATCAGACAACACTGTTTCTAAACGTGGCTTCAAAGCCCACTTCTTCTCAGGTATGTGGCTGTTTCAGAGATAGGGATTCTACTCCTAAGAATACAGGAAGTTTTAGATAAGAAGGGGGTGGGGGAGGGAACTCCAGATAAGGAAACTTCATGAGCAAAGACATGGAGGTGGGAATGAGCATGTTATACTGGTCGGACAGTAAGACAGCTATATTCCTATGTTGAGTAATACAAAATGAGGTGTGATAGGTGGGGTGGGGCTAGAATGCCAAACTCAAGCAACGTATCAATCGAGAAGCAATTATAGGTTCTTACTATGTGCCTAGCACTATGCTAAATGCTGGAGATACAAAGAAGAAATGAAAACAGTCCCTATTCTCAGGGAGTTGACATTTTAATAGGGAAAACAACGTGCTTTATAGACTCATAGAATCATAGATTTAGAGTTGCAGGGGTAGAGGGGGATGGGTTTGTGTAACAGACAATCATAAGCAATGATAGGTTCTTGGGTAGGGAATGGTATGGTAGAAGTAGTGTTTTAGGAAAACTAGTCTGGTGGAGCTGTTGGAGGAGAGGAGGTGGGAGAATCTGGTATTGAGGAAAAGCACAGCTGGGTAGAAGGAGAGAAAATATTGGCACTTGAATGGGCTTTCTAGTTTCTGAAGGCCAAGGATGAGTGGCAGGGGTTGGTCAATCAGTGAACAATCCTAAGCAGAGATTCAAGGGTGGTAGGGGATACAACCCTACCACTACAGATTATCATCAGATTAGTAACCTATTGAAAAGCTTTAAAAATTCTTTGAATGGGTGTGGGGGATATGGTGGTCCATGAGTGTAGGTGTGGAAGCTTGCATACATGTCAGATTTTTTTTTTAATGTATTGATTAGTTTTGCTAATTTTTTTTCTGTTCCTCTTTTTATTCTTTAAAAAAAACCCAAAACTTTGTTGTGTGGGATGGTATTTTTGGAAAGAGAAGGGAAAGAATCCAGAGCGAAATTCAGGCTATGTAAAAAATAAAAGAGATCAATGAAAATCTATCTTAAAAAGAAATTCTTGAAACTTACACAAACAAGTACAAATGAACATGATACAAATACATATTGAGTATACATTGAACAAAGGAAGGAGATAAAGTAATAAATAGGGCCTGTTGAGAGTAACCAGGGTAGACTTTCTGGAGGATATCAGTTTCGAATAGAGTTTTAAAAAGTTTGGGATGGTTCATAAATGGGCAGTTCAGTCTCATTCTCCTCTTGGAAATGCACACTTTCCTCTCCAGACAAGGATGAATGCTCTAAGGACAATGGTGGGTGTCAACATGAATGCATCAACACATTTGGAAGCTATGTTTGCCAGTGTAAAAATGGGTTTGTGCTACATGAGAATGGCCATGACTGCAAAGAAGGTGAGTTCTCTTACCATTTCTTTTTTTTTTTTTGCATTTTTTTGATTTTTTTCAATTAACAAGCATTTGTTTTCTCCTCCTATATATATAATTAAGATCATCATCCACCTAAATTAAATGCCATATGGAGATAGGAAAGGGTATCTAGAACTTCCGTAGCTACTGTAGATTCTGAAGGTTCTCCATGGAACAGATCTAGAGAGGGGAGAACAAGGAGAAATGAAATCTTTACCAGAAAGTCCTCTTCCAGGATTAGGGTCAATGGAGGACCCAGAAAGAAGAAACAGAAAAGGGTTCAGAGTCATTATAACTGTTCCATCTATCACTATAGTCATTGCCAATGAGTGCCATTTAAGTTCCAATTAACAGAGACAAATCAAAGGAAGGGGATAGTCAAATGAGTATGCCCATCACATCTTCTTTTCCAAATGCAGGCTACTACTAAAGCTATGAGCAGGCTTTAGCCACCAAGGTTGGAATGCCAGCTTTGAGACTTAAGAGTTGGAGTCCAATGCTAATGTAGAGAGATGGAGCACTGGATCAAACATACAGATTCTTCATTGACTGTTCACTATTCATTCCCATACGTGGTTGGTAAGGTGTGTGCACCATAAAATCTGCCTAAGTCACACTCTTTGCTCAAACTCAAGGCTTAACACTTAAAATTGCTTAAGTTATTACTGGTTTTTATAAATTGTGCTATGGTGACTAATAATAAATAATAATAATAAATAATAATAACAATAATAATACCAGCAACTGACATTTACCTGGCACTTTTAAGGCCTGCAAAGTACTTAATAGATATAATCTGCTGCAGCTTCACTCCCCTACCCTATTAGGATCAGGCATGAGAATGTAGATAAGATGGTATTCCTGTCACTGCCATATTCATTGCATGAGGGGAAGAAAGTCTTAAAGTCTCCTCTTAAACCAAAGATCATCTTCCTCTTGAGATATTCTTTAAAAAGGAAAAAAAAAACAGAAAAAGTAAGGGCAACAGAGCTCATCTGGAAAAAAAGAGTAAGTCAAAGAAAGGTTAGGGGATCTGCAACATACGTGATGGAAGATATATCAAAATATTTTTTAAAATTGGATAATAAATGCAGTAAAGGATTTAAGGAAAGGTTCTAATTCTTAAAAAAAATAACAAAGGAAGACTAAAAGGAGTAATTTACAAAAATGCAAAACAAAGAATGAAAAGCTTCAATGGAAAAAGTGAAGGTCGGAGGAAGAGTAATTGCATAAATATTGGTGAGTAATAATAGAGGGCATTCATATAATTCTTTAAAGTTTTCAAAGTGCTTTATATACATTATTTCATCCTCATAACAATCCTGTGAGGTAAGGACTACAGGTATTATTACCCCCATTTTACAGGTGAGGTACAGAGAGGTTAAATGACTTGTTTATACTCACACAGCCAGTAAATGTCAGAGGCTATATTAGAAATCAAGTTTCTCCTGATTTAAGTTAATGATCTCTCAACTATGCCATGTTGCCTTTTCAAAACAACAATAAAAGAACAAGCCCATAATATCATAGAATTTAAAAAATTAATTCATGACAATATAGAATCGAATTGTAGACCTAAAATTAGATAGAGGAATTCAAGCATCAGATTAATTGGGATCCCAGAGAGAACAAGAAAAAATACTTCATGTTGGAAGAAATAATCAAGGGAAAAGTTTTGAAGAATGCACAAGAAGAGATATCAATCCATGAGTGGAGAAAATTCATATGACCTCATCATAGAAAAATCCAAAACCCAAGCCTCTAAGAGGCATAATTTTAAATTTCAAAATGATAAAGAAAAAAGAAAGAAAAAAAAGAACTCATATATGATAAAGTACAAATTAGAATGTCCTCAGATTTTTAAATATATATATATATATTTAATTAAATATTTACCAACCACATTAATATTTTTTAACATTAATTTTAAAAAAATTTGAGCTCCAATTCTCTCCCTCCCTTCCACCCCTACTACATCCCGTGCTCCCATATTTTTAAGCAATCATACAAGGAAGAATGTATTTAGTTTTTTTTTAAAGGACATATATATAAAAAGATCAGATTAGATGGAACCAAGAATTACTAATCACATACACTTAAATATTTTATTTGAAACAGAACACTTAAATATTAAATATACCTCAAAGAAGTATTGAAAAAAACATTCAATGACAAAAAAACTTACAGAAGTTGAAGGAAGCTTCATGTTATCAAGTCAAAAAGTTATCAAAGATAATAGTAGGATTATGTAAACCTATCATTACCTCTAGTTAAGAATATAAAACTATGTAATCTTTTGCACATTAAATGGGAACAAGTAAGAATTTGAGATAAAATGTGTATTATTATTAATGAAAAATAAAATTTAAAATATCCTTAAAGTTATAAATTAGAAGACATTTAAGTGGAATAAAAAGCAATAGAAAAGAAAAGAGAAGAAAAAGAGAGAAATGGATGATTCCCAAAGGACAACTCCTAACTTTAACTAAAAGTCAGTCAAGTCTCCAGGAATCACACATAGCTAATAGCTTAAAAATAAAATGTTAATTAACTAGTTCAAAATTATTAATAATTTAAAGCATTAATTAATTTAAAAGTAGAAATAATTATGGGAAAATAAGATGGATTTACAACCTAGATTATAGAAAAATGAGACAGATTTACAACTTAAATAATATTAAGAACAAAACTCGAAAAAAATATTGGAAGATCAATTCAATTTGGTAAACATTTATTAAGTGCTTATTATATTCAAGGCATTGTTCCAATGATACTTTTTTATTTCACATTGTTCCAGGGATGCAAACAAAATAAATGACACTTTTTTATTTCAGAGAAATTATACTCTTACATTCTAAGTAGAATTTAATATAGATATTAAATATAAAGTACCTGAATTCACCTATTAAAAGGAAAAGAATTGCAACTTGAATTAAAAACAAAATCTATCAATATGTTGTTTACGAGAAACACATTTAATACAGAAAGATATAGCTTAATATTAAAAGATTTGTGTAAACGAGTTCATGAAATTGCTCATTCAGAAAAAGTAGGAGTGGTCATATTGATATCAGAAAAAGTTTAATTTAAACCAGAAAGCATCAAGACAGAGGTTAAGTGTGTCATATAATGTTAAGATTAACTTTAAATAAAGAGTACGTAAGTATGTTTAATTTATACACACCCAAGGTTTTGGTAGTTAAATAAAAATTAATAATGCTATAAGAGGAAAAAGAAAAAAAATAGGAAACTACAATGTTATTAAGATATGATAAATGCAACAAATAATATAAAATAAATAATAGTTGTGGAGTGTTTGATAAGCTGGAATTAATTTATCTATGGAGAGAAATAAATGAATGAAACAGCAAATACACCTTTTTTTTTTTCAAGTGCACATGGAACTCTCAAAATCTATCATATACATGGATATAAAAAAGCTCTGAAAAATTCTTACATGTGGGTTAGTTTTATTACTGCCTTTCATTCCTGAGAAGAATGATCTTACAGAGCACTCCAATTCAACAAACATTTATTATCAATTGTTTGGAAGGTGAGAGTTAGTATTGTATAATAAATAGCTAGCCTGAGAGTCAGGAAAACCTGGAGTTGAGTCCCAACACTGACTCATACAAGCTATGTGACCCTACACAAGTGACTGAAACTCTGTGCCTCTCAAGATATTCTATTATAACTTACAGAATAATTGTGAATCTGCATTGGCAGAAGGAATTAACTCATTGGACTTCCAGCCCTCCCACTTCAATGAAATCACAGGTTCAGAACAAAAATAAAATTTTAATCTTACTAATACAAATTCAATCATCTTTCAGATACCACTTTACATATAAACACAATATAAAACAGAATATGATAAATACATAGGAGAGACAAACACAAAGTACAATGAGAAATCCTGGGAGGAAGAAATTAAAAAGAGGATGAATCTTGCAGGAAATCATCTTTGTATCAGTCGGTGCTTTCCTTGAACTGATTATGTCCCTTTTTTCTAGCTGGCTGTGAGCACAAGATAAACAGTGCCGAAGGAATGATGGCCAGTCCCAACTGGCCTGATAAATATCCCAGCCGAAAAGAGTGTACATGGAATATTTCCTCCACTCCTGGTCATCGGGTAAAAATTGTGAGTTGCTTCTATTGTTTGGAAAATACCAACCAGAGAAATCTGCTGTTTTATTTGAAGTGAAATTTTTATGTCAAGCGCATGGTTTAAGTCCTATGAGTAGCATTCTCTAAGCTACACACCAAGAAAGTGTGGTGATTGGAAGTATGAAAGCTAGGATTGAAGATAGTTCTGGAATCAAGTGCTGGCTTTGCCACATACTTTATGATTCTTTTCCTCTTTGCTACATCTATGCATTCTTTTGAATCATTCACGTAAAATAAGTCTCATATTGCCAACTCATCTGTTTTAATACTTCTAAATATTAAAAAAAAAACCCTCTTCTGATCCTCAGGATTAGCAGAATGTCAAGGAGGAGGATGGGTGTCTCTGAGAATTTTATTCTCGTAATAGTGAATGTTTATATAGCACTTATTATGTGCTAGGCACTATACTAAGCACTTTACACATATTATCTCATTTGATCCTCACAATAACCCTGGGAGGTAGGTGCTGTTATTATCTCCATTTTACAGTTGAAAAAACTGAGGCAAACAGGGGTTAAGTGACTTGACCAGGGTCATACAACTGATAAGTATCTGAAGCTGGATTTGAACTCAGGTCTTCCTAACTCTAAACCCAGTGCTCTATCCATTGTGCCCCACAACTACCTCTAAATGGAGGAGAAACAAGGAAAAAGAACAGGAACAAGAAATGACATTGGGTAGAGGGGGGATAATCTTTACAACTATAACATTGATATCAGTGACTTATTATCCTTGTAGGACAGGTAGAGAGGGATGTAGAAAGGGATAGGCAATTCTGTAGGACTGAAAGTTCCTTATCCAGAATAGTAATAAGAATGTCTCAAGTCTGTATAGCATTTTATAGTTTTCAAAACACTTTCATTTGCATTATCTTATTTGATCCTATCAATAACCCTGGGAAGTAACAGAACAGGTAATCCTCTCCATTTTACAGATGAGGAAACTGAGAGCCATCATGTCACAACTTGTTGGATTCTCTTTCTCTCAGGACAGGTTTCCCCAGTGAGTTCATTCCAAAGAAGCAGACCATTGTCTATCCAGGAATAGGCCCATAATAGTCACTGAATATTGTCTTAGCCTGAGGAAATATTATTGATTTTGAGGCCTTGTCTCTGCCATGGTGATGACACACTTTCCCATACTTAGAGTGTTGTTGCTGTGTTTTTTGGGAAAACACTTAGTGTTTAATAGGTTCTCATTTGCATGTGATTTGCCCTTTCCTTCTTTTTCTACCCCACCACAAAATCCTCTGGCATTCAAAGCCCTTCATAACCTAATCTTTTCTCCCCCATACCTCTCCAGTCTTCTTTCACCTTATTCCTCACTATGTTTTCTTCCATCCAGTGATGCTGGCCTCCTGGCTGTTCCATAAACAAGACACTCCATCTCTTGGCTCTGGGCATTGTCTCTGGCTGTCCCCCATGACTGGAATGCTCTCTCTGCCCATCTCTGCCCACCACCTTCCTTTAAGTACCAACTAAAACCCTATGTTCTATAGGAAGCCTTTCCCAATTCCTCTTAATTCTAGTGCTTTCCCTCTCTTAATTATTCCCCATTTATCCTATATCTAGCTTGCTTTGTATATTTTTATTTGTATGTTAGATTGTAAGCTCCTCTTTTGGTATCCCCAGCACTTAGCATAGTGCCTGGCACATAGTAAGTACATAGTAAACGCTATTTGACTGCGGTAGGAATCTAACAGCTTGAAGAATCCTTAATAGCCTTGTCCATAATATCGGTGAGAATAGGTTTTATAGACCTGGAGTCTGGAAACCTGGGCTCAAATCCCCCTGCAACACTCACTAGCTGTTGGGATCACGGGTGAGTCATTGAACCACTCAGAGATTTCCTTCAGTGTAAAGTGGGAATAATAACATTTAACACTGCCTACCTTGTTATGAAGAGAGCACTTGGCAAACTTTAAAGCACCATATAATAATAATGATGATGAATAAAAATATATAATGAAATAATTAAAAATAAATGAATAAACATCACTACAAAGTGTGTTCCTCATAATAACCCTCTGAGGTAAGTGGTACAAATGTTACTGTTCTGATTTTTAAAAATTAGATGAAGAAGCTCAGCACAGAGAACAACAGGTTTTTCAAGGGCTTTTAGATGTCAGCTGTAGGATCTGAACCCTGGTTACTCCTGACTCCAAGTCCAACACCCTATGCCATATTGGATTTTGGGGCAGATGGACCAGAAGGAAGACAGAGGAGTTGTAGTGGCTTTCCCACGTTCTCCTTAGAAGGTTTAAAGAAATGGATATGTGCTAGCTAAACATAATCAGCCTTCAAGTACTGTTGTTCCCTTTGGACAAAGGCCCTTGATGGAGGGAGATTGATGTTAGCAGATCAACGTGATGTAGGTGGGGCCATCAGGGTAGTCATGACTTGGTGGTGAGGGGCCAGAAGGAAGCATGACGTTGTATGAGGCCGCAGGGTGGCAGGAAGCGTGTCCTAGGTTCGGAGTCACATATTGGCATTTTAGGAGTCCTGAGATCCAAGGGCTAGAGGACATAAAATCAGGCAAGAGTCCAGGGCATCAGGCATTATTATTATTGTTGTTGTTGTTATTATTATTATTATTATTATTATTATTGATGATGATGATGATGATGATAGTGATATTTGATTTTTATAGCACTTTAAAGTTTGCAAACCACCTAACATACATTATTACTTCACTTGATCCTTGTAACAATCTGGTGGTATAGGTGCTGTTATTACTCCATTTTATAGAGGAGGAAAATGAAGTTGAGAGAGGCTGTGACTCACCCATGGTCATACAACTAGTAAGAGTCAAAAGTAGAATTCAAGCCCAAGTCTTAGAGCCTTTCCACCATATGGACTTGGAGTTATAGATGGATTTAGAGCCATAGAAACTGGCATTTCTCAGTTTCACTTGATGAGTATAGCCTATGTGCTAGCTAGGAATATTTGGAGGGTTGATAATTGTAGCCCCCCACCTTGGACTTCTGCATAAGCTTCTACTATGGACAGTTCCCTGTTGATGCTAGACAGGGAAAGAGCTGAGCTGCTTCTCAGAGGCCTCAGCATGTAGTCACTAGTTTGCTAAAACCTATAATCTGAATTAAAATGATCTGCAGGAGGATAGAATTTAAGAAATTTCCTTGTGTCTTTTTTTAGCTAGTCTCCTGTGAATGGATCTAACCCTCAGATCATTCTGAAGTCCACAAACATGAGGGGATAAATGGGATTCTTTTTGAGTTATGATTGGACTAGGTAGCTACTAAAGTCCCTTCCAGTGCTGAAATACTGTGATTCTGTGACTCTACAGATGTTTTTCCATTACTGAAATTCATTGAGTGCCCCCACTGTTTTATCTCTACTAGGTATGTGTGGAAACTGGCCTTCTCTTCTGCTAACCAAGATCAGAGGTCCTGGATAACCACCTTCCTGTTTCCCTTTTCTACCTTCTCCTCTTCCCCCTGTTTCTTCATTTGACATTCCTTGACTTCCCACCCTGACCTGCTCCTTTCCCCATCCTCTAGCCTTATTGTTTCTCCTAGCCACACTGATCAGTCTCCTACTGCTCCTTGGTCTGAATGCTTCCTCTATCATCTCTCTATTCCTTTGTCAGTGGCTACTCCTTTCTTTTCCTCCCTTACTATACCTCTGATTCCCAGTTCTCTCCCTATGCCTCTTCAATCTAATATACTCTATATCACCTCCCATCTTCATCGTGGACCGTGTCCTGTAGGTCCCACAGACAGCGTTTGTTAGCATATCTTGGAGGACAACCTGTAGCAATTTGCCTGGTGTCTGTTATGTAACCTGATTTTTTTATGCTTCTTGAGGAGGGCAGTAGGGGAAAAGAGTGACTCATCTATCTTGTTAAATTTGTCTAGTAGCCTATAGCAGGAGGGATTTTCTTTTTCTGCTTCTGGAAGGTAATCTGTCACTCTGGGATATAAGCTTTGGGGGACTATCCATTGAAAGAGAACAGTAGTGTTGTATTGTGGTATAATCTCCTTGGAGGCAGGGATTGGTCATTTATATCTTTCTATTCCCAGTGCCTAGCATGGTGCCTGACATACTGCAACTGTTTAATAAATGGCTATTCATTCCTCTCTTGCTTGTTTCTTACCACTCTGTCTAAACTGAATGACCCATGGAGATGAGCTACTTACCCAAAATAAGTTGGGCTTTTTCCCATGGTGCTAGGCCAAGAGCCCAGGGCTGGGAGGCCATTGCTTCTCCCTCCCATTCTCCAGACACTACAAAAGTGAAGTAAACAAGGGCTGGTCGCATGTTGGACCTCTGGACTCAAGCTTTTGGAGGTGACCTGACCTTTGCCTGGCTTCTTCTTTTCTGTCTCATAGACTTTTAATGAATTTGAAATTGAGCAGCACCAGGAATGCGCCTATGATCACCTGGAACTGTATGATGGACCCAACAGCAAGTCCCCGATCCTCGGCCGTTTCTGTGGCAGCAAGAAGCCGGATCCTGTGGTGGCTTCTACAAACAGGATGTTTCTCAAATTCTATTCTGATGCTTCAGTGCAGAGGAAAGGTTTCCAAGCAAGGCATAGCACAGGTACACTGGGTTATTAGCTGTCTTTATGGGACAGACAACATTAAACTTTCTGATTATGCCATCACTCTCTCAGCCTTCTTCTACTCCAACCACCTCCTCAGCTCAATTTCAGCCTCATAGTCCCACCTTCCCCCTGAGTGATCCATCCACAAATCCCAGAAAGGAGTCATGTGAACACTTATGTTCTTGTCTTGGATTCAGGAAGCCCGAGGTTTATGTCCAAATTCAGACACTTAATAACTATGAGTTATTGTTTCTTTACAACTCTGTCTAAATTGAATGACCTATCTTGGTCATGCTTGGTCATCAAGAATGACCCTTGGCAAGTACCTTAATCTCTCTGGGTCTCAGTTTCCTCGTCTGTAACATGAGAAGTTTACATAGCAGATAGGGTATTGGAGTTTGAATGTTGCCTCAGAAACTCACTAACTTATTAGCTTCCTGACCTTGGGCGAATCAGTTAACGTCTCTGCCTCAGACTCCTCATCTGTTAAACAAGAGGCTAAACCTAATGGCTCCCAATATTCCTTCCAACTTTAGTCTATGATCCCATGCCTTTATTTAGTTTTAGAATTTAGTTTAATTCTTTTCAATGAACAAAAATCTGTTTTCTCTCCCTCCCAACCTTCTTATCCCATTAAAAATGTATTTTTAAAAAAAGAACCCTTGTAACAAATATTTATAGTCAAGCAAAACTAATTCCCACATTGTCTTTGTCACAAAATAGATGTTTCAGTTTGCACCTTGAGTTCATCATCTCTCTGTTGGGTGGTGGGTAGCATGCTTTAATTGTCAGTCCTCCAGAATCATGGTCATTCATTGCATTGATCAGAGTCCTAAAATTTTTCAAGGTTGTTTATCTTTGCAATGTTGTTATTATTATATAAATTGTTTGCCTTATTCTGCTCACTTCAATCTGCATGTTTCTACAGATCTACCTAGGTTTCATATAATTTTCCCTTTCCTCATTTCTTAATAACATGATAATATTCCATTTAATTTACATGCCATAATTTGTTTACCCATCCCCCAATTGCTGGGTACCCTTTTAGATTCCATTTCTTTGCTTTCACAATTAGAGCTGCTGTGAATATTTTTGTAAACAGGTCCTTCTCTTCTTTCTTTGATCTCTTTGAGGCAGATCCCATTCCTTCATTGACCTGCCTTTACCCATAACTCAGGCGAAGAGCTAAGGCAGGGACAAGAATCATAATGAATCATAATGGGTTGTATCTTTACTCCAGAGTGTGGTGGCCGGCTGAAGGCAGAAGTCCAGACCAAGGACCTCTATTCCCATGCCCAGTTTGGTGACAACAATTATTCCGGGCAGTCTCATTGTGAATGGGTTATTGCAGCAGAGGATGGCTATGGTGTGGAATTAATATTCCAGACATTTGAAGTCGAAGAGGAAGCAGACTGTGGGTATGATTACATGGAAGCCTTTGATGGCTACGACAGTACAGCACCGAGGCTGGGCAGATTCTGTGGCTCTGGGGTAAGTCCCAGACATGAAAGTCCTGAGCCAGAGCATCCTCTGGCCAATGGCAGGGTAACAGCATTGGAGAAGAATGTGGATTGGCATTTTGGGAGGCAGATGGATTTGGTGCAGATTGATGGTAATTAAATTCAATTATCTTAGGCAAATAGAAGTAAGGACTATTGGAAGTAAAATTCACTTGAAACTAGAGCCATAAGATGGAAACTAGTACAAGAATTTAGACAGTGTCAGGTTTTGAGAATCAAGACTGGATGTTGACCATGTGTACTGGTCTCAGTAAATATTCTTAAAATTTTTCTCCTTCTGTACTACATGAAGTATAGAATATTATTATTGTTCTTGGTGTGGCTCTATTCTTAGAGACAGCAAGAGTTTTTTTGTTTTGTTTTGATTTTTTTTTTTTAATAAAATGGGCCAATTATTTTGTTGCCTTTAAGACCAAATTTATTTACCTCTGCCTTTGGCCACACTCCTGAATATAAACAAACTTTGTTCAGACTCAAGTAAAAAACCTTTATTAGAAGAGTATAAACAACTGATTAACACAGACAATTCTATTCAAGAGAGAAGCAGGAAATTAAAGGACAGTGACTCTTGGGTTCTCCAGGCCAAGATGTAGGTGATAGCACTTCCTATTGTTCTACCGAGATGGGGGAAATAGTGTGTCTGAAGCCTGAATTCCTGGGGGAAAAGAAAATAGTTCTGGTTAGACTTCTGGGCAACACAGTTTAGGAATGACATTGATAAGCTGGAGAGCATTCAGAAGAGAGTTTCGAGGATGGTGAGGGGCCTTGAGTCCATGATATATGAAGATTGACTCATTTGTAGGAACTGATATTGTTTATCATGAAGAAGAGCAGACTGGGGAGGGGGAAGGGATGAGGATGGGAAATGTGGTAGGTAACTCAAAGTGTTTGAAGAGTTCTTGTGTGGAAGATGAATAAGCCTTGTAGTTTAACCTAAGAATATGAACTCTAAATCAGCAATAATTAGACAAATACAAATAAAAATAAGTCTGAGGTTCCACCACACACCCAATAGTACTGGTAAAGACATAAAAAAAAAAAAGAAATGACAATTGTTGTAAGGACTGCAAGAACACAGGCTTACAATGACATTGTCAGAGCTGTGAATGTGGTTCAGCCATGCTGGAGAACAATTTGCAACTGTTTGAACCAAGAGGGCAGAAGCAGGAGCACTCCAGAAATTTCAGGGAGGAAAATTTCTACTTCTTAATGATTAAAGTTGTCCAAAACTAGAGGCATTGGAGTTTGAATGTTGCCTCAGAAACTTACTGGCTTACTAGCTTCCTGACCTTGGGTGAATCAGTCAATAGCTCTGTGCCTCAGCTTCCTCATCTATTAAACAAAGGGGCTAAACTTGAAGGCTCCCAAGAATCCTTCCAACTTTAGTCTATGATCCCATGCCTTTATTTTTTTTTTAGAACTTTAATTTAAATTTTTTAATGAACAAAAATCTATTTCTTCTCCCTCCAACTCTCTTACCCCATTAAAAACATATATTAAAAAAAGACCCTTGTGACAAATATTTAGAGTCAAGCAAAACTAATTCCCCACATTGGCCATATCACAAAATGTATGTTTCAATTTGCACCTCCACTAGAGAAGTCTTATAGCACAGGCTGGATAATCACTTGTATGGATCCTTTTGGGGGGCATGGGTAAGACTAGATGAGTGCTGAGGTCCCTTCCAACTCTGCTACTCTATGTTTCTGTGTAGTTTGGATGCAAGGCTGAGACCTTTGTCAGGGCAGGAGTCTATTTAAGATAGAGTTTGAGCCCTTGGTCACACAGTAGGGAAAATGGTGTCCCAGGGTTGGGTTAATTACTTATATGATAGAAACTCAGTCAGAGCCTCTTTTAGACATTTGCCAAGGGCACTTCCAAGCTCTATTATATTGTGTCATATGGCTTTTACAAAGTAGAGAGATCCAGTGCAATGGAAAGATGTTAGATTTGGACTCAGAAGACCTGGGACAAATCCCAGCTTTCTCACTAACTCCCTGAATGACCCTGGACAAATCACCTCACCATTCTTGGCTTCTGTTTCTTTATTTGTAAAATGGAAGGATCATGTTAAGAATCCTTCTAGTTCTAGATCTGTCTTCCTATATGGTCCTTTAGGACCCAAAATTCCACGGGATGGGTCTTTGCAGTTTATACCAGTTGCCACTAGGTGGTGGTCTTGCTTCCAGCATCAGCTGCAAATCCAATTCTGGTGAATGAGTTTATTATAAAACTCAGACTTGAGATATTCGTGAGCAAATTGACACTTTCTTGGCAAAGTATTATTTACATAGATAACTAATTGGACCAGTTATATAGAAGAAGAGCTAGGTAGAGTCATAGCTAGTAATTCTGATGCCTACATCAAATCTGATGCTTGGGGCAAGCACAAAAGAGAGACACAAGTCAACTTTTTAAGGAAAAAGTCATGGTGGGGATGAGAGGACAGAGGAGCAAAATCTCAAAGAGAGACTTTGGAAAGTTTGAGACATAAATCCCAAGTGTGTGTGTGGGTAGAGGGGAATTGGAACAAAATTGCTCTTTAGAATGGTCTCTGAGAGATGGTTGCAGGGGAAGGAACAGGCCAGGGCCAGTTTAGAAAGGGGCTTCAGTACAACCACTGAAGGGAGAGTGATATAGTGAAGAAGTTGCCATCTGGTAGTTAGTTTTAATTATCTTACAATTTTAGCTAATTATTCTCTCTAATTAAGTGCTTGCTTCCTGAGAGGCAGTGTAGAATAGTGGGCAGAAGACTTCAAACTATGACTGAGACATCTTGTGCTATGTTATTACCTATATTATTAATGATTTAGATTATGGTATGGCTATTATGCTTATCGAATTTACAAATGCTGCAAAACTGAAAGGACGTAGTTCCCACATTGTAAAATGCTTCAAAGCACCAAAAATAAAATGGGTTGGATCCAGAAAATAAGAATAGTGGGTAGAGAGATGGCCTTAGAGTCTAGAAGACTGGGATGGAGCCCCACCTCTGCTGCAGGCTAGCTGTGTGACCCTGGGCAAATCTCTCAATCTCCTTAGCCCCATACAGCTAATTCTCTAAGACAAGATTTCATAGCCCTTTTTCTGTCATGGACAATCTGGTGAAGCCCATGGTGGAAGCCTTTTCTTAGAATGTTTTAAAGTTTATTAAATAAAATACATAGGATTATGAAGGAAACCAATTATATTGAAATATGGTTATCAAACCATTAAAAAAAAAAGCACAAATTTGGAGACTCCAGGTTAAGAAGCCCTTCTGAGACTCTTAAATAATGGCATAGGTGCAGATCTGTATTGGTAGAGGAAATGTCCTTGGTGGGAGTTCTCTACATTAGTGGAATCACAGGTGTGGTCCAAAAAAAGGAACAACAAAAAAGGGAAAACTAGATGCCTCACCCTAGTTCCAACTCCAGATAGAGGTATAGAAGGCAGCAGGCTTAATTCACACTCTTTCAGATTTTTAAAATAGATTTACTTTTGTCAATGTCTTTTGTTTTTACATCACCTAGATTCCCTCCTGTATCTCTGTTCTCCTCCTTCCAGACAGCCATCCATTATAATAAAGTTTTTAAAAATAAAGCAGTAAAAAAGAATAAAAAAAAATAAAGTTGATCAATACGTTAAAAAAATCTGACATTATATGCAGTTTTCCACTCCCTCTGCCCCTTATCGCTGCTTCTTCCTCAGAGAAGAGAGATGTTTTCTCATGATTCTTTCTTTCTTTTTTTTTTTTGGCTAAGCTTTCAGACATCTTCACACTTATAACTTCACTTTGTTCCTCTACCTTCGAAGTTGGAATCCACTACATTGGCATTCACTCCAAGGCTTTGCTCCTCCTGTGTTTCATTGAAACATTGTGATGAACAAAAATTGCTTTGGCAATGCCCTTCTGTACACACACACATGCACTCACACACATGCACACACACACACATATGTATATATGCACACATATACTGGCGTGGCTAAGCCACTGCAGGAAAGCCTCTGCTTCTAACTTGTGCACTAGTCACCTGACTTTAGTGAAGTTCTTACATAAAAGCATGGCCAAACGCTATTCAAGGACTGACTCTGCTACTTTTGGTAAACCACAAGGAACATCTGGATCAGAGCTTTTGAATGAGAAGGGACCTTAGAGGTCCTCTGGCCTAACCCCTCCCTTTTAAAGACAGAGAACTGAGATTTAGAGAGGTTAAATGCCATAGTGTCAGAGACAATATTTGAACTCAGATCCTTCAGACTCCTGGTTTAGCACTCCCATGTTTTGACACTATACCACCCTGACTCTCAATCCTTTGGACTTTTCTGCCTGTGGAATCTCACCTGGACCAGGGCAACAACCTCCTAACAGGTCTTCTTACCTCATCTCTTGTCCATCTGCTCCATTCCCCAGCACTTTGACAGATAGTCTTACCCGGTGCACATGCACACTCCCATCACTCACCCTCTCTGTTCAAACTCTCTACTATGACAAGTCCTATCTATTCAGACTCCACAATCTTATCCACATCTCTTTCCCTCCTTACTTTCCCCATTGCCTTAATTCTAGTCTTTGCAAACCTAAAAGTGTCAGATGCTGCAGAGATACCCAGAGAAATAAAAACTACATAAAAAACAAAGTCATTGGATTTGCTGATTAGCAACCATTGAGAAAAGACTTTTAGTAGAATGGTGAGAATGGAAGCCTTGTTGAAAGCTTTGGTCATATCACCTCCAGCTTCTCCCCACCTAGACTTTTCCTCCTGAGTCTCTTAGCTCTGATAGGTGAGCTTTTGCCATATCTTGCTGAATTCCAGGCCCCCAAGCCACTTTCCAGTCTCTTTCCCTTCCCCTTTTATGTGCTGTCTGGTCTCCATTAGAATGTAAGCTCCTGGTAGGTAAGGACTGTTTAGCTTGTTTGTATTTGTGTTCTAAGAACTTAACACAGTGTCTGGCACATAATAAGTCTTAATTTATTTTTAGTCACTGATCTGCGTATCTATTCATGTATGTCTTTACTTCTCTATCTATATATATATATACATTTATATCTGTCTATCCATCTATATATCCATCCGTCAATCTATATATCTGTCCATCCATCTATCCATGTATGTATGCATGCATGTGTGTATAGGCCTGCCTGCCCCTGTCTATTTTTCTATCATGGTAGAGTACAGTGGAGCCCTAGACTTAGAATTAGGTGGAAACTGGATTCAAATCCTGCCTCTGACACTTAGTAGCTGCATAACCATGGTCAAGTCACTTAATCTCTCTTCTTAGTCTCCTTATCTGTAAAATGGAGCTAATAATGGAAGTAGTCGCTCCCTTATAGGTTGTTGTGATCACATGTGAGAATGTATGCAAAGTACTTTGAAAACCTTGACCTGCCTGGTGTTATTCTTCAACTTATTTAAATGCTGGTTATCCTTTCTTCTTTTCTCAGCCTTTAGAAGAAATCTACTCTGCAGGGGATTCACTGATGATCCGCTTTCACACAGATGACACCATCAACAAGAAAGGCTTTCACGCCCAGTATACAAGCACCAAATTTCAAGATGCTCTACACATGAGGAAGTAGTTTCAGTGTTCCTTAAATACATCACCATCTTTGATACCAACACCCAAATGAGTTTTATTTTCCCCAGGAGCGGTACTCTGTTAATCTGACCCAAAACACTGCACAGTATTTTCCTCCAACCAAAACTCAAAATCCAGCCTTTCTTTGAACCGAAAGGACATGATACTCTCTTTTGCTGACATTTCAAAGACCAAATACGTTCCTTTGCTGAGATGTTTTCAATCATTGGCCCAAAGGAGTTGTTTGATTATTTTTCAGCAATGTCAAGGTTTCAGTTGAAAGGAGTAGCTGGACATCCGAGGACACCAATGGATGCACTGCCTCCCTCCCTCCTTGGATGGGTAGTGGGAAGGTGGGTTGGCACCTGAGATCGTCCCTTCCTTTCAGAAAGAGTCAGGTCGGATGAGAGACAACGTGACCATGTTCAGCCTTTTCCCCTAGTCAGCTGAATCTAGATCTGTGCAATAAGTGAGAAGCTTGATAATTGTTGATTTAGATACACTGTGCATTAATTTAATTCCCAACAGCACATCACTATTCTGCTTGTAGGGAGTCTAAAAGAGCTGCCTTTTTGCTTGTTGTTAAAGCATATTAGGTCATAGGAATACAGGATCTTAGAGCTGGAAAGGACTCTAGAGGTCTTCTAGCTCTATGCTTTCATTTTACAGATAAGGAAACTGAGGCCCAGAGAGGTAAAGTGACTTGCTCAAGGTCACATGGCTAGTTAGGAGCTAAACTGGGTCTCCAACTCAGGTCTCCTAATTCCTGGTCTTTCCACTATACCATACTGCCTCCCAGAAGCCTGTGGTGTGCCACAGGCTAGAATGCTGCTTGGATGCCAAAACCAGAAAGTCCTTTGCATTTCTGAGTGTAAGTGGGGAGATCATGGATCCAAGAGAACTGGGATGGAGCTGTTAGAAATGGTCCTCTGGCTACATCAACTAGGGTGGGTGGGAGGGAATCATCAATCTCTCTTTCCTCCTTCTTGGTTGCCCTTCTTTGTATGAACAGATCCTTGGGCCAAACAGTCATCGTGGTGTCCTCTTTGTAGCATAGAGGAGCCATTGGACTGCCATGATGAGAGCCTCTATCGTGCCAGAAAAGAGAGTATTTCCTAGCCTCAGAGGAACTAACTTGTCTCCGAAGTAGCCAATGCTCATTTCATTGGCAAATGGCACGGAGGACAAATGCTCTGCAAGAGACTAGCTCTTTTCACCTATGTGGCCTAGAGCTCAGAAAGATCATAAGCTAAGAGAGGATCATCACATGGTCCAGATTAATTGTCTGCAAGTTTCACTGGCAGATCTAGTTAAGAAAAATGGCTTCAACCAAGTTCCTTGAGATCAGACCACCAGCTGGTGATCAGAATGAACAAGGCTTGGCATTTCTTTGGGAGAATTGCAAAATCTGAATCTTGAACCATTGTATAGCATCATGATATAGTTTTAGGGGGAGGTTAGTTCTGAATGGCATTTTGTTAAGGCAAATGTGGGCATTATGAGCTAAAAGCTGTGGTGTGTTAGCTTTAATGAAGTATTTATGATAAAATAATTTATAATGATGTTTACATAACCTTAAGTATCGTTAGGTAAGAAGTTGGCTATGGCACATATGTTTCAGAAATAGATTGTTCTCAGTTAATATTAAAGACAACTCCCGTGCCTTTGGGGACTAAATGAAAGTCATTTAAACTATAGTATGTGAAGAAAGTTAAAGTAATATTTTAAAAATTGGAAAATCCCACCATAAGAAATTACCCAAATAAAATCATGGTTGGGAGTTTTAAAAAAAAAAAGGTTGTATAAAGGTAAAGGGAAATGCATGAAAATATTTTCTTGCTTTAAACAGGAAGAAGCTAAGTAATAATAATAATAATAATAATAATAATAATATATATGTATATGTATGTGTGTGTGTGTAAAGGATCAGTAGTCAAAGCCTTAATAAATGTAATATGAAAATGTTATACTTGTTGACCACAGTTTTACTGCAGGCCATGCAAAATGCTCTAATAGTATGTTTGGTTGGTTACACCTTGCATTTGCTTTAAATAAGTTCCATTTCGGTTACACACCCAGGAATGTCATGCAATATTACATCATAATGTAATAGGATTTCCCAAAAGTCTCTATTCGATAAACTCTTAATAGATTAAAATTGCATGAAGACTTTTGGGGTACCCCATATAGGAGAATCTACCCACCCTGGACTTTTGGACTAGGAGACTAAGCCAACATGTTCAAATTAAATTTTCACCACATATTTCAGTGGTTTCTATCCCAGTGTTGTACTTCCAAGGGAGTTCCCCCATGCCATCCTCCTATCACACTGGGCAAAGTTGAAACCAAAGGCAGGACACAGAGAAATGATTTGGGTACTTTTCTGCCTAGGAACTTGAGACATTTTGGTTTCCAGCTAGTAAGTGGTAGAGCCAGAATTCAAACCCAGGTCTCCTGATTTCCAAATCATCCCTCTTTCCACAATAACACACTGTAGCAAAATTGCTCCTGTTGTACTTGAAACTCAGGATATTTCACATAAAGGTCATATTTTGAAAAGGACACTGAGCATAACTTCGGTCCACAGATACTGGGCTATTGTCCTGTCACTGAGTTCCTGGCCTAGTGCTTGAAACAAGGAGATACCAGAGACCGCCAGATTCCTGCTCCACCTGAAGACAGAACAGAGGACTTGGGTCTTTGGAGCCCAGCATATTTTACTCTTAAGACAGTCCTTGTTCAGTATAGTTTATATCTGGGATCTCCTTGATCACCCTTGAGTAGAACCTTTCTTCCACCCATGGCTCCTCCCTTTCCATTCTGATATGCATTGGAAATTCTCATGTAGACTCCTAGAATCACAGAATTTAAGAGTCGGGAGGTGGGGCTTTAAGGACCTTTTGTTCCAACCCATACCCAGAAGGAATCCCCACATACTTGACAAGTGTTTATTCAGCCACTGCTTGAAGATTTCTAACGAGGAGGAACCTATCACCTCCAAGACAACCCATCCTACTTTGGCCACCTCTAAGTCTTAAAGCTCAGGCACATATCCCCTTCTAGTTTCTTAATTAGGGCATTGACTTCCAAAGCTATCCTCTGAACCAGACAGACACTGCCCTGAGACTAGCCCAGAATAATCTTCCCAGCCAGAGCTTTCATAAAATCAAATCTCTGGATCAGCCAAAAAGCAGATCTGGACTTATGGTCTCGGCATTGCCTTGACTCCCCTTATGTCTTGCTGGCTCTTCAATCAACTGGCCTTGCTGTTGTATCAACATCCCTCATACGTTTTCCTTGTTTATTCTAGGCCAGTTCTTAAGACCTGGAGTGCCTTTCAATCTTACTGGCTTTTGGAAGACCCAAAGTAGACATGGTGGTGTTATCTAATCTAGCAGAAGCACATAGCCCATGTCCCAGTGCAGGGCTAGGCAAAGAAAATAGCTGATTGAGTGGAATTTCTACAATCAGAGAGAAAATGGGAATATGGCCATAATTTACCAATTACAAGACTTCTCTGTCATGAAGTTGTTAAGTTTCTTATTGCTTCTGGAGTGATACCTATTCATGGACATGAGTGGTATTTTATTCATTGTGAAAGTTTTCAGTGAGGCTTATTGAGAAGACTGGTTATATTTGAGAATACTAAAATAATTAGGTTTTTGTTAAGACTGTAGGCAATTGTTGAGTCTACCTCAACAAATAATTTTTTTAGATCTCTCCCATCATAGGCTGAAATTCTATGATATACAAACACTGAAATTCTATAATTCTATGAAATTCTATAATAATCCCAAATGCCTAAAAGGTTTCTTTTTCTTTAAAAAAAATGTTTAAAAGGGTCCATATAACCACAGGAAAATGTGGGGCTTTTTGTTTTATATGAATGTTAAATACAATGAGTCAGTTTTGAAAACACAAAATAGGAAGGTGCAGAGGAATTTAAAATATCTGTCTGGGAAGAAATGAGTCATCAAAGAATATGGATTCATTGTGTGTCAGGAATTCAACTGAACAAACTCTTATTAAGTACAAGGCATTGTGCTAGGATCTGGGAAAACATGGACAAAAAGTTCCTGCCCCCAATGAGCTTACATTTTACTGGAGAAAAGATACATGAACAGAATCCTAACTCCAAAAAATACAAAGTAATTTTTTTTTTGGTGGGAAAAGCACAACTCAGAGGGGGTGGCATGGTGAGGAGAGGCCTTGGGTAGGAAGTGCCATCTGAGCTGAAGCTTGAAGGAATCTAGAGATTAATTATGTGGGGTTGAGGTGAGGAGGAACATTCCATTTCAAATGGGAGTTTGGAGGAAACAACCTGAGAAGAAACGAAGGGAAATGAGGATGACATGTAAGTTTCTCCAGGCTGCCATCTCTTTGGTCATGGCTCACTCTAAACCCTAGAAAAACTGGGAGGGGAGAGGTGGAGACTATGGGGGGGGGGACTTCTCTTTCATTTGGAGGGGTGTGTGTCATTTTTCTTGGGAATTAAATTGCTCCAGATTTGCATAGAAATAGAAGTTCAGGAAGACAAGAGGCAGCTTTCAAAAACTGTCATCACTTTTTGACCTGGTCAAGCTGCAAGATCTCAGAACGCAGTTTTGGAGGAGATAGTGGCTGTTATTGCTGCCACCGCCATATTTCCAGACATTTATGAAGTTATTGTGGATACCACGACAGAGACCTCAGCTTTCAGGTCATCCTGAAAGTTTCTGCATCACTACAGTTTTATGGGCTGCCCATTTAATCTATTTTTGTGGGAACTGAGGTATAGGAAGTTCCATGTTTTCATAAAAGCTTACCATCGGTTTCAAGACTGAACCTTTTAGCACATACAGCTAAATTTGTACCATTTGTATTCAGAACCCCCAGCTTAGCTGGCTCCCTGTCAGTTTGAAGTTACTGGTGTAAACTCCCTATGCCTCTCAGGCAGGTCTGCCATTTCTTCTACGCCCACAAGATGCTCTTCTGAATTGCATAGGGATTGATTGATGTTTCACCTTCACTTTCCAGGTTTCTGAGAAAATATGTTTTATGTTTGGCTACGAAGTTTCATTTTAGTCGCCACTCTGTTTCATCGCTTTGGATTGTGGTTTGCTATACATCTCAAAGTGTGCAGTTTTATAAAGTGACCTAACCTCAGCCCAGGACACCTAAAATGGGTTTCAGCTGATACAGATTTTTACGGCTGGTGGGTAGAAATAATGGTGAACTTTTCCCTTTCATAGGGATTTCCTCTTTCTTTTTTTTTAATTTATTAAGTAAAAAATTTTTTTTAAATAATTTATTAAGTAGCTACTATGTGCCAGGCACTGTGCTGTATAGTTTACAGATATTATCTCATTTAATCCACACAACTCTGAAAGGCAGGTGCTATTATTATTGAGGCAAACAGAGGTTAAGAGACACCCAGAATCACATGGTGAGTATCTGAGGCCAAATTTGAACTCAGGTCTTCCTGACTCCAGGCCTAGCATTCTATCCATCATTGTGGTTTTATTTTGACTCTATTGATATTTAATATTAAAAAGGAATATGGTGATATAACATTATATTCATCCCACATGTGAAAGTGTGGGATGTCATATGGTAAGTATTGAGTGCCCTGAATACAGAATTGGCTAAGACAGGTGAAGATTGGCTAACTGGCCAGTCAATAAGCATTTATTGAGCGCTTATGGTGCCAGGCTCTGTACTAAATGCCGGGGATATAAAGAAAGGCAAAAACAAGATCCCTGCACTCATGGAGCTCACATCTAAATAGGGGAGACCACAGATAAATAAGTCAATGTTATAAAGAAGACCCCAGACTCAGTTCCAAAGACTGGCGTCTCAAAGACTTATTAAAGAGACTGAAGAGGGGCAGGTAGGTGGCACAGTGGATAGAACACTGGCCCTGGATTCAGGAGGACCTGAGTTCAAACCCAGCCTCAGACATATAACACTTACTAGTTGTGTGACCCTGGGCAAGTCACTTAACCCCATTGCCTAGCCAAAAAAAAAAAAGAATTTTGGGGCAGGTAGGTGGCACAGTGGATAGAGCACCGGCCCTGGATTCAGGAGAACCTGAGTTCAAATCCGGCCGCAGACACATAACACTTACTAGCTGTGTGACCCTGGGCAAGTCACTTAACCCCAATTGCCTAGCTAAAAAAATAAAAAAATAAAGACACTGAAGTGCGTCCTTTCAATTCTCACGAGAAGCGGGCACACCTCCTTTGAAGGGGAGAGTGTGCCTAGTACAGAAGCAAGAGCAACTTTATAGTTAGTAATTACCTAACTTCTCCCTTCTGTATCAGGATTGGTTCTGGGTTACAATCTTCCTTATAAGCCCTGTTCGTGCATTTTACATACCCACCCTTTAACATACATTTTGTGCCTAGAATTGTGTTATCACTACCCCATTGGATGGAGAAGTTACCCTGTCTGTGTTGACTTCTTATCTACTTGTGGGGAAACTTAACTCTTTCATTTCTCACAATCAACAAGTCAAGTCAACATACTTTTTTTTTGAGTACCTACTATGTGCCTAGCACTGTGCTAAGATGAAATAACTGTGTACATATAAATGTAGATGGAATGCAATCTCAGAAAATGCTGGGGATTTGGAGGGGGGAGAAGTAGGAGGGAAGGGGGAAAGTCCTCTGCAGAAGGGAGGATTTGAACTGTGTCTTGAAAGAAGCCAGGAGGTCAGAGTCGAGGCGAAAGAGCATTCCAGGCATGAGGGATAGCCAGTGCAAAGTAGTTAGGGAGAAACCTATCCAGAAGTTTTAGAGATGCCCTTCAAGCACTTTGGGGGTTCTCCCATCATCTTCACAGAAATGAGTAAGCAGGTGGTCATAAATATGAATAAGTCTAATTTGTGGCATGGACCACGTTGTCATTACAATATACCTTTAGGCTGCAGCCCAGCCTAGCCAGAAGAGAGCACAGCGGAAAACATCAGTGACTTCTTGACAGCCTTTCACAATGTGGCTCCAAGTCTCTTTTCAGGCTAGTTGCATATCAGTCCTCCACATTCTTTATTCCATGCCAAGGAGGCCAACTACTTGCTGTTCCTTGTATATGATAACCCATTTCCCACCTCCATGCCTTTGTACAGTATATTCTTTATGCTTTGGATACTTTTCTTCTTCACTTCGGCCTCTTGGCACCCCCACTACCCTTAAGGCTCAACTCAAATGTCATCTTCCATAAAAGAAAAAGACTTTTTCCAGGTTCCCCCAGTTGTCAGTTTCTTTCAATTGCTTTCTATTTATTTTGTACATATCTTGTACTTAGCTGCATACATATATCCCCCTAGTAGAATATAAGCTCCTTGAGGACAAGCAATTTTTTCTTTGGGTTCGCAGTGCTTAGCATGGCTTAAAATGAAGTGGCTTAATAAATGTTTGTTGAATTAATTCTATTTTGTACTCATTGATCCTACCAAGAAAAACTGAATGTCTCAAGAACTTCATTAATATCATATGTGATGAAATAAATTAAATCCATCAGCAAAGCTTCCATCAGCAAAGGAATGGAGCAAATCTATATAACCGCTAATGCTTGAAAACACAAGAAACATTGAAGCATTGGTGTTTGATTATGTTTCCTGTTCCCTGGCCAACTCTTCCACTTTAATAGACTGCTAACATCAACAAACATTCTGGAGGTTGTCTTGTGTTAATATACCATTTGTCTTAAGTCCCAATCAAATATCTGCACAGTGATAACCAAATGATGAAATGAAACCGTCCTTGCCCTCAAGAAGCTTACATTGTACCGGGGAGACATAACATACGCATAGCTAGGTAAATAAAGGCCCTGAAGAGCAGTGGATAGAGAGCCAGCCTCAGAATCAGTTCTAATCTTATCTCTGACCACATACTGACTGTGTGACCCTGGATAAGTCACTTAAATCCTCCAGTGCCCCAAATAGCTCTCTCAGACTATAAATTACAGAGTAGTTGCAATTCTGGATTGATATCAAGAGATCCCTACAATGATGCAATCACAAGTCTGGATCAAAAATAGGAAAAAATTGTTAATTGAATATAGTAGCTATCTGAGAAGGTAGAAAGCATCAGCCACTGAGGGAAATCAGGAAAGACTTCAAGGAGAAGGCAATGACTGGAGTGAGCCTTGAAAGAAGAGGAAAATTTTGAGAAATGGGACTAGAGAAGAAGTGCATTTCAAGCCTAGGGGATAGCTTGTGTTACTGTGCAGAGGTAAGAGTTGGAAGTTTGAGGTAAGGGAACAGATAGTAGCCTAGTTTTGCTGGGATGTTTGTTTCAGTCATGTTCAATGCTCCATGACCTCATTTGGGGTTTTCTTGGCAAAGATACTGGAGTGGTTTGCCATTTCCTTCTCCAGAATGTTGCCATTTGACAGATGAGAAACTGAAACAAATAGGGTTAAATGACTTGCCCAGGGTCACACAGCTGGTAAGTGTCTCAGTCCTGATGTGAACTCATGAAAATGAGTCTTCCTGATTCCAAGCATAGTGTTCTATCCACTGCACCCCCTAGCTTCCCTGTAGAGCAGTATATAAAGGAGAGTGGGGGGGGGGAAGTAAGGCTGGAGAAGTAATCAGAGCTGGATCTCACAGGGAGGATTAAACGCCTAGCTGAGGAATTGGTGTCTTATCCTGAGCTAGACTCAAGGAGGACCCACTGAAGATTTTTGAGAAGGGAATGATATGGTAAGAACTCTGTTTTGGGAAGATTATTTTGGCAGCTTGTGTGGGTTGGAGATCAACTAGGGAAAGGACAGACTGAAAGGAGGGAGACCAAGTTGGTCTCCAGGCCGGAAGTGATGAGGAGCTGAACTGAACCAGGCTGTTGGCTAGATTGTGTGTGTGTGTGTGTGTGTGTTTGTTTGTGTATAAACACATATACACACATAGGTAAATATGTATATAAAATATGCAAATGTATTTAAATATATGCACATGTGCATATGTATATATTTATATATGCATATATTGTTTGTGTATGTATCTACATATATACATATGTAAATATGTGTATATGTGAATATATGTGTATATACATGTGTAAATATATGTAAATATATACACATATCTGTATATGTGTGTATCTGTATGTATATATGTATATATATGACAGTGCCCTTAATGGAAACAAGAGAGTTTGGAGGGGTATATGGTTAAAGGAAAGAATGATTAGTTCAGTTTTGGACATACCATGTCTTAACCAGCAATCAGATATCATGCAGAGAAGTCTACCAGGCAGTTGGTAATGAAGGATTGGAATTCCAAGAGATAGAGGTGGGCTATATGGATTTGGGAATCATATGTTTAGTGAATTCATGGGAACTGATGAAATCACAAAGGGAGGGAGTGCAGAAAGAAGAGGGCTCAGAACATGGCTCTGAGGGATCCCCAACAAAGAGGAGTTGGGAAATGGATTATGATTTAGGAATGGAAACTGACAAAGAGGGGAGGAAGGGGAAAGGGAAGGAAGCAAGCATTTATTAAGTGCCTGCTATGTGCCAGACACCGTTAAGTGCTTTTACAGATATTATCACATTTGATCCTTCCAACAATCCTGGGAGGTAGGTGCTGTTATTATCCCCATTTTATAGTTGAAGAAACTGAGGCAAACAGGCTAAGTGACTTGCCCAAGGTCACACAGCTAGCCAAGTGTCTGGGGTCACATTTGAATTCAGGTCTGCCTGACTCTAGGCCATTGCACCACCTAGCTGTGCTTAGGTAAAGGAGCAATGTCATGGAAACTAAGGGAAGAGAAATTACCCTGGAGTTCAGTTTGATTGACAGTGTCAAAAGCTGGAGAAAGGTCAAGGAAGATGCCAACAGAGAAAAGGCCATTGAATTTAGAAATTAAGAGATTACTCATGATCTCTGAAAGAGCATCTTTATCAGAGTGGTGGCCTTTAAAGGCATTGCAAGGAATTGAAAAATGAATGAGTGGTGAAGATATATAGGCAGTGAATACAGGCAGTTCTTTCTAGGACTTAGCAGGGAAAGGGGGGAGAGACATAAGACAGTATCTTGAGGGACTGGCAGGGCCACATAAATGGATTTTTTTAAAAAGCATGCAGGATACCTGGGCATGTTAATAGGCAGGGGGAGGAGTTAGGAGATGGAGAGAGGCAAAAGGTGAGAGGGAGAGAGTGATATATGGGATGAGCTCCACGAGGACAGGGGAAGGAATGTGATTGAGAGAACAAATAAATGGGTCCTTGGCAAGAAGTGTTGTCTCTTCCTCAGAGACTAATGTAAAGAAGAAGGGGATAGTGAAGATATAGAACAGTATGAAGCGTAGGCTATGGAAGATGAGGGATATCAAGATGGAGGGTGTCAATTTCCTTAGGACTCATTGAAATATGAGACTTTCAAAAACATTTTTGAGCAGGGGCTTGGGGGATAGGATCTAGATCTGGGATTTCATCAGTATGTGGAACTCCCATTGTGGAAACTTCCTACACCAATGCAAATCAGCAACTCGTTGGGACTTAGAGTCTTGGATAGTTTCCTGGGCAATAAAGAGTTGGAATCACTTGCCAATGGTCACACAGCTAGTAGGCATCAGAGTCAAAACCTGAACCTGAGTCCCCCTGATGCCAAGTATATCCCTCTATCCACTGTGCTGCTGTGTCTTTCACTTTCCCCTTGGGAAGAAAACTTTAAAATGTCTAAATCTAGAAAGACTAAAAAAAAGCATCCACATAATTATAGCATATAACATAATATTATGATATATTATGTTATAATATACAAGCTTATATGATTGTATATTATGTATAATACTATGATATATTATTATATAATATATGTCTATTGTGTGTGTATATAATCTCATTTGATCCAAATAACAAACCCTATGAGGTGGAAGCTATTATTATCCTCAGTTTATATGTAAGAAAACTGAGGCAGACGGTGGCTAAGTAACTTGCTCAAGGTTATACTGTCAGTAAGTATTTGGAGCAAGATTTGAATTCTCATCTTCCTGTCTCCAGGTCCTGGGCTCTATCCACTATATCAAATTGCCTCTCACTTTATAATATGTCCAGAATGTCTAGTGGCCCTAAATCTGTTACTTGAAGGAAATAAGTAGGTGGAATAAGCACCCTCTAAGAGACTGCCCGAGCATATCTACTCTCTGTATTGATGTTGGCAGTGGGTCCCTCTTCTTGCTGCCAGGAAAGCTGTTGAATTTGGAAGCCCATCAGCTGGAGATGGTGCCACCATGCCTTCCATTCTGTGACCCACTGCTTTCTGAGGAGCCTGCTGCTGCTGGCTGCAGATTCCTCCAAGCCTGGATTGACTTGACTTTGGCTGCAGAGGTGAGGAGAAGAAAGGGAGACTGAAAATTAAGGGGGACGAATACAAGTGCCAGAGGAATGGGCAAGTGCCCAACATGGTGCAAATAAAGGGTGACAAAGAATAGTTCTCCTTTGCTGAGGGACATGTGGCCTCAGATGCCTCCCTAAACTCTGGCCAGGCAGCAGCAACTGAGACAATTGCCTTCTGACCATGCATGTCTGGTGCCCTGGAAGCAGAGACTGAGCTCAGCTTTCTTCTGCTCCCTCCCTTCACAGATGGCTCAAAAGGTAGAACTGTCCTGCAGATGGGCGTGAAGAGTCAGTAGGAGGGCACCTGTGATCAATCTGGATTCGTTTGGTGAATTCTGGTGCTGGGAGGAAGTCTGTGCTGAGAGGACTCCGAAGCATACCAGCTGTGTGACCACTGGCACTTGCTTTGAGTGATTTAAACTCTTTAACGCTCAAAACACTATTCCCAAATGAGTCGTTGATCTTCATTGGTGGAGGAAGTTTCCACATTGGGAGTTCCACACACGTATGCAATCCCAGATGCAAACAACAGAAATGGTAAGTGAAAAGGGTTTTTCGTTTGTTTGTTTTTTTATCCCATTGACAACTTTGTTTCTCTTAAGGGAAGAAGAAAATGAAAAGGCTTTTAATAAGACTGTCTTCCCATTTGTTGAAAGGATATGTTTAGAAACAAAGTTTCTCATCTGAAAGAAGTTCTTCATGCTTTTGTGAATAAAGAGGTCAAGAGATTAACCTTTAAGTACTGACCAAAGATGAATAATTTTCCATATGGTGTTTAAAATTCTTTTAAATTTGTTATCAATTTGTAGTGGCATCTTGTATTTTGACATCACCTTAATTTCCCAATAGACCCCTTCCCACAGTCAACCCAGAAAACCATCACTTGTAATAAATGAAAACAAGAAACAGTTCAGCAAAGCTAATTAACACATCAATTAAGTGTGACAGTGGTTCATATTCCCTTCCAAGAAGGAAGGCACATTCTCATATCTCTTCTTCAGGGTTAAGCTTGATCATTCTAATTACTTTAAAAAGAAAAACAACTGAATTTTGAGTGTTTTCCTAGTACTATTTAACCTAGGGTGCTTAGCTGGTACCATGCCAGGGCACATGGGCATCAAGAAAGGAGCTTGACACTGTGCCAAGGTTATCTGAACTGGGGCCTCCCTATGCTTCTTGCCAAGAGCAAGACAGTAGATTTTAGATTCTAGGCTGGTTTGAGCCCAGAGGAAGGGGCAAATGGGATAGACGATTGAAGTGGAAAGGAAAGGACTGAAGAACAGGGCTCTTCCTAACAGTTCCTCTCCTTTTAGTAGGGGTTGTCAGTAGTAAAAAAAAAAAAAGTGCTGGGTTTATAATCAGAAGATGTGGGTTTGAATTTGTTCCATTTCTGCTACATTCAATCCATATAACCCTCAACAGGTTACTTCCCCCTTTGGGGGCTTCAGTTTCTTCATCTACAAATCAAAGGGGTTGGGCTAGCTGATTAAGTGCCCTTTCAATTCAAAATCTTATGACCTTTTCCTTCCATCAACCAATGTCTATCTGATAGCTGGAGAATTTGGTTCTGGGCTTAGATATAGCTCACTCATTTCCCTCACAAGAGGACACATCTGCTGACCAGGGTAGTTCAGATGACCCTGTATTTATCTAAGCCTTGCCTATCTCTCATTTATAGGTTATATCTGACTCTTCATCAGTTCTCTTTTGAACCAACTTGGATTAGAGTCCTTGAGCTTAAGAGAGCTGAATAAATATTGATGTAAATAAAAAAAAAAACAAGCTTCCAAGTGCTGTCCAGAGGGCTGCTGCTCAATACAAGGGCTGATACAGCTACTCCCAAGCAATGTCTCACCAGCGAGCACTGGGCTGATGTCAGTGTCATAGAGACAAAGCTTCTTTCTGAGTAACATCTGGGAGATGGGGAGTGACCTGAACAAGACATTGCATGTGCTATTTGTTACCATGAGAATGACAGAGATTTGGGCCAATAGGAGAAAGATATTAATGTCTTGAAGAAACAGAGTACAATGCTCTCTTCAAGAGGAAAACAATATCCAATCTAAATTCACTCATTCCTGAGACAATGGGCTTTAGCCTTATTCTGACTAGGGTTGGAAGGGTGATACACTTGCTCTGAGTATCCTAAAGAAAGAGTCATTTAGTGTATTTCAGATTTTATTAAAACCATGATCTATCTATACTATAATTGAATTACAGAAGCTTAGATTTGGGAGGGACTTGAGCAGTCATCTAAACCAACCCATATTCCAAAAATAATCTCTACTACAATTACATAATAAGTGGTAACTGACTCTTGCTTGAAGGAAAACCCAATAACTCAATGAGGATGCCCTTTTGGATAGCTCTGAATAGTTGTAATTGTTTTTCCTGAAGTTGGGTCTAATCTAAATTTACCTCATGCCAATTTGTGTACTTTTTTGCTGGTTCCTCCCTTTGGGGCCATAGAGAATGAGTCTAATCATTTTCCCACATGGTATTAGAGAGAGATAGAGACAGAAACAGAGAAAAAGAGGCAGAGAGAGACAGAGACAAAGGTTAACTAGGTCAGATAGTATGCTGAGCATTGGGGATACAGCTAAAAGCTCATTAGACAGTCCTTATGTTCAAAGAGCTTCATTTTTAAAAAAAACATTTATTTTTTCCAATTACATGTAAAAACAATTTTAAACATTCATTTTAAAAATTTTGAGTTGCAAATTCTCTCTTCCCTCCTTCCTCTGCTCCCTCATTAACAAAGCATGCAATTTCATGGAGACTATACACGTACAGTCATACAAAACATATTTCCATATTAGCTATGTTTGTGGGAGAAAAAACATGGACCAAAAAAAATACCCAAGAAAAATAAAATAGAAAAAGTATGCTTTGATCTGCATTCTAACTTCATCAGTTCTTTTTCTGGAGGTGTATAGCATTTTTCAACATAAATCCTTTAGAACTGTCTTGGATCATTGTATTGCTGAGAATAGGTAAGTCATTCATAGTTGAATATCATACAATATTGATGTTACTGTGCACAACATTCTTCTGGTTGTGCTCACTTCATCTCACATTAATTCATATAAGTCATTCCAGGTTTTTCTGAAACCCTCCTACAAAGAGCTTAAATTCTAATGAGTAAAGACAACACAGGAGGTGGAAAGTATGTGTATGCTGGATGACAGTAAGCCATGGGCAGTGACATGGCTGGAAATTTCCAGGGAATGGAGATACATTCCCCAAGAATTCTCTTATCTTGGGGCACCTAGGTGGCACAGTGGATAGAGCACCAGCCCTGAATTCAGGAGGACCTGAGTTCAAATCTGGCCTCAGACACATAACACTTACTAGCTGTGTGACCCTGGGCAAGTCACTTAACCCCATTGCCCAGCAAAAAAAAAAAGAACAAAAAAAAAAGAATTCTCTTATCTTGATTAAATATCCCAGTTCCTTCAACTGATAATCAGGATTAACTCAATTACTTGTAGGGCCCAAGCCATACATATATATGTGTGTGTGCATACATATATACATATATATATATATATGTGTGTGTGTATGTATATGTATATATGTATGTATGTATTACCGATATGGTGATATCATAAGAACCTAACAATACCTTAATTAGGCAGTGATTAGATATTTACCATCTTTAGCCATCTTCAGCTATAAATCTGGGAATGAGTGAAAAATACCAGAGTATGAGTCTAGAGGAGGCTAAGAGGCAAAGATCATAGAAGATACAATAGAGGTGGGTTTGCTAACCAGAAGAAATAAATTTTCTTATTGGTTGGTATATTGGTGGAAGTCAATCTAATACCCACACTAAGAAACACTCTATTACAGAAATGGTAGAGAAAGAAAACAAAAACAAGAGAGAGAGAGAGAGAGAGAGAGAGAGAGAGAAGAGAGAGAGAGAGAGAGAGAGATAAGAAGAGGGAATGGAGTAGTTAACTATAGAGGCAATGGCTATGTAAGAATCTGTGTCATACCTTTCTAGTAGAAGAAGTATGTCTATGATGTTATTTCCCTATTAAGGGACATACTGAACACTCTTCCAGATGACCAGGGGCTGCCATGACTCCTTTTTTTTCCTATTACTTGCTATTAAAGTTCTGCAGTCTTCATCTATGTTACGGTTTGATTACTAATCCACAGGGTACATCTCTAGCCAACATTCTATGGTCAAAATTTACCCCAAGCCCTAACAATTCCTAAGCAGTCCTTTTAGATATGATACAGGTGTCTTTTCCTTGGCAATAGCTCTCTGATGAGATTTAGATCGCAGGCACAGAACGCCAAACTTTAGCAGGGAAAAGGATCTTGATGATGACCTAGTTCAACCCCTTCATTTTGAAAATAGTGCACACAGGTTCAGTGAGGTTCAGTGAATTGCCCCAAATCACACAGACAGATAGTGGCAGAACCTAGACTAAAACATAGATTTCCTGACTCCTGTTTCAGTACTTTTTTTTTTTGTTGGTTCAATACTCTTGACTCTACACCATGCAACCATATTTGTTTTATAGCTTGGAAATAAAATCACAATTAAACTAGGATAAGATACATGAGTTGATACTCTAATTGTTTCAAAACTATTTGACTATCTGAAATTGGTAAAGAAATCAGAGCCCACTGAAACCTTTCAAACATTACTTGACACTCTGGAGTCTAGATATCTTGAGTTTCTCTCTTCATGTTAAATAAAGCAATGAACAAGTTGACTATAGTCCCTTAAATTAGAAAAAAAACCTTCTAAATAAAACAAATAAACCGTTTATGAGATCACAGCCTCAATAACACCAAATTTATTTCTGTTGGTAAGAAGTTAATATTTTAAATAGTTTTTGCTTTTTTTCCCCACAAGGGAGTTAGTGTCAATTTCCAATTTTGTGTGTGGGAGTTAGTAGGTTCCAAGCTCTATACAAGTCAACAACGTGATATCACAGCTTAAAAAGCTAATAAGATAAGGGGTGAAACTATAAGCAAATTAGGAGAGCAAAGAATAGTTTACGTGTTAGATCTACGGAGAAGGGAAGAATGTATGACCAAATAAGAGGTAGAGAACATTATGAAATGCACAATCTTGGATAATTTTAATTACATTAAATTGAAAAGTTTTTGTACAAACAAAGCCAATGCAACCAACATTAGAAGGGAAGCAGAAATCTGGGCAAAAAATTTTATGGCCAGGGTTTCTGATAAAGGTCTCATTTCTTTTTTTTATTAATTTATTTTAATTTATCAATAATCACTTTCATAAGCATTTGAATTTTAAAATTTTCTCCCCCTTCCTTCCCACCTCCCTCCCCAAAATGGCATGCAATCTGATGTTGGCTATACATGTACATTCCTACTAAATATATTTTCATATTAGTGATGTTGTAAGGAAGAATTAGAACCAATAGGAGGAACCACAAGAAAGAAAAAACAAAACAAAACAGAAGAAAAAAATAGCAAATAGTATGTAAAGGCCTCATTTCTAAAGTATGTAGAGAACTGAGTCAAATCTATACTAATACAAGTCATTCTCCGGTTGACAAATGGTCGAAAGATATGAAGAGACAATTTTCAGATGAAGAAATTAAAGCCATCTTTAGTCATATGAAAAATGCTCTAAATTACTGTTGATTAGAGAAATGCAAATCAAAACAGCTCTGAGGTACCACATCACACCTATCAGATTGGCTAATATGACAAAACAGGAAAATGATAAATGCTGGAGAAGATGTGGGAAAATTGGAATACTAATGCATTGTTGGTGGAGTTGTGAACTGATCCAATCATTGTGGAGAACAATTTGGAACTATGCCCGAAGTGCTATAAAACTGTGAATACCCTTTGATCCAGTAATACTACTACTAGGTCTGTATCCCAAAGAGATTTTTTTAAAAGGGAAAAGGACCTACGTGTACAAAAATATTTCTAGCAGCTCTTTTTTGTGGTGACAAAGAATTGGAAATTGAGGGAATGCCCATCAATTGTGGAATGGCTGAACAAGTTATGTTATATGAATGTAATGGAATACTATTATTCCATAAGAAATGGTGAGCAGGCAGACTTCAGAAAAACCTGGAAAGACTTGCATGAATTGATGCTGAGTGAAGTGAAAAGAACCAGGAGAACACTGCACACAGTAACAGCAACATTGTGCAATGACCCACTTTGTTAGAATTAGCTCTTCTGAGCAAGGCAATGATCTAAGACAATTCCAAAAGACTCATGATGGAAAATGCTATCCAGATCCAAAGAAAGAACTATGGAGTCTGAATGCAGATGGAAGCATACTATTTTCTCTTTTTTCTTTCTCATGGTTTTTTCCTTTTGTTCTGATTCTTCTTTCACAACATGACTAATGTGGAAATATATTTAATATGATCATACATGTATAGCCTACATCAGATTTCATGCCATCTTGGGAAGAGGAGGAATTTAGAACTCAAAATCTTATAAAAGTAAATGTTGAAAACTAAAATAAATAATTTTTTTAAAGAAAATACTCTCTAGCTCTTAAAAAAAAAGCTAATGAGATCTTTGGCTATAATGAGAAGCATAGTATTGACACTTCCCTACAAGAGGTCATGATTGGGAGAGAATTGACTCCTTCCTTCCTTTGAGTCAGTAAATTCCACACGATTCACAGTACTAAGAAAAGTAAAGTTCTGGGTTTCTCTTCTGCATTAGGGATCTGCACCTCGATGTTCCTTGACTCCAGCTCCTGATTAGAGCCAAAAACTATTGCACTTGCTCCAAGAATCTCTCTCTTTCTCTGTCTCTCTCTGTCTCTGTCTCTCACTCTCTTACACACACAAAAAACTTTGTCCCAGAATTATTCCACTTACACAAAACCTCTTCTCTTGCTCCACAGCTATTTCTCTATTGGTCCAGAAATTCATGATACTCCATGACACTTCTATTCCCTGCCATCTTTGGGGTGACATGTTTCCCTCTCTTTCTGGAGCCATGTGGTCCCATGGAAGGTCCACTAGGAGACATAAGCTTCTGCCAGAGACTCAGAGTCTATATGTGTACAACTGGGTTCTCTCTGGTTTTGTTAACTTGTATTCTCATCATTTCTGTGTCTGTTATCCCTTCTCAAGAGCAAGTCCATAGCTTAGGTATGTGGCTGGGTATCACTCAATCAGTCATCCTTAAGTTTATAGCTTATTAAAGAAATATCATCAATGACAGAATAGAATGAAGTGCTCATTTAGAATCAATAAAGCCTTTTGTACCTCTGTATAGGACAGAGGTTCTTAGCCTTTTTTGGATCATGGACCACTTTGGCAATCCATTGAAACCTATGGACTCCCTCCCAGAATAATGTTTTTAAATGCATAAAATAAAATGCATGGGATTACAAAGGAAACCTAGGACAATGACTGACATATGGTAGGTGCTTAATCAATGCTAATTAACAGACTGAAAATAAAAATGTAATTTTTTTCCCATATAAGTTCATGGGGACTCATAGACTCCTGGTTAAGAATTCTTGGTATGTGAAATTTCACACCTGGACTCAAGGCAATGCCCAGATACATGCTCTATAGCACGATCTTGAGGCCCTTCGTCATTCTGTTCACCCTCTTCTGGATGCTCTCCAACTTTGTTCAGTCATATCTGACTCTTCATGACCACATTTGGGGTTTTCTTGGCAGAGACACTGGAATGGTTTGCCATTTCCTTCTCCAGGTCATTTTACAGATGAAGAAACTGAGGTAAACAGGGTTAAGTGACTTGCCCAGGGTCACATAGCTAGTAAGTGTCAGGCCAGATTTGAACTCAAGAAGATGAGTCTTCTTGACTTCAGACCTGGTACTCTATCCAACTTATATTATGTTATCTCTTAAAAATGTAGCACCCAGAAGTGAGCATAGTACTCTAGATGGAGTGTGATCAGGGCACACAGTACAGTGAGACTACCACTCAGTCTTGGATACTCTGTCTCTCACTGCAGTTTTGGTCCAGGATGGAGAGAGAGGGGGAGGGAAGGAGAAAATCATTCCACGTATATAGTGCCTACTATGTGCCAGGCACTGTGCTAAGCACTTCTTTTACAATAATTATCTCCTTTGATCCTCACAGCAATCCTGCAAGGCAATTTCTATTATTATCCTCATTTTAAAGTTGAGGAAACTGAGTCAAACACAGGTTAAGTGACTTGCCCAAAGTCACACAGCTAGTAAATGTCCGAGGCCAGATATGAACTTAGCCCATGACTCTAATCACTGCAAAACAGGTAACTCAGGTCCAATCAGTTAAGCAATTAGCATCAGGGACCCAAACCTGGGGAAATGGGACAATAAGCCTCAGGGAGCAGTTGCTCAAAGACTAAGATAGAAGGCAGGGATATTGGCTCAAAGAAAGGATCCCATACACTGGGGGAGAGGAGAGCTCATCAAAATAGATTCTGAGCCAAACTACTTCTAGGAATCCCTAGGACTAGGGTTAGGGCAGGTTGAACCTGCAGGTGGGGATAAAATAGGAAATATCTACCTGAGTTAGAGGTACATGAGGGGGAGAAACCAGACAGACTATGAATGGCAATGAATTTTAATATTTCCTTTCTTTTTCAGAGTGTGATTGAAAATCTCACATTGCCGCCTAACACCGTAAGTATTCATATCCTTTGCACTAGATAAGTCAGCAAATGTTAGTGTCGTTTTTGAGTCAAACCTCTGTAGAACAGCGCAGAAACTTCACGTGAAGCAAGAGCAAACTGAATAGATGAGGAAGTCCCAATCTTTTTCAAATATATTTAGGCTTCTGGTTTCCAGTGGCAAACTGTTCCAATGCTTTGTTCACTCTCCATCTTGACTTGTTCTGCCTTTTATGTTGAGTACAAGTTACCTTCAACTTAACAAGATTACAGTATGATGTTTGGTCTAGTTCCACTTGTTTATTCCTTCTCTGGGTATTACTGCTTCTCTTTTTGGGGGCAATTATACTGATGATTCATAAGGATAAATTAAATCAACCTCACAAGGAAGAATTAAAGTGTGTTTCTATCTATGGATAAGAGACCCTCTAAAATACCACTAAAAAAGAAAAAGAAATCACACATAACATATTAATACAAAGCAGTTAAATTGAAGGGAAATTGAAGGGAAAAATAAAGAAGAGATGGGGCAAATGAAGGAGAAGAATGAAGGAAGGAGAGAATGAAGAGAGACAAGAGTGGAAATGTAAGAAAAAAAGGAAATATTAGATAAAGAAAGAAAATGATTTTCATAGTAGGTCAATATGACTCAGAACACATTATGATTAGGTAGATTTCCTTACAATGCAACCTGATCAAAAAGAGGATAGGAGTCCTGTGGCAATGGTAAGAGACAGGGTGGCAATAGCCAGGAGCCATCAAAAGTAATGGCAAAGAGAGACAGAAAAGAATGGCAGTCCCATATTGAGTTCTAGATATCCCAAATAGACCTTGATTTTTCATGAAACATAATATTGTTTGGGTATTCAGCTGTTAAAATTCTTAACTCTGAGCCCCATCCAACGACTTCTGAGCAAACCAAACCAGAGGATTCATGAAATCAAAGCCAAAAGTACTTGATAAAATAATATAGGTATTAAACATTCTTGGCACTCATTATTAAATGACCACTACTCCCCAAATATCTCCAAAAATCATGATAATCTCCTCAAAACAGCAGAAGAAGGACACATCAGTTTACTTACAGAAGTTTCAAAGCCTAGCATGTGATGGAGGGCTCTATTTATACATTTTCCTTCCCATCTCAAAACAGCAGTAGCTGGAGAGCACTGGCTCCCTGAGACGGCAATCAGATGAAGTATAAAGTTTTGCTCCCACCATCAAGGTCTAGACAGGATGCTGGGGCAAAGGAGGGGGCTGCAATGTCCTATGTCTCTCTGCTCTTCCCTTTGGCTATACTGGCACCTCCCCCTTTTTATCAGTCCACCTCTCACTACTTCTGAGGAGACTTCTGTCTTCTTTTTAAACTGGACATGCTAAAAGCATGCCTACTGAATCAGAATACATGACAGGTAATATGACCATACTGTGGCATTTGGTCACAGCCTTTTCGGATGTATAATTCAAGGGATTTACACATCATTGAATGTCTCCTCTCTTGACTCCCAAATATTGTGGAAATATTGGAGTGTTCCCCCACGCTTCCTTCTTTCTTCTAACCCTCCCTTCCCAGCACACACTTGGCCTTATACTTATATCCTGGGCTTTGCTACTTCCTATCTTTGTAATCTTGGGTAAACCTTTCTAATTCTCAATTTTTTCATTTGTAACATGGAGTTCTGGTTCTAAAACCTATGGTTTCTAATGAAATTAATTTTCTTTCCATAAGTAGGTGACACATAGCTCAGTGTCCTGGGTGACAGAATCAAACATTTGCTGTGGACAATTCAAATACTTGAAGGAGAACTCCCAGTATGGGAACTCCCTTTGCCAATGCAGATCACAGCCCACCTATGACTCAATAGATGTCTTAGGAAGTTGCTTGAAATACATAGTATCTTAAGACGTTTGTCCAGGGTATGACATAGCCAGTGGCAGGAGCAGCAATTTAACCCAGGTTTTCCTGACCCTAAGCCCAGCATTCTATCCACTAAGCTACCCTGTCTCTACATATGAATTGGAATGATGGAAGGAAACAAGCATTTATTAAGTACCTATGTGCCAGGAACTGTATTAAGTACTCTACAAATATTATCTCATTTAATCCTCATAACAACCCTGTGAGGTAGGTACTGTCATTATCATTTACAGATGAGGAAACTGAGGCAGAGAGGTTCAGTGACTTGTCCAAGGTCACACAGCTGTAAGTATCTGAGGCTGGATTTGAAATCAGGTCTTCCTGACTCCATGCCCACTTTGCCATCTTTTTGTTTCTTATATGCTGCAAATGCACAACGTAGGTACTTAAGAATTGATTTCTGAAATACTGATCCATAGGACCAAATTCAATTTTTTTTTGGACATGAATCAGCTCTCAGTTTAAAAGAATGGCTATTAAAATTGGGTAGTTTTGCAAAGAGTCAGAAAATAGAAATTCTATTTTCAGATAAGCTATTTTGCAAATATAATATCCTTTATTACAGATTTTGTTTTCTTAAAATGCGTGGTTTGTTTCCCTCCCTCTACAGACTTCCTTCCCTGATGCTACTGGTGGAATCACAGCAGTAAGTACGACATTGAATGGAAAAAATTTCAGAAAAACAAAACCAAATTACATATAATTTTGTATTTCACTTACAGAAAACATCTTCCTACTACCTCTGCTCACAAGTAGAACATAATGTAAAAAGAGCACAATATATTTACAATTATTTGAATGAAAAAAGAATGGAGAAGTACAAAAGTATTTATTATGTACTTATGTGCTGGGCACTATGCTAAGCGATAGAGATATAAATCCAAAAGCAAAATTTTAAGTTTCTCCTTAATAGAGTTCCATGAGTTCTTTCTATTTGTAGAATACTACTTGTTTTGATTCATTTTGGAATTTCTTTCTCAAGTCAACAGGTCAAACCAATGAGCATTTATTAAGTGTTTGCTGTGTGCTAGACACTGTGATGAGTTCTGGGAATGTAAGTACAAGCAGAAAGAAAGATAGTCCTTGTTCTCAAGGAGCTTACATTCTAATGGGAGAAGACGGCACCTAAAAGGAAGTGGAAAGGGGGACAAGAAGGTCCTATCAAGGAGACAAGGTAGATAAAGTCCAGAGAGTCAGGAGTGGAGCTTAGAGAGAAATGAAGAAACAGCTGGCCTGGGTGTTGTCCTTTTAATGGAGATTCTGGGAGGAACTAACCTACTAGAGAAAGGGACAGCAGAGGTCCAGGGTACTTCCTGTATGAGAAGGTTAGGAGAGGAGTGAACTTCCAGGAAGATCAAACTACTATAGCATTATAGAGAAAATCCAGATGGCCAGGTGTGGAGATTGAAGAGGAAAGAAATTTGATCATTTTTCTTGAAATAAAGTGGCCACAGTATTTTCTTTTCCACTATGTACTAAAACCTTAATAATTCTTAGGTTACTGCTCTCATTTGTCCAGGGGTATGCTGGTAAATGTTTAACATTCAGCTCTCTGAGGGGAAAAAAGTGTTCTTGACAGACTTTTAACTTTAATCTATATTATTAACATTTTCTCTATTACCTTCTTAGGTCTAGAAACAATAAATCAAGCCCTGATTTGTAGCTATGCTGATTTCCAAGAAGTAAATGCTCACACTGAAAATTTAACAATCTGCTTTCAAGAGCTGGTATAAGCTGGCTCCAGTACACTATTGGATTTGTTCTCCAACTCTGCCCCTTTAATTCAACCCAACAAATATTTATTACGCATCTGATATGAATATGGCACTCTATAAGTTGCTGGGAATACAAAGACAAAATAAAGTACCTTAGGTCAAATAGTGCTTTTTGAATGCTCCTCAGCCCATCAAAAAAATGTAATTAGCAAACCAAAATCAATTACAAAATGTCTCTCCAAGGCATTTCCCTTACATGTTATCTCCACTCTACTGGAAGCAGGCTGTCTGGCCTCGTTCACGTGGAGAACTGCATCAGCTGGGCTCTGTGCATGCTCATAAGGACTGAGAACAGTGGCTGCTCTTCCTGTTATACTATACATCCTACCATAGCATAGTTCATAATATAACAGGGAACTGCAGCAGTGAAGGTTGGAGGTACTATTGAGGAAGCAGAGAAACACACATTACAGAGAGATTTGGATGTAGAAAGGAAGTCACTCAAAGCAGAGAGCAGCTTTGAGAAACTGGGTCCTTGGCAGCAGAGAAAAGAGCTGGCTATGATTGCTGGAAGAGAGCTAGCTCTGGAAATTGAGAGTTGGGTTTTGTAGAGGAGTGAACCCTAAAAAGCCAACTGATCAATCTAATCAATGGAAATGCTAGTCCATGTGAAATTGGATGAGGACTCTTCAAAGAGAAAAAGGACTTTTAGGTCCTGGTTTATGTGTGTGGGTAAGGGAACACACAACAAATTTCAGCAGATTATAATAGAAGTACCTCCCTACTATTATCTGCTTTTTGAGATCATCATTCCCAAAAATACTGTGCTTATTTGTGGAAGAATGCCCCCCACCCCATTTATAAGTGGAATGTTTTGAAGCTACTCTTAGCAAATGCCTTTGAACCCAGGTCCTCTAATACAGATTCAGCACTCATTACGCCATCGCATACTGCATCTTGACTCAGAAACTCTAAGCCCAACTTTATGTGGCTAGGGATGAGTTCTCTAAACTCTTCTGCCTCAGTTTACTTACTATCAGCTTACTTCAGCTGGCTTTGACTTGCTATCAGCTTGATACATCCTTGGCCCAGCTCTGACAGCCTCCCTCCCTCTTCAGCTTCCTTTTGTGTATTGTCTTCTCCTCACATTTTAAGCTCCTCATGGGCAGGGACAGTCTCTTTTTCTTGCATGCATTCCCAGTGCTTAGCACAGTGCCTGGCACATAGTAAGTGCTTGATAAATGTTTATTAACGATTGATTGACTTTGTTGTTGTTCAGTTGTGTTTAATTCTTTGTGACCCTGTGGACATCTGTCCTTGGGGTTTTCTTGGCAAAGATACTGGTCTGCCATTTTCTTCTCCAGTGGACCACCGGTCCATAGGCAAACAGAGGCAGTGATTTGCCCAAGGTCATACAGCTAGGAAATTTCTGAGTCTGGATTTGAACTCAAGTCTTTCTGACTCTGAGCCCAGAACTCTATCCACTGTGCCACTTAGCAGCCTTTGATCGACTTACCTTCTGTAAAATAAATGGGAGGTGTTCAATGTTGCCTGGAGCTGTGAGGATTCCAGAGATAAGCTGATAAAATGCTTCAAACAGAGGTGAGAATGAAATAATGATAATAGCTTACATTTGTATCACCTTTAAAGTCTACAATGTGTTTTCACAGTCTTTCTCAATTTCTCTTCAATGTCAAGTGGAGAAATTATTCTTAAGATTTGTTCCCAAGAACCCTCTTATGCTGCAGAAGACTCTTCATCCTGGAAACTCAAACTGCCCTGGAACTCTCACACTGGAAGGACTCCTCTCAGCTTCTGCAGCTTCTCACTCTGATCGGATGACTCCTCCCAGGACCTTCACTTGAGGAAGGCACCTGGCCAGCGATGTCTTCATTCTTCTCCACGTCGCACTCTCCATTATTTCTCCCGTGCTTATGATTGGGTATCTTCATCCCACCACCTCCTCTTCTTCAGCTTCCTTGTACATGTTATATTTCCCTAGTAGAATGGAAGTTTCTTTCCTGGAGGAAAGGGGCTACCTTTCTTTCTGCTCATATTTGTATTCCCACTGCTTAGCACAGCCCCTGACACATACAAAGAGCTTAATAAATGTTTGTGGACTGATTATTCTTAAGCATTTATTGCCTCTAAGGGGCCTCAGTGGCATAGTGAATAGTCAAGTCAATGGACTTGGGCTCAGGAGAAATTGGGTTCAAATCCAGCCCCTGACACTTAATAGTTGTGTAAATCCTCAGCCATAGTCATACTCACTGTACCTTGACCTCAACATCATGATGTCATCGGTCCTCTTCAAGTACAAAAGACGAACAATAAGAACTGTTGGATAAACATGGATAGATTCCAAAGACTTTATTAAGTTACAGCAGCTGGTGGAGGGAGTTCCTAGACAAATGAAATCAAAGATCCTTGATGAATCTGAGTTTAAAATTTCACAACCTAGGATCATTCCAAGGCGGCTGTTTTCTCTGATGAGCGAGAGAATCTTTAAAATGGGATGATGATGCATCTGTGGATTGTCAGTGCCTGACAAAGAGAAGGCATCAAATCAGTGCTTGTTGAGTGTCTGTAGCTCTCAGGGGATATTGTGAAAATGATCAAGGAGCTTGGCTTGTCAGTAGTTGGAGCTCTGAAAAAGAAGCTGGAAATAGCCAAGGACAGATACTAACCGATGGCCCAGAAATCTAGAGACAAACTGTTCGGTCTGTCAGGGAGTGTATGTAAAAAAAGCATGAGTGACCTTGGTTGTAGCAACCCACAAGTGTTTTCCCTTGTGGAGAAGGGAGAATGACTTAGCAGTAGTAAAGGAAAGGTTATTGTCGCCTTGAATGGGCACTTAACACCAAGAGACTGCTTTTGGGTACCACACCAGAGTGACATACAAGGGTACCAGGCTGAGCAGCTGGGCATTAGAGGTGACAGAGAGTGACCAAATGGTAGTGAGCTGGTTATGTGGAGATTCAGGGTAGTGAGCAGTCTTCCTGTGATGTAGGAGTAGGGAATATTCTCCACTTTTTCTGGGGCATCTGGAATCCAGGGCAACATCCAGACTGCCAGAGGAACCTTGCCTAACAGAGCTCAGGGAAAACCCCATCTGAGATTCAGCAAGGATCATGAGTTTGTAGCAAGGGTTTGTGGGACCCCAGGATGCCCAGGGTAAGGCTAGAAGGGACCCCAGAGGCTATCTGTTCTAGCCACCTCATGTTACAGATGAGGAATCTAAAGCTCACGTAGGTGACTTATTCGAGGTCACAGAGACAGTAAACATCAGCTCACCGCGTGGTGAGACTATCTTATTTTCCCACTTGATAACTATCATCAGAGAAATAGCTAATTAAAAAAGAAGATGGACTGATCATGTGGTGAGAGCAAAGAATGGCCAATGAACAGCCTGTAGGCTCTTCTGGTATCCCCATGATATAAAAAGAAAACAAGGATGGACGCCAGCATATTGGGTGGATTCCTTGTGGTGTACTTAAGAAAAGACACATAAAAGAGTCTGACGAGATGGGTAGGCATAAACTTCCCGTACTTGGCCACACAAACAACCCACCCCCTCACATGTGGTATGTTACAAGGCTGCTACCCATTTTTAAAGAGCTATAGTCCTCAAGCCAGTTGGGTCCGTGTGAAGAGAGGGAGAGGTGGAAGGAAAGGGAGAGGGAGAAGGACAGGGAGAAGGAGAAGGAAAAGGAAAGGAAGATGGAAAAGAGGGAGAGAGAAAAGGAGAGGGAGAGGGAAAAGGAGGAGAGGAAGTGGAAAAAGGAGAGGGAGATGAAGAGAGTGGAAGAAAAGAGAGAGAGAGAGAGAGAGAGAGAGAGAGAGAGAGAGAGAGAGAGAGAGAGAGAGAGAGAGAGAGAGAGAAGAAATTGCACTGGGTTCACTCACTAGACCCTCAGAACATTATCTTAGATATGGGCTAATTGGGTAGGGTGATGATTGCTCAGAGGCTTTGAAAACTTTTCTGACTTGCGAAATAGTTGTCCAGGAAAGCTCATTTTCTGTAAGTGCTGAGCAGTTTACAATTCTGCCCCGTCTCTGCCCTGTTCTATTCCAAACCCCTGTCTGTCTCTCCTTTCTTCTTACTGGAAGCAAAAAGAACCAAAGTTTGGTTGCTAGAGTAAAAACCCTAATATAGCCCAAAAAGGCAGAAAACTTTTATGAATTCCCCCAATCTAATCAACCGCTTGTGTTTCTTTTTCTTTTTTTAAATATAAGATGATACATTTAAAAAATGGGGGGGTCGTATGGTACAGTGAAAAGACCATTGGCTCTTGAGTTAAAAGACTTGAGTTGGAATCGTGCCTCTGACACTTTCTGCCTATGTGATCTTGGGTAAGCCACTAAACCTCCTTTTGCCTCAGTTTCCTTATCTGTGAAATGAGGCAATTGGACTAGATGGCATCTGGCATCTCTTCCATCTCTAGATCTATGAGACATTTTGTTTTTCCATCACGTTTGTTCTCAGCTATGCTCCTCTGACCCTCCCCCACCTCCATCCCATCTTGTCAACCACAGGGAACACTCTTTCAGGGAAAATAGGTATTCAAAACCAACCAATGTATTGATCTCATCTGGCAGTGTATGCAAGCTTCCACACAAGTACTCTCCAAAGAAAAGAGGGAGGTGAATTTCATCACTTCTTTGGAGGCAAGATTACTTTGCTTTATGGGGGTTTTTGTGGGGGTTTTGCCATTTATATCACTCAGATAATTGCATTCCTGTGGATGATAACTTTCTCTGCATTTATAGCAGTCCCAGTTTCCAAGGCTAGGAAGGCAAACTTCCCCTGGGTCATTTTAGAAGTCTAAATATAGAGATCCTGGGGCAGCTAGGTGGTGCAGTGAATAGAGCACAGAGCCTGGAGTCAGGAAGTCCTGAATTCAAATCTGGACCCACACATTTACTAGCTGTATGGTCCTGGGCAAGTCACTTCACCCTGTTTGCCTCAGTTTCCTCATCTGTCAAACGAGTGGAGAAGGAAATCGCAAACCGTTCTTTGCCAAATACACACACACACACGGAGTCACAAAAAGAATCGGAGATGACTGAAATGACAAAAAAAAAACAAAACAAAAGTACCCTGGGACCTTAAGAACAGCCATTAGATTTTACTGATATGAATTGCCTCTGCTGAGTCAAATGTGTTTGGGTACAGAGGAAAGACAGGGGTGAGGCAGATGCTGTGAACCAGTCACCCAAATCTCTGTCTGTCTCATCAGAGAAGCATGAGAGCCAGATCTAGTTTCTGGAAGGCAGCATGACATAATGGGCAGGGCACTGGACACAGAGTCAGGAAGACCTGAGTTGGAATCCTACCTCTGACATGTATTCCCTATGTAGGCACGGGCCTCTCTGAGCCTCAGTTTCCTCATCTGTATAATGCAGATAATGATCCCTGCAGTAGATGCATCAGGGTTGTTGTGAAGCTCTAAGGCGATTGTGCATGTAAACCTTGAAGTGCTCTTTTAACGTCAGCTCCTGTTAGAGCTTGGTGACTCGGAGTGCTGTAGATTCTACTCCTCCTCTTCGGGGGGGACCTTGTGTCTGATTTTGTAGGTTGTACATTAGCACAGTGTAGGGGAAAGAATGCTGCAGCTAGAGTCAGGAATGCTTGCCCACTTCAGACACTTGCTAGTGGTATGATTCCAGCTGCTCTGAGCCTCAGAATTAGGGGTCCACTAGGGATCTGAGAGGGGCTCCCTCATCTGTAAAACAGGGATGATAATATCAGTAGCATTTATCTCACTGGATTATTGTAATGATCAAATGATATAATGTATGTATTATGCTTTATAAACCTTAAAGTGCCATATAAATGTTATTATTATTATTATTATTATTCACTGCTGCATAATTTTTAGTAGGTAGTCATATTTAGAGAAGTCAATAAGCACTTATTAAGCACCTACTATGTGCTAGGCATGTTTTCTTAGCTATTTACAAAACAAAACAGAAACATAGAGAAAAATACCATCCTTGCTCTTAAGCAGCTTACAATCTGGTCGGACCTTGAGTGTGAATAAAGACTGTGGCTTGGACATAGCTCTTGGTGCACACAGCATCTTTACTGACCGTTTGTGGGAGTGAATGGTATGAAACCACGGAAGAATTGATACATCTGATCGTATGCTTTCTATCTCTCTACATTAGGATTGTATCATAATTCTGGGGCTGGCAGCAGGCATCCCAACCTTGGTGGCCATGGTCCTGCTTGTAGCTTTAATTGTGGTCTGTGCTCAGAAAAGAAGAAAGGATGGGCATACCCAGGTGATTATCCCTTTCATTTGGTTTGAAGGACTCTAAATGACATTCATTCATTGGGCATTTATTAAGTACTTACCACCTAAGGCTTAAGCCAGGCATTGTGTGACATTTTGAGGATGCAAAGAAAAAATCAAAACAGGAGCTTTCATTGTAAATGACTTTCCTGGTTTGTGGGATTAGAATTCTTAGATTCCATTTCTGTTCCCACAGTAGATGCCGAACAAAAACATTCTCACCTTAAGCCTGAGCTTCATTGTGAGGCTAATGAGAATATCTACTCTTCAGAGGACATTTATTTAAAGTAACAATACTCTCAAATTGTAGAGAAATTTTCTGGTTGTAATCCTTAATGTCTATCGAATAATAACATAATGGTGAAACCAAGTTCCCATTCCATCAGACTTGGGCTTTAGGAAAATCGCTTTGGCTGCTATATGTAGGACAGATTAAAATGGGGAGAGATTTGAGGCAGGGAGACCAAGTATGAGGTTGTTGTAGTTATTGTTGTTTATTTTCAAAGAGGACCAGTGACATCACACGTGATGGCCCGACTTGCTTGTGAATTGGATTTAAGTGAAGCAGAGTTGTGCAAAGTTGTCAGCCTCACTCTCTGTCCTGAGTCATAAATGTCCAGTGGCAGGACAGAAGTCAAGAAGACTGGTGATGGCCAGGATGCAGTGGATGACCTCGGTGTCTTCTATGTCTAGCAAAGCTCTAAGCTTCCATCCTTTGGGCCAGTATAGGGGAACTTTGAAACAAAGTACAACGTGCAGGGAAAGAGAGTGAATGATAAATCTGGCCAAAGACAGGTGGCTCCGAGGCATGAAGGTGTTTATAAATCAGTTATGTCCAGGAATATAGTCATCTATGCTTTTTTTTTCTTCCAGAATAAAGAGGGTAGAGTATCCCTTTGTCATAAATGCAAGGCTATTTCAGGGTCCAGATCCCTCATTCAAAGTCCCTTAGACAGAGTTATTCAGAAAAGTTGTCTGGTTATTATCATCTAAAGTGTCACATGGACTCTAAATCCATTCCATCTCCTATTTTTGAATGTGCCTGTGTTCATTTCTCATGTACTTAAATCATGATCCAAGCTTATATCTTTTCATTCTACATTTTTGTTACCAATTTAGGAAAACCAAAGACCAAATGATTTTCCAGACATCTATGGCAGTTCTGAGGTATCATTGGAGGTAAGGATTCTCAGTTGCACTTTTTAATATCTCACAATAAATAATCTGTGGATTGTAAATCCTGTCATCAGAAGGAGAGTACAAAAGTCGATGGGGTTAAAATGAGAGGGACATAAAATGAAAACTAGAGAAGAAAGGGAAAGAGAGAGGAAGAGAGAGACAGAGACAGACAGACAGAGAGACACAGAAAGAGACACAGAGAGACAGACAGACAGACAGAGAGATTAGAATCAGGTAGTAATTTTCATTACTAGAGGTCAGCCTGGAGAAGAGACTTTCTCTAGGGACATGAAAGATGTCTTCAAGTTTTTGGAGAGCTGTAATGGAGAAGTGGAATTAAGCTTATTTTGCTTAACTGCAAAGGGTAGAGCTAGATGTAATGGGTGAAGGTTACTCTGGTGAAGATTTTGGCTCAATGTGAGGAAAAACTTCCCAATAATTAGGGCCATCCCAAAAACAATTGGGCTTCCTTATGAGGTAATGAGTTCCCCATAAACGGAGGTCTTCAGAGGTTGGATGATCATAATCATGGACCTTATCAGGAATTCATATCCAAGTATAGGTTGACTAGATGACTTATGAGGGAGATCTCTTCCATTGTTGAGATTCCGTGATTCTCAATGGATGCTCGTTTAATCTTTTCCAGTATCTGTCCTCTAATACACCTTCTTTGACACCATATCTGAAGGTCTTTCCATTGAGACTGAAATACTTCAATACTCAGCAATGGTGTCCAAGCATTTTTGAACATGTACTCTTATCAGTAAAAATTTTCAAGCATGAACCCTTAACATATGTATATTTACTTATTCATAAATTATGTATACATACTACTATACTAATAATTATAGGCATTATAAAAATCACACCAAAATGGAAATGGAAAAGATGAGATAAAAAGGAAACAATATTTGACCCTAGGGCCAATAGAGTTCATTGAGTAGGGGACTGATAAGGTCAGACTTGGGTTTTAGGAAAATCACTTTGGCTGCTATGTGTAGGACAGATTAAAGTGGGGAGATTTGAAGCAGGGGTACAACTTAGGAGGCAGGTGAGAGCTGATAGAGACCTGACCTAGGTTGGTGACTGTGTGAATAGAGAAAAGGGGACATAGATGAAAGATGACATGAAGGTGGAATTGGTGAGATTTGTCAAGTAAATGGATATGTTGAGTGAGAGTGAGGAATGGAAGGAGTTGGGAATTCAGATGACCAGAGAGATGGTGGTACTCTTGTCAGGAATAAGGTTCAGGTTGTTGAGGTGATATCTCGCCTGAGGACTATGACACATGAATTGGTGAAGTCTTTGCAGAGAGATCAACACTTTGAGAACCACTGAAGGTTTGTTAAAAGGGTAGGTTCAGGGATAGATTTTATTGTGAACAGTAACACCGTAACAGACCTCTTAACCTTAGCAAATGAATTATCATTATTAGGGGCTTATGTTAGCAGTGTTTCTTACATTGTGGATTGTGACCCCATTTGCCAATGGTAAAAGGTTCCTGAAAGTGCAAAGACCAAAAATTAATTCAAAATCAAACACATAATGAGTCCGAGGTGTTTGTGGCAGCATTTGCCAGTGTTACACTATGCAACTTCATTGCAGCCTTGGTTCTGAACACACAGCATGCACACTTTGCACTGTACATGCCATCAAGCCACACAAAGCCAAGGAATGCTGCCAACATATGAGGGGTGGAAAAAGTTTTAGAAGCCCTGATTTAGAGACTGGTCTGTTGTCAATGACAATCATTTGTTTAAATTAAACTCTTGCGCTAAAATTTAGAACCAAGGTACAGGGTTTTACTTGAAGCAAATTAATCTTCATAATAAATAAGGTTATAAACAGAATTCTTCTTTGTGCATTTACTAATTGCTCTTTTCTGTGCTGTGAAAAGCATTAATGTCTACCTTTAGAAGCATAGGCATCTCTATGCTACCAGAGTTAGGGCTGTTGCCTAATCCAGTATGACACCCTGGGAACTAAGAAGGAGAAGCAGGCAATTTGCCTTGAATTGGCATGCTAAAGAGCTACAGTAGCGTTGTGACTAATATAACCCTCGAAACTCCCCTAGGAATTCCTGGGGACCTCCTGACCTTAGGGATGTTAGGGAAATTCTAATCCGAGGTAGGTGGTCAATATAAAATAACCAATTATTAGTTGTTTGGGGGAACCTGATTATTATTTAATATTGAGATGACAAAGGATATGAGAGAACACAAAGCTATAAATGGCTTTAATGACAGAAATTCTGAGGCTGCTCAAGCTTCATTAGTCCTTTTATTTGTCTTTTTTCCAGAATCTCAGCAGCCCTGATGTGGATGTGAAGGAAACAATAGAGATGGAAGAGACTCATGTGTATGTGAAGACCATAACGGGCACAGAAGAGCTATCATATGATGCTTACTTTCCTAGAACTGAAATGGGAAAAAAGCCGAGTTTGCCGAGGTGGCTTTTACCCAAACGGGACAGGAAATGAAATATCCTCAGCTACTGATTTCAAACTTACTCCAAAAAAACTAGACCAGAGAAAGAAATACTTGGGTTTATACTGGAAGTCAATTAGAATTTTCTTCATTAATCTGAAAAAATATTTCATTGACATTTGAGTTGATTTATTCTATTAGTACTTAGGTTCTGCCTGAATAATGAAGCATTTGGTAATGAGGTGCTTCTCAACCAAGTCCATTGCTTAGAAGAATCATGGCTCTAGGACTTTAAACACTTCAATTCCATCTCTATCACTCCCATTGGTTTTTCTGGGTGAACAATGTTTTATTTCCCCATATCTGGCCTTCCCCACCTTGCCTTCCTTTAATCATGGGTCAGATCTCTTATTCAAAAAGAAGCCAGCAGATCAGGCTGTGTTTAAAGAAATGACAAAGCTCATGAGGAGCTATGTGAACGGAGAAACAATGGATGAGGCAAAGTCATCACTACCTTCTGGATAGCCAAGGCTAGATAGTAGGTAGAGAGGAAACAGTTACATTGACCTCAGGGCAGCCCACAAGATACTACTCAGTATAGCTTCCGCCTAGCTTTCCCCTGTCTCATAAAGGCAAAAGCCTTAACATCAAAAACTGTAGAAAACAGCAATAGGGCTACCTAACAACATGAACCTGAGGGTGTATGTGCAACATCCACTACGCACAGCCTAGAGTTCTACAAGTTTATTTCTAAATGTGATGCTTCATTGAACTTCAAGTGAATTGTAATTGTCCCTTTTCCCTTATAGGCCAACTGCCTCTCTTAATAGCTACCTCTGCCTTCTGTATCTGCACAGACTGTCGCTCATGCTTGGAATATTCCCCCTCCTCCTCTATGCCTCTTGGAATCCTTAGGTTCCTTTAAGACTCAACTCAAACACATTGTAATTTAGGCTTCCCTGATTGTCCCAGCTGCTAGAGCCCTTTCCCCACAGATTATCCTGCACTTATTTTGTGTGTATTTTGTCTTAACTTATCTGTGCACATTTTGTTCCCCACAACTTTGTAGTTGTGGGGAAACTCTTTGAAGGTAGAGTTTGGTTGGTGTTTTTGCCTAGCTCCTAGTACAGTATCCTGTTGAATAAATGTTCATCGGATGAATGAATGGAAGGATGCTTCTACAGATGTCCAATCCAGGATTAAGAGCTTTGTGGTTCTTTTAGCAAAGAGCCCTTGTTCATTTATAGATCTCCCTCACCCCTCCTTTGATGACCTTCAAAGCAGAGTGTAGGACTCATCTCTTTTTTTTTTTTTGCTTTTTGGTGAGGCAATTGGGATTAAGTGACTTGCCCAGGGTCACACAGCTGGTAAGTGTCAAGTGTCTGAGGCTGGATTCACTCAGGTCCTCCTGACTCCAAGGCTGGAGCTCTATCCACTGAGCCACCTAGCTGTCCCAGATTCATCTTTTTAAAATTGAATTTCCCTAGCCAGGGGATATCTTGTGGGAAGCCCTGTAAAGTGGTTTAAATAGTACTTTGCTATATTACTAGTCACTTTGAACATTTTGTAAATACTCAAAAATGTTAACTTTGTGGCCTCTATGAATTGTATGTGTATATAGTCAGTGTGGTATAATGGGTAGAGTGCTGGTCTTAGAAACAGAAAGACCTAGATTCAGGTCTCACCTCTCACATATGAGCTATGTGACCTTAGACAAGTCACTTAACCTCTCAGTGCTCTAGGATACTAAGTCTATAAGTTGCAGAGAAGGTGCTGACCTGCATGAGAGAAGAAGTGTCCTCATCTGGAAGTTCCTTTTATCAAAGAAATCACAGGTTCAGTTCATAGGTATCCCAGTTCATATTTGTTCCCCAAGGCAATTGTTGTCACAGATCATAATCTGCTTTCAGAGATGCCATTAAAATAAACAAATAAACTTTCCCAAAGAGCTGTGGGGTGAGGGTGGGAGTTAGAGGCTAACCATCAGCTCTTCTTCATCAGTTCAGTGCTTGAAGTGACGTGAGCCAGAGGAGCTACTCAGCAGAAAAGGCAGGAAGAGTCTGAATTAGAAGAACATTATGGTCATTATTAGATCACGCTGTGTCTTCGGGTGGCGGGGGGGAAGAAAAATTTAAAACTAAAAAGCTTATGGAAGTGATTGTATAAATTAATTATTAAAAAAAATAAATTAGGAGAACATTGTCTTTGGATAGAAAGAGAAAAGGTAGAACACTGTAAGTGGGAGCATTTGCCAAGTGCCCGAAATAGGAGCGAGACCAGCAGAGCCCATGAGTAGATTTATCTGCCTGCAGTGATGGAGACCAGTTGGCTAAATGGTCTAGCATAGAAATGAAGGCAGTGAAGGAGGCAGCTGGAGGAAAGGCAGTGGATGGAGGAGTTACAAATTTCTTCCTACATAACTGGGACTTTCCCAGAAAGTGAATTCAATGGTCTTAACGCGGCTTAATGCAGGCAGTCCTTGCAATGGAATGTAGGATTCAGCAGAAGAGCAAAGAGAGGCACCAGAGCTGTTAATATATTTCTAATAGTAATGGGTGCAAGTGACTAGGAAAGCTCGAATCCTAGAAGCATCTCTTATTCAATGTAGTAATAAACACTCATAAGGTGATTTACAAATTTGGAAACCATATGCCATATATTATCCCCACCTTAAAATATTAACATATTTTCTTTTTACATCATCAATGTATCCCTCCCCTTCCCTTCCCAAAAAGCCATCTCTTACAACAAAGAATAAAAAAGAAAAACCAAAGTATAGCAAAACTAACCAACACATGACTGAGCATGACATCTGCCAAGAAGGGAAAGAAGTATTTTCTCCCATCTCTTTATCTTATCCTCATTTTCTGCAGGAGAAAACAGGCACAAAAGGTTGGAGTGACTTGTCAACACTCACACAGTTTGGAAGACTGTAACTGCTGTTTTGACCCCCACATTTAATACTCTTTGCACTATGTCTGTACAACATATTGGCCTTCAATGGCAATCAGAATGCTTCAGAAAGTGTCTGTTGAATGAATGAAAATGAAAACCTTTTATGAAATACTTGCTGAATGTATGATGATGGTCACGATGACAAGCTTGAGGATATAAATACAAAAGTGAGAGAGTCCCTATTCTCCAAGAGTTTTCTCTGTAATAGGAGGAAGTAGATTGGTTGGTTATCGGCCTTTGTTATTGAAGAGGACCAAAATGATATCACCACGTTGGAGTTGAGGTATGATGTGTTCGACTGTGGCTGATCAGACCAATAGGCAGAAATAACATATAAAGGGGGACGGTTACCAGGGAACAGTGTTTTGTTCTGGGAATAAATAGCAGAGGAATGGTGAGCAGAGTCATAGGGAAGTCAACTGATAAGCTCATTCCAGAAGCATATTGATTTGTTTATAATTCCCAGACTAAGGCAGGGTGGGTAATAAAAAAGAAATAGCAAAATTTAACAACAAATAGTTAGGAGGAGAAAAAAGGGAAGGAGTTTTAAGATATCTCTAATTAGATAAATATGGGAAAATAGTCCCCTGAGTCTGAAATTCGAAAGTAAGTCCCAGAGGATGGCTGTAACTACAAATCATGTCAGGCTGGAAATTTGTGACTCAACCGCCCAAAAAAGTTCATTTTCCATTATCAGGGTAAGTAGAAAGACTGCAAATGACCTGAAGGTCTCCATCCATAAAGTAGCCTTAGCTCCACGGTGTGAGAAATCAGGATCTTTGGGCTTATACCCCAGGTCCATTAATGATTCATTGTATGACTTTGAATCAATTTATTAATTAATCTGTGCCTCTGTTTCCTTTTGGAGTAGCGATACTAACCTAGCTCACAGGGTGGTTATGAGGAATAGCTATTAATGTGCTTGGTAAGCAAAAAGCATTGACTCATGTATGCTAGAGCTTAGTAGCTATGTAATTGGTAAGTATAATCAATATTTTAATAATAATCTTATTTCTTACAATTATAAATAATTATGTCATAATTTATTTTATTGTGATAAAAATAAATATTTTTTATCTTTCTTAATCTGAGAAGCAAGCAAGTTTTCCTTACATGGGGCATTGTGGTTTTTGTTACTTGTGGTTCTTATTTTATTATATCAATATGTTGATTCTATATAAACAAAGCTATACATATGTACACACAGATACGCATATGGGGTTTAAATTTGTGTTATATACCATGCTGATACTGTCTAAAATACAACAGTGTTATTTCTTAAGTCTTATTTCTGGTCACTTTAATAAGCAAACATAATTAACACATCTTTACAGAGGAGTGAGACGCCCTTTACAGGTGGGTGTCTATACTTCTGTTATAGCCCACGATGCTGGAATTTAGGGCAGTTGATCATAATTCCATTTTACACACAGTTTTAAGTTTATTTCTAAATCAACTGGTGACATTTACCAATTCAGTCTTCTCTGGTTTGATTGGATGCACTTGTATTGATTGTTTCTGTATAGAGGGAGCAATTGTATGGACTTCTTTTTGGGGTAAAATAAAGGGCGTAGCCATTCCTGAGCCATTACTCCCCCATTGGCCACTACTGAAGGGGAGTGTAGCTGGGATAAAAATGTCATTGAGTAGTGGAGTAAAGACTGAAAAAGCCCCAATCCTAAGGGTTTGGGTCTTACAGTTGAGGGCTCAGATTTGCAGGGAGCTGCTATTTTTTCCAGCTTTAGACTCCATTATTATTCCCCCAACTTCTTTTGTCTCTCAACATCCTCTTTAGCCATTGACCTTTGTGTATACATGTAGGGGTGGGGCACTAGGAAAGGAAGAGTGTGAGTATTACTACTGAAGCAATACCTTAGACTAGTCAAAGAATTAAGCAAGGAAACATATTTCATTAATCCAAGGATCAGTTCAATTTAAGATATTCTAACTAGTGGCATACCAAAGCCATGAGGATGAACTTCTGGAAGCTTTGCCAATTAATGTGATTTCTGAGCTAATGCTCTCCTAAGGGAAACTCTTATCTTTATTCATTCATTGGACAAATATTTGTTGAGTATCTGCTATCTGCAAGACTCTTTGCTAAGCTCTGTAACTTCACTGTGGACATAACAAAGACTTACAGAAAACCAGACTTTCTCATAAATGTTTCTCTACTCATAAGAATGAGGAAGTCTCCAATTCAAACAAAAAAAAAATTACAGAAAGTTTTCAGAGGCTTTCCTTTCTTTTAGAAGATGTAAAGGATGGGTCTGATTCTTACCTTTGTACTTTCTCTGAGCTGTGGCACAAACCTATTATATTCTGTCTCAAAGATATTCCCACTGGGCAATTTTTCCCAGGGATCAATGATTAAGCTCATCCATGGAGGATCAGTCAGTCAATAAATAAAAATTTATTAAGTATCTGCTATGAGCCAGCACTCTACTAAGCACTGATCAGATAGATACATGGCTATGAGGATGAATCTGTCAGACAAGTCCTCTCCTAGATATTCTGTGGGTCCTGACTTCCAAGCATGAATAGGATCTGACTATGGGGCGCACAAGATACCTGGGAAAATCCATATAACTCATGAACTCCTCACTGCCTGACCCATAGTTAGGGCAGTCATTGGGTCATGCTTTCCAAGCAAGGAGACACTACCTTAGACTACCATAGGTAAGCTTCTGCAAACTTCTCATTGTATGGTCTCTGTTCTCTCATCCCCCACACTGTGGTCCCCACAAAGAACAGACCAGCTATGGCATGGCACAGAGACCCTATAAATGATGCAGAACTGGCTTAACTACCTGTCCCTTCAGCACTAGGTGGAGATGGAGCCCCTTGTTTTCATCTAGGTACACAGCCCTGACCCAGATCTTCTGCCTCATTTCTCCCATGCCCGTTGTTGGCAAGATGAGAGAAGAGTCTCCATTCATCCTTCTTTTCTTTTCACTGAATCACCTGGGCTCAACAGGCATACCTTATTTTACTGTACTTTGCTTTACAGCACTTTGCAAAGATTGTGTTTTTAACAAATTGAAGGTTTGTAGCAACTCTACTGGCACCATTTCCCAACCAGCATGTGCTCACATCATGTCTCTGTGTCACATTTTGGTAATTCACACAATATTTCAAATTTTTTCTTTATTATTATATCTGCCAGGAGTGATCTACGGTCAGTGATCTTTGATGTTACTATTGTAATTATTTGGGAGCTCCATGAACAGCGCCCATATGACAGCAAACTTAATCAATAAACATTGCATGTGTTCTGACTGCTCCACTTACTGGCCATTCCCAGTCTCTCTCCTTCTCCTCTGGCTTCCCTATACTTAAGATACAACCATATTGAAATCAGGCCAATTAATAACCTGGCAATGGTTTCTAAGTGTTCAAGTGAAAGGAAGAGTCAGTCAATACAGCAAACTTTATTTTTGTCTTGTTTTAAGAAATTGCCGCAGCCTCTCCAATCTTCAGCAATCACCACCCTGACTAGTCAGCAGCCATCAGCATGGAGGCAAGACCTCCACCAATAAAAAGATTGTGACTCACTGAAGGCTCACATGATGGTTAGAATTTTTTTTTTTAGCAATAAAGTATTTTTAAATTATTTTAAAAAAACATAGCACCATTGCAAACTTAATTTGTGTGACTCACTTTACTGTGATATTTCTTTATTGCAATGGTCTGGAACCCAACCTACAATATCTCCAAGGTAAGCCTGTCTTGGGCTCACTGCAGACAGGGCTGAGTCCATTCCTCCTTCTTTGTTTCTCAAACTAAATGACTGTCCATTTTTGTTGCACTTCCATTTTTTTTCATTAAAATTTTTTCAGCTCAGGTTTGCAGGTTTACATCATTTTGGGGAGCATCTTCAGCTCCTTTGCTTTTCAGAATATATTGTTTCAGAAATATACATTTCCTTTTGCAGTTTGTAGTGATCCCCAAATAGCCTTGAGTTATTAGAATTTGCTTTTCTTTATATTCGAAAGTCTTTCTTCTTTCTGTCTCCTTGCAAAACTTAGGGGTTTTTTTGTCATTGGAATTGTTAAATTTAACTACCATAAACAGGATGTGTTTTTTTTCTAGAAGCAATGTGGGGCTCTTTTTGGTTGCTGCTTCGTTTTCTGTTTTCAAAAGTTGTGGGCAGTTTGTTTTATTTATTTATTGCATTATGATGCTTAGGTTTTGAAATTCATCACATTCTTCCAGAATTCCTGTAACATTTAAATTGTCTGCACATCCTATTTTCAGGATCAAAAGTTTGGCTTGTATAGCTCTCATGTCATCTTTTCCTGTTACTGGTTTTTTGCTTCTTTTCTGCCGTCTTTTCCTCCGGTTGAGTTGCTCTGTATTGTGAATCTATTATTCTTTCTTCTGATGTTTTTTGTTGTTGTTGAAGAAACTTGGCACCACAGATTCAGTTTTCTCCTATTCTGTTACTTATTTTTTGCTGATATTGTTGTTCCATTCCAATTTTTTACCAAGTATATTTCAATTCTATTTTCAATTATTAATGTTATTATTGATGTTATTCCACGCTCTCTTGAGATTCCACAGCATTCTGTGTTACATCAGGTATCAATTCACCTTCCTCTTTTATATACTTATATATATATATATGTGTATATATATATATATATATATTTATATATAAAGACTTTATATGCTCTTTGAGGGTGTAGTACTTATCCATTGTCCTAGTCTTTACAATATTGCCTGTTAATTTATTTGCTTGAGTGTGAGAGTTTTTATTAAATTTTATTTCTCTTAAAAATCCTTCTTCTTTTGGCATTTTTCCTTATGTTCTCCTTTTATTTTCTTATTTCTTCTTCTTTGATGGTGGGTACATCCCTGGGATTGACTGCAAAGCTTCCTCATCCTCCCACATTGAAGAATTAATATATTGTAGTCCTTGCTCTCTTTCCTAAGTAACTGGGGTGAGAGGTGCAACTATCTCTAGCTGGGTTTCAGTCCTTTTTCCTTCAAACCCAGTGCAACGTTCACCCAACCTCCTACTCTTCTCCCATTTCCTTTCCAGGTTCTCATCTTTTCCTTTCCTGATTGGGCTGAATCAGTATCTACATTTTTTGTTGCAGTTAGGAAAGGGTGAGAAGGGTGTTACAAAGAGAATCTCTGCATCTTTGAGCCCCCTAATTTAATGGTTTTTACCAGAGAGGAGGCAGCTGGGGGTGGAGAGCAAAAATGGCATAAAGTGTACCAGTAGTTTCTGCATCAAGAGGTGAATTTCTACGTGAGTTCCAGGCACAAGCCTGTGGGTCAGTTTGTGTGTCTAGCAGAAGTATGGGGGTGGGGGGAGAGTCATTTTATTAAGGATTACACTTTAAGGATTACCTGCCTCCTAAGTTAATTCATAAAGTTTTCACTCTGATGGGGGGTATGTCTCCATCTTGGCCTGTGAATTTGGCTATAATTGTTCTACATTTGGTATATAATTCCTTCCTGATGTACTTTTTGAGGATCAGTGAGGACTGCAAAAAATGTCTAGTCCACAATATTGGTGATGACATCAAATAATTGTCTCTTGAAAGAATGCCTAGCTTTCCCCATCTACTTCCTCCATCTTTGGTGTGACTAGCAAAAAGCTGAGATTAATTACTGTTTATTTAGTAGTAGAATTTAGTAATACTACCTAGTTATTTAATGGAGAGTCTCTAGTACTTAGAAGATAAAAAAAAAGATTTAGAGATGGAAAGAGCTTAGAGTACCTCAGGATAACCCCATCATTTTACAGATGTGGAAACTTGGACCTGGAAAAGTTAAGTGACTTATCCAAGGTGACATAGGTTGTAATTGGCAAAGCTGGAATTTGTAGCAGGGTCTTCTGACTCTAAATCCCTGCACACATTCTAATATACCATGTTGCCTTTACAAACAATAGCAACAAAATTTAGCCTTATTTTAAACCATTGATGGCAAAATTTTGTTTAAAGCAGAGGTTCTTCACCGGGGCTCCTCAAACTTATTTAAAATTGTTTTAATAATTGTATTTCAATGTAATTGGGCTACCAAGTTCCTCCTGGAATCAGTCAAGTCTGAGTTCATACAATTCACTCCATGTTGTAACCTTTAGCCCCAGAGTAGTAACTTGATTACAAAACATTATGCATTTAAACCAGTTTCTTATGTGCTGTTTGTTTATAGTGGAATGGCATAGAACAGAGGATAGAGTGTTGGACTCAGAGTCAAGAAGATGTGAGTTCAAATCTTACTTCTGATAGTCCCTAGGAGTGTAACCAAGGGTAAATCATTAATTGCTCTGAACCTCAGTTTCCCCATCTGTCAAATGGGCATGATAATTTTTGTACTGCCTACATTATAGAATAATTTGTATGGCTCAAATGAGATAATGTACGTAAAGTACTTTGCAAATTTCAGAGTAATGTATAATTATCAGTTGTTATCATTGTAAAAGAAAAAGATTACACTACAATGTATTTTTCTACTGTGTTTTTATTGTGCATCTTTGATTTCACCTGCTTTGGGGTTAAATAGGCTTTTATAAGCTGACCTGAACATCAGCACAGCATGCATTATGTAGAGAATGTATTCTGAGAGCAAAATGGCTGATTTGCATATGAACTTCTGAAACTCAGTATGTTCAAAAGTTTGGAACTGCTGGAATTTGCAAAGGGGAAAAAATCCTTTTCAGGAACAATCGATATTTCATCTACATTTAGTGGCTCCTGTGCTTTCCTCCAGCACCTACTACTACAGGACAAAGACAGCAAAATTATTGAACCACATTTTATGAAGCAGAAAGAGAGATCAAGCCACAGAGAGATGTTCGCATATTTTTGTTCTAGGCATTTCTTTCCCATGGTTCAATGTACTCCAATCCCAGATGCGCAAAAATTTCTTCTTCGCTTTTAGCTTCGAGAAAAATCCTCTGAAAACCAGAAAATAACAAGAAGTGATATTTCAGTACATTAAAGTATCGTACATTCTCACTAGGTTGGCACAATGGCTACAGTATTTGCAGAAAAGGCATCATTGTGTGAAAGAAGTGTGGATTGTTGGATTTTTTAAAAATCTAGAATTTCTGCAAAAACAAAATCCACACATTTCTGATGGGTGAAATGATGAAAGTGAGAAGGACTGCTTTCCTCTTTTAGATGTCATCTAATTCAATGTCCATCCACAGGGAAATGCCGAGGACAGCTTTACGTTAATAATTAGGCTGTTTTGTAGAAACAGAATTTTTTTCCCCATAAGTAATTGGTACTGCACGAGAAATCAATAACTGAGGAATAATATGTATGTATATAGATCAATATAAACACACATATACATATATGAACATATAGTTATAATATGTAACCTTGGAGATTATGAAGAACATTATTCACTTCAAAGAAAAAAACCCTCTACCTTAGTCTTATCATACAGAGCATGGTTATCCAGCATCATCTTCTTCTCATGGGTAGCATACCTCCTCAAGTCTCTTTCAAATTGCTGTGAATAACATATTAGATGTAATTTCATATCATACTCAGAATGTCTTTATTACTTAATTATTCATGTTCTGGGATAGCCAACAAAGAATAGAAATGGTTGCTATGATAAATTTGATAAAGAGAACAAAATGTCAGTTTCAGCCATACATTTGCAGCATCTTTTTTCAGCTGGGCAGGTGCTGTGGCCAAGAAGAATATTCCTAATACCACTTTCCGTAGGGCTTGTGCTTTAATATTTCATTATGTCTGTTATCTCCCTGTTGTGATGATTCCCTCCAGTGGTCCAGATTGCAACATATCCTGTGCAATTCATAGTCTCTTAAATATGGAAGACTGTCATCTTCTTTTCTCTCAGCTAAACATCATTGACTCAACTGTCAATTGAGCTTATGTGCTCTCTATCTCCATCCTGATTGCTCTTCTCTGTATAGACTCTGTACAGACTCTCTGGTTTGTCAATGTCCTTCCTAAAAAGTAGCACCCAGAGCTGAACACAGTGAGTCTAGGTGTGGGCTGCCTGGGTCTGAATACAATTGAACAATCACTTCCTTCATTCTGCGAACTATGCCTCTCTTAATGTAGACCTTGATGATATCAGCTTATTTTTCCCCCTACTGCATCTCACTAGTGACTCATACTTAGCTTATATATTGTTTTTCAGTTGTTTTCACTCATGTCTGACTCTTTGTGACTCCATTTGGGGTTTTCTTGGCAAAGATACTGGAGTGGTTTGCTGTTTCCTTATCCAGTTCATTTTACAGAGGAGGAAACTGAGACAAACAGGGTTAAGTGACTTGCCCAGGGTCACACACTTAGTAAGTGTCTCAGGGCAGATTTGAACTCAGAAAGATAAGTCTTCCTGACCAGGTCTGGCACTCTATCCACTGTACCACCCAGCTGCCCTGAGCTTATATACTGTCCACTAAAATTTGTAAGCCTTTCCCAAATAAATTGTATTCTAGCTATGCCTCCTTTTCCTGTACTTTTGAGGCATTGCGGCATCATGGATGGAGTAATGCACTTAGAATCAAGAAGACCTGGGTTCAAATCCCATCTTAGACTCACTACATGACCCTGGGCAAGTCATTTGACCTTCCACGAGTTTGGCTGAAACCAGAATAAAATGTAGTTGGGAAGTATTTAACAAAATAAATAAAAATACAATAAAACGTAGATAATGCCAATATATGGTTTTCCAATCATTATGAGATGTAGGAATCTTTATCTACTATTTAGTGGCCTCCATTCCTATTTGAGTTTGACACCACTAGTACAGATGATTCTAATGTAGTTATAGGACTTAAAATTTATTTCTATTAAGTTTCATTTTCCTTGATTTGTCTCATTTTTCTAATTTGTCCAAGATCTCCCTTGCTCCTGGCTCTAGCCCACAAAGTTTCAGCTAGTGTCCTCTATAAATTTGTTGAGTGTGTCATTTATGCCTTAATCCAAGGTGTTGATTTAAAATGTTAAATAAAAATTCTTAACATTAAAAAATATATGGGAGAGAGTGCACAATTTGTGCACTACAGAGTCAACATGAGTCAACAGTATGATGTAGCGGCTAAAAATAAAAACACAAAAAAGTAATGTGATCTTAAGTTGCATCAATAGAAATATAGTGTCCTGACCCAGGGAGGTGATAATTCCTTTGGACTCATTGGATCATGAGAATTCTCTGTCCTGATGATATCAGTGTTTTGAGGAGGTGCTTTGAAATCAGCATGGCAGGAAACCCAGCTTCTAGCCCTAGCTTAGCCACACCTGAGACTTTGGCCTCAGTTTTGTCATCCATAAAATGACAGAGTTGACCCAGATCACCTTTGAGGCCCCTTCTAGGTCTAATACCATGAAAAAGTCTGTGAAAATGAAGACTTTGGAGACAGCCTATATAGTGCTTTAAGATTTGTAAAGCACTTTTACATATATTAGCTCGTTTGATTCTCACAATGACCTTGTAAGATTGAATGCTATGGGTAATAGTATACCCATTTTACAGATGAGGAAACTGAGGACCAGAGATATTAGGTAACCTTGCCAGGGTCACACAGGTAGCAAGTGTCTCAGGAAGTCTTAATTCCTGGGTTCCAGGTCTCTTCAGTACAACACCCAAGGCTTGAGAAAAGGCTAATTCTTTAAATATTGTTTCCCTCATAGGCACATGGGATGATGACGTTAGAGGTATGAGACTGGCAAAGTAGAGCGCCAAGGAATGAAATTTCTGACAATCATAGAAATGAAAATTAGTTTTCAATGTGATCATCTGTAGGAAAGAAAGAAAGAAAGGAAGGAAGAAAGAAGAAAGAAAGAAAGAAAGAAAGAAAGAAAGAAAGAAAGAAAGAAAGAAAGAAAGAAAGAAGAAGAGAAAGAAGAAGAAGAAAGAAAGAAAGAAGAAAGAAAGAAAGAAAGAAAGAAAGAAAGAAAGAAGAAGAAGAAAGAAAGAAAGAAAGAAGAGAAAGAGAAAGAAAGAAAAGTAAGGCCATGAAACAGAAAGAGAGGGAGGCAGAGAAGAGGATGCGGGATTTGAGGCAAACTTTGTTCGAAGTGAGGAAACCTCACAGAAGCCCCGTACTTCAGCCCAGATGGAGTGAGGGAGGGACAAATGGGGTGACAGCTCCCCCTGGTGGTGCAGGAGGGAGCATATTCCATGAAGCAAGCAAAGAAGGACACGAACTTCAGAAGCATAGTTTCCTGAAATGCACTTAATGTGGTGATGTGTTAGACCCAGCATTATTTTAAAAAAAAATTCCCTGAGAATCCAGGACTGTCATTCTTTTTTTTTTTTTTCAGGACTGTCATTCTTAAGGAAAGGAATTCTCCAACTCGAGGTGGAGGAAAAAGGGAAACAATCCAAAATAAAACCTGTTGATTCCCAGGTTTTAAACTCTGGATCTGGAGTTAGAGAACATGGCTTTGAGCCTTATCTCTGCCATTCACCACTTGTGTGACCTTGGACAGGTCCCTTAACTTCTCTGGACCTGTTTCCATGCCTGTAAGATGAGGGGTTTCACTTAGTGTCTCTTCCAATGCTAATTCCACAATGCTATGTTCAATTATAATAGCTAGTATTAAATCATGCCTTAAAGTTTGCAAAGCACTTTACATATGCTATCTCATTTGATCCTTACAAAAAACCCTGTGAAATAGGTACTATTATTATTGTCCCCATTTTACAGATGAAGAAACTGAGGCAGACAGATGTTAAGTGACTTGCCTAGGGTCACACAGCCAGTAAGGGCAGGATTTTAACTCAAGTCTTCCTGTTTCTAAGTCCAGCACCCTATTCACTGTGCCACCTGGCCACTACCCATGTTTAGTCTAGACAAGGAGAAGTCTTAGGGGAAATGTGAGAACTACCTTCAAACTTGGAAGAGGCAGTAGACTTGTTCTTGGATCATAAGGCAGAACTAAGAACATGGGTACCACTTGGCATAGGGTGGGAAGAACCTTCCTAGTGTTTTGAGCTGCCTCTAAGGGGAATGGATGGCCTTGGAAGGCAGTGGGGTTAGTCTTGCCTAGAGGTCTTCAAGGGAAGACTGGATGGATGACCAAGACTGTAGAGAAGAGTCTTGTTCAGGCACAGGTTGGCCCAGACTGCTGTTGAGATCCTTCCTGTCTGCATCTGTATTCTACACAGCATAGCTCCCTCTTAGCTACTCTTCCCTGCTTGCCTTGGCCCTGGCACATAGTCATTGTGTTGACTACGAGCTGCGTGAGAGCAGGGACTTGTCTTTTGACTTTCCTTGTATCCTCAATGCTTAGCATAGGACCTGGATTGTTAACTTAAACAAATGCTTATTGACTGATTGGCTGACTGACTGGAATCTAGCTTCTTATCCCTAGAACAAAGATTTGACTCGTAGGTAGACATAGCCTCAAAGAGATTGGAGGCAGCTTGGACATGTTGTATACCCGGTCATCGAGAGATTGGCAAGCCCAGGAGAAGCTTGGCCTGGGGTGATACAAGTTCATGGACTCTTATAAGCAGAGATAAAACAAGGATAAAACAAGTGAATTACTTGTCTTGGGTGCAAGCAGAGCCGAAGGTGAAAGAAAAATATTTAAAATATGCAAAAATATCTACTAGAAAATATAGAGCGGGCACTCGTTTGTAGAGGGCAGCTAGGTGGTGCAAAGGATAGAGTGCCAGGGCTGGAGTCAGGGAGACATCTTCCTGAGTTCAAATCTGCCCTCAGACACTTACTAGTTGTGTGACCATGGACAAGTTACTTACCCCTGTTTGCCTCTGTTTCCTCACCTGTCAAATGAGCTGGAGAAGGAAATGGCAAACTACTACAGTACCTTTGCCAAGAAAACCCCAAATGGGGTTAGGAAGAGTCAGACAAGACTGAACACGATTAAACAACAACAAAAACAACAAGTCTGTATTCTTACTTTGGGGGCCAACTGACTAGTTACAAATGTGATTGTGAGTCATGTAAGACTTATCAAACAGTGGGAAAGAACCATTAATTCCCAAGCTGCATGTTTAAAACTTGATCCCATTTTTCCATAGAAACAACAATATTGATCCCTTCTCCTTATCCCAGCCCCTGCATCCCAACTGGAGGCCCTAATGGAAATACTTTGGACCCAGAGACATACTTTTTTTTTTTGGTGAGGAAATTGAGATTAAGTGACTTGCCCAAGGTCACACAACTAGTAAGTGTCAAGTGTCTGGTATGAGGCTGGATTTGAACTCAGGTCCTTCTGACTCCAGGGCTGGTGCTCTATCCACGATGCCACCTAGCTGCCCCCTCCCCAGAGACATTCTTATTGCTACTGGTTGGGAGCAGGGAAAGTCTCTGCCCTCTCCACAATGTGTGGTGGTTGGGGACAGATAGTTCCTTATCTGTGTCTGTGGTAGGAAATCTGTTTCTCATTCAGTGTTATAAATGGTGGTCAGGTCTGTGGTACCATTAGTTCTGTAGTCCAACTACATTATAGGTTAAATCAGCTTTTAGGGGCTGCCCTGTGATTCTGTCCTCCATTTATAACTCCGTGTCTGTGGGAAAATGAGTTCCAAGTTCCACACAATTGACTTAGAAAGAAAAAGACTTGTTAAGATTTTTCCAATGGATGAGTCAGGAAGAGAAATCTGATTTTGTTTTGGTAAATCTTATATCCAAGATATATAAACAACTAAGAGAAATGCATAAGACCAAAAGCCATTCTTTAATAGATAATCGCTCAAAGGATGGGAACAGTTGTCAAAAGAAGAACTGCAACCTATCAACAGCGATGTGAAAGAACGGTCTGGATCACTCATAATGAGGGGAATGCACATGAAAACAGCCTTACGGTTTCATCTTGCACCTAGCAAACTGGCAAAGGTAGCAGCACATATGAATAGTCAATGTTAAAGGGACTGTAGAAAGATTTGTTGTTGCACAGTGATGTCCAACTCTCCTTGACCCCGTGGACCATAGCACACCCATACCATCCACAGGATTTTCTTGGCAAAGATATTGGAAATGGTGTTCCATTTCCTTCTCCAGTGGATTAAGGCAAACAGAGGTTAGGGGATCTGCCCAAGGTCACACAGCTAGTAAGTATCTGAGGCCACATTTGAACTCAGGGCTTCCTGACTTCCAGGCCCAGAACTCTATCCACTGAGCCACCTACCTGCCTCCTTGTAGAAAGACAGATAAAATACTAAAGCACTATTTATGAAGCTGTGAATTGGTCTGACCATTCTGGAAAGCAACTTGGAATTATGTGAAGAAAGTGTCTAAAATATCCGTACTCTTTGGCTCAGATTCCATTGCTAGACGTATACCTTTAGAGGACAATGACAAAAAGAAAGACCCCCTATACAACCAAATAAGTTTAGTGGAATTTTTTGTGGTAGCAAAGATAAGAATAGGAAGGAAGAAAACAAGTACCTACTATGTGCCAGGTACTATGTTAAAAACTTTACAAATATTATCTCATTTGATCTTTACAACAACCCGGGGAGGTAGGTGCTATTATTATCCTGATTTTACGGGTGAGGAACAGAGGCATATAGAGGTGAAGTGACTTGCTCAGGGTCACTCAGCTAGTAAGTGTCTACAGAGGCTTTGAACCTCGGGCTTCCTGACTTCAAGTTCAGCGCCCTAGACACTAAGCCACGCTAACAGTTTCCGAATCTCCATTAATGAACACTTACAGGATGTGTAAGATTATGAAAGCTGGCAGAATGTAATGGAAAGAGCCCCAGACAAGGGTTTACGGTGGCACTTGGGGTTCTAGTCTCTGCTCTGCCACTAAGCAGCTGAGTGAGTCACTGTAAAATAAGGTACTGGACTAGAAGATGATTCTGTGATTTATGATCTTGAATCTCCCTTCAAGTCCTAACATTCTGAGTCTTCTTGGGAGGATGAGGGCAAGAAAAGTTAATTTGCCCAGGATTTCATACTCGCAAGGGGCAGAGTCATCTAGACCCAGGTTTCTTGACCTTAGTCCAGAGTTCTATGAGTAGGAACAGTAATAATGCCTTACATGTGTAGCGTGCTCTTCAGTTTTCAAAGGGTTTACACATCCATTAGCCCCTTTGATCCTCACAGGGTGTCTGTGAAATACGAAGGCTAGATAGTCTTACTCCCATTTCAAAGGTGAATTAATTGAGGCTCAGAGAGTTTCACTAACTTGGCCATGGTCACAGATCTAGTGAGGGGTGGGGCTTGGTACTAGAAGCCAGGTCTTCCGACTTCCAGTCCAAGAAGCCATCCATCTATGTCATTACACTGTCCCTCTTGATTAAGTCTACGTGAAAATAATCCTATTTGGAAGGGTTTTCCCCCCAAATCTTCATGTCCCTGTGCCTAACTGGAAACCACCAAAATCTTGCAAAGACTAAATATGAGTTAATGGTTCAAAAATAGCATCTCTGTAGACTCCTGAAAGACTTACCCTCGAGCCTGACCAGCCTAGCAGAGCATATGCATACCGATCATACGGACATACCACCAGATCCACGCGGATGGCCTTCCAGTTTTTTGCTTCCAGCACATTCGACCCTGCAGACATTTCCCATTTGCTCCTGTCTCCCCTCTGATGGTATAATTTTAGAATCAAAAAGCATTTCTGAAAATGATCTAAAGCATCAGTCTTCCTGCTTGGCAGTTTTAGGTCTTCAAATGTTGACAGCATGAGGTCATAGTACAAAAGTAATCCCTAAAAACAAAAAGCAAAAGGGTTTCATTATCCTTTCCCAAGTAAATAGGAAAACCATACATTTCACATTGGGTCTCCTTGGAACAAACCTAAAAGACCTAAAAAAAATCATTTAAATGCTATTCATTTAGGTACCTTCCTTCCATCCCTGAGAAAGAGGAAGGAAAAGGTCACTGCCTTTTTCCCACTTTGCAGAAGAGGAAATGAGAAAATAAAGGGACTCAACTCCAACCACAGAGACTGCATGTAAATGTTGTACTAGCAGGACTGCATTGTCTGAGTTACCAGACAATGCACTTTTTTCTTTTTCTTTTTTCTCCACTTAATAGTATTTTATTTTTTCCAATTTCATGCAAAGATGGTTTTCAACATTCACTTTTACAAGATTTTGAGTTTCAATTTTTTTCTTCCTCCCTTCCCTTCCCCCTTCCCAAGACAGCATGCAATTTGATATAGATTATACACGTATAATCATATTAAACACATTTCCACATTAGTCATGTTGTGAAAGAAGAATCAGAACAAAAGGGAAAAACCATGAGAAAGAAAAAAGAGAAAATAGTATGCTTCCATCTGCATTCAGACTCCATAGTTTTTTCTCTGGATATGTACAGCATTTTCCATCATAAGTCCTTTGGAATTGTCTTAGATCATTGCATTGCTGAGAAGAGCTAAGTCTAACAAAGTCCATCATCGCACAATGTTACTGTTAACAATGCACAATATTCTCCAGGTTCTGTTCACTTCACCCAGCATCAGTCCATGTAAATCTTTCCAGGTTTTTCTGAAATCTACCTGCTCATAATTTCTTATAGAACTTCCACTATAATATTCCATTATAACCACATACCACAAGTTATTTAGCCATTCCCCAATTGATGGGCATCCCCTTAATTTACAATTCTTTGCCACTACAAAAAGAGCTGCTATAGATATTTTTGTACAAATAGTTCCTTTCCTCTTTTTTATGTTCTCTTTGGGATATAGACCTAGTAGTGCTATTGCTGGATCAAAGGGTATGCACAGTCTTACAGCCCTTTGGGCATAGTTCCAAATTGCTCTCCAGAATGGTTGAATCAGCTCACAACTCCACCAACAATGCACTAGTGTTCAGATTTTCCCACATCTTCTCCAACATTTATCATTTTCCTGTTTTGTCGTATTAGCCAATCTGATAGGTGTAATGAGGTACCTCAGAGCTGTTTTAATTTGCATTTCTTTAAGTGATTTAGAGCATTTTTTCATTTGACTATAGATTGCTTTAATTTCTCTATCTGAAAACTGCCTGTTCATATCCTTTGACCATTTATCAGTTGGGGAATGACTTGTATTCTTATAAAGTTGACTCAGTTCTCTTTATATTTTGGAAATGAAGCTTTTATCAGTGACAGTGGCTGGAAAAATTATTTTCCAGCTTTCTGCTTCCCTTCCAACTTTGGTTGCATTGGCTTTGTTTGTGTAAAACCTTTTTAATTTAATGAAATCACAATTATTAATTTTGCATTTCACAATGTTCTCTATCTCTTGTTTGGTCATAAATTCTTCCCTTCTCCATAGATCTGACAGGTAAACTATTCCTTGCCTTCCTAATTTGCTTATGGTATCCCCCTTTATGTCTAAATCATGCACTCATTTTGACCTTATCTTGGTATAGGGTGTAAGGTGTTGGTCTATGCCTAGTTTCTGCCATACTGCTTTCCAGTTTTCCCAGCAGTTTTTGTCAAATAATGAGTTCTTATTCCAGAAGCTGGAGTCCTTGAGTTTATCAAACAGTAGATTACTGTAATAATCATTGGCTACAGTGTTTTGTGTACCTAACCTATTCCACTGATCCACCACTCTCTTTATTAGCCATTACCAGATAGTTTTAGTGATTGCTATTTTTTTTTAGTTTTTATGGTTTTTTTAGTGTGTTTTTTTTTAATTTTTATTTTTAGATATGGTATGGGTAGGTCACCTTCTCTTGCATTTCTTTACATTAATTCCCTTGATATTCTGAGCCTTCTGTTCTTCCAGATGAATTTTATTATTTTTTTTTCTAGCTCTATAAATAGTTTGATTGGTATGGAACTGAATAAGTAAATTAATTTAGGTAGAACTGTCATTTTTATTATATTAGCTTGGCTTACCCATGATCAACTGATATTTTTCCAACTATTTAGATCTGATTTTATTTGTGTGAAAAGTTTTGTAATTGTGTTCATGTAGTTCCTAGATTTTTCTTGGCAGGCAGACTACCAAATATTTTATATTGTCTACAGTTATTTTAAATGGAATTTCTCTTTCTATCTCTTGCTGCTGGGCTTTGTTAGTAATATAGAGAAATGCCAATGATTTATGTGGGTTTATTTTATATCCTGCAACTCTGCTAAAGTTGTTTTATTTTAAGTAGCCTTTTGGTTGATTCTCTAGGATTCTCTAAGTATACTGTAATATCATCTGCAAAGAGTGATAGTTCTGTTTCTTTATTGTCTACTCTAATTCCTTCAATTTCTTTTTCTTTTCTTACTGCTAAAGCTAACATTTCTAGTACAATATTGAATAATAGTGGTGATAATGGACATCCTTGTTTCACCCCTGATCTTTTTGGAAATGCTTCTAGCTTATCCCTATTACATATAATGCTTGCTGATGGTTTTAGATAGATACTATTTATCATTTTAAGGAAAACTCCATTTATTCCTATGCTCTTTAGTGTTTCTAATAGGAATGGGTGCTGTTATTTTGTAAAACATCTTTTTCTGCATCTGTTTTTCTTTTTCTTAAAAATAAAAAAGGATTGAAAATCATAGAATGCCAGACTTGAAGGGGACATTGGAGGTCAACTAGTCCAATCCACTAGCTGATTCAGAATAATAGCTTACATTTTTCAAGGCTTTATACTTTCTAAAGTGCTTTAGCAATCAATAAATCAATGTATTTATTAAGAGCCTACTATGTGCTAGTTAGTGTGGTGGGTGCTGAAGAAACCAAGACACAAAACAGAGAAACAATTCCTCTTCTCAAGGGATTATTTTACTGAGGGAGACAATCTGCACACATATATCTATTCAGAATAAGAGGTGCAAAATATAAGTAATAAAGTGCAGTTTATCAATAAGTGAGTTAAATATAAGTTAATTAGGAAAGAAGGGAATTAGCAATTGGGAGAAAGACTAGATCAGAAAAACCTGAGTGTAGAAGTTGGTGCTCGAACTGCATCTTGAAGGGATCCAGGGATTCTATGAGGTGGAGGTAAGGAAAGAGTGCCTTCTGGGCATTGGGGATGGCCAAGGGTGAAAGCATGGATGGGGATGAGAGATGGAGCATCATATGGGAAGAATGCAGAAAAATGCAGGTTTGCCTGAAATGTATAATGCAGGAAAGGGAGGAATGGATAATGGTAGCTGAAAAGATAGATTGGGAAGAGCCAAGAAGCTAGAGTAACATGAATCAATACATCCTCTTTATCTCAATTGCTCTTTCAAATAGATCTAGAAAATACATCAGGTAGAATCCTGATAGGGAAATCCAAGAAAAAGTTACATAGAGTCATTTTTCCAGCATAGGTGGGCATAGGGAGACAGACAGTTCTATGGACACTGGGGATTAAGTCTAGCAAGGAGCAGTTGGCTGGAGCTTTCCAGCACCCAGAAGCTGTACGTTTGGGCAGCAGAGGTCCCAGATACTGAAGTACCTATTTGAGATACAGAGATCCCTATACTGGGACATTGCCATGGGAATAGGTGCCATCTAGTAGCTTTGTCGCCCACTACCCAGTTCCAGATCATAGATCCAGGTCAGGGAGTGGACCTGCAGCCAGATGTGGTATTAGGTCTAAGGAGTGGTTGCAAGTCATAGGTTTTGTACCTAGAGGAGAGCAAGTTCAGAAGCAAGCAGCAGAGATGTGGATCAAACCCAAAGATCAGAGCGGGGTCTCAGTTCCAGCCTCTAGCCTACTCTGAAGCCTATTAGAGCAATAAAGGCCAGGAATCCCAGGCCCAAGGGGAGCCTGCAGTTTTGTCATTCTTAAGCAGATCTTCTCAGCTAATTAATAGAGGCAGAATGCAATAGCAGACTCCAAACCAGGTCAGGAACTTGCAGGACTCAGACCAGGAGAGCAGCAACCACACTTTGCTCTGAAGCAGACCACTTTGGGGGTCCTGAAAGTTTGCAAGTCCCCAACTTGAGCTGTCCTAACATCCTGGTGAAATAGATGAAAACAGAAACAAGACCAGCCCAGACCTTCCCTCCAAACATGCTCAGACCATGGTCCTAACGCTGAGTCTGAGGTCAGGAAATAGATTGGAAGAATGAGCAAACAAAAATGAATGTCACCAAAAAGCCATTATGATGATGAGGAAGCTTAAGACTCAGACTCAGAAGAAGAGAATAACTCTAAAACACCTACAAGCAAAGCGTCGAAGTAAAACACAACCAGGATTCCTGGAAGAGATAAAGCAAGAGTTAGAAAGTGTTTTTGTAAATGAAACAAGAATGCTAGAATAAAAAATATTGGAAAATAAACAAGAGCTATGGAAGAAAATTGGAAAGAAAATTAACAGTTTGGCACAAGAGGTACAAAACTTTGCTCAAGCAATACACTCTCTGAAAATTAGGTTGGGTGAAATAGAAGCCAATGACTGCATGGAACAATAAGAAATATTAAAAACAAAGTCAAAATACTGGGGAAAATAGAAGAAAATGTAAGACATATCACAGCAAAAACAACTGACTCAGAAAACAGGTTGAGGAGAAAAAAATTAAGAATCCAAAGTCCTAGGTAGTAGTAGGGAAGATTTGGACTAGAATTTAAAGTTATCCGTAAATAGTGCACAATATGAGTTAGTCATCTGTGAATAATTGAGTATTGACTGCATGTAAATCAATTTAAAATTTTTCCCAAAGTCATCAAGAGGACAAATTGCCAAAGGGAATAGCATTTATCCACTGTTTTTTCCTCCTCTATGTAAGCAGAGAACACACTCCATGACAACACAGAAAGGAAAAGAAAATAAGAAACATATCAACTTCTTTTCTATGAAAAGAAGCCTAAGGGTGTTTGATGATGCAAGCCTATAGACCACGCTGCTGGAGAGGGGGAGGCTGGGATTCCTTGAGCTCAGGAGTTCTGAGCTGCAGGAAAGCTGAAGCCAACTGGGTATCTACACTAATTTCCACACCAATATTGTGAGTTTGTAAGAGCTGGGGGCCGCCAGGCTGCCTAAGACGGGGCTAACTGGCCCAGGTCACTAAAATGGAGCAGGTGAAAGCTTCTGTGCCAATCATTATTGGGATGGGTCCTGGACTGGTTGCAGCATATCTAGCATGGGTGAGATAGTCGAGGAAATAAGCTGGGGTTAGACAATCAAAGAAATGAACTGGAAAAAGAAAGAAAGTAGAAGTCCTACTGAGACTGAGGATGATGGGTTTCAGAGAGACGGGGCTCACTGCAGCGTAGAAGAGGAGGAGGATGGAAGTAAAGGTTTGAACTCTTCTTGATCTAAATTCAGAGTACCAGAAATATATTCATGGTCATAAAACACCTTATAGGGTAGAGAATAACACCTTTGAGAGCATAGCATTTGGGAAGATCTGAGCTATTGTCCTCTGCCATTAATGTAATTAGTTAAGAATGACCTAAACAAACGTAATACAAGAGATGAAGTAGATGTTTCTGGGGCCAAATTCAGTGGTGCTAATATAATGTTTAAATAACTAAGCATTTGTTAGGTAGCTTAAATTTTTTAAAGAATGTCTTTATTTTATTTTTTCTCAACCACATGTAAAAACAGCTATTAACATTCTTTTTTTTATAAGTTTTTGTTCCAAATTCCCTCCTTCCTTCCCCCCTTCCTTGAGAAGGTAAGCTCTTTGATATAGATTTTATGTATGCAGTTATGAAAAACACATTTCCGTATTTAGCTTAATGTTTTACCTGTTTTTCCCATAAGTTAGTAACTTTCTGTAAAAGCTGGATTTTCTTGTTCTTTTTCTGCTCCTGGGCTAGTTATCAAAAAATCTACATCATGCCCAAACTCCTTTCCCCTAAGAAAGTAATGAAAAAACACAGTGAGGAGGCTTCATTGACATAGGATGCCATAGGATTGTCAAGCAGCATCAATAGTCTAATATTTTTAATCTGGCAGAAGGTGTTGGGGATGGGGCAGATCTAGGGTAACAGTTAGTGAAACATTAAACTAAACTGTGCTTCTTCACCTTCGGAACCCTCCTGTCATGGTGACTAAAGCATCAGGCAAAAAAGTCCAGACAGCTTCTTTAACTAGTAAGCTCACTGCATCTGCTTCTGCCTTGGACACACAGGCAATGAGGTCATCATAATAACGGAACCCTGAAAAACAGTTTGACACATCCACTGGAAATAAAAAAGCTGCAGACAGTGTGTGAAATATCCTGATCTGGGCTAGAAGCGAACCATGCATTCCTGTAACTCTCTTGGGTGACACAAACAATACCGAGAGTGATCATTTCTAGTCAATCCGATATTACCCCCTTCATGTTTAAAAACAAGTTTAAACCATTTACTGACCAGCTGTTGTTTTCTTGTACATTGACTTTCTTGCTGCTCCAAGACTGTCCCATTAATATTCCTGCAGCTTATGATGCACCTTTGAATATGACTTGGATGGGAGGGATTTTTTTAAAGTTCCTATTCAGGTTGTGTGGTTGTGAGACATAAAACCTCCTCAGTCTCTGCAGAATTTAAGATTGATATCACATAGAGGGCAGAATCACAGAATTTGGGAACTGGATGGGAACTCAGGAGCCAGCTAGCACAAAACATACACAAAAGGAATGCCCATTATAACTAACAATGGAGACAACGGGCAGGAGCACAGTGGGTATGAACAGGCTGCAACATACAAACACCCAAAGAAGAACTTCGAAGAACAGAAGTGAAAGATGTTATAGGGCTGGTCACGCGGCAAAGGTTAGGGACGGTGAACAGCCAGCCAGAGGTACTACTGGTATCATCACAATGTCAGGAGCAAGTCGGATGCATCCCCAGGAGTGAGCTGCTGAGAGGATGTGGCAGACATGGATGAGTGTTGATTTCCATCATTGGAGAGAACTCCTGAATTGATGAGATCAGTCAGCGAATAAACCTTTATTAAGCATCACTGTGCTAAGTGCAAAAGGAAAGGCAGAAGACAACCTCTGCCCTCAAGGAGTTCTGTGATCCAATCTAATGGATCAGAGATCCACTTGGGTATGTTTGCAGACTTGGGATGATATTTGGGTTTTTGAGATATGATGCTTTTCTTAGATTTTTTTGGTTATTTTTAATTACATCTTTATGTATATGTTGAAAATGGTTTTTAAAAAGATTCTATAGCCTGACTGTGGCTGCCAAACTATAGAGGGCCTTAAAATAGAAAAGAATTTGTGTTTTCTCCTCTATGCCTTATTGGTAATGAGGACCTATTCCAGGTCTTTGGGTGGGGAAGTGATGTTATCATAGTCATGTTTCTGTTTGGTGGGAGTGCAGGCTGGTTTCATAGAGAACAAAATGTCAAAAGGACAAGGAAACCTTTATTTATTTAAAAGTATCGCTTTATTTTTGAACACTCTTTTTTTAACATTTGAGTTCCAAATTCTCTCCCTCTGTCTCACCCCTCCCCTACCCACTGAGAAGGCAAGCAACATGATACCAATTCTACATATAAGATCATGCAAAGTATATTTCCATAGGCAGGGAAACTATTGAAGGTATGAATTGCTAAGGAACTGGTTCTAGGTAGCAGTAGTGGGGATGAAAAGGAAGAGAGAGATGCAAGTGATTATAAAAGAGGGAGTGTTGATTAACCATGGGGAACCAGAGAAAAGGAAGAACCAGAGACAACTTCAAGATTTCCAGCTGTGGGGCAGCTAGAGGGTACAGTGGATAGAGCACCAGCCCTGAAGTCAGGAGGACCTGAGTTCAGATCCAGCCTCAGACCAAAGACTTGACACTTACCAGCTGAGTGACCCTGGGCAAGTCACTTAACCCCAATTGCCTAAAAAAACAAACAAAAAAAAAACAAAAAAAGATTTCCAGCCGACTTGGCTGGGAGAATTGTGGCTCTATTAGCAAAATTACAAAGTCAGGAGGTGAAGCTGGTTGTGTGGAGAATTTTGTATGCGTTGAGGTTGAGGCAACCCCAGGGCTTTGGGCATCTGAAAACATAGAATTGAAATTCAAGAATAAGGTTCATGTTAGAGTCAAAGAATGGGGCCATTATGTTGGCATCTTTCCCTCAATGCTTATCACATTAGACTACTGAGAGGCAGCATGTTGTAGGAAATTAGAGTGCTGGACCTGGTGTTAGGAAGACCTGGCTTTGGACTCCACCTCCAATACTTATTAGCTGTGCAATCCTGGGCAGGTTATTTCACCTCTCTGAGACTCATTTGCCCCATTTCTAAAAATGAAAAGGTTGGATTAATCGGCCAACTGATCTATGCTCCTATGGTCCCATTTACCTCCATCCAACCTTTCTGTAATTGACTTCCTTTGACTGCTCAAAGAGGATGCTTGAATTCAGCTGTCATTCCAGGCCGGTCCCCAGGGTACATCAGCAGCTTAGAGTGGGGTACAGCCTGCTTACCTTCCTACCCTAGTCCTGGGTAGCCATCAAAAAGGGGGAAGGAAATATCATCAGACCTACAGACAGCTCACATGCTGCTCTCCCAGACGTTCTATTTCCCCTTCTTCTCACCTCGCCTCCTCAGCCTCAACATATTAAAGCGACAGCCCCTTAGAGAGACTCATTTACCTGCTTCCTGCATTTTGGTAAATTTCAGGCTTTTGTCGGATCGGATTTTACTTAGTGTCCTGAAGCCCATTCGGTACCATTTCTCAGCCGTCTTTAAGCCCACTCCAAACACGGATGTAAACAGCTATAACAAATAGGAAGGCATGAGTCACAATGAACTATAAAGAGTTATAGAGATAATAAAATAATATTTTCAAGCCCTCAAAGCCTGATTTAGACTCAGAGGATCTGGGTTCAAATGTTGGCTCTGCCATTTTACCACCTGTGTGGCCTTAGACAAGTCACTTCATTTCTCTGGGCTTCAGTTTCCTCATCTGTAAAGTGAGGGGGTTGGAACAGACAGGGAGGCAGGCAAGAGTTATTTATTAACCTTTTACTATGTGCTAGGCATTATGCTAAAAGCTGGGGACTTCAATATAAGCAAAAAGCAAGACAGTCCTGCTCTCGAGGAGCTTACATTCTAATGGGGGAAGACAACACATAAAAGGGGGCTGAGAAGCAAAACCAGGGAATAGAAGTAAAGTCTGGAGATTCAGAAGCAGAAGTAGGAGTAGAATGAAGGTTGGCCTGCCTGGGCCCCTTCTCAAAATGGGAGCCTTAGAAGGAACTCACCAATGGGAAAATGGGACCCAATGGTGGAGGAATGTTCCAGAGCAAGAAGGCAGCTCAAGTGAAGAATCGGAAGGAAAGGGAGGAAGGGAATGAAGATTGATCAGCCACGTGACCAAGATGGAGGCCTCAGAGGTCCCTTGATGCTCTAAAATCTATGCTATGGTGATCCTATGCCTTCTGCCCAGTATTTGTCTAAGTTTATCTCCCTCGTTAGAACATAAATCTCGGGGCAGCTAGGTGGTGCAGTGGATAGAGCACCGGCCCTGGAGCCAGGAAGACCTAAGTTCAAATCAGGCCTCAGACATAACACTTACTAGCTGTGTGACTCTGGGCAAGTCACTTAACTTCATTGCCTAGCCAAAAATTAATTAATTAATTAATTATAAAAAAAGAACATAAATCTCTTTCAATGATTGTTTTATTTATTGGATTTTTTTGGTCACTTTTGCCTAGTACATTTTCTTGTTAGTCACTCTTAAGTCATGTCTGACTACATTCGGGGTTTTCTTGGCAGAGATATGAGAGTGGTTTGCCATTTCCTTCTCTAGATTTCTTTCTCCTTTCTCCACCTACATTTTCCCTTCTCTGCCTTCTACAGATAAGAAACTAAGGCAAAGAGGATTAAATGACTTGCTCAGGGTCATACAACTAGTAAGTGTTTGAGGCTAGATTTGAACTCAGGTCCTCCCGACTCCACACCAGCATTCTATCCATTGTGCCACCTAGCTGCCTTAGCTGTATTTCGAAGTAATTTCTAAGCCTGGGATCTGTGAACTTGTTTTAAAAAATAAATATTTTGATACCTGTATTTCAGCATAATTATTTTCTTTGTAATCCTATGTATTTTATATTGCTAGGTAACACAATGGATAGAGCACTGAACCCAGAGTCAGGAAGACCTGAGTTCAAATCCAGCCTCAGACACTTACCAACTGTGTGACCCTGGGCAAGTCACTTAACCTTTGTTTGCCTCAGTTCCCTCATCTGTAAAATGGGGATAATAATAGTACCTACCTCTCAGGGTTGTTGTGAGGATCAAATGAAATAATAATTGTACGGTCCTTTTGCACAGTGCCTGATACATGGTAAGTACTTTATAAATGTTAGCTGTTATTGTTGCTATTTCAACATAATTGGATTTCTTTGTAACCCTATGTATTTTATTTTATGCATTTTTATGCAGCTAGGACATAATCAACTTGGAGTCAGGAAGATCTGAGTTCAAATATAGCTTTAGATACTTACTAGCTGTATGACCCTGGCCAAGTCACTCAACTTCTGTTTGCCTCAGTTTCCATATCTGTAAAATAGAGATACTAATAGCACTTACCTCTCAGAATTGATATAGGGATAAAATTAGATAATATTTGTAAAGCTCTTTTCAGACCTTAAAGTACTATATAAATGTTAGCTATTATAAAAACAATTTATAGAGAATGGGTCTATAGGTATCACCAGACTGAGAAAAGGGTCTATTTAACACAGAAAAAAGTTAAGAACCCCTGATCTAGAGTAAATCAGTTATTTTAAAGTAAGTAAAACTGCGATCTACAGGTGGAGTGAGTTGTCCAAGGCTACAGGGCTGGTTTGTGGTAGAGCAAGCAAGCCATGACCCCAAGCCTGTGAAGGGTGAGACAGTGGAAGCCAGATCTGTGTCCTCACCACTTATATCATATCATGCCATGATATGCAACTCGTAAGCAGTTGCAGGATGAATAAAGTGAAAACTTACTTTGAAAGCCTGGTAGCGCTCCTCATTTAGCACAGCTTGAACTTCCAAACTTTCTCCATCCTCAATAATTTCCTATATAGGACAATTAAAATGTTTTGTCAAAATTCACTTAGTTATGCATTAACAATCTAAGGAGCTTCTGGTCTGAAGACTTGGAAGTTCTAATCTAATGATCGTGCCTTCATACTTGAAGAATCTGCAATCATGTGGTTATCCGTACTCACCTCCACCACACACATACCCACAATTTGAAATTGAGGAAATAAATATGGCCAAGGATTTTTCATGGGTATCTGGAAAATCCTCATAAGATTTTCTCCATTCCCTCCCCATCCTCAAGGGATATGAACATAGTCCTTTTTAAAATTTTTAAAATTCTGAACTTAACAAATTCCAAATATAGTAAGTAGTACAGAAAAAGAGGATTATACATGAAAATGGGAATTCTCATTATCCAAGCTGCTTTTCTGTTAAAGCCTGGGGACATGAACTCCAAACTTCCATTTAATGAGAGTTCAGCTCAAACATCTCATCTCTCACCTGGCTTCAGTAGCTTGGGACTCCTCTGACTGACTTCTCTACTATCCCCCCTTCTCCTTCCCTCCCTCGCTCCATTGGGTACCTCTCTCCCTCTCCCTATTCCTCAACTTTTCAGCCTCTTTTGTGTATTGTATTCCCCTGTATTTTTTTCATATTTGTATCCCTACCATTTAACACAGTGCTTGGCACACAGTAGGTGCTTAATAAATACTTATAATATTGATTTAATATCAATGATTTATTTAATATTTTATTTATTTTAATATTAATTTAGTAATTTAATATTATTTAAGATTTAATGTGTTGATAAAAAATATTGCTTGACTAGCTGATTGACTTGTGTGATGAGGACCAGGCAGTACTAATAACTTTTTGTTATGCATTTATTTCAATGACAAAAATTGTTGCTCCCCCTACATATATTTATAGAATGATGGGTTCTGAACTACTAATTACAGCCCAGGAAAAGGACCTAGGAGTCAATGTGAGCTACTTATCTACTTCAGAATGGACAAATTTCCTGAGAATTCATTATTACCATTTCAGAACTGTAAGAAACCTGAAATCAACTAGGCTTCTAGTTCTAGGGGCAGAAGGGACATTAAAGGCCCCTGAGTTCGCCCTCTTCAGTTTATTGATGAAGAAAAAAGAAAAAGAAATTTGCTGAAGTCACTCTGCTAGTCAGTGGCAGATGGAAGACAAGACCCCAGAATCTCCTTATCTTTTCCTATAACACATATTGTTCCCTCACCAATTCATCCTGGCTATGTAAACAGAATTTTAAGATTTTCCCATCTATACATACACATACACATACACACATGTATGCACACACAACACACTTACATGATAGACAAATCAACTAAATGGATACATAAAACACCATGAATAAAAGCCATTTCTGTGTTACCTCCATGATACCTTTAACTTCATCTCCAATCCACGGCAGTCCTTCTGTGTCTTTCATACTGACAATAGCAAATGGAAGACATTTCAGCACAGAGGTTGCTCTCAAAAATGTCAGGCAAGTGCCATGATTTTCTCTAAACTCGTAGTTTTTTGCCAGTATCTCAAAAGCATCCTAAAAAGTGAATCCAGATTTGCAAATGCTGGAGCAATTCACGTGACAAAGAAAGTCAATGTTCGAGAGCTAAAAATAACAGTTAACATTTATATCAGGCTTTATGGTTTGCAAGTGCTTTACATATTTATTTTATTTGATCTTTACAATAATCCTATGAGGTAGGTACAATTATTATTCCCATTTTACAGATGGGGAACCTAAGATCGATAATAATACTAGCTGGCATTTGTAGACTGCTTTAAGATTTGCAAAGCACTTTATATATGTTCTTTCCTCTTTTCCTCCCAATCCTGTGAAGTAGATGCTACTACTATAGCCATTTAAAAGATGAAGAAAGTGAGATTGATAATAGAAGTAACAGTAGTAGTAGTAGTAGTAATAGTAGTAGTAGTAGCAGGAGTAGTAGTAGTAGTAGCAATAGTAGCAGCAGCAGCAGCAGCAATAGTAGTGTAGGAAGAGGAGGAAGAAGATAAATAACTAGTGGATAAAGCTCTGGGCTTGGAGTCAGGAAGACCTGAGTTCAATTCTGGTCTCAGACACTTTTTAACTGTGTAACATGGGCAAATCACTTAATCTCTGTTTGCTCTGTTTTCTCACCTGTAAAATAGGGTTAATAGTAGTGCCTACCTTTCGGGTAGGTTGTTCTGAGAATCAAATGAGATAATCTTTATAAAGCACTTAGCACTTATAAAGTGTTTAGCACATAATAGGCCCTTTATGAATGCTTATTCCCTTCTTTTGCCTAATAATAATAAACAATAACATTTTTACAGCACCTTAAGGTTCACAAAGTGCTACAAGCGTGTTATTTCATATTTATCACCCCTATTTTATTTTTTATGAGCATTTATTTTATTTATTTATTTTTTAAATTTTTTTTTCTACATGCTTTTGAGTTGAAAATTTTTTCTCCCTTTTTCTCCTCCCCACCCTCCCCAAGACGGTGCACAATCTGACATAGGCTTTACATTTACATACCCATTAAACATATTTTCACATTAGTGCAGTTGTAAGTAAAAATTAAAACCACTAGGAGGAACCATCAAAAAGATGAAACAAAACTCAACAGAAGGTAAAAATAAGTGAGAGCGATTGGACTTCCATAGTTCTTTCTTTGGATGTGGACAGCATTTTCCATCCCGAGGCCTCTGGAGATGTCTTAGATCCTCATAATGCTGAGAAGGGTTCAGTTTAACATTCTTAGTCATTGCATAACGTGGCTGCTATTGTGTACAAAGTCCTCTTGGTTCTGCTCACTTCACTCAGCATCAGACCATATAAGTCTTCCAAGGTTTTTTGAAGTCAGCCTGTTCATCATTTCTTATAGCACAATAGTATTCCATTACATTCATATACCACAACTTGCTCAGCCATTCCCCAATTGATGGGCATCCTCTCAATTTCCAATTCTTTGCCACCACAAAAAGAGCTGCTATGAATATTTTTGTACATGTGGGTCCTTTTCCCATTTGTTTGATCTCTTTGGGATATAGCCCTAGAAGTGCTATTGCTGGATCAAAGGGTATGCACATTTTTGTAGCCCTTTGGGCATAGTTCCAAATTGTTCTCCAAAATGGTTGGATCATTTCACAACTCCACCAACAATGTATTAGCATTCCAATTTTCCCACATCCTCTCCAACATTTATCATTTTCCTGTTTTGTCATGTTGGCCAATCTGATAGGTGTGATGTGGTACCTCAGAGTTGTTTTGATTTGCATTTCTCTAATCAATAACATTTAGAGCATTTTTTCATATGACTATAGATGGCTTTAATTTCTTCATCTGAGAACTGTCTGTTCATATCCTTTGACCATTTATCAATTGGGGAATGGCTTGTGTTCTTATAAATTTGTCTTAATTCTCTATATTTTTTAGAAATGAGGCCTTTATCAGAAAGACTGGTTGTAAAAATTCTTTCCCAATTTTCTACCTTCCTTCTAATCTTAGTTGCATTGGCTTTGTTTGTGCAAAAACTTTTCAATTTAATGTAATCAAAATTATCCATTTTGCTTTTCATAATGTTCTCTATCTCCTGTTTGGTCATGAATTCTTCTGTTCTCCATAGATCTGATAGGTAAACTATTCCTTGTTCTCCCAGTTTACTTATGGTATCAGCCTTTATATCTAAGTCATGAACCCATTTTGACTTTATTTTGGTATATGGTGTGAGATTTGGGTCTATGCCTAGTTTCTGCCATACTCTTTTCCAGTTTTCCCAGCAGTTTTTTTCAAAGAGTGGGTTCTTATCCCAGAAGCTGGGGTCTTTGGGTTTATCAAATAATAGATTACTATAGTCATTGACTACTGTGTCTTGCATATTTAACCTATTCCACTGATCCACCTCCCTATTTCTTAGCCAGTACCAAGCAGTTTTGATGATTGCTGCTTTATAATACAATTTAAGATCTGGAATTGCTAGGCCACCTTCCCCTGCATTTCTTTTCATTAGTTCCTTTGATATTCTGGACCTTTTGTTTTTCCAAATGAATCTTGTTATTATTTTTTCTAACTCTATAAAATAATTTTTTGGTAGTTTGATTGGTATGGCACTGAATAAGTAAATTAGCTTAGGTAGGATTGTCATTTTTATTATATTAGCTCGGCCTACCCATGAGCAACTGATGTTTTTCCAATTATTTAGATCTGATTTTATTTGTGTGAAAAGTGTTTTGTAATTGTGTTCATAGAGTTCCTGGGTTTGTTTCGGGAGGTAGACTCCTAAATATTTTATAATGTCTACAGTAAGTTTAAATGGGATTTCTCTTTCTATCTCTTGCTGTTGGGCTTTGTTGGTAATATATAGAAATGCTGATGATTTATGTGGGTTTATTTTATAGCCTGCAACTTTGCTAAAGTTGTTTATTATTTCAAGTAGTTTTTTACTTGATTCTCTAGGATTCTCTAAGTATATCATCATGTCATCTGCAAAGAGTGATAGCTTTGTTTCTTCTTTGCCTATTCTAATGCCTTCAATTTCTTTTTCTTCTCTTATTGCTAAAGCTAAGGTTTCCAGTACAATATTGAATAACAGTGGTGATAATGGACATCCTTGTTTCACCCCCGATCTTATTGGAAATGCTTCTAGCCTGTCCCCATTACATATAATGCTTGCTGAAGGTTTTAGATATATGCTATTTATTATTTTAAGGAAGACTCCATTTATACCTATGCTTTCTAGTGTTTTTAATAGGAATGGGTGTTGTATTTTATCAAAAGCTTTTTCTGCATCTATTGAGATGATCATGTGGTTTCTGTTGGTTTTGTGTTGATATGCTCAATGATGCTGATAGTTTTCCTAATATTGAACCAACCCTGCATTCCTGGTATAAATCCTACCTGGTCATAGTGTATTATTCTTGTGATAAGTTGCTGCAATCTACTTGCTAGTATTTTGTTTAAAATTTTTGCATCTATATTCATTAGAGAAATTGGTCTATAATTTTCTTTCTCTATTTTGACTCTTCCTGGTTTAGGTATCAACACCATATTTGTATCATAAAAAGAATTTGGTAAGACTCCTTCTTCACCTATTTTCCCAAATAGTCTATATAGTATTGGAATTAATTGTTCTTTAAATGTTTGATAGAATTCGCATGTAAATCCATCTGGCCCTGGAGATTTTTTCCTAGGGAGTTCATCAATGGCTTGTTCAATTTCTTTTTCTGAGATGGGGTTATTTAAGTATTTTACTTCCTCTTTGTTAATCTGGGCAATTTATATTTTTGTAAATATGTATCCATTTCACTAAGATTGTCAAATTTGTTGGCATATAGTTGGGCAAAATAATTCCTAATTATTGTTTTTTTCCTCTTCCTTGGTGGTAGCTTCACCCTTTTCATTCTTGATACTAGTAATTTGGTTTTCTTCTTTTTCTTTTTTTAATTAAATTAACCAAAGGCTTATCTATTTTATTGTTTTTTCATAAAACCAGCTCTTAGTTTTATTTATTAGTTCAATAGTTTTTTAATTTCAATTTTCTTAATTTTTCCTTTGGTTTTCAATATTTCTAATTTGGTGTTTAGTTGAGGATTTTTAATTTGTTCTTTTTCTAGTTTTTTTAGTTGTATGCCCAATTCATTAATCTCCTCTTTTTCTATTTTATTTATGTAAGCATTTAGAGATATAAAACTTCCCCTAAGAACTGCTTTCGCTGCATCCCATAGGTTTTGGTATGTTGTCTCATTATTGTCATTCTCTTGAATGAAATTATTGATTGTTTCTATGATTTGTTGTTTGACCCAATCATTTTTTAGGATTAGATTATTTAGTTTCCAATTATTTTTTAGTCTATCTTTCCATGGCCCTTTATTACATATAATTTTTATTGCATCATGATCTGAAAAGGATGCATTTAATATTTCTGCCTTTCTGCATTGGATTGTGAGGTTTTTATGCCCTAGTACATGGTCAATTTTTGTGTATGTGCCATGTACTGCTGAGAAAAAAGTATATTCCTTTCTATCCCCATTCAGTTTTCTCCAGAGGTCTATCATACCTAACTTTTCTAATGTTCTATTCACCTCCTTAACTTCTTTCTTATTTTGTGGTTAGACTTATCTAGTGCCGAGAGGGGGAGGTTCAGGTCCCCCACTAGTATAGTTTTGCTGTCTATTTCTTCCTGTAACTCCCTGAGCTTCTCCTTTAAGAATTTGGATGCTATACCATTTGGTGCTATATATTATAATGATAATTACTTCATTGTCTATGGTGCCTTTTAGCAGGATGTAGTTTCCTTCCTTATCTCTTTTGATTAGATCTATTTTTGCTTTTGCTTTGTCTGAGATCAGGATTGCTACCCCTGCTTTTTTACTTCAGCTGATGCATAATATATTCTGCTCCAGCCTTTTACCTTTACCCTGTATGTGTCACTCTTTTTCAAATGTGTTTCCTGTAAACAACATATTGTAGGATTATGGTTTTTAATCCATTCTGCAATCCGTTTCCTTTTATGGGAGAGTTCATCCCATTCACATTCACAGTTATGATTACTATCTGTGTCTTTTTCTCCATCCTTTTCCCCCATTTATGCTTTTCTTTCTCCTTTTTCCTTTCTCCCCTTCACTAGTGTTTTGCTTTTGACCACCGCCTCCTTCAGTCCCTTACCCCTTTTATTATCCCTTTCCCTTTTCTTCCCCTTTAGTCTTACTGCTGCTTCCCTCCCTTCTTCCCCCCCTTTTCTTTCCCCCCTCCCTTTTCTTTCCCCTTTTCCCTCCTACTGCCTATAGGGCAAGTTAGATTTCTATACCTAACTGATTATATTATGCCCTTCTTGAGCCAAATCTGATGAGAGTAAGGTTCAAACAATGCTCCCCCCCTTCTTTCCCTCTGCTGTAATAGGATTTTGTGTCTTTTCCTGTAATGTAATTTACCCTTGTCTGCCTCCTCCTTTCTCAGTACTTTTCTAAGATAGATTGATCCACTTATTTGGATCCATTTAACCCACTTGATTAGTTTTTTTTTATCATTACATCAAAGTCAACTAATATCCACCCTCTTTATGTATACTCCTTTAACAAGGTGTAATAACAATACAGTTCTCAAGGGTTGCAAGTCTCATATTCCCTTGTAGGGGTTTAAACAGCCCCCCCCCTTATTAACAACATATTGTATCCTTCTGTCCCATTTACCTTTTTAAGTCCTTCTTGAGTCCTGTACTTGAAGATCAAATTTTTTGTTGAGCTCTGGTCTTTTTATCAGGAAAGTTTGGAAGTCTCCTATTTCGTTGAATATCCACCTCCTCCCTTGAAAAATGATGCTCATTTTTGCTGGGTAATTGATCCTTGGCTGCATTCCAAGCTCCTTTGCCTTACGGAATATCATGTTCCATGCCCTGCGGTCTTTTAATGTAGAAGCTGCAAGGTCCTGTGTAATCCTGACTGTGGTTCCATGATATTTAAATTCTTTCTTTCTGGCTGCTTGCAGCACCTTCTCTTTCATCTGGTAATTTTGGAATTTTGCTATTATATTTCTTGGGTTGTCAATTTGGGATCTCTTTCAGGTGGTGATTGGTGGATTCTTTCTATGGTTATTTTCCCTTCTGGTTCTAGGACTTCTGGGCAGTTTTCCTTTATGATTTCCTGAAAGATACTGTCCAGGCTCTTTTTTTCATCATGATTTTCAGGTAGTCCAATAATTTTTAAATTGTCTCTCCTGAGTCGATTTTCCAGGTCGGTTGTTTTACTGATGAGGTATTTTACATTTTCATCTATTTTTTCATTTTTTTGTTTCTGTTTGACTGATTCTTGCTCTCTCATAGAGACATTAGTTTCCATTTGTCCAATTCTAGTTTTTAACAGATTGTTTTCTTCTGTTAGTTTTTGTACTTCCTTCTTCAACTGGCCAATTGTGTTTTTTAGGGACTTGTTTCCTTCAGCATACTCTTCTGTTAGATTTTGTACTTCCTTCTTCAACTGGCCAATTGTGTTTTTTAGGGACTTGTTTTCTTCAGTGTACTCTTCTGTTAGTTTTTGTCCTTCCTTCTTCAATTGGCCAATTGTGTTTTTTAGGGACTTGTTTTCTTCAGTGTATTTTTTTTCCAACTGGCCAATTGTATTTTTGAAGGACTCTTTTACCTCTCTCATTTGACTATTAAAATCCTTCTTGAGCTCTTCTAAGAAGGCTTTTTGGGCTTCAGACCAGTTCATATTCCCTTTTGTTGTTGCAGATGTGGGTTTGTTGACAATGTTGTCCTCTTCAGAATTTCTGTCTTGATCTTCACTCTTCTCATAATATGAATCTATGGTACTTTCTTTTTACTCATGGTGTTTCTTTATTCCCTGGCCTTTAAAGAGATTGAGCTCTCCTGCTGGGGAACAGAGGGTACTGACCCAAGCTTCTTGTGTTGGGAGCCTAGGTCTTGGTCACTGGCTTTGTTTTGGGGCCTCTTATGCTGGGAATTGGAGGCTGTAGGTTTCTGGCAGCTTACCTTGTGTTGGGCTGGAATCAGCAAGGCTGGAACTTTCAGGCAATTCTAGGTTGCCTGCTTTTCCTTTCCTTTAGCTTTCTTCAGCTCCTTTTAGATGGCTGCTGCAGGATGTTTATCTGCCTGGGGCCCCCTGCAGTGTTGTCTCCTCTCTCTGCTAATGCACGGGAGATTCCTTTGCAGTGGAGTGCCGAGGCTCCTGGTGGTTTTCTGAGCTGGTTTCCCGGTTCCCCCGCCCTCACTGAGGCACTGGAGGTCCAGGTGTTGGTGTTTGCCTGCTCTGCCACCTGGGCTTCAGGATTTCTTCACAATTGGGGGCTTCAGGGCTCCTACAGCTCACCTGGTGTTGGGTTGGAATCAGCAAGGTCGGGGCTTTAGGGAACTCTTTAGGTTGTTTTCTTCACCTCCTTTCAGATGAATGCCGCAGGGTACTTATCCGCCTGGGCCCCTTGTTTTTGCTGAGGCACTGGGAGACCCATCTGCTGGGCTACTGCACTGCTGCTCCTTGTCTTTCTTCTAGTTCAGGAGTTCCAGGGTTTTTTTTTTTTCTGGGGTGATATTTTCTGGGTTTTCAGAGGTTGATAGGGGAGAGTGAGAGTGACTACCTCTTCACTCCGCCATCTTGGCTCCCGGAAGCGGAAACTATATCACCCCTATTTTACAGATGAGGAAACTGAAGCTGAGAGAGATTGAATTAATTACTTAGGGCCACACAGCTAGCATCTGAAATAGGATTTGAATCCAGATCTTCCTGAATCCCCATCCAACATTCTATCCAATGAGCCACCTAGTGGTCTCAAAGGCCAGCACTCTGTTTTCTACACCAGAGGCAATAACTCTATTTGAAAAGGAGACTCCAGATATCTGTCAACTGGTGATTCACAAGGATCATCCAATTTCTTAGAGTAGAAAGTTAGAATAGGTAAATACCCCAAATCTGACTTGAGGAGATTTATTTACTGAGGAAGTGAACAAATGCATGTTAGTATACCATTGTAACTACAGAGTGACTATAACATGCCATTATTGATAGGCTGGGATAGGAAGCCTGAGTTAAGACCTGTCTCAGATACTTGTATGACTCTGTGCAAATCACTTAACCTGTATGCCTCAGTTTCCTTATCTGTAAAAGGAGGATAATAATAGTTAATACTTCGAATGGCTGTTGTGAGGACAAAAGTGCTTTGCAAACCTTAAAGCCTTATATAAATGCTAGCTATTATTATTACTATTATCAATTCTATCAGCTTAGGGAACTTCCTAAATGGGAACTTGGTTCACCAGTGCAAGATTGCAACCTATTTATAACTTAGTAGATAAGTCTTAGAGCTGCTTGAGGTGTATAGAGGATAAAGGACTTGTCTGAAGTCATGTGACTAGTAAGGGTCAAAGTCAAGATCTGAACCCAAGTCTTCCCAATTCCAAGTCCTAGTCTAGTCAGTCAATAAGTCAGTCAACAAGCATTTATTGAGGGCTTCCTATGTGCCAAATACTGTGCTAAGTGCTGAATGGTACTCATTCCCATATTTACATGAGCATTATAAAGCATTAGTCACAGAAAGTAGTAAACATCTCTTAATTATCTGATCAGTGCTGTGGGTAGTTCCTGAGGGAATTATCCAAAAACTGGCTTTACAGTCTTTCTTTCTTATTTGAGGAAAGGGAAACTGCTGAAACACACTAGAAGTAGGACCAATGAGAATAGAGTATGTGGATAACAGGGACACTCAGGATGTCCTAGAAAATCTATAATCTGGTCAATTTGCTTGCGGATACATGGAAATTGACTGTAATGTGTTTGTTTTCTATAGATATGGCTTTATATTAACTACTTTACCGTAAACCTTTGGTTATGGTTGTTTAAAGTTGTCCGTCTTTGGCAAGCATATTGGGAGATGGCTTTCATTGCAGGTGGTAGAATCTTCAAGGTGCCTGCATTTGGGTCTGGATTAGCTGAACCAACCTCGCTCTCCTAAGCAAGAAGGCAAGAAGTGAGTCTCAATTTTTTAGTTCTAGAACCCATAGTAATTTCAACAGAAAAAACTTAATCAAAACGGTACTAAGTTTGTAGGTATTCAGAAGAAATACCCTGTAATTGATTATTTTTGATTTGATGTAGGTTTATTTTAAATCCTAGAATCTTAGAGCCAGTGGGATCTTAGTGATCATCTAATTTAATTCCCTGTTACCCCAGGCTGGGAGGCAGAACAATAGACCAGTGGTAGCAAGAAGGCAGAAGCTGCTGCCCTAATGAACATTTTCATTTTTCTTCCACTCTGAGGTTGTTTGGAAGTAGCAGATAAAAGCAAGAAGCCCTATAACGTCTGGGCTGGGCTCGTAGGCTGGCCTATCACAGTAATGACATAGCAGTATTGAAAGAGAGAAGACAGAAAAGAGAAGGTGGGGAGGGAGAGGGGAGAGAGCACCAGGGGAGATTTCCTAATAAAACATGAAGCTCTAGGAGTTTGGTATGTCGGATGTGGAGACCTAGGTGCAAATCCCAGCACAGACACTAGCTGTGTGGCCCTGAGTCACTTAATTTCTCTGAGCCTAGGTTTCTGGAGGGAGTTGGACCCAATGACTTTAAGGTTCCTTTCAGCCCTAAATCTGATCCTATAACATCCATTCTGGAATATTGCCAACTTGCACTCACATGCCTGGGCTGGGTTTTCCAGAGAATGGCTTTTACCTCAGGTTTGAGATGCCTTCTATAACCATAGACCACGAGCCCTCAGTGGTGTGCCTCCTATTAAGGAGTACAACCAGTAAACACAAATAGCTCTTAGCAGAGTCATTTACTAAAACAGCATAGATGAATAGCAGCCATAGAGCATTTGCCCTGAAAAACCTGGGGTATACTCTCCAACAAATATGTATATACATACATATATATATAATATCTATCAGAAGAGCAGGTAAAAACTTCCAGAACAATGGTAGAGAGTCATACATGTAGAAAACACATATGGCCAAGGCAACTTACAACAGCTATGTGATAGAACCTTGCCATCCTTTCTCTCCTAGTAGAGTCCTCAGGAAATTCAACTGTCATTTACCAGGACTATTTTCCCTCTGATTCCTTTGCCATCTCCCTTTTCTGCTGCTACTGGAAGCTTCTTCTAGCCTTAAGTGACTGCTTCTCTGTATGTCCACGTGTCTTCCTCAATTGTTCCTAGAACTCTCATGAATAGATTCTCCAACTGGATTCTGTTTCTCCGTCTAAGTAATCAGTTCCATTGCTAAGGACTATGATAAATAAGGATGGAAAAGAGAGAAAATCTCCTTTCCTACCCCTTTCCTCACCACCCCATCACCAAGAAGTGAAGAGCTGGGCTCTTCCTCAACTGCTGACTCTCTCTTCAACTTCCCAGACTTCTAAACTCACTGATAGTTTCCAGGGCTTGTATATTTAAAGCCCTACAAAACAACAGTATATTTTTAAATTGAATCATAATAAATTTATTAAGGGTCTAGTATATGCCAGGCACCATGCCAAATACTACAGTGCAAGTACAGACACTGAAACAATCCCTTCTTTAAAAGTGCTTCCATCCTAATGAGGGAGACCAGAAGCATGCATATAAATACAGGCAGCATAAATATAAAGGGAATAAATGCAAATACATATGAAGTAGTCAAATATAAGTTTCTTTGGAAGGTAGGACACTAGCATTTGGGGTCAGGAAAAATTTCATATAGAAGATGTTGCTTGAACTATGCCTTAAAGGAATAAAGGGACTCAATCAGGTGGATCTAAGAATGGGATATGAATTCTAGTCATGGATACAGGAGATAAGGTCTCTGGTGTGATCATTGTTTGCCATTCCTCCATAATGACTCATTTATAGGATTTGTTCACACTTCATGAATGGATAACCTGATGTGGCCAAATTTTTAGTTATTAGTTAGGTCCTGGACTTTCAAGGACCTTTACAATCTTCTGAATATGAGAAGTTGCACTAGATCATCTCTGTCACTCTGTAAGTACAGTCCTAGCAAAGAGTCTGTAGTCTGTCGCCTGTAGTCAGAGCCCAGCTAAGTACGAAAAAAGGCTCATGACCAGAGGAAATGGTCACCAAGCAGTGAATATTTTTACTATAGCAGTGTAGCAATTTGAGTTGGAATATGCAGACCATTAAGATCATAGATCTTGGGAAATATCAAAGTAAGAAGGAGCTTATTTCTCATTTGAAGAAATCATTCCTAAGTCAATGAAATTTATTTCTATCTAACTTACCACAAGCTGATATTTTCCTTTTGTTTCCACTGGTTTTCCAGCTTTCATGCATTCGATTAGCCAAGAGACATCAAGGAGTTCAATCTGTTCTGTCTTTTCCATTTTATGCGCCCTGAGCCAAGCCAGGACATCTGAACCAGAATTGTTTTCTGCCACAATGTGAGTCACTGAATTGCTGTGAGATAGATGACAAAACAATGAATGTTGTTGTTGTTGTTGTTGTTGTTGTTTAATTAGCAGGGCCTCCCTTCTTATTGTGCCATTAAGGGACAAGGATAATGCTTGTGAGTGCAAACTTTTCATTTCCTGGAGAAGAGCTACACACGCTAGATGCCACCATGAAATATATGAGGTCCCAGGGCCATATTCAAGATTATTTACTAACAAGACCCCTTTTCATAGTGGTAGAGTAGAAGAAAAGGTGGCTGAGAGTGCTAAAAATCACAATATTGTTAGACCTTCTACAAACAGTACCTTCATTATTGGCACTTCTAGATAGGAAATCTTCATTTGGTAACCAACAAATGGACATAGCACTAGAGGAATGATAGCACTCTTGACAATTCTACTATAATGAAATCAGACATTTCAACAAATGGTTCGGATGGCTCAGAGATTCTCATTAGAGGGGTAGAAAAATGAATTGGTAAAGTTTGTTATTTTTTTACATGCATCCAAAGGCATTTCATGGTACACTTATTCAACCTCATTTTGCAAATAAACATCTACAAAAAACATAAACGTGAAAAGGATGAGCTTATTAACTTATGAATCAACACCTTTTGCAGAGAATGAGGATGTAAAAGTAGAGGAACTCTATTAAGAATTCAACAAGACCTTCTAAATTAAATCAATATATATTTCAATATTTGGTAACTTAAGTGCTAATGTGTGGGCATAAGGGAGTGTGTTGGAAAATATGGTTCAGTAGTAAAAAGTGGGATAGAGAGAGAAAAGGCTTGTAGACTACACATATAGATGAATCTTTGAGATGAGAATAGGAAGCCACTGGACATGGTCAGCACAAAGTAACACTATCAGAAATTAAACCAACTGTATTTTAACAAATAGGAAATTAATGCTTACTGATGTGGGGAACATCTTCTTTTCTTTTTTATCTATTTCTATATTTTTAATTACATGTAAAAAATTTTAACATTTTGAGTTCCAAATTCTCTCCCTCCTTCCCCTCCTCATCCTTGAGAAGGCAATTTGATATAGATTATACATTACAGTCATGCAAAACATATTTCCATATTGGCATTTTGTGAAAGAAAACAGACAAAAAAACCACAAGAAAATAAAGTCTAAAAAAAGTATGCTTCAATCCACTTTCACACTCCATCAGTTCTTTCTCTTTTTCGTCATGAATCCTTCAGAATTATCTTGGATCATTGTGTTGCTGAGAATAGCTAAATCACTCACATCTGATCATCATACAATACTGCTGTTACTGTGTATAATGTTCTCCTGGTTCTGCTCACTTCACTTTGCATTATTTCATGTAAGTCTTCCCAGGTTTTCCTGAAACTATCCTACTCATTATTTCTTATAGCATAATAGTATTTCATTACAATTGGTCAGCCATTCCCCAACTGATGAGCATCCCCTCAATTTCCAATTCTTTGTTACCAAAGAAGAGTTGCTATAAATATTTTTGTGCATATGGTTCCTCCTCCCCCTTTTTTATCTCTTTGGAATACAAAGCTAGTAGTGATATTGCTGGGTCAAAGGATATGTACTGTTTTATAACCCTTTGGGTATGTGGGAACCATTTTCAAATCAACTCTCTACACACAGATTATCAATTTATTAGAAGAAAGATCAAAATCTATACTAAATTAGAAGATAGAGTACACAAATGAGAAGATGTGGTTGTAATTGAGAATACTCTAAACTGACCTATTTTTAAAAGCCTTTGACACCAAGCAATGGGAAATATAAAATAAGAGACATCAACCCAGACTCTCCACATTCCTAGGGAAGTTTAAATTAAATCAGTCTCCATAGGAAAATTTAAAAAGTCTAGAAACCATATCAACCAAACAAACATTTTATCACCTTGCTAATCAAAGAGACTTGGCAGCCAATGGTACTATTAGTCAATAATATAAGCTCATTTATAAAATCTTCCAGAGGAAGATGATGCCATATTATGAGTAGTATTGCTTCATAAAACACAAAAAAGCAATAGGTTAGTGGAAGAAAAGACAATTTTATGGAAAGTTAAGCAAAAGGCTAAGGTTTAATAACATCCCAAAAGCATTTAAAGAAGAAATAAAAGTAGGAAAACAACAGACAAAAAATGGAAAAGTAATATAAAAATTTTTATAACACTCTTTTATTTATAAATGATAGATAATGAAATTTTATAGAAATGAAAACTGAGGCCCAAAGACGTAACTTCCCCAAGGTTCCATAGCTAATAAATGGCAGTCAGGATCTGAACTCAATCCTATACTTTTCCACTGCAGCACACCCTTAATCTTAGCTCTGCCACTTAGGACCTATTTGACTATGGAAAAGTCATTTCCCTTCTCATTGAGTCACATTTTCCTCATCTATAAAATAAGAAATCTGGACTAAATGATTTCTAACATCCCTCTCCATTCTTAATCTTCAATCCACCAAATGAGCAGTCTTTTTTTTAATCACCTTAAGACCTATTCTCACCGATCCTGATCAGATTGTGGTGAAATTTCTGTGTAAAAAAATTCAGTTTGAGAACTCTGACTTCTGTTTCCGGTAGTTGATATGCATTTATTTTTACTTTTATATAAAAGACATATTAGAAGTAGTTGTTCCACTGTTTAAGTCTGGGAACTTTGCCATAATCAAGTGCACAGCCACAGTTGACCTGCCACTGTATGTCAGCTTCCTCTCTTGCATGTGCAGCTGGGCTGAGTTCTTAGCAGGCGTACACACACACACACACACACACACACACACACACACACACAACACTCCCTCCCCCCAGGCAAAGATGCAGCACTTTTGGCAGCAGGAAAAGCTTGTTCTGAGTCAGCGAGTTATAGATTCAAGGACCCCCTTGCCAAAGAAACTTTCTATTTCTTTTTCTGAATCTTTATACTTAATTTTTCAGGAAATTTAGAGATTGAAGGAGAAATATTTTCACGTATCTATACACTTTTTTTAAAAAAAAATACCACAGTTTGGAATAAAGGGCAGGTGGTTTGTTTATTTTTAAATTTCAGATGTACCCATAAGGAGTAAGCCTGGCATAATGAATAGAGCGCAGACATGGAGCTAGGAAAACCTGGGTTTGACTCACATTTCCGAGACTTACTAGCTGTAATGACCCTGGGCAAATTACTTACTCGCTGAGAGTTTGCTAAGGTTCTTCACCTTCAAATTACACTTCAAGGTGTTGTAAGGATCAAATGACATTATATGTGTGCGTACATGTGCACATATATGATGATTGCAATATTTAAAACATCATACAAATGTCAACTATCATTATTTAATTAGATTTTAAAATTATTCTCTATTGCATATGATGCCAGACATGGTTGATTTTTTTTAATTGCTATTTTCTCTCTTTGAAAAAAAAAACTGTTACTAGGAATGGTTCATGGTTCACTGAGTAGGAAAGAGAAAGGGATATATCTGAAAATATACATGATGTAAAAATAAATTGTAAAAAAAAAGGAAAAGCCAAAACAATTTAAAAAATTGTTTTTCTCTTTTTCTCTGTCGCTGTCTTTCTGTCTCTGTCTCTCTGTCTCTGTCTTCTCTGTATTGCTTTGTTTGTCTCCATCCCTCCCTCCCTCTCTCTTTCTGTGTGTCTCTCTGTCTCTGTAAGTTTCTCTCTTTCTGTCTCATAGAAAGTCATTAGATTTTAGCCCTAGAAAGGATCTTAGAAATCAACTACTTCAGCTGCCTCATTTTACCAAGGCATCTGTAATATCAAATTCCAGAGGAAAGCAAATGACTAACCCAAGCTGACACCGCTGTTAGAGTCAGTATTTCCAGACCAAACTCAAGAACGGCTCAATGATAACAATAAATCTTATGGAAATAAAATTGAAGTCAATTGTGCTATCATTTTCCTGTAACTATTTTAAGCAGAAGTAGATCCTATCCATACTGAATGTTGTAGATTGAGGGTAAAAAGGACCCCTGACCTGTAGTAATACAAAATAGAACCAAAAATAAAAACCGTGCACACAATATAATAATAATTGACAATAGAAAAATAGGAATCAGGTGTTTTACACTGATTTTTAAAAGACCTAATTGGGATTTTCTTGAAAGAGAGAAAAAGAAAATGTTCAATTTGCCTCCTTACAAAATTAAAGGCAGAGATAATGACATGTAATTCAATAAGAACAACAAATATCTTTCTTTAAGATACTTCAATTGCATGTTATAATGAGTAAGAAGAGAAAAGGAGGAAAGGCAAAGGAGAGAAGATAAATAGAGGGAAAGAAAAGAAGAGAGACCACGAGAGGCAAAGTGATGAAGAGGAGAAAGAAAAAGACAAAAGGAGATCCAAATGCCTCGAAGGTGAATGTTTTAGTAGATGATACATTCTTCACTTCACTTTGGCAATGAACGTTAGCATAACTTATTATCAGTTATCATGATTTATTGTCTTCTCAATAATTTAGGACAGTCCTGTATTCACTGGGAAATTTATTTATTTTTTCTCTCAAACCTTTTTAAGTAACAGCTTTCCCAGAGAATTCCAAAGTGTATATGAGTGTGAATGCACTGTGTGTGTGTGTGGGGGGGGTGTTTGTGTGTGTGTGGGTGTGTGTGAAGTGATGATTTGGGTTCTATACTTATAAACTAAGTTTGGAACATGCTTTATCAATACCCTTGTCATTCAAAATGTATCAGGTTGCTTTATCTTTGTTCATCCCACAAATCCCAAAGTTCATATTTATAATCAGGATTTATTTCTGCATTTGGATCTTTATCACCACCATCCCCCTGTCCCCTCCCCCATTAAATTGAGCTTTTTGGTTTAGTTGTGTATTAGTAGACATGATATGTACCAGAAAGCCCTTAAAATATAATGACTAGTTTGGAGGTATATCTATCTACCTTCTGAAAATGATTGCCCGCTTATCCTATCTCCCCAGGCTCTGATTTCAGCACATTTGGGAATGTGATCCATTATGCCTCTGTTTGGTGATGGCTGAGTAATGAAACATGGGTTCTTATTCTCAGCCTGCTACTTGCTGGTTATGCAACCTTGACCAAGTTCCAACCCCTCTTCAAGGTCTTAGCTCTCTCCTCTATAAAGTATCCCTTTCAGCAATTGCATCTGATGGTCCCCATGGATCCAAGAGGGTCATCATTCTCCTGGGGATCCCCACAAAGGCCATCCTGCACAGAAACCTTCTCCTGACAACACTTAATGGCCTACACCCACTAGAGGCAGTATGTAAGCAGACTAGATGTACCTGTCAGCCCTCCTAGCCCCTGCCAATAAAGCTGAACTCACATACAGGAGCCCAGGTGAAAGGAAAACAGGAAGACCAGGCTTCTGTGTTAAAGTAGTTGAAACCCTTTGGTTTGAGTTGGGGAAAATGCACAGAAATTGGTGAGTTTCTGTCAAGAATAAAATTAAGCATAGAAAAATCCCACCATTTTCTCTATATGTCAACCACTATTTAGCTATCCCCCCCCCTTCACCAGAGTGCAAAGCTAAAGAACTCCAAGTTTTTACTGCCTTCCAGAACAAACCAAATTTCTCTTGATTTGTTTATCATGCATCTTGGAAAAGTTAATGATTTACTTAAGTGATTAGTTATTTAGAGCTTAAAATTTTAGCCCAGGATATGTCCATGTATGCCTGTGTAAGTAACGTGCTGATGTGATCAGGATGATGCTGGCCTGGTAAGTAGAGCTTTAAATAAGTTGGGTTTCTTTTTCTTTTTTTTTAAGCCAATCAGAGATTTTAAAAATGAAATAAGTACCGTCCTACCTTAACTCATTTTCGACCCTGAAACCTTTCTTTCGAGCCAGATCCATCAGGAATGTTCTCCGGGTTGCCCCCATTTTCTTCTCCAAAATAAAAAGGACTAATTCATGAAATTTAATTTCATAAACTGTGGAGGAAATAAGAGCATTCATCTTTTTTTGTCTTTTCTTCCCATGGTCTGATTCTGTGGTCCTGATCCTATGCATGTTGGAGCTGTGGCTTCTGGCTGTAAACCCCAACTTGAATCTCTAACCGTGAGCATAGAATGCTAAGCCTTTCTGGTTACCAGGAACTTTGATGTCATCTCACTGCCTTCCTTCTGAAAGCAGAAACAAAGCCCTTGTAGGCTCTATTTTAAACTAGCATTTGTTGAATGAATGAATGAATGAATGAATGAATGAATGAATGAATGAATGAATGCATTCCTACTGAAAAAGAAGTGAGGAATGTTTTGCCTTCATTTGATAATACAGTTTTCCCTCTATCCTATCCAATCAAACATCCCTTACAACAAAGAATATTTTAAAAAAGAGGAAAAGAACCAGTTTGTCAAAGCTATTTGATACACTGACCAAGGCTGACAGTATATGCAGTATTCCATACCCATAGTCCACCACTTCTGCACAGAAAAGAAAATTAGGCAATTTTCAAGTAACTTGCAATTTCTTTTTTTGAGTATAATCATTATAACAGCATTTGAGAATTTCACCTTGCAATTCAATTCCAATAACCTCATATTTATTAAGCATCTATTATGTAAAAGTTTCTGAGCATATAAAAACCAAAACTATACTAGTTCCTGCCTTCAAGTTGCTTACATTCTACTGAGGAACTGATAAATACATTCAAGGTAATTTGGGGAGAAAATGCTAACAACTGGCAGGATCAGGAAAAGTTTTAGGATGGAGGTGGCAGCCAGATTGGGACTAGAAAAAAAATTAGGAATTCTATGAGGAAGAAGTGAGTGAAATAAATTCTAGGCACGAGAGAAAGCCTGTTCAAAGCCACAAAGATGAGACATAAAATAATGAGTTTGGGAAATAGTTTGTACAATTCAGTGTAGAACACAGAATGTGAAAGGGAATAATAAGAAATAAGTCCAGGGGCAGCTAGATGGCACAGTGGATAGAGCACTGGCCCTGAAGTCAGGAGGACCTGAGTTCAAATACGACCTCAGAGCAAACACTTAACACTTACTAGCTGTGTGACCCTGGGCAAGTCACTTAACCCCAATTGCCTAAAAGTTTAAAAAAAAAAAGAAAGAAAAAGAAATAAGTCCAGAGAGCTAGGTGAGAACTTATCAGGGGTGTGGAACCTGCAGGCTTCGTGGCCACATCTGGCTTAGATCATGGAGAGCCTTGAATACAGCTGCTGAGCTTCTATTTTAGCTTATATGAAGCAGAAGGAGACTACTGGAAGTTTTTGAGCATGGGAATAAAGTAGTCAGACCTGGGAATTTGAAATGTTATTCTAGCAGTCACGTGCTCCATTTTGAACATGTTTAGTTTGAGACAGCCATTGAACTTCTAGGTAGATGCATCTGAATGCACTTGGCCACGAAGGGGCAGAGTTTTATCAAATTCTAATAGGAATGGACATCTTCCCGCTCTACTAGTACATTCCATTAGGAAGGAAGATTGAACTGTCATAAAGGCAGAAGGGTATCTCTTAGATGTAGTCTCTAATTCATCACATGCCAATAAGGTGAACATAAATTCAAGTGTCTGGCCCCTTATGCAAGCAAAGGAGCTATCAGTGTCAGCATCAAGTGAATAACTACAAGAAATGCATGTCAGCAGGTACCTATCCAGCGGATAATTACAGAAGCAGCCTGGCATCATAGAAAGAGGGCTAGTCTTAGAGTCAGAAAGACCTGGCTTCAAATCCTGCCTCTGATACATACTAACTGTGATTATAGACAAGTCACAGCCAGTCAGTGCCCCTGACAACAACTTCGTGGTGCCCCGCTCTAAAAAACTCACTATAGACAAGTTATTGATTTGCATCATTGGAGGGAGTATCCACGCTGGAAGTTCCACCATACTAACTAAAATAAATGAAAAAATCTGGACCAAAAATAAAACTTTAAATGCATACACCTATATATGCATATAAGTATATTTATATAAATATATAAGTGTATACACATATATGTATACTCATACACACACACACACATATATACATATATAATCAACATCAGAAGTTCACTGGTACTAGTGATTATTAAACAAATGAATATGAGTGAAAAAGGTATTTATTAAGTCCTTACTATGTACAAAGTAGGCAACTAGGTGGCTCAGAGGACAGAAAGCTGGACCTGGAATCAGAAAGACCTTAGTTAAAATCCAGCCTCAGACACTAACTATCTGTGTGACCCTGGACAAGTCACTGAACCTGTTTGCCTTAATCCCCTGAAGAAGGAAATGGCAAACCACACCAGTATTTTTGCCAAGAAAACTCCATAAACAGTATGGTTTAAGGAGTTATAAAGAGTCAAACACAGCTAAACAACAAAAACATTCAGAGTACTGTGTTAAGTGATTGGGATACAAATAGAAAAGCAAGACAGTCCCTGCTCTCAAGGAGCTTACATTCTAACGGGGAGAACAATATATATGTAAGGTTTAGCTGCAAATAAGATGAATAAGTCCCACAACGGCAAAACAGATGTTAATGCCTCTTCTTTAATGCCATTTCCACTGATAGAAACAAATCATTTTCTGATGTTGAACATTGGACAGTGCCAAGAAGTTTGGTAGGAAGAACTTTCTGTCCTGGTCTTTAGTAGCTTCTTCTGTGAGCATTTGCCAGGCTATATCTCAACCGGGGTTGCCTCTTAGCATGATGGCTGTAGGCACTGGGTTGGAAGCATTCCCAGGACTCAAAGTTCAAGGCCTTAGGCTTTCTTTCTTTTTTTTTTTAATACAATTGTTTATTAAAAATTGTTTTTTGTTTCAGGAGTCATTAAAAGCATTGAAAAATACCTTTTCTTTTCAAAGTATTTCTCTATTTTGTTGTATCCTACCAAAAATGTCTGATAAGCAAGATTTAAAAAACAAAATTATTAATTAAGTTTTACTGTTTAATGCAATAAATATACAAAACAGAGTGGGATGTATTCTAGGACTCTGGGAAGTCAAATATCTCAGTACAATGACTATGATAAAAAAAAGCTGAAAAATAGAATTCAATACAAAATACACATTAGTGAGTACAATCATGAATTTACATTGCTCTACAGAAAAAGAATACCGTAAGTGGGTCCATTGAAGTTCAATAATCAGGAATCTTCATCAGTGATCCCTTGAACAGCACTGGAAATTGACTGAAAGAAATTCTCCATCACCTTTCCATTCTAAACCTGCAGGAGTAACTGATTGCTAGATGCTCCTGGCCACTCACAAAACCCTTGAGAAAATTAGGGAAGTTCCAATGAATGAAAATAACAAGTTGAAATGTTTCTAGTTTGCAGAATGAGACTTTTAAAACCAAATACACTGGGCTTAGTTCTCTGTTTCTAGTATAAGGGGGTGAATCCTAGATCTGTTCTGGGTGTAAAGGGGGAAGATAAACTCCTGATCAGTGTTGAAGTCAGGGCTGTTGAAAAATACAGCTGCACTAGCAGTTTCTAAATTTAAGCTGGCCTACATTTGGCTGTGCGGTCCACTGGCTCATCTGTGGCTTTCAACAGTATTTTACTAGAGGTCAAGGCCTTAGGCTTTCTCTAATAAGGTTTGAAAGAAATTGGTGGTCAAGGTGGTAGTAGTTGTTTGACTTGTCTGGCACATCCTACCCCTTCTCTTTCCCACAGGGTGCCTTGCCTTGCTACTTTAGCTAGGCTGGCATACTTGCCCCGTGAGTAGCAGTTGGTTGGCAGCCGGCCCATTCTCTGCAGTTGTTCAAGTCATCCACATTGTTTGTGTAAAGCCAAAGCAAATTGGACATCATTGAGGACCACTTGAACATGAGATTTGGGTCATGGAATCAGCCTACCATCTGCACAGTCAGTGGCATTGGGATTTATTTATTCTTTCCCCTCAAAGGTGCCACTTTTCCATTCTTGAAGCAGTTTCTTTGCAAAGTACAAGTTTGCTATATCCATTTTGGAGTTGTGGAAACTGCGACTCAACTGCTTTGTCCAAGGACACACGATTATTAAGATGCAGGGCTGAGACTCAACCCAGGTCTTGTGACCCCAGGTTCAGTGTTCTCTTCATTAAAACATGTAGCCTTGTGTGTGTCTTGTGTAGCTCCTTATGGAATCTAACACAGGGGGTGGGGAAGTGCCTCTTTGTTCTCCCAAGGCTAAGATACCTGGAGAGAATTAATTTGTCTGTGTGGATCCTTAGCATCCTAATTGAGAGGCCTTCTGGGTCAATTAAATCATGGCAGGAATTTGCCTATGAGGGATGATCAGTCCCAGACATTCATGTTTAGCATGGACCTGAGAATATTTTCTAACACAATTCCTTTCTCCCAACTAGAGAATGATAGTAGGGAGAGAGTACTAGAAGTAAAGTCACTCTCTCCAGAGGTTCTTAACCTTTGTTGTGTCTTGGACTCCTTTGGAAGTCATAAAAGCTATGGGCCTCTTCATAGAAGAGTATTTTAAAAGCAAAGGAGGGGAAAAGAGAGGGGGAAAGGAAAAAAATTTACATGAAAACTTTATTATATATTTAAAAGGAATAGCAAGTTGTACATAACAGAGTTGCAGTTTCATGTGCAACTAGCTTTTTCATGCTGTGTTATGGAATTGTTATGGAAATGTTTTATTTATTTATTCCATATATTGTTTTTTTTTACTCCATAAATTTGTCTTATATAGAACCAATTATATTGAGACACATATCAAAATTTTTTTTTAAAGTTCCCAGACTTGAGGCAGCTAGGTGGTACAGTGCATAGAGCACTGGCCCTGGAGTCAGGAGGACCTGAGTTCCAATCCAGCTTCAGACACTTGACACCTACTAGCTGTGTGACCCTGGGCAAGTCACTTAACCCCATTGCCTAACTCAAACCAAAAACAACAACAACAACAACAACAATAAAGTTCCCAGACTCCTCCAAGTTAAGAAATATTATAGTGACACAAAAAACCAATGATCATGGTTTATTCTCCCCTCAACCCCAAGAGAAAGAATTCTGCTTAAGAGCAGACACTCAGATGTGATTTGGTATGAAGTGTATCCATTTTTGAATCCCTCCCAAGGAGGTCTAGTTACTGATTTCACCAAAGGGCCTTTTACCAGATAGTTTCACTTAGAAAGTCCTCTTATAGCCTGGACCCCAGGGACAGCCTTCTCACAAGACTCCAGCGTAGACCAGTCAATCCGGAAGGAGGAAGTTTACCTCAACTGCCCTGTAAGAGGGACCAGTTCCTATCGTTCTAGCCCAGCTTCTGTATGTGTGACAAGAGAACTAAACCATGAACAAAGAAACAAGTAGAACAAAATGAATTAGTTTACTACAAATCTTAAACAATCCCAATTATTCATTTAAAAATTCTTTTGAAACACAAACTGAACCAAGGGCTTTTTGTTTTTGTTTTCAAACTATTCAGTTTGTTCAAATGGAAAGCAAATTGAGATCATTTCTAAAAATTATTGCGTGTTAGATCACTGAACATTTATCTCTTGTGTGATCTTAATAGTAGCCAGCATTTACACAGCCTTTTAAGATCTACAAAGGGCTTTATATATATTCTCTCATTTTGTCCTCACAAGCCTGTGAAGTGGGTGCTATTATTATTATGCCCATTTTACAGATGAGGAAACAGATTTAAATGCCATACCCAGGATCACACAGCTAGGAAGTGCTAGAGGTTGGATTTGGATTCAGGTCTTCTTGACCCCAAATCCAAATGTCTATTCATATGCCCCTTAGTTGTCCAAGGAGAATTAATTACATAGGAGACTCCTTGATGAAGGAGAGACCTTAATGTTAAAGTTTGCTCTTTGGAGTCTCATCATGCTTATAATCAACAAAAATATAAGCCCAATAGGATCCTGTATTCTTTTTATCTTCCAGACAATTTGTATGTGATTGACTGTAGAGAATCATCTTCGAAAGTGTGCCTATTCTCTTCTTATATTTTTATCAACGATATCCCTGATATCAACTCATGAAAAAGCATTTATTAAATATGCCTACTTTATGCCAGATATTATGCTATGCCCTTGAGATACAAATGCAAAAGTGAGACAGTCCATACTGTACCCTCCAGGGCTTTGTGTTGTACTGGGGGGATACAAGTTGTTTACAGATAAATAAAGGATAGATATGTAATCAGTTGTTGGCACTAGGAAGTAGGCCAGTTGAACTGTCAATCATCCCCTAAAGCAGAATATCTATTGATCATGCTGACAAAATTCCCTCACCTCCCATTTCACGGGCAGAGCTTCTCTAGACCATTACATCCCATCAAGAGAAGGGTTTTGACTTTCAAAGTGACTCACCAACCTCTCCTCTTTAGGGGTATGGTGTACATTTCACAGCCTGTTGCTGCCAATAAAATGGAAAGTGAAAATATCTGTACTTTACTCTCTTTCCATCTAGAAGCATATGAATTCAGAATTTTTTAGTAGACCTATAACAGTTAATACTAACCTCGCATCTTGCCCAACTGTTCTTTTTTTCCTTTCTTTTAATAGTATTTTATTTTTTCCAATTACATGTAAAGACAATTTTTACATTCACTTTTTGTAAAATTTTGAGTTCCAAATTTCCTCCCTCCCTCCCTCTTTTCACCTCTCCCTAAGATGCAATTTGATATAGGTTATATATACGCAATCATGTAAAACCTATTTTCATATTAGTCATGTTGTAAAAGAAGGAAGAGTTTTCGAAACAGTTACAGTTTCCCAATTGTTCTAAATTAGCTCCAAGCCCCCAAGTTCAGTCTGAATCAAACATTCAGTCTCTCTAGAAGGAAGAAAGCTGTCCTCCTACACCTCCCCTACCTCCACTCCCAATTTCCCCTCCCCTTTCTCCCACTCTATAACTGTAAGAATTAACTAAGACATAACACACAGCTCTGAGTTTCTGCAGATGAAAAATTATCACATTTACTAGTTCTGGAAATAAAATAAATATTTAACACAAAGGTGTTAACACAAGACCAGAGGGAAGTGATTTAGAAATAAGTAAAGAACTAGGTACATATGGCCCTCTCTGAGAAGAGGTTAAGAAAGAAGGTCACTAGTCTTTATCTTCAGCCTGAACTGGATGAGCATATCTGAATTACCTAAGACACAGGTTGAGGTTGCATCAGCCTCACCATCCTGGCTTAGGACTTCCCACAATTATTCACAACTTCCTGTCAACTTTCAATGGCTTTATACTTGTATCTCCTACTTACACTGGAGTCCATTTCTCCCTCCCCGCTGCTTGTTTCTTTACCTCTCAGTAGCACAGCTTCTATATCTCCTACCCACAATCAACTCCCCAAAGGTCATGGTGAGTGATACTCTGAGTAGAATGCCCTCAGGTCACTTCTAAAATCCCTTTGAAGCTTAGGGAATGCTGGGAAGAGTACTGTCAACCATCACTCAGCATGACCTGTCATCCCTTGTTCCATGTCCAAGCCTTTTAGGTGGCACTCCAAAAAGTGTATTATATGTGCGAAATAAATACAACATAATTTTTTGGGGGGGAGAGGGAGAGAGAAGAAGAGAGAGAGGGAGGAGAGGAGGAGAGAGAGAGAAGAGAGAGGAGAGAGAGAGAGAGAGAGAGAGAGAGAGAGAGAGAAAAGAAGAAGAAGAAGGAAGAAGAAGAAGAAGAAGAAGAAGAAGAAGAAAATTTAAAGAGGGAGAGAACATTGACAATTGGAGTGACTGAGGAAAGACTTTATAGAGAAGGTAACACCTGAGCTAAATCTGGAAGATTAGGACTCTGGTAAGTACAGGTAAGGAGGGAGTGCTGAGTTTAGAGAATAGTGTAGTTCTATGGGACGTGGATCACATGAATGAATGAATAAATGAATGAATGAGAAAGCATTTATTAAGTGCTTACTATGTGCCAAGCACTATACTAAGGGTTGGGATTACAAATACAAGCAAACAAGACCATTCTTGCCTTTAAGTAGCTTACATTCTAATAGGGGAAGACAGAACATATTGAGAATGGGGGGAGGAGTCTTTGGAAAGTATTTATTTGATTACAGTTTCAAGAGCCAGAGTTGGAAAGATGTTGGGAGAAGTGCGAAGAGTATGGTGGCTTATGGTGAAGTGGATGTTGGCTTAGGATGAAGGTAGATAGGCAGTAGAGTAATGTTTCTGAGTCCAGGCTAGATACAGAGCAGGGATTCTTAACATTGGATCCATGAACTTTTAAAAAATTTGATAACTATTTCAATATAATTTATTTCCTTGATAATCCTATGTATTTTATTTGTACATTTAAAAATATTCTTTTGGGAAAGGTTCATAGGCTTCACCAGACTGCCAAAGGGATCCATGAGACAAAAAAAGAAGAAGAAAGAAAAAAGGAAGAAAGAAAAGAAAAGGTTAAGAACTCATGATATGCTCACCAGTCAGAAGTCCTAGGAAGGGAGCTTGGAGTGCTAGGCTCAGGATGGTGATTGGAACACAGCATCATGACCAGGAAGATAAGGCTAGAAAAGCAGATTGGATCCAGGTTTTGAATGGCCTCAAATGTTGTGTTGAGGAGTTTGAACTTTATCCCAGAGGCAATAGTGAGCCATTGAAAGCAGTTGGACTGGGAAGTGATGTGGTCAAATCTGTGCCCTAGGGAGACTTATTTGTGAGAATGGAGTAGAGAAGGGAAAAACTAGAAACTGGTCAATTCAAAGATTATTAGGGTGTGAACTATGGTGGTGGCCATTTAAGTAAGATGAGGAGACACAAAAGACATTAGAAAAAATAGGCAAGAGTTGGCAATTCATTGAATATAGAAGGAAGTTTAAGCAATGAGGAGAACCAAGAATGCCTCCAAGATTCTGAATGGAAGACTGATAGTGCCTTTTATGAAAACTGGGAAGTTTTGAGGAGGGGAAGGGAACACATGCAAATTGTTCTCTGAAAATATTTAATTAAACGAGACATTCAAGTGAGGCCAACCAGCAGGCAGTCATCAAAGAGAGACTGAACCTTTAAGAGGCCAAGGCTGGATACATGGGTCTGAAAGTCATCTGTCTAGTGGTCATAATTGTATCTATGACTTGTGGATATATTTAGCTCCCTTGAGAGATCTGTGATCTCACTGGTGTGGCTGATCCCCCAACCAATGCAGATTGCAGTGCCTTCATACCATTTTATCCTGTGTAAGACAAGTGCTCATATCTTTCTATACAATGTTCTGGGGACCTTGCTCTGGATCTCTCACTACTTTATGGAATGCAAGGACAATACTAAAGCTATCCACCTCTACTCTTTCATTATCAATATATGAGAATAGGAATAGGGATGGAACTTTTTATTGCATTGCCATAAAGAACTCCTAGATGATGAAATTCACTCAAAAATGCAGGTGTGCACCTTCTATGCAACCTCAACTCTTAGAGAGTGACAAAGTTAGAATTTGAACCCAAGTGTATATGATTGTAAATCCAGCATCCTTTTTAATACACAGCTCCAACAGTTATCTTGTTGCTTCCCTTTTCCCCAACCTATCAAAGGCACATAGTGTGTACTCAATACATACTTGATTAGTGTACCCTGGTAACTGATTCCTGCTTTGCCACTTGATTTCTGTGGAAGGGATCTGATTAACTTTAGAGAAAATCAAGTCTGATGGAAGAAGGGAGAAGGAAGTGGAATAAGCCTTGGAAACAGAAAACCTAAGCTTAAGGCTCAGGATCACCACTTTCTTGCTTCACTTGTTACCTATATGACTTTAGACAAATTACCTCGATCTGCTATCTTCCTCCTTTCTTCCTTCTTTCTTTCCTCCCTCCCTCTCTTTCTTTTTTCCTTCTTCCTCCCTCCCTCCTCTCCCTTCCTTCTTTCTTTCTTCCTTTTTCTTTCATTTTCTTTTGATTTTCTTTCTTTCTTCCCTCTCTTTTTCTCTTTTTTCCTTCCTTCCTCCCTCTCTCCTTTCTCTTTCCTTTTCTTTTTTCTTTCTCTTTCCTTTTCTCTTTCTTTTTTTCTCTTTTCTTTCCTTTTTCTGTCTCCCTTCCTTCCTTTCTTTTTTCCTTCTTTCTTCCTAAATTGAGCCTCCCTATCTCATCCAGGTCAGTGGGCTCCCCCCAGGCTTGGCCCTACTATGATCAGATGGGAGCTCCAAGTGGCTTCATTTTCTAACCTGATTCAGTTTTCTCCTTATTAGAAAACTTGGTGATACTCCCCTCTCCCCACTCCCAGAGTTTTGCCACATTAATGCCAAACTTAGTGCAGACATGTTCAACAGGCTTAGCCAACTGGAGCTCAGAACTCCTGAGGTCAAGAGATCTCCTAGCCTCAGCCTCCCTGACAGGTGGGAATGCATCATTCTCCACCATAACTGACTCTTCTTTTCCTCATCTACAAAATGAGGGGATTAAACTAGGTGAACTCCAAGGTTTCTCCCAGATCTAAATCTTATGATCTCTCAAGAAGCTTATAATCATTTGTAAGTTTTCTAACAGAAGGTGAAAGAGAGGGGTTAGAGAGAACACAGGAAAGCAGCTAGGTGGTGCAGTGGATAACGCACCGGCCCTGAAGTCAGGAGGACCTGAGTTCAAATCCGGCCTCAGACCAAACACTTGACACTTACTAGCTGTGTGACCCTGGGCAAGTCACTTAACCCCAATTGCCTAAAAAAGAGAGAGAGAGAGAACACAGAAGTGGCTGCTCACACAGTCCCAGGTGTCAGAGGAGAATCGGGAATACACAGGCCATCATTTAAATAAATGTTCAGCCGTTATTTTCTGTAACAGCAAAACATTTCTGTTTGTGTTAGAAACAAACATAACAGACTTTGGGAGTTAAAACTTCTACTTCCTGCAGTTTCATGTTTCTTATATCAAATGTTCACGTATGAACTATTTGTACCAAGCTTCATGTCTGGGAACTTTGCCATCACCAAATGCACAGCAGCAGGTTTTGGGGTGGTTGGACAGGTTGAGTGATGTTTTTTTTTTTTTTACTGTTTATCAGTTTCCTCTGTTGTTCAAACAGCTGTGCTAGATGCTTGTGGTGAGTAGATCAAGCATAGAATTTCATATAGCAACAAGTCTAAGGTTTGGAGTTTACTTTTTGTTTATTTTATTTTTTAAATAGCAAAATCCCAGTGAATCTCTCCCTTGGTTTTTAGTAATGATCTTTGGCTGTGCGTAAATGATATTCTCAAAGTCAAGTTAATTGAAAACATTAATCACAATCTGTTTCTTACCTCATACATAGCAGAAAATACCCAGAACAATGGGAACAAGGCAATAGTTAAAGGAGGAGCCCCAGCCATCCATCCATTCATTCCTTCATCTATCAGTGAAGTCCACTTCTGCAATCTATTTGGCATTCACTCCCTCCTCTCCACTTCCACTGCCACTTCCCTTGTCTTTGTCCCCATGACCACTTGCCTTACGGTAGCCTTCTTACAGGCCTTCTTGCCTCTGCTCCCTTCCCCCCTCTAATCCATCTTTCATGTCTCTTGCAAAATAATCTTTCTTTTTGCAAAAATCAACCTGTCACTGTGCTGCTCAAAAATCTTCAGTTACTCTTACTCCCATTGCCTAAAGTTTATACTCATCTTCCTGACTTTGAATGCTTTCCACAGCCTGCTACTGCCCTACCTTTCCAAACTTATCTAACATTACTCTTCATAGCACTTATTGCTCCAAGCAACCTGGACCACCCTCTACCTACAAACTCATATTGTGTTCTACCACCTCTGTGCTTCTGTTTAACCCTACCTAGTGTGCCCTCCTTCCCCCTTTACCAATTCAACCCTTACCCATGCTTCTAGGCCAACTTCAGATATTATCTCCTCTATGAAGCTCTCCTTGATCCCATAGTCACAACCTCCCTTCTTACCACACACAGTATTGTTTTGCTCCTCTTTAATAAAGTGGTCATAAAAGAAAGTATTATGGTATGATCCCAAAGGATTCATCAACCCTGATCAACTAATCAGAGGGTGGGAAGATGGGTCACATTTTATCATGGGCTCTCCAAGACATCAGCATTAGCTTGTTCAACCATCAGAGCTTGCATTTCCCATCTCTGAATCCACCTATCTCTGGTTTCCAGTGTGGCTAAGCTGACGTTGGCCCCTTATAGAAGTTATAACCTAACTGGGACCTAGGAAGCTGCATAAGTAAAATCCCTCATCATCCCCAACAGTGTCCACATCCCCATTCTCCTTAGCTGCAATAGGCGTCCCTTAACTGGAGAGCTCTGCACAATGGAGTAATAGTTAATAAGGCTCTTTCCCATCTTCTTTTCATGTTTGGATGGGAAAGACTGAGTGGTGGAAGATAAGCAGACGTGGAGGGGTTGTGAAGTGTATCACAAACAGCATTATATTATTTTTCTCCTCTTCTGAGTTTCCCTATTACTATCAAGGACAGTACCATCCTTCCAATCATCCAGGTTTGAAACTCTGATGTGCTTCTTGACCTCTCATTTCTACCCACCATATCCAATCAGTTGCCAAATTTTGTTCTTTCTGCCTCTGCAGCATCTCTTGTCTATGTCCCCTTCTCCCCAGCTAGCATAATACCTGACTACCATTGTGGATGACAGACCTTATCACTTTATAAAGTAGAGGCTAAATCAAAGGCCAGAAGAACCTGTTGTCTCCCAAGAGGTCATTGAGTATGAATAAGTAGCAGGTTCTGAAGAGGATGCTCTGAGACAACAATTTTCTGGTGTTTCCCACCCCCTCTGCCCACTCTTCCAAATGTTTGGTGTCAAGCACAAGAAAGAATTCTTTTATTTATTTATGTATTTGTTTGTTTGTTTGTTTATTCATTCATTCATTCATTCATTCATTCATTTATTTTGCGTTTTCAACATTCACTTTTATAAGATTTTGAGTTCTAAATTTTCACCCTCCCTCTCCTCCCCCCAAAGATGGCATGCAATCTGATATAGGATATACATGTATAATCATATTAAACATATTTCCACATTAGTCATGTTGTTAAGAAGAATCAGAACCAAAGTGAAACTCTATGAGAAAGAAAAAAAAGAGAGAGAACATAATATGCTTCTATCTGCATTCAGACTCCATAGTCTCAGCAGTCTTCTCACCCTGAAAGATCCATCTGTTTCTGCAGCCCTCTTCCCTAATTGGTGAATTACTCCTGGAACCTCTATTTTGAGGAAGTGCACGAGCCACCCATGCTCCCTTTTCATTGCTCTTCTGGCTCTGCTCCTGACTCCCCAGACTTCTTTCTCCTTACCTCCTCCCACTCCCAACAATTTCCAGGTCCCTTTTGTGTGTTTTTATGCCCAGTTGGAATGTAAGTTCCTTGAGGTCAGGGTCAGGTCTTTCTTTTTGTTTGTTTTAGTATTTCCAGCACTTAGCGTCTGTGCTTGTTATATAGCAAGTGCTTAATAAATATTTGTTAATTTGACTAGAATGGAATTCAACTTAAGAATTTCTTAAGCACCTACTCTATGTAAGACATTATGCTATTCAATAGATAAACAAAGTTAAACAGCAAAAACAAAAATGAGAATAAAAAGCAGCCCTTAGGCTCAAACTTATATACTATCAGGACAGCAGAACACATACACAGACAGGTCACTTCTACAACTACATATAAAACTTATAAGGGTCACATATAAGATTTTGGTCTGATTGGATAAATGTTTCAGAATTCTTTCTCATGGATTATAAAAAAGGGAAAAGGACCCACATGTACAAAAATATTTATAGTAGATCTTTTTGTGGTGGCAAAGAACTGGAAATTGAGGGGATACCCATCAATTGGGGAATGGCTGAACAAGCTGTGGTATATGAATGTAATGGAATACTGTTGTACCATTAGAAATAATGAGCAGGCAGATTTCAGAAAAACCTGGAAAGATTTACATGAACTGATGCTGAGTGAAGTAAGCAGAACCAGGAGAACATTGTACACAGAGAGTCAAAAGTTGATATAGAAGAGGAATGAAGATGTCACTTCAATCAATTAGTATCCTAGCAAAAGGTCAGCAAGATAAGGGTCAGTGCAGCAATATAAGGAATCTATAGGACCTGACTAGGAAAAATACTGGTTATTTTCTTTTGTATGTTATTAAAATACATGTCCAAATTTATCTGTATATTTACAAGGTACACACAAAAGAATGGATAGGTCCATATCATTGGACGTTAATGTGAAAAAAATCAGTGGAATGCCAAATCTCTTTCAGCTTTCAGACCACAGTCCATTGACTCCATCAGTTTTATTCCCAACAGTTAAAACAGTACCTGGCATATAGTAGGTGCTTAATAGATGCTAGTTTACTTACCAAATAGAAAAGTTCCTCATGTTATTATTAAATAGATAATGTAATCTTGTTAATTACAACCTATTGATGCATTCAACTCTTGTCCATGTTGTCCCAGAAATTTACCATGGGGGATCTGTCCAACTTGCTGCAGGCCTTTCTTGCTTTCTTCTGATATTGTGAGGATACCATTGGAGTACTTAAACTATCCACCTGTCACCCCTTGCACCTAACCAGTCCACCATCTTTTTCTATCTAAACATTTCTTTGTCCTTCATTTATTATCTATTGATGTCTACTCATACCTATCAAAGTCATATCTCTCCATTTTCCTCCATGTAACATACATTTTCAATTCTTCAGAGTCTGTTACATTCTATGTATCACAGCCAGGTAAACAGTGACATATTCCCACTTATCTTTCTCTCACTCCCATTCTATGGCCTGCCTGATTAGTTAGTGGTGGAGTATTTCTCCTACAGCTGCCAAATTTGGCTTCTTGGGAACCACTTAGGTCCATGGTGGAAAATGGTGACCTCGTCTTGGTCATTTCCCAAGTCAGGTCCTAAAGATTCCTTTGCTTTGGGTCTCCTGCACTGACTCCAGTTGCCTTGCCTGTCTTTTGCTGGAGTGCTCTCCAATTCCTGGCTTGAGGAAATCCTATTAGCTTCACTTCAGTTCCTGGCCAAGCTCAGGTCTTTATTTTTCCCTAGTGCTTTCACATTCTTCTGTCCTCACTGAAGAGGCAATATGATACCCTACGAAGAGTGCTGGATTTGGGTTCAAAAAACCTGGATTTGAAACTTGGCTCTGCTATTAACCAAATCATTTCACTTTGGTGGGCTTTGGTTTCCTTATCTGTTAAAAAAAAATGGCTGTATGTTTGTGTCTGCGTGTGTGTCTGTGTGTGTCTGTGTGAACTAAGTGACCTCTAAGGTCCCTTCCAGTCCTAAATCCTATATATTCTCTTAATAATAGTCACTGACCATTCCTTACTGTCAGGAACAGGAAAATTGGACTGCCAGTCTAGAGCAGGAACAAGAGCAGTTAGTAAGTAGTTAAAGCCAGGCTGACATAAGTCAGGGCAGTTGTCTCCCATAGGTGGATATAAAGGTCAAACTAAACATGGATTCAAGCGGGCATCTGATTTATGAATCAGTAAAGACAAGGCAAGACATAGGCTCAGGGCAGGCAGCAGATATTCAAAGTAAATGAAATTAGGAGGACTTGATTCAAAACATTCAAAGGCAGTAAGTAGGTCAGGCACAGAGAGCAAGAGTTTCAGAGAGAAAATATCCAGTACCCTGGATAGCTCTCGGAGGGAGACCTTGGTTTGACAGCTACCTAGGCCTTTAGAATCCAAGGTCCATTCAGTTGTCTCCTTAGACTATCAAAGTCAGTTGTTAAAGGGGTCTCTGCAGCAGCATGGTCCCTATGGAGCCAGGGAATCATTCTCATTCCTCTGAGAACTCTCTGCTGACCTGATTGGGAGTGCCATAAGAAGGTTCATGTTCTCAGCAACAATCTGATAAGTAGACATTGTTCTCCTCTCCAGATGGTTCATCCTCTCCTCTTCCCCTCTCTTTGGATATGTATGTATGTATGTGTGTGTGTGTGTGTGTGTGTGTGTGTGTGTGTATACATGTAACACATAAACAAACACATGTATTTTTGTGCATGTATCTCAAAGGAGGGGTCAGACTGATAGAAGAGGCAACTTTCCTTAGGTGAAGCCAGGCTTTCTCACTATAAGGCTCATGGAAAATTCCTCTGGTTCTTAGGGTGCCATGGCAAAGCAGATGGTAATGCCTTTCCTTCACTTGACAATGACAAAGGCTTTCTCTTTAAGGTCTTCGGCAGCCCCAGCAAGAATGGTTCCCAGGCTGCATCACCACAGGTGCTGCCTTCCAGGTTGGTGACTACAGGAACTAGACTAGAAGAAGTATTGCTATTCTTTCTAGAATATGGTGCTCAAATCACCTCTTATTCCTGTCTACTCAGCTCCAGGGAACAGATCTATTTGTTCTTCTTAATGTGAAAGCATGATTTTACCTGCTTAGGTGATCCCAGGAATTGTTGAGGAGAGTGGGGGAGCTTTCGACAGTATCTTTGGTATATTTTATCCAATGCAATATCTTGAAAACATCGATGGGGACTGATATGGACTGGAGCCATGATTTCACTGGCATAAGAAACTCCTGGATGAAGAGACTATCTTTGCTGAGTGAAGGTGGCTTTTAATAATCTTAGATAGGAGCACTGGAGAGTTAAGCCCAAAGTCACACAGCAGGTCTGTTTCAGAAGCAGGACTTGAATCCAGGTCTTCTTGATTATAAGGCCAACTTTCTGTCTATGTCACACTGCCTCATTTAAGTCCCACTGAGGGGAAATGATACTTTCCTAGTATTTTCCAGCATAGCTGGAGCTGCACAATTTTTTGACTAAATTCTCTCGCAGGAATCATCCACAAAGAGTCCCGAGAGGGCTATTTCCAAAAACAGATGGCCAAAGTGCTCCTTTAAACACAGGCCCTACTGGACGTTATTCCACAACATGGTGAGGGAGGCATTGAGGAGAAAGGAAAAAAACATAGAACCTGAGTTAAAATTCTAACCAGTCCTCTTGAGGCCCCAATTCCTCATTTGTAAAATGGGATAGTTGACCTTTAAGGTCTCTACCAGCTCTAGAGTCATGATCCCATAAGCTCAGACACTTGGGAGGTGGGACATGGATCATACTGTTTTGGGCCTATGAGTGACCCTACTCCCCAAAATATTTTATTGCCCTTATAATATGTTTTGGTAGTTTCCTGGTGATAATCTCCAGTCTATAGACCTGGTTGAAAAACAATGAAATATTTGACTACATGAAGACCATTGCACACAATCTTATGAATCATACACCTTTTGCCCACACTTTCATAAGAGATTAAAATTGCTTACAAAATTATGCATCAGATGTTCATTTCCTGATGTAGCATATTTTTCTGTCTTAAAATCTTAAAGGTGATGCATCAGATATGATCAGCTCAGTCATGATGATGATGATGATGATGATAAAATAATTTTATTTCAAGTTTATTTCCCAATATCTTGAATTCTTATAGAATTCACTGGTTCCCACTTGATAATACATTCAGAGAGTTGGCCTGAGCTATGAGATGGAAGTCATCAGAAAATCAAGAGTATTTGGATCCAAGTGTGTGGCCATGAGCAACTCACTTTGACGTGTCAAGGACATACAAACTCAATGCCACAAGACACAAGTTAATGTACACCGAGTGTTTGCCTGTCAAAACCAGAATCTAGAAAGTTGGTTGGCTGAATATGCAAATAGAATCTCCTCTTTTCCCTGCCAGGAAGTGAATGTTCTTTTCTTAACCACCCTGGAAGGAAAACAGCATTTCACTGATAGGCAGAAACAGTCTCACATTGGCAAGAATTGTGCCAGACTGACTTTTCAATGCAGCAAAGTTGAGAAATATATTTGGTATTAAAGCATAACATGAAAAATTGTTTATTTGATAAACATTTTTAATACGAAAGTCTTTTTTCCAAGAGTTTGTCTGCTACTGACCATCTCCTGGAAAAAAATATATGTAGAAAAAAATAAGGATGAAATAATAAAACCATGAGGAAATTAATTTATTTAACTTAAAGTTGTGCATTTAATATTGTAACTATATACAAATATAGGGTTAGGCAATCAAGCTGTGCAGTGGCTTAAAGAGTTTGGCCTCTTTAAAAAGTCCGCTTGCTGAGTCACTCAAGAAATAGGGTGTTCAAAGGAACCAATGAAGGCAGACCTAATGATACTGTTTCTCTCTACTAAAGGAAGAGGAATACCATGGAAAGTGGGGGTTGTCACCATTTGGTCCAGAAGAAGTTTTGGAAGGGAAGTTGTTTCAGAAGACCCAGAAGGGCCAGTGGCTCTGAGAAACAAGAAAGAAGATCAAGTGGCTTCTAGGCATTGTGTTCCCAAGTTACATAGTGAGTAGCCAAAAAAAAAAAAAGTTTGCCTGATGTTTGAATGTTGAGATTTTGATTGCAAATAGGCTGAGAAAGAAAGGACCAAAGTTTAATTATTAAAATTAAGAGCATAGTTTTATTCTCTCTGTGGATTTTCATTTGTTTTATTATTCTGTGTTCTCCCTGTTCTGCTTGGTTTAGTCTATTTGTGTTCACCAAATGACTTCTTTTTTACTAAAAAAAATTTTTAAATATATTTTAAAACACATAAACACTTGTCTTGGCATTTCCCAAGGGAGGCCTGAGATGGGCAAGGGCATTCTTAATTTTCGGAACCTAAACCTCTGTGCCTGCTATGCTATGCAAACAAATGGCATTCAATCCCCCTGTGGCTTTGGCTAGAGGAAAGACAACAGGAGGAAGTATCCAGCCTCTTGGGGACTTGCCCCATCCTTCAAACAGTGATGGGAGTGTCACAATAACCTTGTAGGAGAACATTTTCCTTGTGAGGAAGTGTTTCAAGAGCCAAAGCAGAAAAAAAATTATTGTGTAATTATTTGGATGAACTTACAAAGACAATTTAGTCATTATCAAGGCCTTCAACATCATTTAGGCATAATATTATTCTCAAGAAATACCAATGAAATTGCTGATAAGTAAAAAAAAAAGTATAATTTTTCCAGTTCTTCCATTGAGTTTCCTCATGTTGTTTCCTTCTCTCCACCTTAGAGTGTGTGAACATACTGTTGTTGTGGGGAAGTCTGAGGGTATATGGAATTGCCCTCCCAGTAAGTAAATTTTAAAAAAACTTTGATACTTACATTTCCCAATGAATCCCTCTCCCCTTCCAGACAGCTATCTCTTATATCAAAGAATAAATAAGGGGAATAAAAACAATTCAGTAAAACTAACCAATATATCAGAAAAATAAAATGTTGTTCCATTAAATAGGTCATTTGAGTGAATAATTTCATAGATTTAATTTCAAATATTTGAAAGAAGCCTGAATTTTCTAAATCACCAAAAATCTACCTTCCTTTTATTGATTATTCCAATTAATTCTATGTATACACCTTGTTTGTATATAGTTATTTGCATGTTATCTCCTCTATTAGATTGTAAGCTCCTCAAGAGCAGGGACTGTTCTTTGCCTTTCCCTTAGCACAATGTCTGGCACATAGTAGACACTTAATAAATGTTTATTGACTGGCTGAATTGATGATCCGAGCGAGCAGAACTAGGAAAGCATGTTGAAAGAATGTTGCTGAGAGTCAGATCTCAATTTAATGGAAAAGAAAACATCCTAATGGTTGGAGCTCCCATTAAGAAGTAGAATTGATGGGATCCAGGTGTGCTAGGAACCCTGAAATGCAAAAGTACAGGGTGGGTCTACCTCAAAAGAATTCCACCACTCAAGCCCTCTTTCAGGCAGAATAATGAGGTTTTATTATACATTAATTGGGCAGGTGAGATTCTAAGAATCTGCACAATTTAATGGGGGTGGGGGGTAAGATTGGTACTTTTATACAGAAAAAGACTGTGAGAAAATTTGGATGGGAGCAAGGAGTGGCAAGTAGCCTGGGGTGAGTCAGGTGAAGACATTGAAAGGCTAGGCTGGGTTGGAGGGCCACAATGAAAGGATTGTTGAAAGGATTATTAAGTATCTACGTAGAAATGTGTGGGAAAGTTCAGGGGCAAAGACAGAGCCTTTCCCTTTTAATGGTCCATATCCCATACCCCATCAGAATGGCTGGTCTCAGTAATTAGTGGGTTCCTTATTACTGGAAGGCTGCAACTAGGTGCCACAGTGGATAGAGCTCTGGCCTTGGAATCAGGAGGACCTAAGTTCAAATCCGGCCTCAGACACTTGACACTTACTAGCTGTGTGACCCTGGGCGAGTCACTTAACCCCAATTGCCTTGCAAAAAACCCCCCAAAACCCCAAACAAAACAAAACAAAAAAGAAGCATAGAATAATGAAATAAAATAAAACTATTCTCTTAACTTTGATAACTTGGTTTTGGACCTTTCCTTTTCGGCCTATTTGCAATATAGAAAAGATTCTTGCTCAGGTACAATTGGAAAAGATAGACTCTGTGATCCCTTCCAAAGCTAAGATTTTACATGAACTCATTTTCTTCTGTGAGTCTAAATGCACCAAGGTAAATCATCTTTGGTCTACATGGAGATGATGAGGACAACAAGAGCAGCAGCCACAACAACGTATTCATACGATGCTTTGTTTTGCAAAACACTTAGTGGGCCTCATAGAATCAATCAAAACTTGTCCTTTGAGAGTAGCTTAGAGCTTCTTCACAGGCACTCTGAGAGCAGCACAAAGCAATATTTTTCCCAAATAGATTAGGACATTTTATATTCCACAAGGGTCAATAGTGAAGAATGGTTTATTTTCATCACAGAATAATGAGATGTGAGTCTCATTCATTAAGCTGTCTTGGACTCGTGTGTTGGAAGCAGCTTCTTCTTTTCCCCAGATATGTACATAAATTAAAGGCTGGGCTTGGAAGTAGCCCTGCCCCTATAGATATGGATGGGAGAGCCTCCATACAGCCTAAGAAACTTCAGTGGGCGCTTTTCAGAATTCAAATAACAGAATATGAATTGGAAGGCACCCCAGAAGCCATCTAGACATACCTGAAAAGGAATTCCTTCTCCAATATAATAGACAAGTGATCATCAAGTGTTGGCTTCAAAATCTTGAGTGGAGGGAGGTGGACCTCATTATTTCCTGAGGCAGCACATTCCAGTTTTGGACAGCGCTCAGTTTTAAGGGGACCCAGGTTATTTATTGATACCTTTTGCTTTTATATCACCTTTCATTCCTAATATGTCCTTTCATTCTTCCCTTCCTAGTGATTATCTCTTAGTTTGATCTATCCAGGCAAATTTTCCTTACCAATCTCAGTTTATTCTGAATTTAAGTAGTCACAAAACTCTACTTAAATGAGCATACCAAGCTTTTGTGTTCATCCTGTTACCTCCTCTTGCTTCAAACTTCCATCAAGTGGCTTAAAAAAAAACTTAAGTGGTTAATCCCTTGATTATGCATCAAGATTAGTTTCAACAGAAAACTCCCTTTTTTCCTCTCAACTGGACTTTATTTGTGTGTGTCTTCATTCATGCTTCTGTCCTGAGCTGCCTTCTGTCCCTGGGATCCTATTTATCTGTTGTTTGAACCCTTTGTAATAGTCTCTTGAAAAATCTATGGTCATTTCCACCCCAAAATGCGTTTCCTTCTGATACATAACAGAATTTCCCCTTGTTGGTTCTTCTATATTTTAATGGATAAAAATATCTTTAAGTGTAAGTGAAGAAATGACTTATTGCTCTGCTTTGGGTGGAGGAAGAGCTCCAACAGATATCTAAATGAGTGCCTTGTCACTGTTATTGTGAGGTCTCTTGTCACTGCCAGGCTTGTGATCTATTTCCCAAATTCCTCGTGTATTTCCTCTTTCTGTCCAGACTCTCTATTGAATGCCCCTTTGATTCTTTTGGTATAATAGAGTTTTTCTACACTTTTTGGTTCTTGAAAGAAAAAAGTAAATAATATTATTCATCTCTCACTATTCATATTGGTGAGTTTAGGAATAAAGAGTAAATTCATTTGAAAGAGATTGAATTATGGGTTGTATTAGACAGTGCTGTAGCCAAATTAGAGGTAGTGGGTCAATTCTTCCACTATCAAACATTTTAGAAATGAAATTTTACAGACAACTTCAAGGTCTTATTTGAATACAGGCCTTCCTGGATAGTACTGAGGAGGGTGGAAACCATAATCCAAATGATAAATAAATACTGTTATCAGGTGCAGAGTGGAGCAGAAACAGGAAGATACTTGACAACTTTGGGAAACTTAAGAATGCTGATCCGTGAAGCAGCCAGCTATGATTCCAAAGGGTCCACGACGAAGCATGCTACCTACCACCTGACAGAGAGGTGCTGAACTCAGGGTGCAGATCAGGACGTACATTTTTGACACAGCCAATTCAGGAATTAGTTTTGCTTGACTGTGCATATATGTTACCAAAGTTTTGTTGTTGTTCTTTTTTTTTTTCTTTAAATGAGGGAGGAGTCAGTAGTAAGAAAAGATAATAGATTTTTGTTCAATGAAAAAATCAGAGAAGCAGTCATTAACAGGGTTGGTAGTGATGGTTGTATTAGACGGAGAAGATGGCTTATTCAGCACTGACTCAGTGGATAGCAGAGGATCTATCACAATAGGGAAACCTTGTACTACCATTGCCGTGACATGGCGTGGGGGAGGGGCACAGAGGAAGGGTGCATTAGCAGGGATATTTAAGATCTATTACTAGCGCTGGTAGATGTAATCAGGCTGAATGACCATTGTGCCTTCAGATTGTTCACAGAGGATGTGTAAGATTTAGGTAAGCTTCTGAGACATGGGAAGGGAGCTACTGGTCTCTCTGGAGTTTCACAAAAAGAAACTTTCTTGTTGGGAATGGGTCTTTTTGTTGCTTTCATGTTAATAAATGACAAGAAAGTAGCCAGGGGATCCCAGCTTCTGCGATAAGAACTCACTCTTTGATAAAAACTGCTGGGAAAACTAGAAAAGAGTATGGCAGAAACTAGGCATAGATCAAAATCTCACACCATATACCAAAATAAAGTCAAAATGGGTTCATGATTTAGATATAAAGGCTGATACTGTAAGCAAACTGGGAGAGCAAGGAATAGTTTACCTGTCAGATGTATGGAGAACAGAAGAATTCATGACCAAACAGGAGATAGAGACCATTACAAAAAGCAAAATGGATAACTTTGATTACATTAAATTGAAAAGTTTTTGCACAAACAAAGCCAAAGCATCCAAGATTAGAAGGAAGGAAGGTAGAAAATTGGGAAAGAATTTTTACAACCAGTTTCTCAGATAAGGGCCTCATTTCTAAAATATATAGAGAATTAAGTCAAATTTATAAGAATACAAGTCATTCCCCAATTGATAAATGGTCAAAGGATATGAACAGGCAGTTTTCAGATGAACAAATTAAAGCCACCTAGAGTCATATGAAAAAATGCTCTAAATCACTATTGATTAGAGAAATGCAAATCAAAACAACTCTGAGGCACCACATCACACCTATCAGACTGACCAACATGGCAAAACAGGAAAATGATGAATGTTGGAGAAGATGTGGGAAAATTGGAACATTAATGCATTGTTGGTGGAGTTGTGAAATAATCCAACCATTTTGGAGAGTAATTTGGAACTATACCCAAAGGGCTATAAAAATGTGCATGCCCTTTGACCCAGCAATAGCACTTCTAGGGTTATATCCCAGAGAGATCATACAAATGGGAAAAGGACCTATATGTACAAAAATATTTATAGCAACTCTTTTTGTGGTGGCAAAGAATTGGAAATTGAGAGGATGCCCATCAAGGGGAATGGCTGAACAAGTTGTGGTATATGAATGTAATGGAATACTATTGTGCTATAAGAAATGATGAACAGGCTGACTTCAGAAAAATCTGGAAAGACTCGTATGGTCTGATCCTGAGTGAAATGAGCAGAACCAGGAGAACATTGTACGAAGTAACAGCCACGTTGTTCGACAACTATTATTGATAGACTTAACCCCTCTTGGCAATACAAGGATCTAAGACATCTCCAAAGGCTTCATGATGGAAAATGCTACCCACATCCAAAGAAAGAACTATGGAGTTTGAATGCAGATCAAAGCAAAATATTTGCTATTTTTTTTTTCTTCTGTTGTGTTTTGTTTCCTCTTTCTGGTGATTCCTCCTATTGGGTCTAATTCTTACCTACAACATCTGTAATATTTTGCAAATGAATTTGTACTAAACCAGCATGGTCCTTGGCTCCAATGGCTTACCTAATGGTAGGCAGATCAAATGTTTGCTGGCTGAGGCAGTTTCTAAGCACTGTTAGCTTCATTGCTGTGACTACTTTATGCTGGTTAAGCTTCTTAAGGAAATTATATTTAGCAGCAACATCTTTAGTCTTAACTATTTCCCATTTTTCAACACTAAAGCTAATTCAAATGAGTCAGGTTGAAGTTATTATAAGTGCACACAGTGTCTTCACTTTTAATCCAAAGTTTAGTGTTCGGTGCTGCTGCTTAGATGTGGTCTTTGCTGTCGCTACTCAATACAAAAACAGATATTTCACAAAATGATCCTTCTATCAGTAACTAGTCAATATCTGCTTGTTAAAATATAGCCAAATATTTTGTGTTATATTTGGTGCTCACTATGTCTAGTGCCTTCCAACTCTTTTCTGGAGAAAAGTATTTCTAGCAATGAGGCTTCTGACAGTCAAACAGGTCTGACCTCTTTCATTTATTAGTTGTGAGTCATCTTTTCTGACTTTTTTTGCCATCCCCACCTGTCTATGTTGAATTGGTTTGGAGAATCTTGTCAGATTTTGGTAGAATTTCACCCAGGTTGGTATAATGGATAGAATATGGGACAGGGAGTCAGGAACACTTGAGTTCAAATCTTACCTCAGACACCTACTAGGGACCCTAGATAAGTCACTCAGCCTAAATTTCCTCTTTGGTAAAATGAAGATAATAAAAACACCTACCACACAAGGTTGTTGTGAGGATTAACTGGGCTAATAAATGTGACACACTTTGCAAGCCTTAAAGCACTGAGTAATTGCTAGCTATGATTGGCAGCTACTATTATGTTTGTATCCTTTGCTACAAATGCTGACATGTAAGCTATGATTTATTTCATGGTCCTCTGCTTACGTTCATCATGAGCACTCCAAAGTAAGATAACTAAGCAACTCATGAGATGCCATTTCTTTAGCTCTTTGGTGCACAATGAAAGCAACTCTGTTAACTCCCTTATTTTCCTCTCCATGCAGAAATCAATGAATAAACAGGCCCTTATTAAGTGCCTACTCTGTGCAAGGCATTAGGTTTTTCTTTTTCAATCCTTGTTTTTGAGGAACTTAAATCTGTGAGAGATCCTTTCACATAACTGTAACCTCCTTATATCTTCTGGTTTGATTTACAGTGATAAGCCATTTCAGAATTAGTAGGATGTTCAAGGATGCTCAAAGATCTTCGCACCTGGGAAGTTTGTACTACACTGCAACTGTCTTCAAAATCCCAGGGTCACCTCTTTAATTCAATAAAACAACATGGAACCAAAATCCTATGTAGTATTCATGAAATGCAGAATGACTAGGCCAAGAGAGGTGACAGAAGCGCTAACTTTTCTGCAAAATTGGAAAAGAGTAGATCTAGATAAGAGCCATAATTATGGACTCAGGTGTTTTATGGTGATGCCTCAAATACTAGCAATGCATTTGACTCTTTCCCTTTCTTTTTTCCCATTTTTATTTAAAGTTTTCAATTCCAAATTCTATTTCTCCCTCCCCTCCCTCCTCTCTTAGATGATAAGCAATCAGATACGGGTTATACATGTGCAATTATGTAAAACATTTCCATATAAGTCATTTTGTACAAGAAGACTTGAATAAAAGAAAAAATGAAAGAAAGAAATTGAAAAATACCAACCTTCAGTCTGTATTCAATCAATATCAGTTCTTTCTCTGGAGGTAGATAGTATGCTTCATCATTAGTCCTTTGGGATTGTCTTGGATCATTATACTGCTGAGAATAGCTAAGTCATTCATAGTTCATTGAATAATATTGCTGTTACTGTGTAAAACATTCTCGTTCTGTTCACTTCACCAAGCATCAGTTCATGTAAGTCTTTCCAGGTTTTTCTGAAATCACCCTGCTTGTCATTTCTTACAGCTCAATAATATTCCATTACAATCATATACCACAGCTTGTTTAGGCATTCCCCAATTGATGGGCATCCCTTTGATTTCCAATTCTTTGCCAACGCAAATGGAGCTGCTATAAATATTTTTGTACATATAGGTCCTTTTCCCTTTCCTTTGATCTCTTTGGGAGACCAGACGCCTAGTGGTATTGTTATGTCAAAGGGCATGCACAGTTTTATAGCTCTTCGGAACGGTTGGACCAATTCATAACTCCCCCAACAGTGTATCCGTTTTTCCACATCCAGTCCAGCATTTGTCATTTTCCTTTTCTGTCATGTTAGCCAATCTGATACGTTTGCAGTAGTACTTCAGAGCACAAGGGAAGGAGTTGCCAAACAGCACACCCAGTCATGCGCCCACTAATAACATAGGTGTGCCCTGTAATCTCTTTCTCACCTGCTGACAAATCTCCCTATTATCTCTGTTTTGAGAGCTTTCAAAGCAGCTGCTGCTACTGTTGTAGCCTCCAAGGCCCAAACCTAGTGTAGCCATCACATGGGATCCAGGCCAACCCCAATCCCAGTGTCAAAGACTTCTCTTTCCAATGCTATAAGTTGTCCTTGGATAGAAAAATGTCTCAGCCCAACATTTTGTTGACTCTGCACCAGAAATCAATCTGAGGCGTTATTTTAAAGTCATTTGAAGAGGATTGTTAGGAGATCTTGGCTGTAGTGTTTCTTCTACTCTGTCATCTTGGCTCCACCCTCAGAAGTCAAGAACATTTTTAATAGACATAACAAACCTAATTCTAAATCTCTAAATTCCGTAGAAAGAAAAAAAAACTTTCAAAATATAAAGACACAAAAAAAGAGAAAGGCAGCTAGGTGGTGCAGTGGATAGAGTACCGGCCCTGGAGTCAGGAGGACCTAAGTTCAAATCTGGCCTCAGACACTTGATACTTACTAGCTGTGTGACCCTGGGCAAGTCACTTAACCCCATTACCTAGCCAAAAAACAAAAACAAAAACAAAAATATAGATACCTAGGGGAAGAAATGGAAAATATGTGAGAACAGGACAAGGCATATGTCATCCCTGTCATCCCTGTCAGTCTGCTACTTGTGTTGCCTGAAAAAGGCTTCAGTGAATCCATGGTCATGAGTTTATATTTCAATATACTGATTTACTTATAAAAAGCAGTCATTTTATCCATGTAATGGTTTAGTGGAATTCCCACTGCTCTGCAGGGATGTATTTCTGATCCACAGTTACCATTGCCATGGTGAATGTGAAGGAGTGGTTTTTTATTGGAACCAGCAACCAGGCAATGTATCCTGTTTAATCTTCAACGTTAAGTAAAGTTGCTTGCCTCACAGTTTATGATGCTTGAGTGTTTCATTGAGTTCTAAACACTGGGTTGGCCTTAGTTAGGTTTGGTTTGGTCCAGAGCATATATGAATTGCAGATTGGTGGGTGGGTTGTTGTCCTTGTTCTCAAAGAGAACCAAAATGACATCGCTGTGCTAGAGTCAAGTTACAGTGAGCCTGACTGTGGCTGACCAGACCAATACAAGGTCGGAATGTTCTACCACAGGTCGGGCACAAGTAGCCCATGTGAACATTTGGGGTGGGTTCTCTAAATGAGTGCATCTCGTGTTTCATTTGTGCTACATCAATTCTGCTGGCCTACAAGTTGCAGATAGCAGCTTGTCCTGAGGCCACTTCTATCTGAACTCCATCATAAAAGATGAGACCTACATGATCTTAGCATCTGATATTTACAGAGGGCTGAATCTACACAGACTAAAATGCTCCCCACCTGTCAAGAAGGCATGAGACTTCCCAAAAAAGGGATGAGAATGTGTGTTTCCATTGGTTTTCAGGTCATATATGTACACATATATGTACATGTGCATATATATATCTACGTGTACATGTGTGCACGTGTGTGTGTGTGTGTGGAGAGAGAGAGAGAGAACTCCTTCTCTCAGTTTATTTTTGCTGCCATTAAGTGTCAGTGTTTTATTTCTGAAAATAATTTTTACTTTTATAATCTAAAGACATTTCTTTTCCTTCCTCTTTTTGGCAAAAAAACCCCTTGATCTTGAATGATATTTTGTTTTTAATTTCCCCTCTAATTTTACCCTTGTTTTTTTTTGGAGGGGGAGTGTTTTCTGTTTTTTTGTTTGTTTGTTTTTAGTAACCTACCGTTCTCTTTAAAGGTAGAGGATGTAGTCTAAAATCTCAACTGCGCTACTTACTATATAAATTACTTTGGGCAAGCCGCCCCACCCCCACCCCGACCTATTTTCTCATCTGGCAAATAAAAAGGTTGGACCAGATGACATCCAAGGTCCAGCTCTTAGATACTAACATAGTGGGTAATAGTTGGGCTTGGAGTCAGGAAGACCTAGGTTTGAATCCTTCCTTTTCTACTTTCTAGCTATGTAAACATGGAAAAGTCACTTCACTTCTCTGAGACTGTTTCCTCATCTATATAACGCAGATAACTATCTATTTTACAATATTGCCATGAGGCTCAAATAAGATGTGTATTTTGAAATCTTTAAAGTGCTGTATTATCACCAGTTCTCATCAATATTATTAGATTCTATCAGGGTTGTCATTAGGATGAAGTTATACCTTCTGTTATCATTGGTAGATAGAGTATGAAGGGAATATAAAAGAAAGCAATTTGAAGAAAGTGAGAGTTCAGTAATTTTTTTTAATGGACTTTGGTGCCACCCTGTGGCCCTGAAGACCTAAGCTGCTTGTTCACGCAGTAGGCAGATGTGGGCAGAGTGCTAACTCGGCCCCAAGGGTATGAACTCTTATGATACCAGTTGTTCTGAAATGGGCATCAAAAGGGAAGCAGGGCTGTACTGGCATCTGAAAGATATTTTGAACTTAGATAGTCCAGGGAAGGGTCATGGGGAACTGAGGAGTCCCTAACCTCCTGGCATGTCTAGTTTATACTATCCCTGACAAGGAATGAAGTATTTGGTGATCTAAGTACTTAGTAAACTCTATGAGGGTTGAAGATTCCCCATGCACCCAGCTTCCCCATCCCCAACATATCAACAGGGGGATATTAATGTATAAGGGAAATCAATGGACCAAGGGTCACAGGATTTGTCCCAGCCCTGTCTCTGCAACTAATTGTGTGACTTTGGGAAAGTCCTCTCTGAACCTCAGTTTCATTATCTAAGTGACCTTTGCAGAATTGTGTGGAAAGCATATTGAAAACTCAAAAATGCCACATAAATATCAGCAGTTATATCCTCCATGGAGCCTTCCCTGGTTCTTCCTTCACTGTGCCCCAACTGTCCCGTTGACAATTACCTTTCCTCACCATATTTCAAAAAAAATTCTGTTTTGCACCCCTCTGACATATTTAACTGGAATATGCAGGTATAATGCAGGAAAAAAACACACTAAAGTGAGATTCTTTTAGCCATTAAAGAGTATAGTCCACTATAAAATGAACTCTTCAGAAATCAAATCAGTCAGCAAAGATTTCATAAGTACCTACTACTGTACTAGACAGTGTCTGCACTTCAGAGAGCTTAAGTCTGGGAGACATCCTTCCATTTAACTATAATTTCTGTTATGCCTTCTGGTTTCATTTACAGTGATGAAGTCATTGGATAATTAGCAGGCTGTTTCTAAGTCAGATCTAGAACCAAATAAGAGAAGGACAGATGAGTATATTAGATTTGGAAAATTATATTCCATTTTACTCTTAATGATCCCAAGTGGCTCTCAAATAAACAAACACATCTTTTTCAACAACACTAGTATTCTGGCAATGTCATATGATTTGCATCAATAAGTATAATGTCTAAGGCATCAAAAGTACAAATGAACTCAAGGACAATGAATGAAGGATGAATGTAAGAAGGCTACAGCTTATCACTGTTGTGACTACTAGGTAAGAAATGGCCTGCTCTTAAAAGAAATCATTCATAAGACATTTGATAAGAAAGTGAGGTGAGATGGTCACGGATGAAGGATGGGGGATGACAGGAGGATGGCCCAAGTGTTCCCTAAGTTTCTCATAATATATTTAAAGAGGAAGCTCTTCAGGATGTTAGATCAATCTTCTACGGAAGATTTATGGAAGAGCAGGGGTAAGGATGACATAGGAATAAAAGATGAACATCAAAATACCTTGTTAGAGGGAGCTAACTACACCTTTGAGATCCCAGATCCATTGATCCATTTTACATACATACATACACACACGCATACACACACATATAGGATCTGGGGTTCTATGTATATGGGATCAAAGTCATCTACTGTAAGGAATGGTGAGAAGAAGTAATGGGGGAAATGCTACAGTGAGAGGCTTGAGGAAAGGTGAAAATCTCTAAATAATATTTGTTAGGAATGAGAGACGGCATCAGAATAGAACAAAACAATTACATAGGAGCCAGGTCGGGTGGATAAAAGTTTTGTATCATAAAATTTTAGGGGCATCCCTTTGGAGGCAGGCAGATTCTTATCACTTGCTAACTTAGGGTGACTTTTGTTGGTTTCTAATAGTTTAAAGCAAGAAGGAAAGGGGACAGGAAGGAATAAGAAAACAAAAAATTTATGGGAGTCTGAGATTATCCAAAGACCAGGAGAGTCACAAAAGACCCAGGATTTTTTTAAGAGCTAGAGAGAACCTTGTCTAACCTGATTGTTTTAGGAGGCAAAGACACTTAAGGCCTGGAAAGTTAATGTGCTTGGTCAAGATCACCCTGCTCATCATTGTCAGAGCCATGAGAATATAGGGAAAGTAGAAGCCCTTTGAAGATAAGGACTGTTCCATTTTTTGTCTTTGAAGTGCCTCACACAGTGTCTGGCATGTAATAATATATGCTTACTAAATGCTCATTGAATGTTGAATGAATGGAAGACCAGTATTAAAATTTCATACGTTGCAATTTAACCAACAACTTGTTCCAAATGGATTCTACTTAGCAATTTAGGTCAGAGTAAAATTCTGGTGAGCTATCTTTTCTGATACTTGTACTTTTTCATTTCCTTTTTTTTGTTTGTATAATTGAGATTCTTAAATATAAATATAAGGCTATTAGTCAGCAGGTTTCATCTGTAATTATAAATTCCTCTCTGAATATTTGAACCATACTATGGAAATAATAACATGTGATACAATGAGCAGTGAAGCATCATCTGTGACAGTGTTGCTGTAGGTTATTTCCAAGAGAAAAACTGTGAATTAAGAGTCAATGAGCAATTAACTAATTAATCAACGACTTTATTGAATCCCTGTGCCCTGTGCTAGGCCCTTAGAAGATATAAAAGAAGCATGCTTAATATTGAGGTCAAGTGCAAACAGGTCAAACCATAACTATTTTTAAGTAGGTCATTTATAAAATGGATGCTGGAAAAATCAGAAAGACAAATGCAAATTTACAAAACTCAAAGGTATCATCTCATGGCCTTCAAATCGGAAAAGATGACATAAATCAGGAACAATCAGTGTTGAAGGGATTGTGGAAAGCTTGAGTTAGTAAACTGATATGAGTCGATCCAATTATTCTAGATACATATTTGGAATTATGCAAGAAAATTGCTAAGGTGTTCATATGCTGTAACCTGGTCAGAAGTTAAATATATACCAATATTGTCAAAGAAGCACTTTTTGCAATTTCAAAGAACTGGAAACAAACTGGATTGGGGAATGACTGATAAGCTAAGGCATAGGAATATAATAAAATGTTATTCTACAGTAAGAAATGACCAAAGTGAAAAATTCAAAGAAACATGGGAAAATTAATATGAACTATGAATTAAGCAGAACAATGAATTAAATATATGAATTCATATATGAATTAAGCAGAACAACACTAACAACAAGCCAAACAATGACTACAACCATATAAATGAAAAGATCACAGAAGGAAGATGAAATCTGAGGATGTGAAGAAATCATCCCAGAGAACAGATTAAAAAAAAACCTTACCTCCCTCCTCTTGGCAGAGAAGCAGGGGACTTTTGGACTACAGTAGAATGTCATATGCATCATCAGATGCAGTTACTATTGGATGCTTTTACTTCATCGTGTTTCTCTCTTAGAAGGGGGAGGGGTTCTATTTCGAGACAGAGAAGAGGAGAGGGTATTTCCAGAAAAGGCTGTGAATGAAAGAGATATTTTGGAAGGAGTGCTATGAGTCAGCATGCCTGGGTTCTAGGCCAGGCTCTGCCATTAGTTTAATATGTAACCTTTGGTAAGTCACTTCATAGGCTCATACAATTTAGAGCCGAAGGAACCTTAGCAGTCATCTCTTCAAACTCCCTCATCTTTACAGGTAAGAAACCTGAAGCCCAGGTGAGACTTGATCTTTGCCCAGAGTCACATAAACAGTGAGAGCAGAGATAAAGATTTGAACCCAAATCCTGGGTGCTCTTTCTACTAAAATGTGCTATATCCCTCTCTCACCTCACTGGGCCTCACTTTTCTCCTCTCCTAAAAAGAGCGAGGAGAGGGAAGTGAGGATTGGATTCTAAAATCCCCAAGCTTCCTTCAACTCTAAATCTTGTTTTATTTTTCATTATCTCAAATTTTGGGTAGCTCTCTAATAAGGAGGTTCCAGAATTATATGTTTCTAACACCTTGCCCAGCCTCCTGTGCTAAAGAAGCCCAGAAAAGTCAGTGTAGCACAGTTGGCAGGGTAGGGAAATGAACATTTTCCCATACTTCCAAATACTTGACTATCCAACTTAACAAATATCTTGTTACAAAGTCCTCATAGGGTAGAGCCTGACATGGTGATTGTAAATGCCTTTAACAACCAAATAAAATAAAGAAAAGAAAGAGCTCAAGGAAAACAAAATTTTCTGTCTCAGAGGGAAAGCCTCATCCCTCCACAACTCCCAGATTATATCAGGCTATCCCCATAAGGATGAAGGATTTGCGATTGACAGGAAGTCACCTCCTCCCCCTTCAGGGAAAAGACAAAATTGCTTTACCTTGGTGCTATGTAACAGCACTGAGTCCCTACAACCCAGGGAGAAAGATGGGACTCTCACCTCCTTTGCTCACTGACTGGTTCCTCTACTTTGGGCTCAGTCAGATACCAAGAACTACAACAAACCAATGCCTGGCCCAGGGGAGCTGGAGCACTGGCAGATGCCAAGTGAAATAAGCAGAAAAGGGGTACCACCTCATGCCTATCAGATTGGCTAACAAGACAAAACAGAAGATGTGGGAAAATTTGAACACTAATGCATTGTTGGTGGAGTTGTGAATTAATCCAACCATTCAGGAGAACAATTTGTAACTATGCCCAAAGGGCTAAAAAATGTGCATGTCCTTTGATCCAGCAATACCACCACTAGGTCTGTATCCCAAAGAGATCATAAAAAAGGGGAAAGGACCCGCATATACAAAAATATTTCTAGCAGCTCTTTTTGTGGTGGCCAAGAATTGGAAATCGAGGGAATGCCCATCAATTGGGGAACAGCTGAACACGTTGTGGCATATGAATGTAATGGAATACTACTGTGCTATAAAAAATGATGAGCAGGCAGACTTCAGAAAACCTAGAAAGACTTGCATGGTCTGTTGCTGAACGAAACGAACAGAACCAGGAGAACATTGTAGACAATAATAGCAACACTGTAGAATGACTGACTTCGTAAGAATTAGTTTTTCTGAGCAATCTAAGACAATTTCAAAAAACTCATGATGGAAAATGCTATCCACATCCAAAGAAAGAACTACAGAGTCTGAATGTGGATTGAAGCATTCTATTATCTCTTTTTTGCTGTTGTTTTTTGTTTTTTCTTTCTCATGGGTTTCCCCTTTTGTTCTAATTCTTCTTTCAAATATAACTAATGTGGAAATATGTTTATTATGATCATACATGTATAGTCTATGTCAGATTGCATGCCATCTTGAGGAAGAGGGAGTAAAGGGAGAGGGCAAAAATTTAGAACTCAAAATCTTACAAAAGCAAATGTTTAAAACTAAAAATAAATTAATTTTTGAAAAGAAATAAGCAGAAGAAAAATAATATGCAAAATGGTTATACTATGTCAACGTAAACATCACTAAAAGGAAGCCTAAATAGCTGGAAAAACTAGTGATGGTCCTATGGAAAAGATAATCAAAGCCTCTTTCTTCCTCTGAGCAGAGAAGACAGGGGACTATTGTACTAAGGTAGGAACCTACTGATATATTATCTGATATTCTGAGTCTCTCTCCCACTAAGAAGCCTCTACAGGCCAGCTTTGATACTGGAAAAAGTCTTCTTGCATCAATAAGAACTGCTGGGCCTCACATCAATACAGTGCATCCAAAATTCCTCTAGGGATTCCCTGCTCCCCCAAGTAAGGAATCCTGAAAAAAATCTCTAGGTGTCCCCTTCACACACAGGATACATCAAAATCTCTCCAGGCATCTTTTCATAAATAAGGTGATCCTATAAATAAGGAAGTTCACAGAAATACTTCCTCTGGACACCTGTACCACTGGGATCGTGAAATTTCTTTAAGGATCTTTGTTATACATAGGGAATCCACCTGGAGATACAACTTAACCCTCAGGAAAATATGTGGACTAAATTTAAAAGAAATTATAGTAGCTAGCATTTATAAAACACTTTAAGGTTTGTAAAGTGTTTCACAAATATTGTCTCATTTTGTCCTCACAACAACCCTGAGAAGTAGGTGATATTTTTGTCTTCATTTTACAGAAGAGGAAACTGAAATAGACAGTGGTTAAGTGACATGTCCTGGGTCATATAACTAGTAAGTATTTGAGACTGGATTTGAACTCTAATCCAGGCCCACTGCTCTATGCTCTGAGCCACCTAGTTGCCTCAAAGAAGCAACCTCAGAAAAGCCCTGAAGATGCATAGAATTCCCCAAAGGGATTACGCACTTGGAGTTGTTTACTCAGTGTCTCTAGGATAGTAGGAAAACCTTAATATTTGGACCTGCAGCCTATGAGAACCTCAGAAAAAAAGGGGCAGCTAGGTGGTGCAGTGAATAGAGGACTGGCCCTGGAGTCAGTAGCACCTGAGTTCAAATCAATCCTCAGACATATAACACTTACTAGCTGTGTGATTCTGGGTGAGTCACAACCCCAATTGCCTCCCCCCCCCCAAAAAAAAAAAACCTCAGAAAAATGTCCATTTGCCTTGTGAAGTCAATACAAGTTTGCTTAAAATAAAAATTTTAAATGAACATTTAAAGGTTATCATAGGTTGTATCATATCAAAGGTTATCAATTTTTAACCCTAAATTTGTGCTCTAGGAAAATTTCTGTTTTGCATAGTGCTTATATTAGCTCCAATACTCGTGCAACGTACAGTATACTGTTCTCAATGCATAAGCATTCAAACAAGCAAAAGTTATGGTCTGACTTGTAGAGAAAACACACAAAAATGATTGTCCAATTACAGTCTAAAATAAAAGAGGAAGAGTCACTTTTTGTCCAGTGAATTGCTAAAAAACTAGAGTTTCCAAGAACAAGGGTCCCAGATGGTAAATCTCTCCTGTGGGTCCCAGCAAATATAAAAGGGCGTCCAAATATATCCTGGATGCAGCCCTTGCAGTCTGACACCATCTCTGAGGCTACTTCCCAAACCTGCCCTAGTACTCAAAGGTTGAATTCCCAAAGGAAGTTCGCCTGCTTTCAAAGTTCCAGGTGTAACCGTGTGCATTTTTTTTCAAATAATGCAAATGTCCCAAAAATCTTTGTGCATGTTTAACCTTTAATGACTTCAGAGGTATAAGTGCTACAAACTTACAGAACATGAGTTGACAGTTTAACAATTTAAATGTTTTATACTTATTTAGTTTTGTGAATTTTGGGTAGCACATTTTTCTTTTCATTTTTAAAGGATGGGGCATCCTCTCATGCACTGGGTGTTGCAACAGCTTTAGAGCAGCCAGTGCTTTGGCAGAGTAAGTCCTCTTGTTTGACCACCTCAGTCACCTGAACTATCTTCTTTTAGGCTTTTTCTTGTAGAATCACGTGGAAACCATAATGTTTGCATCAAAACCTCATTCTTTGCATGATCTTTGGATCAAATGTAATCACTAGAGTGATTTGTAGTACGACATGGTGCTTTGGTTGATTTTAATAAGAAATATATCAATATACTTAAGTTATTAAAGCTTAAGACTGCACTAAGACCTTTGGGACACCCTGTATACTTTATTATGACAGTATAGAAACTAACACCAGAATGTTTACGTCTCTGACATTGCCTAGACAAAGCATTGAATGAAGGGAAAATCTGGCAGCTATCAATTTAGTTGATTGGGATAAACCAACTTACCCAAAATTCTACAACTTAAACAGTCAAAGGACCTTGCTTTGAATTCTACCTCTGCTACTTGCCACCTAGAAGACTGAGAACATCACTTAATCCCTCTGGGTCTCAGTTTCCTTTCCTATAAATATTTGTGCACTGAACCTTTAAGGTTCCTTCCAGCTCTTACTCTATGGTTTTATATTTCTGTATGCCTGTAATGAAATGATGTATGCTTATGCATACATACATCTTACCTTCCTTTGTAGAATATTAGCTTGAGAGCAGAAGCTCTTTAATTTTTGTTGTTTTATTCTTAGAGCATAGCCTATGCCTGGCTATAGGCCTGACACATGATAGTGCTTAATAAATGAATGTTGATTGATTGACTGATATTACCAGACTCTGTAATACATTATAATTATCAGAAAGATTAAATTTTGTTCTGCATAGTTTTAATGTGAAGTGTATTTCTATTCTAATTATTTGAGCAACTGCTGACCTATGGTAGAAGGTTACACATGTACTCACATAGCATATGGCAAATATCTAAATCAAAATATTTCATAAAGCAAAACACTCTATGCCCTAACCTTTACCAGATGGAACAGAATTCACAATGGTAATTTCAAAATACCATTGAAATTTCTGCGGCATTGTACATGATTACTATGTTTCTAACAAACAGGGGGAAAAAGCTAAAAACCAATGGAAGAATGTGTTTTTTACCACATTGTTGACATCTCAAAAGCAACTTTTTGGCTGGTCTAACAATAGATAGCAGAGAAAATTTTCTTACTTTACTTTGTAAAAAATGTATTGTATACTCTGGTGCTATTCTCCCAACTCCAGCTTGAAATGACAGGCTGGATCCCCAGAGCAAGGCTATTTACTTGTTCCTTTAAAGTTCAAAAGGAACCTTAGAGTGTCTTTCTGATGATAGAGACCATGAGCCCCCACAAGTGTGCTTCTATACTAATTAACAACTTATATCAATTGTCAGATTTCATTAGCTTTTAAAAAGGGGTATTTATTAGGGTGGACAGTTGACACAAAAGATCTCCCCAAAAGTCTGTGCCACACTGTCCCACAAGCATATACAGGGGGAAACGGCTCAAACGTAGAAAGTACATGTGGCAAAAGAGGGGTAGGGTAACAAAGCTCCTGGAAGTCCTTTTCATGGTGACTTCAAGATATTACCCTTAGTTACTACATAACCTTCTTCTGGGTTCCTGTTAGAGTCTTGAAACAATGTTTCCTCATTGTATCTAGTTTGTCCTGGCTCCCCATACAGACAGTACAAGTGACTATTGTTCCAGAGACACTGCTAATGGGCTCATAAACAGTATAAATCCTCTGACTCTATGAATTTCACAAAGTCTGTGGTCAAGGGGTGAGGAGATACAGAGGCTCTACTTTCCCCACCAAATGATTCTCTCAGGGACTAGGCTAGAACTGATCTCTCCTCTATCTTGCTCATACTCAAATTCCTGAATGTAAACTGTGAACTAACTTGATGGTTTCAAGCCCCTATAGGCACAATCAATATAAATATGTCTACTGTTGCACTTGGTTGAAATACCATTGGCTGTCTGTGTGATCCTGGGCAAGTCACAACCCCAATTGCCTCCCCCCCCCAAAAAAAATACCTTTGATAGATTGATTCAATAGCAGTGTTCTCACCTGCTTAAAGTAGTTACTTTGTGTGATTAACAGTTAATTCAATGTACCCTTCACCCTCACATAAAAGGGTGCTAAAGGAAGGTATTGTGCATATTGCCTCCTCCTATAGAATGTAAATTCCTCAAGGGCAGGAGTTTCATTTTTTGTCTTTGTTTCTTGAGGATCTAGGATAGTTCCAAATGCACCAGTATAAAATAATTAATTTTTTAAAAATAGTCCAAACCACTGTTTGTGAAGAAAATAGAGAATATATGAAGAGAGAAATGATATAGACATACTGTATATGTGTAAGAGATATGTTCCCATTTGTGTTGGGAACAGAAGAGGCTTTATTGTGCTATTATTAGAACTATCTTAGGTCATACCTTTATTATACCAACAAGAAGAAAACATGGTAGAATCAATTTTTCATGGGATCAGGAGCATAAATTCAAGTCAAAAACATTTATCAAGTTCCTACTCTATGCAAGGCACTATGGTAGTTGGGCATCGAAAATAAAATAGCCCCTATACTCAAGAAACTCCCATAAGGATGGAATGTAATATGTGCACAGATAGATAAGGATAAGGTACTTTGAGAACTAGGTGGAGGAGTAGAAATAGCTCAGGTGGCACCTCAGTGGAGCACTGAAGCAATCTAGGGATTCAGCAGGGTGGAGAGGAAGGGAGGAGTCCTTTGTTGAAAGGGAAGGGGTCAGGGCTAACATATAAGTCTTTATAAGAAAATGTTTGGAATAGGCACTCTAGGAAAAGTGAGCACCAATCAGAGAAGAATAAAAGGATTCTATTGCAGCAGTGAAAGTGAGCACCAGTCAGAGAAGAATAAAAGGATTCTTATGCAGCAGCAAAGGTCCAGTTGTCAATGGATAGCACAAATTTATAGTAGACCCAGAAAATATGACTATGTGACTTTTCTCCAGCACCACATGATTAGGAGTGGAGAAGGTAGATGGTGGGGGTAACTTTTTACATAGGTGACATTCTACACAAGTTTGACTGAAGTGTATGAAGATGAATAATTGAAAAAGTCTAAAAGTTGGTAGAATCCAGATTGTGGAGGTATTTAAATGCCAGGCTAAGTCTGTAATTTATTCTAGAGGTAATATGGAACAACTGAATGTTTTTGAGCAGAGGAGTAATGTTTATTTTAGAAATATTAATTTGGCAGCTATGTAGATGATAAAATGGAGAAGAGATACTGGAAACAGGAAGATTGATCTGGAGGCTATTGCAATAGTTAGGGCAGGAAAGATGTGATGAGTAAGCAAAGGAGGTGAGAGAATAAATGAGGTAAGCTTAACAAGACTTGGCAACTTACTGAATATGGTGGCTGAAGGAGAAGGAAATTTCAAGGATGACTAAGGTTATAAACTGGAATTACTAGGAAAATGGTGGGACCTTCCTCAAAAAAAGGGAATTTTGGAGGAAGAGTAAGTTTAGAGGAAAATAATAATGTTTCTTTTGGACATGTTAAGTTTGAGATACTTATGAGACATCCAAGTGAGATGTCCGGTTGATAATTAAGCCAAATGGTACTTGAGTTCAAGAAATAAATTAAAGCTAGATAGGTAGATTTGGAAGTCATCTTCAATTTAATTCAATTCAATAAACATTCCTTAAGTAAGTGCTATGTGCTAGGCACTGTACCAAATGCAAGAGATACATATACGGGGGAAAAAAAACCATCTCTGCCCTCAAGAAGCTTACAATCTAATGGAGAAAGACATAAATAAAAACCAAAAGCAGAGGTGGGGGACCACCAGGAGGCATGATGTTCCATCAACTTGAAAACAAGCAGAGACACTGCTGGAAATGGAAAGTAATATGGAAAGTTCTGAGCCCGAAGAAGAAGAAGAAGAAGAAGAAGAAGAAGAAGAAGAAGAAGAAGAAGAAGAAGAAGAAGAAGGAGAAGAAGAAGAAGAAGGAGAAGAAGAAGGAGAAGAAGAAGAGAAGAAGAAGAAGAAGAAGAAGAGAAGAGAAGAAGAAGAAGAAGGAAGAAGAAGAGAAAGAGAAGAGAAGAAGAGAAGAAGAAGAAGGAAGAAGAAGAAGGAGAAGAAGAAGAAGAAGGAGAAGAAGAAGAAGGAGAAGAAGAAGAAGAAGAAGAAGAGAGAAGAAGAAGAAGCAGCTTAGAGAGTTTATTGTTCCACTCTCCTGCCCTCCAATCAGAGGGGAGAGGAGTCTGAGGGAACTGAGAATGTGTTGAATATGAAAAGCCCAGTCAATATGCCCATTGATGAAATTGTAGGTGATCAGCACGTCATGAGGGAAGCATGGTGCTCTGTGGAGTCAGACTAAGCAGAACCACAGATGGAAAGTGGAGAGTTCTACCTAGAGATGATTGAATTCATAGGATTTCATGGCTTCACCAAGAGAAAGTATAGAAGGAAGGAAAGTGGGCTTATCATAGAGCCTTGGGTAATAGCCATGCTTCGCAGTCAGGAGTTAGATGATAATCCAGCCAAAGAGAGTAAGAAGGAACACAACAACACCTTCAGGTATTTAAAGGGCTATAGTATAGAAGATGAATAAAATGTATTCTGCTCGATCCCAGTGGGCACAACCAGGAGAAATTCGTGGAAGCAAGGCACAAAGGCTCAATTCAGTAACAATATCCTATCAAAGCTGTCCAAAAGTTGAATGAGGTTGTCATTGAAGGTAGTGGGATCCTCCTCAATGGAGGTGTTCAAGCAAATACTGGATGGACAGCATACCTGTTAAGATTATTACAACTGGGATTCATTCTAGGCCACAGATTGGACTAGATCAGGGGTGGGGAACTTGAAGCCTTGAGGCCACATGTGGCTCTCTGGGTCCTCAAGTTCGGCCCTTTAACTGAATCCAAACTTTACAGAACAAATCCTCTTAATAAAAGGATTTGTTCTGTAAAACTTGGACTCAGTCAAAAGGATTCACCCAAATATCTAGAAGGCCACATGTCGCCTCGAGGCTGCAGGTTCCCCACCCCTGAACTAGATGGTCACTGAGGTCCACCCATCTCTAAAATTCTGTGGCTATGATTCAGTCATCACATAATGGTTGGTAATCTTGGAGAGAACAGTTTCAGTTGCATGGTAGAACTGGAAGCCAGATTTTAAGGGTTTGATAAGTGAGGCAAATTGTGTACTATACTTTTTCCAGTAATAAAAGGGAGAAAAGATGTAATAATGATAACTTAAAGGGGTGACAGAGCAAAGTGAAGATCTTATTAAGGACAGGAGAGATCAGAGCATATTTGTAGGCAGCATAGGACTAGTAGATATGGACACACTGAAGTTGATAGGGAATTTTGATTAAAGGGATAGGCTCTTTCTTCCAATAAGATGGTACCTATGAACATAAGTATTGCTATTGTCTTTATCATTCATTCATTCAAGAAGCAAAGCTATCTCTTCCTGAGAGACAATAACAAATGAGAAATTGACAATGATGTAGAGAGGGTTTGAGATGAGGGATAGGGGAAAAGAGGGAACTCATGGCAGATGGCCTCTGTTTCTTGAGTGAAAAAGGAGGCAAAGTCTTCAGCTGAAAGTGAGGGGGTCAGGAATAACATACAGGTCTTGATAAGAAACGGTTTGAAATAAGTTCTTTGGGAAACATGTCAATAAGGGAAGAATAAAAAGGTCATCATGGGTTCAGTTAGGGACCAGTTGACACCAGATAGCACAAATTCATAGCAGACCCATAAAATGTGGTTTTGTTACATTTGTTCAGCAGTCCATGAGTAGGAATGAAAAAGGTAGATGCTGGGGATAACTCAGGCTTGGGGTTTAGCAAACTATGAGTAGCAATAGAACAAGGTAAGAAGGGATTTAAAAGCAGAAGAAAGCATTTAGTTGACTGAATTAACTACAGGGTAAAAAAATGAAGGGAAGAAAGTGAGACCAGGACAGAGGTTACAGACTAGGGGAATAGAAAGGGGGTGGAGGAACTAAAGGTCAAAGTGAGAAAGAAAAATAGATTAAGAAAGAGTAAGACCAAAGGAAAGATAGAAGTATAGGATTTCATGGTCAGAAAGAAAAAATTTCAGAGTTCAGGATCATGCAACTAGCACAATTATGGGTTATGGTGGGATCTAGTATATCCCTGTAAGTGAGATAGAATGAAGATGCAGGTGATAGAAGTGGGAGGTAGGGGCTGATGAGAGAATAAGATTATATTTTAGGGGACATCAACATGCATATTGAAAACCCAAGAATGAGGTCAGAAGTGAGGGTGGAGAAGACCCCCAGGCAGGTGTGCAACCCCCTGAGAAAGAAGGAATAACCCAGAGGCCAGTAAGTGACTGTAACAAAGATCTGGATCGTGCGGCTTAGATGGATAGATTGAAATTCAAAGGAGGAAAAGATACTAAATGATGATAGCAAAGGGATGTTCTTGAAGTGGCATTGATGAGTGAAGAGTATAATTATTCCTTCTTCTGGCTCAGTGTGTCAAAAGGCAGAGAGATGGAGGTCAGAAAATGGTGCCCTCCCCTTCTGGCCCCATGTGGAAGGGAAAGCTAGCAAATGTGAATGGCTTAAACTGTAGTCTTTAAATGGTTTCTGTGCTTCATTCAGTGGCTTGCCACATTATGCCAACAATCAGAAGCAACTATAGCACTGGTTGCATAATTTAACTGAACTTGAACTTTCCCTTCTCTTGTCAAACCTGGCTGCCTTGATTGGCAGGAAGCCCACAATTTCAGATGATCATTTTGGAAGTTGTCATGTCTTTTGGAGGGGGGGCAGCTTTGAAGCAGCCTATGAGATTCTTGATCTCTAATATTTTAAGAATTTGGGAGGAAACCAATAAACATTTATTAAGTGCCTGCAATATGTCAGGCTCTGGGCTAAGCACTAGGGATACAAAGAAAGGCAAAAGCCAGTCCCTGCTGTCATGGAGCTTACAGTCAAAGGGGGAAACAACATGTAAACCAGTATGTACAAACAATATATATACAGGATTTCATCCATGTTGGGAACTTCTGCTACGAAAACTTCCTCCGCCAATGCAGGTGGACAACTTGCCCATTATTTCTAGATATATAGAGTTGCCCAGGATGTGAAGACATCAAGGGGCTTGCCAAGAGCTTGTGTCTGGGACAGGACTTAAACACAGATCTTTCTAAGTCCCTATACCATGCTACTTTCCAACCTTTGAATACCTGGACTTAATCCAACCTAGACCATTATGGAATCATGGACTTAACTATCTCTCCCTTTCTCTGAGATGTCATAAAATCTATAATGAAGGAGGTGCAAAGTAACTTGACCCACCTCTTCATGTCATGAAAACTCAGGAGATGTTATTCTTTCCATCTCTACTGTAGTTTCTCAATCTCAACACCTTCGCTTTGACAACACTCTGCAGAGCACTTTGTGGCCACGGAGTGCTCTTAATCATCCTCTCGTTTTGCTCTTCTTCATTTTCTCTTAACTAAGCTTTCATTGGCCAAATAAAAGGTACTGCTGCTTTAAAAGGGGAAAAAAAAAGTTAACACTTGGTCAATTTGTAAAGGCTGCACCTGGTGCCCAAATTTAGAAATTTGTCTTAAAAAATAAGGCAAACCTTCAGCATTGAAGTGTGCAGAGCTATACAGGAAAACCCCAACTTACAGACATGTTGTGCTTCAAAAAAGTTCATTTGTTCACTGCTTGCTTATTTCTGTAGGAAAATTCATGCCATCTCCCAATGTAGTGAGAGTCCTAGGCCAGACCACAGATGCCTATTTCATTCACAATGTAGCTGAGATACTGAACAGTTACAATGAAGAATAGGAGAAAATGATGCAATGGAGGAAAATGGCATTCAACAAAATAAAAATAATAAGTTTGAAAAAAATAACTTTAATAAATCCAAAATGCAGGGGCAGCTAGGTGGTGCAGTGTATAGAGCACTGGCCCTGAAGTCAGGAGGACCTGAGTTCAAATCCGGCCTCAGATCAAACACTTGACGCTTACTAGCTGTATGACCCTGGGCAAGTCACTTAACCCCAATTGCCGCGGGAAAAAAAATCCAAAATGCTGTTGCTTGAGAAAAAGCAGATTTGATTGAAAAGGAATAAAAAGATTGCAGGAAATTTAGAAATTCTGGGTTCCTTCGAAGGCTTTCAAGGTCAAAAACCCAAGTTCTCTATTTTGTCTAATTTCATTTAGAAACATAACTTTTAAAGAATATGAAATTTTCAAAAAAGGAACAAAAACTAATCCCAGCTACATACAAATATACTTCAAATCATTAACAGAGAAATGCAAATAAAAACAACTCTAAAGTTTTACCTCACTCATATCAAATTGGCAAAGTTAACAAAAGACAAAACTAGCAAATATTGGACAGACGGTAGAAGGATAGATACGTTGAAATACTATTGGCACAAATGTGAGGTGGTTCAAAGAAAGAAGAAAAGAATTTGAGGTTGGGAGACAAAAGTAACTAAATCAGTTATGACCTTTGAGCCACAAGTCTTACTCCTAGTTACTACTCCCCCCAAGGAGGCCAAAGATAAGAAGATCCCATAGATATTCAAAATATATTCCCAAAATATTCATAGTAGAGTCTTCTGTAGAAGCGAAGAAATAGAAACAAAGTGGGAGCTCACTGAATGGAGAATGGCTGAACAAAGTCAGTCAATAAACACTTATTAAGTTTCTATGTATGCCAGGCACTCTACTAAGCACTAAGGATACAAAACAAGGCAGAAGATAACCTTTCCCTTGAGGAGCTCATAATCTAATAGCGGAGACAAGCAAACAAGTATGGACAAACAAGCCATACAGAGGATAAATAGAAAGGAATTCAGAGAGGGAAGGCATTAGAAAAGGCTTCCCATGAAAGACAGGAGCTTAGTTGGGACTTAAAGGAAACCAGAGATGACAGTAGGTGTAGATGAGGAAGGACAAACATTCATGGCAAATAGCTAGAGAAACTGCTTAAATCCAAGAGATGGATGCCTTGTTCATGGAACAGCCAGGAGGCCAGTGTCACTATATCAAAGAGTACATGTTGGGAAGGAAGGTGTAATAAAAAAAAAACTGGAAAAGTAGAAGGGGGTTAGGTTATGAAGGACTTTGAATGCCAAACAGAGAATTATGTATTTGCACCTGGAGGCAATAGGAAACAACTAGAGTTTATTGAGCAGGAGGGCAGGAGACATGGTTGGACCCATGCTTTAAGAAAATCACTTTGGGGGCGGAGCAAAGATGGCAGAGTGAAAGCAGTGACTTGCTTGAGCTCTCCTCCAAACCCCTCCAAATACTCATAAAAAAAATGGCTCTAAACAAATTCTGAAGCAGCAGAACCCACAAAAAGACAGAGTGAAACAAATTTCCAGCCCAAGACAACCTGGATGATTGATCAGAAAGGTGTATCGCGCTGGGCTGGGAGCGCAGCGCAGCGTGGCATGGGCATGCAGGCTGCAGCAAACCTGGAGCAGGCCTCAGAGGACTGAATCTCAGGCAGCTGTGGCGGTTTCCAGACTCCTCAATCCACAAATGCCAAAGACAACTTAGAAGGTCAGTGGGAAAACTCTGTTTCTGTAGGCGCTGAGACAGCAAGGTGGGGTTTCAGTTCCATTCCCCAAGAGCGTGGCCCTGGGGGTGGGGGGAGCTGCTTCCTGGGCTTCCATCCCACAGACTGAGGGGGAATCCGGTGGCTGATCAGAGAGGGATAGCAGGGATGTCTTTGCCAGTGCTGAGGCAGGAATCTCTTGCTTTGCCCCTGTTTGGATCTGGGTCACAGTTCTGGGCGGCGGTGCTGGGGTGAGGAGGAACGCTGGCATGGTAGAGCTTGGAGTGGCTGTGGAGAAGAACCCTTCCTCACAGTTACAGGACAGAAAGGAATACTTGTGGTCACAGACCAGGAAAGGAGTAAACACCTTGTGCCTTATGGAAGAACTGAAAATTTACAGGTCCCTACAAGTATCTCTGAAAACAGCTATACAAACCCCTGAAGCTTGGGACAGTACATTCTCCACATTGGAAGCAGACTCTTACCTTAACAAAGAGTTTAAAACTCAAGTAATTGGCTGGGATCGTGAGCAAGCAGTGCAAAAAGAAGCAGACCATAGAATCTTACTTTGATGAAAAAGAAGATCAAAATATACAACCAGAAGAAGACAACAAAGTCAAAGCTCCTACATCCAAAGACTCCAAGAAAAATATGAATCAGTCCCAGGCCTTGGAAGAGCTCAAAAGGAATTTTGAGAAGCAAGTAAGGGAAGTAGAGGAAAAACTGAGAGTGATGCAAGAAAATCACGAAAAACAAGTCAAGAGACTGCAAAAGGAGACCCAAAAAAATACTGAAGAAAATAACACCTTAAAAAAATAGCCTAACCCAGGGGCAGCTAGGTGGCGCAGTGAATAGAGCACTGCCCTGGATTCGGGAGGACCTGAGTTCAAATCCGGCCTCAGACACATAACACTTACTAGCTGTGTGACCCTGGGCAAGTCACTTAACCCATTGCCTAGCAAAAACAAACAAAAAAAATAGCCTAACCCAAATGGCAAAAGAGGTCCAAAAAGCCAATGAGGAGAAGAATGCCCTAAAAAACAAAATTGGCCAAATGGAAAAGGAAGTCCAAAAGATTACCGAAGAAAATACTTCCTTAAAAATTCAAATAGAGCAATTGGAAGATAGTGACTTTACGAGAAATCATTGACACAGTAGAACAAATCTAAAAGAATGAAAAATTAGAAAACAATGTGAAATATCTCATTGGAAAAACAACTGACCTGGAAAATAGATCCAGGAGAGAGAATTTAAAAATTATTGGACTATCTGAAAGCCATGATCAAAAAAAGAGCCTAGACATCATCTTTCAAGAAATTATCAAGGAAAACTGCCCTGATATATTAGAACCAGAGGGCAAAATAGAAATTGAAAGAATCCACAGATCTCCTCCTGAAAGAGATCCCCAAAGGAAAACTCCTAGGAATATTATAGCCAAATTCCAGAGTTCCCAGGTCAAGGAGAAAATATTACAAGCTGCCAGAAGGAAACAATTCAAGTACTGTGGAAACACAATCAGGATAACACAAGATTTAGCAGCTTCTACATTAAAGGACTGCAGGGCATGGAATATAATATTCCAGAGGGCAAAGGAGATAGGATTACAACCAAGAATCACCTACCCAGCAAAACTGAGTATAATCCTTCAGGGGAAAAAATGGTCATTCAGTGAAATAGAGGACTTTCAAGCATTCTTGATGAAAAGACCAGAGCTGAATAGAAAATTTGACTTTCAAATACAGGACTCAAGTGGAACATGAAGAGGTAAACAGGAAAGAGAAATCATAAGAGACTTATTAAGATTGAACTGTTTACATTCCTGCATGGAAAGATGATATTTATAACTCATGAGACCTTTGTCAGTATTAGGGTAGTTGGAAAAAAATTATATGTATGTATAGGTAGATAGATAGATAGAGGGCACAGGGTGAGTTGAAGATTAAGGGGTCATATCTGGAGAATAAAATTAAGGGATGAGAGAGGATTATACTCAGAGAAGAAGAAAGGGAGAGGTAGAATGGGGTAAATTATCTCACAAAAAAAACAGAAAAGAAAAGTCTCTACAGTGGAGGGAAACAGGGGAAGGTGAGAGGAATGAGTGAATCTTATTCTCATAGGATTTGGCTTAAGGAGGGAATAACATACACATTCAATTGGGTATGGAAATCTGTCTTACCCTACAGGAAAATAGGGGGAGAAGGGGACAAGAGAGCAGGGGATGATAGAGAGGAGGGCAGATTGGGAAAGGGGTAATCAGAAGAAATACTTCTGAGGAGGGACAGGGTCAAAAGAAAGAATAGAATAAATGGGAGGGCAGGATAGGATTAAGGGAAACAGAGTTAGTTTTTCACAACATGTCTACTATGGAAGTATTTTACATAACTGCACATGTACAACCTATATTGAGTTGCTTGTCTTTTCAATGAGGGTGGGTGGGGAGGGAGGAAGAGAGAAAATTTGAAACCTAAAGTTTTAAAAACATATGTTGAAAAAATATATTTTCACATGCTACTGGGAAATAAATACAGGAAATGGGGTACAGAAGTCTATCCTGTCCTACAGGAAAATAGAAGGGGAAGGGGATAAGAGAAGGGGAGAGAGATAGAAGAGAGGACAGACTAGGGGAAGGGATATTCAGAATGCATGCCATCTTGGGGTGGGAGGAGGGGGGGGATGGGGTATCAATTTGGAATTCAAAAATTTATGGGAGTGAATGTTGAAAGGTAATAATAAATAAATTTATATTTTAAAAAATCACTTTGGTGGCTGAATAGAGGAAATATCGGAAGGGGGGAGGACTTGAGGCAGGCAGATCCACCAGCAGGCTATTATAATAGTCTGAGAGATGCTATGTAAATCGGATGGAATATTATTGGGCCATAAGAAGCAATGAATATGAGAAATTCAGAGAGGCATGAGAAAACTTGTATGAATTAATGTGTAATGAAGGAAACAGAACAAGGAAAAGTGAATGACAGGAACATTCAAAGGAAGCCAAAAGCTGTGTAATCCATCATAATGGTCAATCTCAATTGCAGAGAATTGGTGAGGAAATGTGTCTCCCTCCTGTTAGGGACTATGGGTGTGGGAACCCAGAGGCAAGGACCATATGGTTGAAGGGTGACTTAGTGGGCAGCAACTACTCGGTTGGTTTTGCTTAATTTCACTTTAGTGTTTTCTTGGTAACATGGGAAGGCAGGAGTATCAGGGTAGAGGGAAATGTCTAGAAATGTCTGTGATGTTATAACAAAAGCTATCAATTAAGCAAAAAACAAGCAAATAAAAAACCTTTTCGCTTTTTGTTTTCTTCTTGATGCAGATGTGGCATAACTCCTATGCCTGTCAGTCATAGGTTTTTTTTTAATATGTCTTTTATTTTTCCCCAATTACATGTCAAAACAATTTTTTACATTTTTTTTTAAAGTTTTGAGCTCCAAATTCTATCTCTCCCTCCCTCTGTCCCCTCCCTGCTCCCTGAGACAGTAAGCAATCAGATATAGGTTATACAGGTTCAATCATGTAAAACATTTCCATATTAGTCATTTTGTACAAGAAGACTCAAATAAAAGAAAAAGAATGAAATAAAGAAAGTGAAAAATAGCACGCTGCAGTCTATATTCAAACAATATCAGTTGTTTCTCTGGAGGCAGATAGTATGTTTCCTCAATAGTTCTTTGAGATTGTCTTAGATCATTGTATTGCTGCAAATAGCTAAGTCATTCCCCGTCAGCCATAGTTAATTTAAGGAAAATTTGGAGGTCATAAATGAAAGAAAGAAAAGAAAAGGGTACATAAGGGGAGAACTTTTTGGAATTGACTGCATTTCCTTGAGTTCTATGATCACAGAAAAGAGATCAACCTCTTCATCCACCCTGGAAATACAAAGTGGATGAGGAGTTTATATCACCCTGAGTAAATCTAGACCTGTGGTTTTGCTGTGTAATCCATCATAATGGCCAATCTCACCTGCAGAGATTTGATGAGGAAATGTGTTTCCCTCCCGTTATGAAGTACAGGCATGGGAACCTAGAGGCAGGCACCACATGGCTGAACGTTGATTTAGTAGATATAGAGTGGATGTCAAACATTTAGCCAGTAGGCCAAATGTGCACTGCAACATTTACAAGTATGGCCAGAACTCGAATAAAATGTAATTGGGAAATGTTTAACAAAATAAGTAAAAATATAACTGAACACAAATAATGTTAATAAATGGTTTTCTAAGTCAACATGTGGTCCTCAGAGATCCTAATGTATTGTTTTGTGGCCCCATTTCTATTTGAGCTCAAACTAATTATATAGAGAACTTTTGGTCTGAAAATCTCCTCTGCCAATTCAGATCAGTAATTCCTCTGTAAGTTATGCTAGAGAAATGCCTGGATCACTGAGAGGTGGCACAGTGGATAGAGTGCTGGGCCTGGAATCAGGAGGACTAACCTTCCCAAGTTCAAATCCAGCCTCAGACACTTACTAGCTGTGTGACCCTGGGCAAGTCATTTAATCCTGTTTGCCTCATTTTCCTCATCTATAAAATGAGCTGAAGAAGGAAATGGCAAACCACCCCAGTATCTTTGCCAAGAAAATTCCAAATGTGGTCATGAAGAGTTGAACACAACTGAAAAATGACTGCAACAAATTGAGAAGTTAAGTGACTTGTCCATGGCCATGTAACCTGTCAGAGGCAGAATTAGGATCCAGGCCTTCATGATTCCAAGGCCAACTCTTTCCTTTTACACACAGTAAGTACTTAATACATGTCTGATTCCCTAGTGAGAGCAGAAGTTGTTTAGGAAAGGGACTGTGCCTTATAGTTCTTCCCAGCTCTATTTGTACGCCCACCCCCACCCCTGAGCCCATCCTGGGGCTGGGGACCAGGAAGTAATCATTTAATTTCATATGACTGATGGAAAAAGGTATGTAAAGAAATGAGGTGATGGTTCTATCGCAGAGATTGTTAAGCATAGGGTTATAGTTATAGCTTTAGCACTAGAAGGAATTTTAGAGGTCATCACTACACACATTTTACAGATGACAAAACTGAAAACCACAGGATGCAGTGCTTCTCCCAAAGTCCTAGAAGTAATAGCAGAGCTGGAATTCTGACTTCATTCCACTGACTTCTCTTTTCACTGCACTAGAATAGGCAGTTGGTATGAGAAGCAGCCAGAGCTTTCTTCATCTTTCTAAGAAAGGGGAAGAAGACACCACCATGGTGGATTCTCAAAGATCCCCTGTCCGATTTTGCCTGACTCGGGTCTTGCCAGGTCTTTTGCAAGACTTCTTTCCGAACACCATCCCCTATTTCCACAGTAGGTAGGACCACAGTCAAAGGCAATGGGTTATGTGCCTTGTAACTTTGGGAGTGGTAGAGGATCTAGACCTCTGTTCGCTTTTCTTTTTGTTTTGTTTCATTTTTTTTGCTAGGCAATGGGGTTAAGTGACCTGCCCAGGGTCACACAGCTAGTAAGCATCAAGTGTCTGAGGCTAGATTTGAACTCAGGTCCTCCTGACTCCAGCGCCGGTGCTCTATCCACTGTGCCACCTAGCTGTCCCGTATCTGTTCACTTTTAAAGAATCACTGAGATGAGGTATTGCGACACCATTAAAATAATTATGAATATGAAAAATACGGACTGATATGGAAAGATATGTGAACTGATACAAAGCAAAGTGAGCAGATACAAGAAAATTATACACAATTACTCTAAAAATGAAACTGGAAAAAGCTATAGCCACACAAGTTGGCATAGAATGCTGTTTAATGATAGTAACCAAGCTCGGCTCCAAAGAACAAGCATGAGAATGTGCTCCCCTCCCTTCTTTGCAGAGGTCAGAATTATGGACATGGAACATTGCACATACTGTTGGCTTTTGTTGATATCTTGGTTGGTTTGTTTAAACTGTTTTTTTCCCCTCTTTCTTTTTTATTCTTTGATCTAAGTGTATCAGTACCTACCCTGGCCCCTACTTCCTGAAGGACCGATATGTTACATTTCACCTTTCCCCTAAGGAAGGAGGCTTTGGGGTGCCTAGTCTCTGCCAGTGGCTCAAGGGATACCTTGTATGTCCCAAGTACGTTCCCTCAATTTTAGGGGTCCCCTCCACCCCAGTCCCATTTAAGCGCTTAATGAAGATAGCATTTACAAAAAATATATATATTTCAAAAGTATAGCAAGAATATAAAAATACCCTCCCCCAATACTTGGGGGACATAATACCTCCCCTCTTATACCATTTCAGTCTCTGGGGTGGGAGATTAGATTCATATCTGAACTCAGTTCCTATATAACATGGTCCTGCTAAGTTCCAAAGCCAACATCCCTAGGCTGGCATCTTGGTATCCTGGCTTCTTAGGGTTTCTTTATTAGGCTGGCAACAGTTTCCTGGTCCAGGGACTCTGCCACCTATGCCTAAGGACAAATAAAATGAACCAAACCCCCAAACTTGATTCTCAGAGCTACAGAGCCTAAAAGGCAAAGGGGAGAGATAGGTCTTCCCTTACACCCCACTCTCTGCATGGTGTCCCTGCTTTGAGTGAACAGGACTTTCACCCCCTAGATACTGCTGGAAAGAAAGTGAGACTGGTCCAATCTGATGGTTTTAGAGATGGACCCTGTTCCATCTACAAAGCCAATGGAATGAGGCAGCTCCCATTTGTATGATAGGGAAAATCGGGCTATCTCCCAGAAGCAGGTCTCTGTCATCTTTGCTGTGGGTGCTTTGTTCTTAGGTGATCTGAGCATGAGTTAACTAAGAAAGCAGTATCTTTCTGACTGGGAGAAAGCAAATATTGGGGAAAAGAGATATTAAAAACAATATGCACCAGGTCTTTTGCGAAGGGCTTATGTGAATATATGAATATAATTTTGTTTTAAGAATCACAGAATTCAGACAGGAAGAGACTTCATCTAGTCAAACCCATGCCAGAGCAGGAATCTCTTCGATAAGATCCTCAACATATAGCCACCCAGTGTGTGCTCAGACTCCTCCAGTGATTGGGAACTCACTACCTCCTAACCACTTGTCCCATTTTCAGGGAGTTCTGTTGGGATCAAATATAAACATTCAAATCTCTTCACACCCTGGTCCCTTTCCACTGTTCTATATCCTTCCCTCCTCATGCTGTGTGATTGAGCTGTATTGTACAACCACCCTTTCTGCACCCAGGATCCACCTACAGGCCTTTGCACTGATTTTCCTCTGTCCTTTTAATGCACTCTCCTCTTGGAGGTCCTTTAGCACTTAGTTCAATGGCTACCTTCTACTTAGAGCCTCTCCTCAAACGTTCTTTACCCCTGCTAGCTGCCAGTGTACTGGTTTTCCAAACAACCTTCCATTTGTTTTCTATACATTGTAATTGTGTGTGTGTATTCACATTGTCTCCCCATTAGACTGTAGGATCCTTGAAAGATGGGATTTTCTAACTTTTGCTGTTGTATCCCCAGCACTTAGCAGTGCTTAACACTTAAGAAATGCTTTTAATTAATTAGGCAATTAATTATAATTAGCTGAAATGTTTTCTTGTTACTTCTAATTATGAAGAGGGAATTTTGGTTTCTTGCCTTCTCTCCTCTGACACTTCTACCACCCTCCTAAGACCCTCACCAGCTCACCCCTGGATTATACTCTGATGCCTGCTGGTTGGTCTCCCAGTCTTAGATCTCTCCCCATTTCCAGTCCATCCTCTACTCAGTTATCAAATTAATCTTCCTAAAGCACAGATCTGACCATGTTATCTGCCTGTTTCACAAATACCTGTGGCTCCCTGTCACCAAAGGATCAAATATAAAATCCTTTGCTTGACATTCAAAGCCTTCCACAACCTGGAAGCCTCCTATTATACCCTTATACCCTGATCCATCCTACGTACTCTGTGATCCAGAGACACTGGCCTCCCTCCTGTTCCTTGCATGTGACCCTCCATCTCTAGGCTCTGGGCATTTTCACTCACTGTTCTGAATGCCTAAAATTAACTCTCCCTCCCTCCTCCCCTCCTCCTTCTCCTCCTCCTCCTCCTTCTTCTCTCTCCCTCCCTCTCTCTCTCCCTCCCTCTCTCTCTCCCTCCCTCCCTCTCTCTCTCTCTCTCTCTCTCCTCCTTCTCTCTCTTCCCTCCTCTCTCTTCCTCTCTCTCTCTCTCTCTCTCTCTCTCTCTCTCTCTCTCTCTCTCTCTCTCTCTCTCCCTCTCCCCTCCCTCTCTCTCTCCCTCTCCCTCTCCCTCTCTCCCTCTCCCTCTCCCTCTCCCTCTCTCTCTCTCTCCCTTTCTCCCTCTCCCTCTTCTCTCCTCTCCCTCTCTCTCTCTCTCTCTCTCTCTCTCTCTCTCTCCTCTTCCTCTCCCTCTCCCTCTCCCTCTCCCTCTCCCTCTCTCTCTCTCTCCCTCTCTCCCTCTCCCTCTCCTTTTTTCTTCCTGGTTCTCCTGACTTCTTTCAAGTCCTGGCTAAATCTCATCTTCTGCGGGAAGCCTTTCCTCATCCCGCCTAATGTTAGTGCCTCCCCTCTATTGATTACCTCCAACATATCTTCCTCTAGTGTATGTGTGTGAGTATTCTTATTTCGCATTATCTTGTTTGCACACACTTGTTTGCATGTCGTTCCCCTTCTTTTCTTCTCCCCCCCACCCAATTAGACAGTAAACTACTTGAGGATAGGGACTGTCTTTAGTCTTTCTTTGTATCCCCAGAACTTAGCACAGTGCCTGGCACACAGTAAGTGCTTAATAAATGCTTATTAACTGACTGACATTGATGCTTGATAAACTTTTTCTTGCTCTTTCCTCCCAAGATGCTTAGTACTCAGAGGACTGGACTCTGAATAAATGAATATGGAATTTTTGAAAGGAACATTTTGGAAGGAGAAAAAAAGGGACAAAGGACTAATATTGCTGTAGATACATGAACTTTATCCTACCAAAGCTTCGGGAGACTGAGATTTTTGTCTCTCTTTCTGCTAAGTCAGTCAATCAACAAACATTGATTAAGCATTTATTATGTGCCAAGTACTGTTCCAAGTGCTGCAGATACAAAGAAAAGCAAAAAACACCATTCTTGCCCTCAAGGAGCTCACAGTCTAGTGGAAGATAATAAACAAACAACAATACATACAAAATATAGTTACATTGATGGATCAATTGATGAATACATAGAGCAATGAGGAGGTCTCATTAATCCTGTTGATGCCTGGCCCACACCAGAAAGGAGATTCAACTACTTTGGCCAGGTCACTTCTACTCACTGGGTCTCAGTTTCCTCCTTTATATAATGAGGAGAGTGAATTGGATGATACCACCTCCCTTCCTCCTCTAAAATTTGTTCTTTTTCTGGAGTCAGAGGACCTGAGTTTGAATCCTGCCTCATATCCCCCCCTAACTCTGGGCCTTTGGGGAAATCACTTAACCTACCTAGGTTTCAATTTCCTCATCTGTAACATGAGGCGATTGGACGAATGGGCCTCTGAATCTGAGGTCCTTCCAATTCTAGATCTAGGGTCCTTTGAAATCCCATGACAAAAGTCAGACTTCTTAGAGAACCAGAAATTTATCATTACTGAAGTCAGTTCTTACCTTGTATATGCAGCAGCCAACACAGGGTCATGTGATCCTTAGATTTTTAATAATGTTTGTGGAATTAGATTAAAGAAAGTCCTCTACCTGGGCTCTCTGAACATGGATAGAGGGAAAATTACCTCCTTATTTTCACTAACTGCCAACTGAAATTTAGCATTTCCTTCATTTATTTAAAACATTATTCTGAGATGGGATCCATAGACTTCACCAGACTACCAAAGAACTCTAAAAACCCCTGTTCTAGACACTTGCCATGTCACTGAGAGATGTCTATTCCAACAGTGAGTTACCGTAATGCCCTTGATCAATGGGACTTTGACTGTTGTAGTGAATTAAGGCTTATGTTAACTTAAGCCACAGAATTTTAAATTGTTAGAATCAATAAAGTAGGGAATGACTTTACTTTTCTTCAGGTAACCACTCAAAGACACAAACTTCATACTGAGTCTTTCACTTGGATCCTTCACATGTACTCCCTCATTGAGTCTAGTAAAAGCCATAACTCTTCTCTCTTCCCTTTTCTGAAATTACAGTGGGTCATCTTTGATTATTTTTAATTGTACCTTTTAAAACAGGAGAGTGAAAATGCTTGCTCTCGGGGCAGCCAGGTGGCGCAGTGGATAGAGCACCAGCCCTGAAGTCAGGAGGACCTGAGTTCAAATCTGACCTCAGACCAAAACACTTAACACTTACTAGCTGTGTGACTCCGGGCAAGTCACTTAACCTGAATTGCCTAAAAAAAAGAAAATGCTTGCTGTCTACTCCACTTCCTTCTCCCTCCCCCTTTTTCTGTTATCCTACCAAACTCCCCCACTTCCTCTTGCTGCCGCTTCTCTCCTTCCAGACAACGCTTTGATCTGTATACACCTCTTTCCAGCAGCCAGCACCAAGAGCTATCATCCTGGATGCTATAGCCAAAATGCCTTGTGAGAGGTTCCTCCTCAGAAGATAAAAGAAAAAGGGAGGGATAAAGAGAGGGAGAAGGGGAGCCAGCAAGGAAGGAGGACTAGAGAATGAAGTAAAGGAGCAGAGGAAGGAGAGGCAAGCAGAGAAAATAAACAGGGAAGGAGGGAGGCAAGAGGAGAATATAATTTGGGTATTATACTAAATGCTCCCAATTAATCAAAAGTACATCCTGAAAAGTAGAACAAAAAACCTTTTTTACATGAACTTTTCCATAAAAAGACTGTAGTAAAGTTTGAATGAGAGGATAGGAGGGGTGGAGTAAGGCAAAGGGCAGGGAGAACCCTGGAGACAAATGTTGCCTACTTCCTCATTTTCCCCAAAGCTGTCCCTGGTCATGCTTTTGCTGACCTTCCAAGCAGGAGCTCCAGATGACATGCTCTCCTGCCTCAGCCCAAACTAGCTGGACCCTGGCTCTATAGGATAGTGTTGAAGTGAGGCTCTGAGACTCTTGGCATAAGGGGAGTAGAAGGATAAAAGAGAGTAAGAGAGATTGTCTTTCTGGGAGCTTTGCCCCACCTCCATGAAGGCAGCGGCCCCGATTCTGAAAACGTGTGCTCTTGTTTGGCCGTGAAACTGTCTACACAGCTGGAACTGGGTCACCAAACACAGCCACAGGATGCTAGAACGGTCAGGGGACTGAGAGCTCATCTCACCCTGCCCCCTCATGTCACAGATGAGGAATCAGAGGCTCCAAGTACTTGGTGAATTGCATAATAGCAAGTTGGTGGCAGGACTGGGATGTGAGTCTGGTTTGGGCCCTTTTCCTCCAGGCCTGGTTTATTTTTATGTGAGGAGTAGCTCAGCAGTGCAGACAGACAGGGCCTGAGAAGCATATTCAGATGCAAACTGGCCTCATTTCAGCTCTCTCTGGATCTCTTACTCATTTCAAGAAACCCAACAACAGCACGGCACCATGGAAAAAGCCCTGAACGTGGTTCTAGTCTTGTCTGTTCTACTTAATAGCTATGTGACCCGGGACAAGACCCTTCATCACTGACCTTCAGTTTCCTCTGCTATATAAAATCTGAATGATAATACTAATACTAACCACCTCTAATTGAGAGGATTACTATAAGTTAATATATGTTCATTTGCTTCTATATTAATATAACTGATATTTTTCTATTTGAAAAATTAATATTTAAAACATTTAGTAGCCCATAAAGTGCTGAATTTGTATATGTATATATGTACCTACATATATATATATATGTATACACACACATACATGCCTAATTTGTATCTAATGGTAGCCATCACTAGGGTGGAGAGAGAAAAAAAAGAAAAAAATTTACATGATAACTTTATCACATGTTTAAAAGGAATAAGCAAATTGCACATACTAGATTTGCAGTTTCATGTGCAATCACCTTTTTAAATGATACTATGTTATGGAAATACTTGTTTGATTTCATAAATTAAAGTAAATAAAAACTTTAAAAAATAAAATAATTATTAATCCATATGGCCAATCAAAGCTCATTTTTACATTGCCACAAATGTGGCCAACCCATCTTTGATGCCAAAATTATAGTTTAATTCCATTGACCCAATTCACTCAATTACACATTTCCTACTCATAGTCTATGAAGATTATGAAAACATAGCCTCAAAGTTCATTTCTTAGATTAAAAAGTTCCTTAAGGGCAGGGATAAAGTGTTACTTCATATCTTCAGGGGAGGTCTAGCACAGTGCTTTGCGTATATACAAGATTCTCGATGAATATTGAATTATGTGCCTCCTTCCCTGTTCATATGGAAACATGAGCTGATTACCTGTATATACTGCATCTACTACCTTGTGATTGCCAAGTGTATTTCTTGGTGTCTTTGATTTTCATTTTCATGATTTGCTAATTGATCATCAAAGATGGCTGCAATGGACAATAGTCCACTGTGATGCTCCTTCATGTTCTAACGCGGTCCATTCCATGCTTAACTGGAGATTTGAAAACTCAGACTTTCATTTTCATCAAGCAGGACACATGACAGTAAAAATAAGAAAGACAAATGATGGCAAAAAATAAAAAGCAGAAGTGTGATCTTCAGCATCAGGTTTCATTCTCTGGGGAAATAAAGGCTGCTTCTACAGGTGCTCCGCAGGGGAGTTGGTTTAAGTAGGCTGTCTGACTCTCAAAGTGATTCAGTTGAAATTCAGCTTTCTGCCTCTCTAAATCTAGGACAGATCTAGCATTGAGGCTCAGACCGGCAAGGTCTTTCTTACCTCTTATTTCTTTAAAAATAATGTGTATTGATATATTTTATTTTTATGAAACTTCATTTCCAATACAACCCCCCCCTTGCCCACCACAGAGTCATATTTCAAAACGAAGAATCAAAAAGAAAGAGAGGAGGGAGGAGAAGCTGTCCAGAAAATTATGCAATACAAAAGCCAGTCTGGTAGGCATAATTAATAATGCCTCTTGTCAACAATTTAATTCAATGAGCACCTAAGTACCTTCTAAGTGTCCAGCAAGCACTCCGTTCTAGGTGTTGGAGATATTTCTAAGCCTGTCCCTGAATTTCACAGATGAGGAAACAGAGGCTCCAGTTATTGGCAAAAAGTCCTTGCCTAAAAGAACTTATCTACTTTTCTTTAATATTTTTCCGTTTTTGTTTTTTCATTGAAAGAGCATCTTGACGAATTTTCTGAAACAAACAGTTTCAGGACTTAGTATTCCCTCAAAACCATGTAAAAGCAATCTTTTTTTTTCTTAATTGGAGGAGAGTGGAACAGGAGGCAAGGCTATATTCAGAGATGGTTAGCTTAGCAACTTTGATTTGCCAATCCTCTCTATTGCTGGTAACCTAGGTAGGAAACCGGGGATCCACCCCTAAGAAATGCCACTGTGCTCCTGAACTTCTGGTTGAACAAGAAATGAGGCAGAGTTGGGATGTGACTAAGCGAGGCAGCTCCAGCTTCCAAGTTTCATTGAAGAGAATTAGCAACTCTCTTAAGAGAGAAGCTTTCCACTCACCCTTCTCTCTGTGATTCAATTCAATTCCTCCCTTATCCACCCTTCAATTTCAGGAACAGGTCCCTAGGGGAAAAAATGAATAATGAAAAAGCACCTTCATCACTAGAAGAGGAGAGCCCTTTTTCTTAATAGTAAGTGTAAGATGTTCTTAGTTGAATGTATGCAAAACGGATATGGAGAAAAAAATTAGTAAAAGATTTCCTCATCTGTAAAATGAGGGGGCTAGACGTGAGGGCCTCTAGGGTTTCATCCAGCTCTTACTCTATGACCTCGGGGCCGAAGGTGAAATGCCCCCACATGGAAAAAGGAGGGTTGTTCCCCCTTTCTTCTCCCCATGATTTTTTGAAACCAAGCCATCCTCCCACTCCTGGGAAGAAGTTGGGGGTAGGGATCCAAATGACTTTTTCACTCCTTCAGAAGGAGTAAAATAAAGTAGAATTCTCAGGCCCTCACCCCCTATACTCCCATCCTCTTCCACCTCTGGTTCAGAGCCAGGGGGAATAGTTCAATCCTACCAGGATCCTGCTATATGAGGTTCCTCATTTCTGTTTCCAGGGAAGGAAGTTAGCATCACCCCAATCCTTCCTCTCTCTTTTCAACCGAGCCCTCAGTGGGGCAATTGGCACAGGTGGTAGAAACTAAAGTCAAATGTAGGCAGAAGTGAGCCCTGACTATTGTCTTTGCCCAGGTGCTTAGGGTCAGGTAGATTGGAAAAGTGCCATCCATTCAATTCTGGTGAACAGGTGCCCATCCTTGCATAGAGACATAAAAAATGTCCTTAGATAAAAATCCTTTTGCTTAGGGGAGCTCAATGTTTTCTTTGGGGGCATTTGGTCGAATTTTGTCTTTGAAACATACAGCTAGCAGTTGGTAGCTCAACCTACTTCTATCCAGATACAAGGAAAACACAATCATATCACTGCAGTCATCTCATTGCATGCAGGCCAGGAGGAAAACCCCTAAGTTATCTTGAACACCGGGAGGGTAATTCAATTCAAAAAACTCTCGGGCATTTGCTCAATAAGCTCCTTATATTAACTCGTCCTATGCCTGCTATCTTTTTTTTTTAAGAAGTTTTGTTTGTTTGTTTGTTTTTTGGCATTGGGGAAAAACTAGGTTAGTGCAAATAGACCATCTATATATAAAGGGGGAGTTGGTTTATTTAGATGGGCTTAAAACAAAAAAAACTAGCACAATTCCAGCAAAGCTACTTAGTACCTTTGCGAGCTGGGGCATCATTTGATTTTACTGAGCCCCAGTGTCCTCACTGTAAAAGGGAGGGAGCTGGACCAGACGTCCTCTCCTGCTCAAGATCTTTCTGTCATTCCACCAGAACAGCCCCTCCCGATTTCTCCTCCAAAATTTCCCGCAGCAAAGCGTCAATGCCCGGAAGTAATGGCCAGCGAGTCGAGACAGATAGATCCCAGTTCTGGTTACAAATCTCTGTGTGTATGAGAGAGAGAAGGAGAGAAGGAGGGAGGGCAGCTGGAGGAAAATTTGCATGCCCAATCAGTTTCAGAATTAAAGTTTACACAATGCCAAGTGAGTGGGCAAGGCTGATGAGATCACATGACTGTGTAGAGACATGAAACTTGCCTGCGTGCTCCTGCGAGTTTTACTTCTCCTAGAGCAGGAGCGGAGCGCTCCCGGGCTAGACTCTGCAGCTCATCCTCTGCTCCTTGAACCAGGGGCTCTCCGCCATGCTTTCTGCTAGTGTCAAAACCGACTGATGTTGCTTCTGGAGGGTTTTTGGTCTACCTGGTGATTGGGAAAAGAAAAAGAAAAATGGAGAGGTTTAACAGGATAGCTGTGCCAGCTGGACAGAAGCTGAGGTGAGTTTCCGCTCGTGCAGTCCTTCGTTTGCGGTACTAAAAACCAGTCACCTAAAGACAGCGACAGCTCCCATAGGGAAAAAAGTTTTCTTTCTACTTGTCTTTTTTTCTTTTTATTTATCCTTTTTTTTTGCTATTTTTTCTTTTATTTTTTTCTCTACCGTTTCTTTCTCTCTTCCTTTTTTCTTTTTTCCTACAATTCTTCTATTTTATTTTCTTCCTACCTATCTTTTTAAAAGTTTTATCTTTGCTGTTTTCTTCCTACCTGTTTTTAAAAATTTTTTATCTACATTGTTTTCTTCCTATTTTTTTTCATTCTACTTACCTACCTACCACGTTGCTTTCTTCCTACTTATCTTCTCTATTGATATTGGTTTCTTTTCATCTTTGTCCAAGTGGATCTGCTAAGTGGTCTTTACTCCACGGCCACTTTAAAGAGCAAAGGTAGACAGCACAAAGTGAAAGCTAAAGAAACTTAGGTGCTTTCTTTTTTTTTTCTTTTTTTTGTTGTTGTTAGGTGCTTTCTAAGAGCTGATTTTCACCCTCTCTGATCCCAAGAAATTGTCAAAGAGGCTTGCTCATTGATTCTGTTATTTTTGTTACGATTCTAATTCTCTGGCTAGATTGTGGTCTAGGGCCAATGAGTTCAGCTATGGATACGTTTGACATGTATGTTAGGATGATAGAGTCCCTGTGACTAAATAGGCCTGGCATCATGAAGATCTGGAATCAAATTCTAACACCTCAACCTTGTGACCCTGTGCAAGTCACTTATCCTCTGTGTGCTCTGTGCAACCCCTAGTACTAAATCATAGATGGGTTGCAGTCTTTTAATTACAGACACTTTGCATATTCAATATATTTTAGGATTAGATGTTGTTTTCCCTACATCACACCAGTCTAAGTAAAATCAAGGAGGCAAAATCCTATTGTAGTGTTTGATTTTTTAAAAAGTCTAAATATCATCAAATAGATGTGGGTCAAAAGGGGTCTCTTAAAGGATAGAAAATGTTTCTAAACTGTAGAAAAGACAATTCCAAGCTTTGGTTTTAAAGACTTTTATATAAGAATATTCTAACATCAAGGCAATTCACTAATTATTGCTTACAGTTTGGCTTGAGAGAGAGGCATTTTAAAGAAGGGTGTGTTCTATCAAATTTCACGTGGGATTTTATGATGAAATTGCATATTAGAAATCCTCCTCCCATCTTAGGGATGCTCTGATGTATACAACAGAAACAGTCATTACTACTTAGGATAGCAATTCAATAAAACTAGCACCTCTCTGAAGTTCTTAGGACTATGGAGGGCCTTTGTGTCTCTTAAACACTGATTCAGTAATGACAGTAATTCAGTTCAACCTATTATAGGCTAACAGAATGCTAGAATGAGAGAGGGAGAAGGGAAGGGAAGAGGGTATGAAAGTAGAGGTCTATAGTCTCTGTTCTCTCAAGGAATTTAACATCTCACTTAAGGGGTAAGCCATATGTTAATTGATTAAATCATACAGGGGAGGATTAGATGCAAATGTGAGTGTTACAGATGGTGATTCTTGTCAGACTTCAGAGAAAGTAGACATCAATGAGGAATAGACTGAGAAAGTTTGAGAGGACTTCCTGAAGGTGGCATTTGAGCTGAATAGTAAGGGACAAGCAGGTTTGAGATGGAAAAGAGGAAGGAGAGAGAGAATGCTAGGAAATTGAAACAAAATGGTCAGAGGCATGGACATGAAGTGTTTGCAGGACAATAAGACCTTATGACCTTTCCAAAGGGTTCAAGTTGGGGAATAGTAGGAGAGAAGGTTGACTAGATGGGTAAGGATAAATTACAGAGAGTCTTGAAAGACAATGGAAAACTTGGACCTTACTCTTTAGGCCAGTGGTTCCCAGCCTGAATAGGCTGCAGAACACTGGGAAGCTATTAATTATCAGATCCCCATCTGTGTGCACGAATCACTAATGTTACTTCACTGTGTATATTCTTAATCAGTGGGTGCTGGGGCAGCTAGGTGGCGCAGTGGATAGAGCACCGGCCCTGGAGTCAGGAAGACCTGAGTTCAAACCCAGCCTCAGACACATAACACTTACTAGCTGTGTGACCTTGGGCAAGTCTCTTAACCCCATTGCCTCGCCAAAATTAAAAAAAAATCAGTGGGTGCTAATAGTAATAACACGTAGATCCATGGATCCTCTTACTCTAAGGTTGGGCCACAATTGCTGTCTACAATACAGTGCCCTTGAAGGTGGTCGAACAGTGGAGAGAAGATTAATCTGGCAGCTTGTGGGCTATAGCCTGGGGGGATAAATTGCTGGGAGATAACTTCTGAGAACTTAGCTGGGTGGCTGATCTTGGTCATCCAGCCATGAAGTTTTGATGTCCTGGAGAGAGAATAAAAAGAAGAGCATTGATATGAGAGAGATTTCACAGTGCGACTAGATGAGCCCTGATGAATTTAAAGGAAGCATCTTTAATGACTTACCTGAAATGAATGGAGGCTTGCAATGTGCCGCTTCGTAGATGGGTGTCCATGACCTAGAACTACCACTACCTTAAGTAATAATTAGTGTTGTGTTTTTTTTTCTAGTGAATTCAGATAAGAGACTAAGTAAAGGGCATGAAATCTCTACCATTTTGTGCCCTGCCCTCCCCTTCAAGTACAAGGTCCAGGCTGATTACAGAGTAGAAAGGGGAAGATATTTTTTGGTAGATTACAGGGTAGTAAATGGTAGTTCTATTGTGAATAATCATAAACTGGATTTGGCCTGAATTTTTCTCTTAGGAGACCACTGTAGACACTGTGGGCCTTCTTAGTTAGTTAGACTATAAATGGCACTTACCAAAGAAACAAAACCAAACTGAGGGGGGAAGGAATCAGCCCAATAACATGCTTTCTATTAAATGGATACATGTTTTATAAGATAGAAATATGGCCACTTGTGATTGAACATACATGCTACTTAATGTGCTTTACATGTGCTCCACCATTTGCAACTGATTTTTAAGATTTTTATTGAATTAAATTCCTTGTGAGAGCTGGTTGTTCAATTGAAGTGAAGGCTTGGGACATGTCTACCTAAGTATTTCCATCCATTTTATATTTCATTATGTTTATCATATCCATTCCTTTCCACATAACTTGCCAAGCAAGGAAATGGTGCAGATAAAATGTTGGGCCCAATTAAATGATATTCCTACTTTTGGAGGCCTCTGGGAGCAGCTTTGAAGAGTTAGTTCTCAATGTCATTGTGATTAGGGAAAACTGGTGGCCTTTTCGTTTTATAATTAAGAAAATTAAAGCATGGAGACAGTAAGAGGCTTGCTCAATCTACATAGGGTCTAGTACATCAGTAATTCAGGGTAAATAATGTGAGAATTTTGGGGTGGAGGGACAGGTATCTAATTTTGTTGTTGGACCAAATTCACAAGATAGGAGTCATCTCCATTACAGCTTAGTAAATCTGGCCACATAATGAGATTGTCTCTGTTGGAAAGTGGAGGGGCATTAAAATTTGGGGGACAACAGGGAGATGGCTTTCAATACTATTCCAAGATCAGACAGAGAAAAAAACCAACCTAGATAAAAATTAAGTTTGTTTTTCTCCCTTCTGCATCTATCATGACTTTCTTGGCCCCATTAAGGCCGTAAAGTGGGAGAATGCCAATAGTAATAACAGACATTTAGATCATGTTTTGAGGTTTCCAGAGTGATTTTTATATATGATCTCACTTCTTTTTTACATCTACCCTTTTAAGTAAGTGCTCTAAGTGCCCCTAATTTACAGATGAGAAAACTGAGGTGAAGAGAAGTTAAGAGAATTGTTCAGAGTCCTAGAGAAGAAATGGCAGTGAGGAGTATCTCTTCTCTCCCACCGTATGAATTATATGTATTATGTGTATGTAATTATGAAGACATAATCACAATTCTCTGCTCTCCTGCCAGGGTCACTCAGTCAGTCCACGTTTATAGTGCCTATTATGTGCCAGGCACTGGGCTAAGGTCTGAGGATGCACAGAAAGGCAGAAGGCTGTCTCCTCTCAAGCAGCCCACAGTCTAATGGAAGAGATAACATGCAAAGAGCTATATACAAATATGCTATACACAGGATAAATTGGAAATAATCAATAGAGAGAAACACACTAAAACACGCTAAAATTAAGGGAGATCAAGAAAAGCTTCCTGTAAAAGGTGGGGTTTTGGCTTGGACTTGAAGGAAGCTAAGGGGTGGAAATGAAGAGGGAGAGTACTCTAGGTAGGAGAACAGTGAGTGAAAATGCCTAGAATTATGAGATGGAAGTGTGTGCAGGGTCAAGCCCACATTAGCATTTGAGATTTTTCCCAGTTTCCTAGGATAGAAGAAATTAGATGAATTAAGGAAAATGTAGCTGAGAGTTCTTCCTGAGGTTGACCCTGAGATATGAGAGAAGGCAGAGAAAAAGGTTGTTGATGTATATCACTGTCATGGAGGAAACCCAGAAAAAACCAAGCAAATAGACAAAGCTTGGCTAAGCACTTAAACAAGATGAGACAATTGAAGAACCTTCATATTGTAGACATTTTATCATATTTGCTTAAATGGATGAGTTCATTCTATATTAGATAATGCCAGATGTTAAATGTGTAAAAAGAGATAGGTCTGACCCTTCAAGGAAGGTGTCCGTTTAGAATGTACCTAGGGACAGGAATTTAGGCTGTGAAAAGCAGAGAAAGGAGAATTCTAGAGGGGGCTAAAGAGAGATGTGGTGAGTCCTTGGGTCTAGAACCAGAAGAAACTTTGGAGATTGGTTAGCCTAAATCCTTCATTTCATAGATGAGGAAATAAAGGCCTAAGTAGTCAGTAGCAAAGGTACATTTTAAAACTAGGTCTTCCAAGTCTATGCCTAGTGTTCTTACCATACATTATACTGCCCTGGAAGAGAGAACTACATCAATGCAAAGAGAGTATGGATATCCCTGAGTGATCATGCTAGCTTTTAATTTAGCAGCGAGCATATCTCTGAAGTAATTCAGTCAAAGGGAGATTTGTTGAGGAAATCATTTCTGAATCTTTCTGAAAGACAGTTCTGAGGGAGAGAGAACAGTTTAAAAGCATTGTTTTATCCCCAGGCCCCTTTCAGACAATGAAAAGAGTTCCTTGGGCAGAGGGATGATTCTAACCTCTCTCAGCCCCATTTTCTTCATTGAAATGAGAAAAAAGTTTCTGAAGTACCTAGCATAATTCACAGGGTTGCTATTAGGTTCAAGTGAAGTAATGTAGGGGGAAAATTGTAACTTTAAAAAGGCTGTATGAATTTCAGTTATAATAAAATGACTACAGTAAATGAAAATGGAGTCAATAGCTTTAAATATGGTGTATAGTTTCTCTATAAGGGACTCCTTTCACTTTCAAAATTTGTTATTAGTTAATAAATAACTTTTTTGCTAAGATATATGAATTATTGAGTCATTGGCATGTTTTCTCTATGTTTGTACAAGTCTCAAATGTACCATTCTGTTCCACAAAAACTCCCTTGCTAGCACATGGTGGCAATAAAATTAAAGGCTATTAGCAAAGTGATTTGCTAGCTTTTTAGAAGCCTCAGCAGGATCTTCTTCTCTAGACCTTAACAATAGTGAGTAGTGGTGAATGCCACTTGTGGTGGGTACCATCCCACGGGTATATTTAGCAGAGCTGAAAAGATGAAGAGGACACAGGGGAAAGGCACAGAATGGGAGAGGAATTGGGACTCCCAGAAGGCTCCAGTATGGGTCAGAGGACTTTGAGATGAAGAGAGATTTGGAGCTTTCCTGGGAAGCTTTTGTACCATGAGGGAAACTTCACCATGGAAAAAATCTGGGGTCATGCCATCACCTCCAAGGACACGTGGTGACAGGTGTATGGGCAGATCCACGCTGACTGTTTCACCCTTCAAGGACAAGTTTATCCATGGATACAAAACAAAGGTATTTATATATACTACAAAAGCCAATACACAGGCACAGGGAAGGCATGGTTGGTGAGCCAATAGACAGGTATTTCCCTTCCAGTTTAATTCAATATATTAAAAAAAATTTTTAAACTAGTATTCAGTGTGATTTATAATTAATAAATTTCGAGGCTTTTGTATGGAATGATGAAATATGCATGATCATAGGTATATTTAGTTAAAAACTCAAGTGGGCTGTTCATTTAAGGCTCAGCTGGATTTTTCTTGATCTTATTACCTCATAAAAATAAAAGTAAATCTAACATACTTATTCAGAGTTACTTGAAGTAAATACACACAGATAAAGAAAAATCCATAGAAAAGAATGTATTTTCAAAAAAACTTCTGACAAGTGTCTACATCAAAATCTGGCTTAAAAAGAAAACTGAAGTATTATGTAGGAATGGAGAAATATTTTGTCCTGGTTAGGAACTAGTGTAGACCAGAAACAGATTAGGGATGAACAGGCACTGAAGAATTGTAACTCACGTAATTGCCCCAGAGCCAACAGTATGGTTTAACTTCCTCCATTTTGGCAAAAGTGACCTGGATAAGAGTTTAAGAGGCTTCTAACTCTGTAGATAAGCCCCTCAGATAATGAAAGTGATTTTGCCAGCAAAGGGCAAGCTTCAGGAAGCTCCCACCAGACAGGGCCTGGACCAGAAAATGGTGGAGGATCCTCCTCTTGGGCAAATACAAGGTGGTGAGTTTAGAGAGAAAGTGTTTCAGCCAAGATCACTGCACATTGCTGCCTAAAGAGAAGCAATCACTCCACACGGCACTCCAGACTCCTTAAAGGGAAGGAATCTTCTTGCAAAATAGTTTTTATTATTAAACCTTTTGTTTAAAAACTGAATATTGAACATTAATACAGCCCATTAAATTTGCTTGGTAACTATTGACATTTAAGTTGATTTCAACCAAAAGTATGACTTTTTGTTCACTTCAAAACGTTCCCATCAGAGTTCTTTGTTTATTCTCTTTTATTCCCTTTTCTTCTTCTGTGGACATAGTTTATGTGCCCTCCATTTTTGTGGTCAACAAACAGTTTTGGTTTTTTTATTTTTAGTGCCAGACACTGAGCTAAGCACCAAAAATACAAATGTAAACAGAGAGAAAGCCCTCTAGAAGCTTACAATCTAATAGAGGAAGACAATACATAAGAGTGTATTTAAGAGATGAGGGGTTGGGAATCTCACAAGGGATCAGAGGAAAGTGAGGCACAGTCTGGAGAGAAATGACAGCATGGATGACCTGGATGCCCTCCTTAAAAGGAGGTTTTGTGAGGAGGTATCCAATATAAGGAAGACACCATTGGGACTGGTGGGTCCCCCAATGTGTGAACTCCAGTTTTGGAGTTAGTTTCCAGGTTGCAGAGCTTTCTGGGACATGGTAGAGAAAGTCCAGAGTGCAGTCTACGGAGGCATGCATTATATTGTCAGTTATACTCGTTTTCTTTGCCTTCTTTCATAGAAGTCTTTCTAGATTCTTGGTATTCCTCATCTGCATCAGTCTTAATGGTATGATGATAGCACATTGAATTAACATATATATATTTTTAAAAACCAGATGCATGATTACACTGGTGTAGGGGGCTCCCAGTCAGAAACTCTTTCTGCCCATTGGACTCTATTGAGTCCTTCTCTGCAGTTCATAGTCCTTAGAGATTTATCTCAGGCTTGGAAAAATTAAATGACTTGCCTAGGGTCACATAGCTAGTATGTGATCGAGGCAGGGCTTTAATCCAAATCTTCCTGGGCCTGAAGCCTTCTTTCAATCCAGTATGTATGTCCTTTCAAGATGAACAAACCATAATTTATTTCATCATTCACGACATATAATATTTTTAGGTAAATCAGATGCACATTTATGAAGCTATTTATAATTTCCCTGGTGCCACTTCTTGGGGCTAACAAATTCCATAAATGTCCGTCCTCCTTTGCCTTCAAGTTGGCATTTTCAAACTTTTCAGGGGTTCTCTTCATTCTGTAACCTACTATTGAAGGAAAAAATCTAAATTTACTTTCTTGGTGCCTCTCATGCCATATCTACCACCTTACTGTTCTATTACTTGAGGATGCAGCGTTCCATACTCTTCAACTTGAAACTCTGATTGTCCTTAGTCTATTCCCATACAGAAATCCCTGGATTACCTTAATCGTTTGTCTTTCTCACGGAGGCCAGAGCAGTATGAAGTGTTCTGAATATACCCATGGGTTTATTCTTTACAAGGCTTTCTATTTTATATATGACATTAAGGGAAGGGAAGGATGCTTGGTGATAAATAGAACAAAGAACAAACTTCTACAAAATTTCCCTTGATACTACTGTCAGAGTGGCTATTGTGGACCATTGGTCTAAACAATTATGGCGTTTCTTAACTTTTTATTGTCCATTCACATAATGTTTTTTCAGAAAGTGTCATTTCAAGATCATAAGAAATAGAGGGCAATTGCTCACTTCCCTAAGTGTGGACTCCTCTCAGTAGAAGGAAGACTCCCATGCCTTATTTTTGGCATCTCCTGCAAGCCTTTATCATAACCTTATGACCACTGTAATATAAAATAGCTCCAGCCAATGCCTTGGTTCACCCCTTTTCTTTCCCCACTTGCATAGACTGAGGGCCTCTCCTAAAAGAATCTATCCTGCATAAGACTCTGTCATGGGACCAGTATATTTGGTCCAGGAATCCAAGGAGACACAGATGAGGAAGGGAACCCTCAAACTGTTAAATAGGAGAAGTTGCTCAGTTGCTGAGCTCAGAACAAAAGTCGAAATAGCCAAATGTAGATAACTCACATGAAAGCTGTTGCTAGTAAGGAAGACTTAGAGGACTGTGATTACTGGGTCACCAGTGGAGAATTTGCTTCTTATAGTGGCTTCTGTAAGCATGTTGGCAATGGGTCCTATGGGAAGGAAGCAGGGAGTGAAAGAGATGTCCAGTATCATACACAGGGAGTCCCTGGGCCAATTTATGCAGTAGGATCCTTCTTCTCTCTGACCTAGGCTCCCTCTCTCCCTGCCCAAGCCTCCTCTAGCACTTTGGCTGCCTGATTGTGTAGTAGCCTCACCAAAAGCTTGCTTGTGTTCTCCTGCCAATCTGTTCTCCAGAAGTCCTATTGACATTTTGATTTAAGAGGGTCCTTACTCTTTACAAGCAGTAGTTATCCATCCCTAGAGGAATTCAGAGAGCAGGACAAATTGTAGTGTCTGTGCCTCTACTACAAAAGTTCTGTTTTGCTTTGTTTTGAAACCTGGTTAAGATTAATATAGGCAGCCTTAAAGGAGATGGACATCATGCCACTTGAAGGATATGTTGAAAAGGGGAGGCAGGAGGGTGTGTGTGTGTGTGTGTGTGTGTGTGTGTGTGTGTGTGTGTGTGTGTGTATACTTCTTTTCTCTTTTAGCAACAGCAGACATGTCCCTTTCCTTCCCTTCCACCACATGCAGCTTCTATCACCGGTCCTGACAATGGCACAGGAACTACTCCCAATCGTTAGACCTGAGGAGAATGACTTAGTTTGTTATGCTCATGGAATTACTCTGGGCAGCAGAGAATGGCATGAATGCAGGGCACAGAGACTAGGAAAACTAAAGTTGAGGGGCTCTGAGGTAGTCTGGGGCTCCAGGCTGCTAGAATCAAGACAAGCAGGGGGCCACTAAGGCTGCGGTCAAGCATGACTCGATTGGAGGAGCAGAGCAAGAGGACAGTCCACAACTGAGAACACCATCAAAGACCAGGGAGGAGTAAGAAGTGCACTATTACTAGAGGTCAAAGTAGAACGAGTCAGGAAGCTAGAGAGACAGCGATAAAATCAGTATAAGGTGTGGTTCTAGCCCAGCCACAAGTCTCTAATGTATTTTATTTTGGAGCTCATGCCTTGAGATGAGTTTCTGCTCTTACATGAAATATATAAAAAACTCACGGTTGGGCTAGAACCACACCTCAGAATCAAGGTAACTCTGTCTCCTGGTTGTTGGTTACTTATATTGATTTTCTTTTATTTTTTAAAATAAGTTTTCATTGATATTTCTTGTATTTATATATTTTTTTAAATTTATTTTATTTTTAATGTACAGGACAAAACAAGTATTTCTATAACATAGTACAATAAAAAAGATGACTGCACATGAAATTGCAAATCTACATGTACTACTTGCTATTCCCTCCAATTTATTGATTGCTATTGATTTTCTTATTATCTCTCTAGATTCCTTCATCTTGGATATTAAATTCCTTGTTAGCCATTTTTGCTTGAACATTTCCATCATACAGATTCTTTTTGGCAGAGAAAATAGAGACAAAATGAGTTTTGAGCTGCTGTTTTCTCACTCTTTCATCCCATACAACCCAAGCATTAGGTCCTATTTTTTCTTTCATTTCTCACATTTGGTTCCTTATAGCTAAAAACAAACAACAACAAACCTTATGACTGACTAAGCCAGCCTCAGTTCAGGAGCTTCAACACTCCTGTCACTATTTTTACATTCATCTTTTTGTTACTTGTTCTTGCTTCCATCCCCTTTACGTTTCTTTTTAAAAATCTGTTGGTTAGTGAATTCACTGTGCATCCACATTGGTCTCATCAGGCACTTCCTATTTTTTCCTCCCCATTGGAATTATTTCCCTTTCTGTCTTGAGAATTTCATTCTTGAGACTGACTTCTGTAACATGTTATTCCAAGAGATCTACCTATCCATCTACTTTGAACTCTGGTGGTATTGGGTTTCTCTCTCTCTCTCTCTCTCTCTCTCTCTCTCTCTCTCTCTCTCTCTCTCTCTCTCTCTCTCTCTCTCTTTTTAAGGCAATTGGAATAAAGTGACTTGCCCAGGATCACATAGCTAGTAAGTGTCAAGCATCTGATCTGAGGCCACATTTGAACTCAGGTCCTCCTGACTCCAGGGCTGGTGCTCTACCCACTGCGCCACCTAGCTGCCCCACCTGTTTTTTTGTTTTTAAACAACATCTAAGAGTCATGTTAGACTGATTTACTTTTCCTTTTCTGTCACAAATTCTAGGAGAGAGTGGTCACTACCTTCAAGAATTCTCATTTTAACCCTAGAAACTAGCTCCTTCATTCCTGAGAATCAGATCCAGTATACAATTTCCTCTTGTTTATTTCTCCACCTTTTGAAGAATGGAACTCTTAAGACAAATTAAAAATTATTAGCTGCTCTGCTTTTGGCAGAGAATTCCAGCACATGGCTCGGTAGTTGGAATCTTCCATCACAACTATATCATTCCTCCATGCCGGGCTCCTCATCTATTTCCTCTCTCTGTCTCAGAGGTTTGTAGTGTCCATGGACAACAAAGTCACTTCTCCTTTCTCCCTCCATTTACCCACACCCAAATGTTCTCCATCATCTTCTCCCACTTCTGATTCCTTAATTTCTTCATATAAGTACACCTATTCTGATTCTTTTGAATTATGTATTCGAATTCAGAACCATATTCCAATTATAGGTTTCATCCCACCAAATCTTGGTGTTACCTATGAGGTCAAATTTGTCTTTGCGTTGGGACTTCTTGTTCCTCTTCCTTAATGCCTTTCTTGTTTCTCAGATATTTTTGCAAACTGTGTGTGTGACCATGGACAAGTCACTTAACCTCTCTCAGCCTCAGTTTCCTCATCTGTAAAATAAGGATAAAAATAACATCTGCACAGGGTTGCTATAATGATCAAATAAAATCATCTATGTTAAGCACTTATGCTTAATTATGTTAAGCAAAACTTAATGCTATATAAATGCTAACTAGTTATTATTATTTATCGTTGCTTAAGTGTTGGGCTTCTGTGTATAAATAATTGAACTGATGGGTTTTGCCCCTAACTCCTTTCTTATATTTTGGCTCATATAAATTTCTATGTGCTTCAGCTGTTCTTCCTTCAATGAAGCTATTCAGGGTGGCATTTAACTTGGTAGATATATATTGACAATTTTCTCTCTTCCATCCTTTTTAGTTTAAGCCCTTTTGATGAAATTTGCAAGACAGCAGGCAAATAAATTTCATTGTTATGATGAAAAACAGATTAGTATGTGTGTGTGTGTGGGGGTGTTTTACCCCCAACTAATTCTTCAAGATTCTCTTAAGAACACAAAAGACATATCAGCTAGTGACAAAATTCTAGTTAGAGGTAGAAATTCCTCATAATAGAAAGCTATAACTGGTATTTGTGTGTAATATGATGGTTGGGGAAATCAGATAAAGAATAAAGAGTGGGGAAAACATACGCTTTTCATTAATTCTGTTTAATGGACTACCCTTCATATATAGTAAGGCAATATTACATTACCTTCCATAGCAAGGCATGTGCTTTGAATTTTTTTTCCATTTAAATGAGGATGGTTTATGTACTGTGTTACCTGGATCCCTTCAAGAACAGTAGCATTCCTTTTTGATACTGTTCGTTGGGATTAGAGGTGCAAATTGATTTTTTAAATGATCTATTCCAAGTTGTTGCCTAATGATCATAGATTAAAAGGACAAAGCAGCTTAATTAAGGGTTTCTTAACTTGGGGTCCAAGGACCCCCATGGATAGATTTCAGAGAGTCTGTGAACTTGGATGGGAAAAAATTACATCTTTATTTCAACATAATTGGATCCTCTGTACTTTAATATATTTAAAAACAGTATTCTGAGAAAAGGTCTATAGATTTCATCAGATGGTCAAAGGGATCAATGACACAAAAACATTAAGAACTCCAGGTTTTAAGTATGCTGATTTTGCCAAAGTATTAGAACTAGTTCATCTAATTCTCTTCTGTGTGTGTGTGTGAAAAAGAGAGAAGAGGTGCCTATCAACTCTATCTTGCCCAGGGAGAAGAAAACCCCGGCTCTATTCTCATCTCTCCATTCTTTCCTTAAGCAAGAGGGCCCTGAAGCTATTGGTGATGTGCATGCCTGTGAAATGTCAGATTTCTTACCCTTTTCTTTCACAGACTATGTGGGCCACTGTGACCACAGTTCTGTGGGGGAGAATTACTCATCCTGTTTAACCACATGAGTAGAGAAGAATATGGAGGGAAAATGGGAGGACACAAGGATTCTCCCTCTTCTTTCTCATCTGATAAATCACACACACACACACACACACACACACACACACACACACACACACACGCTTTTCAAAAGGCAAATCTAGTCCATTCACCAGCTTTGAGTCCTAATGGATTCCTGTAGCCCAAGACTCAATCAACATCCCAGACAATTTTGGCATTTTCAAGTTCAAACTTGCATTGTGTGCTGACTTAGAGAGCATTTGGTATCATACCACTCTATATTTTTCAGAAACCATACCCACAATAGTTTCTGTAATTGGAGAGGATGGTAATTATACGGCTAGCTCAGTAGCTGGTCTTATGAGTAGACAGAGTAGACAGCCATTGGCCCCAAACCATTTTTGCCTTGGAGTTATTACAGCATCTATAATTCTACCATTAGAGATTCATTTGTTTCTCTTCAAAGGTTCTGGATTAAAATTTACATGGGAGGAGGCAAGGAGAAGCATATGAAGTTGCATGATATATTCATGTATATATATCCCAGCCCAGCAGCTAGCTCAGAAGGGGCAGGGACATGGCTGCTTTTGTGACTTTGCTCCTACAATGGTCCAGTTCTATGCACGCTCAATAATAACCATAGCTCACATTCATATAGCACTTAGTAGTTGTATGTATCATCTAGAACCATGGCAACTTAAGAGATCTTCTAATTCAGTGTCCTCACCTTGTAGATCTTCAGCCACAAAAATGACACAGCCAAGGTCACATTTGTTAGTGTCAGAGGCAGGATCAGAACCCAGGCTGCTTGACTCTTTTCTGGGCTGTCCTGAGTATGAGGGCAGTAGGCTATGGTATGTGGCAAATACGCTAACTGTCCTGTAAGGAGAAACATATTAATAGCTTCTGTCTTAAAGTAACACTATTTTATCATTTTAATTTTTATATTGTGGCTTTTAAAAATTAAGCAGGCAAAGAGTTCACATTGCTCATGCTTATGTAAGTAACATCTTTACTTTTATGAAGTCCCTTAGAGCCTATGTGAAAGTGCAAATATGCCCATTTTACAGAAGAGAACACAGAAGTTTAACATGGTAGGGGATTTGCCCACAGTCACAGTGAGTAGATACCGTAATGTTACATCTTGAATTCAGTAGATCTGAATCTTCTGACAAATTCACTTGTATTTCCATAATACTACTTTCATTCATTCCTTCAATAAGACAAGCCCTGTACTAGGCATTGGAAATTCAGAGCAGTCTCTGCCTTTAATAAGCTTATATTTTGATGTTGTCTAGAGATGCCAGGTTGTTTCTATTCTATAGTTCCTCCCTCTTTTATCTCTTCTCTGCCAATTGCCAGATCAATCTGCAAATTTACAAGATTTTTTCCCTTTTTTTTTTTTAACTATTTCTAGTGTATCTTTTCCTTTCTGTTGTTCACCTTAAAAACAAACAACCAAAAATTTAACTTGTGCACCTACAGTAAGCAGAGTCTTCCACATAGAACTATAGAAGAAATGGGCCCTGCCCTTAAGGAGTTTACATTCTCTTAGAAAGGTAACCACCACCCATTCAAGCTCTCCGTTGCTACCAACCAGTCAGATTAATGATTGTAGCAAAACTGTCTCTATGAGGAAAAAAGAAAGCTTAGGTGGGTTGTGTTCTTGGGGTCTTTATCTGTTTTCTACAACATTCTTTTAACATAATGTTCTAGATGAGTCATTATAATGTTTCTCTCCATCCCCTCTCATGTAAATGGTATGTGAGGGGAGGGAAGAAAGAAGAAAAAGAATGAGAGGGAATTTTGAGAGGGAAGGAAGATACTAAATTCCTAAGGGACTGCTGCAGCTCAGACCCCCTCCCCACCCCACGTCTGGGTGGGCTCTAGTGCATGCTATTACTAATTTCTACTTTCTTCCAGCAGATGGGCATACTGTTGGATTTCTTTCTTTTCTTTTGGCTGTTATAAGATAGCTGTGGTTTATTAGGGAAAAAGCACTCCATTTTAGAGTCAGAACACCTGAACAAGTCACTGTTAGTCTGTTTCCTTGTCTGTAGAATGATGGTAATACTTCTACCTGCTTCCACAGGGTTGTTAGGAAGGATCAAGAACTTTATAACAGTAAAGGTGCTACTCATACTTTCAAGTCCAAACTCAAATGCCACCTTCATGAAATCTCTCCTAATTTGCTTGGTCTATAATGGCCTTCTCATCCGGACCTTAGCTAATTCTTTGTTTTCATATCTCATTTATGCATTTGTCATGTAAATATGTGTATTTCAGTGTGCCTCTTTGTGTCTTAACCTTCTTCTAGATAGTAAGTTCTGGGAGGCCAGGAATCATATCTTATCTAAATGTTTCTATCTCTCTTAGCCCTGCACACAGTAGATGCTTAATAAGTATTTGTTAAATGAAAGAAATGGCACATTAGTCAGTTGTTCCTGTTACAGTATTAGTTCCCTAAATACTTTATTACCTTAAAAATGATATTTCTATGTTGATAGGGGTTAGCAGGCCATAACATGTCACTAATAACTACTTGTATGCTAGTAGTCAGGTGAAAAGACATTATTGAGATTATATGTAACTGGAAAGGGAGGTGAGCCAGTCATATAACAAGAATGAGACAATAAATGGACAATTTGAGTGGTAAAGAGTTATACTTTAAATTTGGCTTTATTATTTAGATTTGGCTTTATGTGAAGACCTCCATCTAGTAAGGGCCAGGCAACCCATTACATCTCAAGGTAGGCCATTACACTTTGGGATAGCTCTAATTGTTAGGAAGTCTTTTCCCTTATACTAAATCAAAATTTGCATTTTTGCAACTTCCTTCCCTGCTTCTGCCCCTGGGGACAAGTAGAAAATGCCTAATCCATTTTATATCTTATAGCTTTTCACATACTTAAAGACAGCCATCTTAGTCTTCTCTTCTTCAGGCTAAATACCTCCAATTTCCAGTGATTTTCTTACGCCATGAATTCTGGTTCTTCCAGGCACCTAAGCTTGAATGGTGATTTCTTTGGTTTATCTTTTTCGCTTAGTCTTCTACCTTCATATCTCACATCCAATCAGTCACCAAATCCATATTATCTGTGTGAATGTAAGCAAATCACTTCTTGTCTCTGGGTCTATTTTCTCATATGAAGGTAAGATTGTTGTGCTTCAACCATGCTTTCCACCTCCAAATCCAATCCTGTTCATGAGCTTTGAATTGTCTCTCATTAATTGTCAGTTCTTCTCATTCCAACTGCTTCTACTCTGCCACAGATATTTTCTTATGGTCTTAACTACTTAAGTTGTTCTCCTAATTCCTAACTCCTTGCTTTGAATCTTCTCTCTTCATAATTCATTCCACATACTCCTGCCCAACTAAGGTTCCTCAAAAATCTTATTTTGGTCATATCATATTACCTTGCTTAAAAGCCCTCAGTGGTGCTGCCTTGCCTCTAGGATAAAGTCTATGCTGTTTAGTCTGGTATTCAAAACATTCTACAATCTACTTTTCTGGGTTTTCTTCTGTTATTCCTATATATAAATGGTCTACTCCAGCCAAACTTGTTCAGTCATTGCCCTTTAAGATATCTTGCATTCTCTGGTTTCAATGCTGCAGTTTGTGACACTGTCCTGCTCTCCTCTTAAGCTAATTTGAATTTTTTTTTTGGGGGGGAGCAATCAGGGTTAAGTGACTTGCCCAGGTTCACACAGCTAGTAAGTGTCTGAGGCTAGATCTGAACTCAGGTTCTCATGACTCCAGGGCCAGTACTCTATCCACAACCTATTTGAATTTTAATCATCCTTCAGATCAGCTCAAGTCACTCCTAGCTCACACAGTGCATACTGGTATCCTTTTCTAAGATTTGCTAAGTTTTCCTCTTCGTGAAGTCTTTTCTGATCACTCCAGTCCTGCAACCTCTCCATTCTCTGAACTCAGGGTGATTGTTTTTCCTCCTCATCTTTACATTATTCATATTGTACTTCGAGGCATCTTTTTGTCCCCCTTGACCTTTGGCTGTTCATAGACTAGAAGTCCTTGAGGACAGGGGCCATCCCTTATACTTCTTGTTTCCCCTACTCATCCCATCACCCAAAGCACCAATACATGTAGTACATAGTAGCTAAATAAAGAGTAATTGGGTAAGAATATTCAAAGCCATTGATAAGAGAGACTTCAAATATCTTAGAATCAGGAATCCAGCTAAAGAATCAGTGAAATCTCTTAATCATATGAAAGATGCTCATTAATGATAATAGAGTCTTTTTATTTTATTTGACTTTTATATAACTAGCTTTTGAAAGATTTTGTGGAAGGGGGTAACAGAAGGGGCATAGTGTTTCCAGAATACAAAATGTGCACAAAGGTTTGGGATGGGTGACACTGAGGTCCGTGTTGGTAGATAGTGTGTAAGGGCAACAAGCAGTAGAAGAACAGAAATCTTAGGCAGGTTCTTTTTTTAGGTAATCTAGAGAGGAAGCATGGCACAGTGGATCAAAGGGCAGCCTCAGAGTCAGGAAGATCTGGGGCTCAGTTCTGCCTTTGACACATACTAGTCCTGTGAGAACTGGGAAATCATTTAACCTTAGCATCCCAGGCAACACTCAAAGAATGAGTTATAAAAAAGTTGCTAATCTACACTGAAGAAGAGAATTTCCATGCCAGAAGTTCATTATACTGATCAAATCCCAGCTCTGAACCATATCTCTCTCCTCCACCATCACACCCATTCCCTACTCTCACCTGCAAAACAATAATACCCCAAAAAAACTCTGAAGCCTCTCTAGGCTTGTGTAATAAGAACAAGGATAGAATATACTAACTGAGATAATAAAATGGCTCCAGGAATGTTCATTGAGCCTGGGAGACTGTGATATTAGCCTGGAAGTTCCAGTATAGTGAAATCAAATTCTGTAAGTAAGCAGAGGTGGGTAGCATGTGATTGGGACAAAATGTGGAGGGAGGGGCTTGAGACCAGACAGGAGACAGTGTCGGACGTTCTGTGGCTTTAGAAGCTCCAGGAAGGAAGCATCTTGGACTCAGGCCTCAGGAGTGAACAGGAACTGTCTCAGAGTGTGCCATTCTGCAATCACGATCGCTGCACAGTTAGCTTGAGCATGTTGGTGGAGGAGGGGAAGCCAAAGGCATTCAGCTCTTGGCAACTCTGGCAAGAGCCAAGTATTGAGGAAGAAAACAAAGGAAAGGTATTAAGTTTAAAAACAAACAGAAAAGGTCAATTTACAAGAAGCCTGTGGATCACATGAAAACACCGAATAGGAACATCATTGTCATTAAATCAAAGGACTGCAGAGTTGGTAAGGATTTCAAGTTATTTAGCCCATCTCAAAGCAAGAATCAGATCTACAAGATGTTTAACAAGACATCACCTGGGCTTCCTTTAAGCACCTCCACTGATGGACCACCTACTACCTTACAAAGCACTCATTCTATTTTTGAACAGCCTTAGTTATTAGAAGTCAGGCAGGTAGGTGGTGCAGTGGATAGAGTGCTGGGTCTGTAGTCAGGAAGACTCATCTTTCTGAGTTCAAATCTGGCCTCAGACACTTACTGGCTGTGTGACCCTGAAACACAGCCTGTCTCCATTTCCTCATCTATAAAATGAGCTGGAGAATGGAAATGGCAAACCACTCCAGTATCTTTGCCAAGAGAATCCCAAATGGAGTCACAAAGAGTCGGTCATGACTGAAAGTGACCGAACAACAAATAATTAAAATGTCTCCTGGAACTTCTACCCATGGGTCCTATTTCTGACCTATGGGGCCAAGCAGAACAACCTTTAACCCTTCTTCCATATGAAACATGACAGGAAGAGAAACAATCCTCAACTGGGATAATTAGGTCATGAGTAATGATAACGATTTCCAATTTTATTAAATGATTTACAGTTGGGAATGCCAAAGCTGGAAGGAACTGTAGAGATCATCTAGTCTAATCCTAACATTTTACAGGCCTGAAAGGGGAACTGAGTGGTCCAAGGTCTCATAGTTTGTTTCTTAACTTCCAAGCCAAATACTTTTTACACCTGTTTATAACCTGATTTTTCTTTCAGAGGAAGCCTATTTTTTTCAGATTCTAGACCTGTGCTTATGTCATTTGCCATGCCTTTACAGATCAGAATGTATGAGAGAAATTTATATTACAGAAAAAAAGGCAATTTCCTTCTGGTCAGAATTTTCCTAAAGTACAGTGTTAGAAATATTATCACTTCTGGGTGTATTCACAGTGTCCTGGAATTCTTATAGCTGGACAGCTTATGCTTCTGTGTAGTTTCTTTTTCAGAATGCTAAAATGATGAGCCAGATGTTGTCATCTCATGACAGGGCTTCTTTAAGCAAGTATACATAATTAAAGTAAGGAGGACTGCATGGCCTCCCAATGACTAGCTAGTTGATGGGCAGGATTCTGAACCTCTCAGTCCCAAGAGATACATGTACCCAGGACATCAGTGGAGTGGCTTACCTAAGGTGAGGGTGTCATCAAATTTGGGATGCCACTGGGGGCTTCCTGAAACAGCCTTTTATGGGTGTATGTTACTTGCTCTAAAAATGAGCCTGACCATCTGGATGAAGACATGGTCATTATCAGGACCATCTTCATGGTTCCAGGATGAAGACCATCAATGCCAAGAAACTGGGTTTAAGTAATGGGATCATCCAATAAGTGTCTCCTAGAATAACCCTGACCTTCCCCCTCTACAGGATCCTAAGATTTAAGGCTAGAAGGAACTTTTAGACATCATCTAGTACAATCCTCTCTCTTTACACATTAGGAAACTGAGGACCAGAAAATTGGATAAGTTGTCTGAGGTATCATAGCTAGAAAGTAGCAGAACTAGAATTAGGACCATGGGTCCTGAGACTCCAGAACTCATGTCCTTTTCACTCCTCCAACTGTTAATCTTCTACATAAGGCACAAGGAAATTTAGCTATTCACAAGGGTACCTATTACTTAGGAACCTTCTGAATTCTAGAAGAAAAATAAATAAAAGAAAATACTACATAATTACAGATTCTCAGAACGGGAAAGACTTCAGAGGAGCTTAGATTTAGAGCCAGAAGGGACTTTAAAGGACATTATCTGGTTCTACCAGAACCCCGTCTAGATGATTGCCTTCTCTTGCAATCCTCTAATGAGAGGAAACATTACCTCCTGAGGTAGCTGCCACATTTTCCTATTTTTCAACAGAATTGCTAAGGGTTTATCCCCCTTACATGGATCTGCCTGTATAGCACTTTTAATCATTGCCCTTAGTTCTGCTTTTTTTTGAAGCCAAACAGAGCAAGTTTAATTTCTCTCCTAGAACAGCCTTTCAAAAACTTACCTGCCAGGTCTCCATTAAGTGTTTTCTTCCCTAGTAGATAATATGTGTAAAAATCACTTAGCATGGTGCCTTGCTTAGCATACAGTAGGTGCTATGTAAATGTTTATTCCCTTCCTTCCCTCCCTTTCAATGATGCTCATGAAACATGGTCTCAGGGCCTTCCACCATCCTGGTCACTCTCCTCTGATGCTCCACCATTCATCAATGACCCTCCTAACATATGGCACCCAGTGTTGAACACAATACCACCCCAGATGTAGTGTGATCACCTTCCATTTACATGTATATATTTTGCATGTTACCTAGTTATTTATATATTGTCATCCTCCATTAAAATGTAAGCTCCTTGAGGTCAGGGACAATGTTTTTGCCTTTCTTTATGTCTCTATCACTTAACCCAGTGCCTAGCACATAGTTAAAGGCTTAATAAATATTTGTTGATTGACCGAGTGAACAGAGTAAAATAGAGTGGCCTTCTATCCTCCATGGTAGACTGTATGTATGTTAAGGTAGCCTAAGATCACCTAAGAACCTACCCCATTTAACTCCTCTATGCAATGGTGGTGGTTGGTTAGATGTGATGATGGGTCCACAAAAACATAGGTGGAGGTGAGGAGCAGAGCATCCTAAGCCAGAGCAAGGCAACAAACAGGAGACAAAGCGTATCTTTTGTGGAGAAGAACAAGTAGATTTCTATAGCTTGATTGTGAAATGCATGGAAGGAAATAAAATATATGAAGACTAAAAAGGAAAGAAAGAATGAAGAGCTTTTAATGTCAAATAGAGGAGTTGATATTTGATCTTGGTGGTAATAGGGAGCTATTGAGAGCTGAGTGACTTGAGCAGACCTACATTTAGGAGAATTTCTTTGGCAGATGAGTAGAGGATGGGTTGGAGTGGGAAGAGATTTGAGGCACAGAGACTAATTGGAAGGGTGTTACAATAGTTTAGGGCAGAGATGATGAAAACCTGAACTAAAATAATGGCTCTTTCAGGAGATGTATATGAGATATGAGTGAAGTTATAAATGAGAAAATCTGGCACAGGTTATATATGTGGGGTAAATGAAAATGAAAAGTCCAGAGTGATACTGAGATTGTAAATGTGGTTGACTGGAAGGATGGTGGTGCCCTCAACTATAAGAGGGAAACCTCAGATAGGGTTTAAGGGAAATAAAATGAGTTCTATTTAGGACACATTGAGTTTGAAATGCATATATAACATTCAATCCAAGATATCTAAAACCTTTTGGTGATGCAGAATGGGAGCTAAGAAGAATTATGGTTTGGTCCTTCATTCTCAAAGAGGACCATGACATCAGGAAGATGGTGCCATGACTTCTAAGTAAATTGGATTTGAGGGAGGGAGAGCTGTGCAGAGTCACCAGCCTCATTCTCTCCTCTGTAGCCATCCGGGTCCAGAGGCCAGATATAGATCAGGACTACTGGAGATGAACCAGGATGCAGTGGGAGACCTTGGCTTTTTGAAGCTAAGGTCTTTCTGAGTTCTCACTTTGACAGAAGCAACACCCATTCAGTGATAAGGGCTGTTTAAGAAGTAAGCCAAAGGGTGGCCCCTTTAATTAAAAAAAAAAATCGAACTGGGAGGGGAAGACCCTCAGGGTTTCTGACCCGAAGAGAAACAATTACTATTTACATTCACTCTGAGCCATCCTGCCCAAACTGTAACCATTAAGTGGTGCTTAGGTAGGGACCTATTGTTGTCCAATAATGAGAGCCAGAGTGAATTGGGTTTAAGGCATGGTCTTTAAGAAAGAAATGCAGTCAGTAAGTCCCAAGATATCTAGGTAGATTTCAGCCTTCAAAACCTACCCTCCCTTGGGCAGAGCACCCTCAGGTAAAGGTATGACATCCCATGTGGAGAGAAGAGAGGGGAGAATAGGAGAGGAGAGGGGAGGAGCTGAGTTGGCCAACTGGAACTGGCCAGTTGGGTCCACAATGGAGCAGCTTGGACTACCACATTTCACCACATAATCATTGCAGATTTTTTGCCGAAAAGTGGAATGTGACCATTACGCAAAGTTTTAAAATTGTGCCATTATTACTTAAAAATCATTTATCACTAAACTGCCTTTGATGCAAGATTAGGATACACAGAATACTCATGAATATACATTAAATTGAATACTGACAATACCTGTACACTGAAAATTCTAGGCTCACAGCATACAATTTGCAAGAGATAAATGAGTATCCATATGCCACTGGTGAATACATTGCTGTTCTGTTTACCTTTTAAGTGGTGTGAGGAACAGAATTATACCATGCTACAATTTTGCAATGAAAGATTATAAACAGATTTTTGGAATAGAACCCCCCTCCCAGGGGCAACAATTGTGCCATGAAATATGGTACTCACAGGTAGAAGAGACAGTAAAGCTGAAAATCTAGATCTAGGAATCATCTGCATAGAGATAATGGAGGGGAAAGAGAGTTTGACCAAGAACACCCAGAGTTGATGAGTGCTACCATGATAAAGATCAGAGGACACCTAAAGGAGAGGTCAGACAGGTAGGAGGAGAACCAAGAGAGTATTATGCCATGGAAACCTAGAGAGAAGAGAATGTTTGGGAGGAGAAGGTGGTCAAAAGTGGCCCATGCTGCAGGGAGGTTGAGAAGAATAAAGCCATTAGATCTAACAATTTCCTGACTAGGGCCTGGGAAGCTATCCACTTAAGAAATGGTGTCTATGTTGCAGTCTATGTCAGGGAAGAATGAAATCACAGACCTGCTAAAGTTTTGGGAACCAAGGATAAATGTGTATTGAAGATAAGTTACCAAGCACTTGGGTGAGTGGGAGTGGGGCGTAGAAGGAAGACCCACAAAACAGCAACAAAAATACTCTGCATAGCCCATCTACCAATGTTTATTGCAAGGGCATCTTTGAAAACATTAGAAAGATGGCTCAGCCTAGGAGCCCAAGGAAACCCCTGAATTATGGCAGGTCAAATACAAACTAGAAATTAAGCTGCAGAATAGACCTGGAGATTCATGTTGTAACTGATTTCAAAGTCAAAAATAGACTCTTTAAATAGAGAATCAGTGGGACCTCTTAATGATCATTAATGAATCTTTTAGAAAGACTGAATGAATTCCTTGCCCTTGTAGTAATGAAAGAAGAACATTATAAAGAGATCTATTCCTTCCCCCTTGCCATTTTTTTCATGAAAGCAAAAAAAAAATTATTCATGTTTGAAACTACATTTGATAAGCACAAGAAAACCTTTCAGCCTAGGTTGGAATCCCATTAGAAAGTAAGATGATACATTTTTAATATATTTGAATCACCGACACAGAACTTCCTCAATACTCCGTAAGTTGCAGAACAGCATATCAAAAACAAAAAAATAAAAGGCTACAGGGCCCTGACACACAACACGATTTCTAAAGGATAGAAAATTAAAACTTTTTAACATCGTAGGTTTTGTTTTTCTTGCGTTAGCAACAAGATGAAGAAAATTCAAAATATTTCTTATTAATGTACAACAGTTTCACTGACTCTGTGATAAGTTAGGATCCAATATTTCCACTTCACCTTTTTTTTTTAAAGTCACAAATCCTGTTCTGATCTTGTCTTTTTTTTTGGGGGGGGAAACAGAAGAGTAAAAGGCTGTTTATGAGAATTTTTATAAGATTATAATTTTTTCATTTTGTGAATATTGTATGTGGGTTTTTTAAAGTTTACAGAAAACAAAGAATAAATTACAAGACACAAAAAGATAAAGAAGAAGCACAGTGTGGGAATTGTTCTTAATTCGTGGGTGACTGCTCAGAGATAAAGAACATGCTGAAATTCCATTGCTTTGTATAAGTTCTTAAAAATGCACATTTTGGAGGGAGCAGATCAGATAGTAGTAAATGCACAGGTTGTTCTAGACTTAATTGACAGTGATGTAGATAAAGCACAGAGCTGGTGCAACAGCATCTAGCAGAGAGTTCTGAAGGAATTGAAGGATGAACTTGATCAAAGCTGGTCAAAGTTTCTCATCTGACCTTATAAGAGTCACTATGCCAAGTGCTTGGCAGATGGCCAACGGGGCTAGATAACAGACAAGTGATTCTCCTGTCCAAGCAATCAATGGTAAAAGATTATTTGCATGTATAGTTTATAATAAAAGAGAAGCTGGGGCAGCTAGGTGGCACAGTGAATAGAGCACCGGCCCTGGAGTCAGGAGGTCCTGAGTTCAAATCCAGCCTCAGACACTTACTAGCTCTGTGACTCTGGGCAAGTCACTTAATTCCAATTGCCTCACCAAAAAGCAAAAAATAAAATAAAATAAAAATAAACTGAATTATACTGCCTTGTCATGGATAGGAAATCAAATATGAGGGACAAGTTGGCATGTCTGTGGCTGGAGGAGAGGGGGAATGGTATTCCCCAGGAATCTGTGCTGGAACTAATCTTTGTGAAGTTTTGTAAATGATGTGTAGGGTGGGTTATATAGTGAAATCTTCCTGTACGGAGCTGGCACTAAGTGTCTTCTGGGTAGTGACATGCCCCAGTGATGAGGAAAAATTTTGATAGGCTGATCAAGTGGTCAACAGAGCAGAAAATAAGCAAGAGCAAGCATCACCTTGAGGAAAAGGAATCTAAACAGTTTTTAAAGGGTGATAGATTTCCATCTTTCAACTGTGGTCCAGGAAAGGGAACTTGGGGGAATGCTTTGAATCATAGTTGGCGGTATGGTTCAAATCTCTTCACTGACTTGTGATCTCAGACTACCCTTCTGGTGCTCAGTTACCTCCTCTCTAAAATTAAGGATTAGTGATATAAATCCTAGATTTGGAGCCAGGGAAACAAAAGGTTAAATCCCACCCCCAATGCTTTTTTTTGAAACAGGGCAGAGTATGGTACAGGGGAAAGTGTTTTACATCAGGTCAGATGACTTCTGATGCTAACCACCTGTGTGACTTCAAGCAAGGAATTTCACCTCCTGTAGTCTCTGTTTCTTTATTTGTAAAAGGAGGACATTGGACTAGATGGCCTTTTTCAGGTCTGCATCTATAACCTTATGGTTATATGATTTCAAAAGTCCCTTTTAATTATAAAATCTGTGATCCCGTAAAGAGAATCAGCCAGTCACATTCATTGAACACCTATTATCTACTAGACACTTTGAAGGGATGTAAATAAATATAAAACAAGGTCTCTGTTCTCAAAGGAGCTTAATATTTGATAAAGAAAGACACATTTTGAATATTTTATTTTTTCCCAAATATATGCAAACATTTTTAACATTCATTTTTTAAAATTTTGAGTTCCAAATTCTTTCCCTTCTCACCTCCTTAATTGAGAAGGCAAGCAATTTGATACAGGTTATACATGTATGGTCATGCAAAACAATTTCCATATTAGTCAATGTTTTGAAAGAACACACAGACCAAAAAAAAAAAAACAACCAAAAAAATAAAGTTGTTTTTTTTTAAAGGATACTTTGGTCTGCATTCAGGCTCCATCAGTTCTTTCTCTGGATATGAAGAGCATTTTTCATCATGAGTCCTTTGGAATTGTCTTTCATCATGGTACTGCGGAGAATAGCTGAGTCATTTGCAGTTGATTATCATACAATATTGCTGTTACTCTGTGCAGTGTTCTCCTGGTTCTGCTCACTTCGCTTTGTAAGTTCATATAAGTCTTTCAAGGTTTTTCTGAAATCATTTGCTCATCATTTCTTATAACACAATAGTATTCCATTTACAATCATATACCACAACTTGTTCAGCCATTTCCCTTGATGGGCATCATCTCAATTTCCAGTTCTTTACTACTACAAAAAGAGTTGCTATAAATATTTTTGTACATATAGGTCCTTTTCCTTTTTTTTTTTTTAAATCTCAGATACAGAAGTAGTAGTGGTATTGTTGGGTTAAAGGGTAGGCATGGTTTTATAGCCCTTTGGGCATAATTACAGATTGCTCTCTAGAGTGGTTGGATCAGTTCACAACAGAAAGATACATTTCTGTGAAAAATGTAACAATATAGGAGAGTGTGTAATCTGGGCTAAATGAATTATATAGAAATTAATGGCTATCAGAGTATGGAGGTAGGGCAGCTAGGTGGCACAGCAGATAGAGCACTGGTCCTGGAGTCAGGAGGTCCTGAGTTCAAATATGGCCTCAGACACTTCCTAGCTGTGTGACCCTTAAGAAGTCACTTAACCCTATTTGCCTCAGTTTCCTTATCTGTAAAATGATCTGCAGAAGGAAATGGCAAGCCATTCCATTATCTGTCCAGAAAATGGGGTCGTGAAGAGTTGGACATAACCGAAACACGACTCAATAACAACACCAACAGCAGGAGGTAGGAGAGTTCATTTTAAGCTGTGTGGTTAGGGCAGGCAACCTAGAGGAGCTGGAATTTGGGTTAGGCTTTAAAGGATAGGTGGCATTTGGAAAAATGGAATAGAGCAAGGGGGCAGAGCATTCTGGGCCAGGAGTGTCAGCTGGAACAAAGGCATTGGGCCGGCAACGTACAAGGTATCTATCTTTGGGTGAGAATGCTTGCAGGAGGCCAAAGTAGATTATCTGCTTAAGGAAGAAATAGAAGAAAAGGTTAGAAAGGCAAGTCAATGGCCGTAATATCAGATCTGTGCGTATAGAGATAGTAAGAGAAGCCTGAGATTGTGTGAGCCCAAGGTAAGACTGGGAATGAAAAGTAGGGTCAAGCATGGGAGTGGGCCAGACCTGGTAGGTATCTAGAAGCCATCAGCTAGGACAGACTTTGGGCACTGCAATCTGCTGGGCAATCAGGGAACGCCTGCTTTCCAGAAGTCAAAGCAAGGTAGGAGATTGGAAATCATGCAAGGATTGAGGCATCAGAAAAAAACTTGGGTACTGTGAGATGGCACTCCACCTTGGTAGAGGGGACTTCCTCACCCAGGAGTTCCCTACATCAATGAAATCACAGGGTCAGTCCGTGTTCCTTTATTTTGTTTGGGAGAATGAAAGTGCCTTGAGCCTATTTTCATTATTGTCTCCATAGCCTTGTTGCCATGCATAGTGCCTGGCATGTAGTAGGTGCTTAAGAACTTTTTTAATTGAATTTAAATTATTTGAAAGCAGTTAGGAGTCAAAAAGCCCACATGCACCCAAAGTTCAAAGCAATGTGTTACGTAGTATGTGAGCTATTTTGCTGAGTCATTTTTCAGTAGTGTCCAAGCTTTTTCTGACAAACTCTTCCTTTTGGGATTTTCTTAGCAAGGACATTAGAGTGGCTTGCCATTTCCTTTCCGCAGCTGATTTTACAGATGAGGAAACTGAGGCAAACAGAGTTAAGTGACTCGGCCAGGGTCACACAGCTGGTAAGTGTCTGAGGCCAAATTTGAACTCAAAAAGAGAAGTCTTCCTGACTCCAGACCCAGAATTCTGTCCAAGTGCCACCTGGTTGCCCCATCACAGAAGTAGAAGATAGCAAAGGGGAAGAGCATGACAATGGCTTCAAGAATCCCTTTAAACGAAAGCATCTTTTTTTTTCTCAAACAGGAAATTTACACGTCTCCCCCATTAAAATATGAGCTCCTTGAGGGCAGAGGCAATTTTTGCCTTTTTTTTTTGTATCTCCAGCACTTAGTAGGGTGCCTAGCACATCATAAAGCACTTAATAACATGCTTGTCGACTGACTGACTTAATCTTCCTGTGACTCAGTTACCTCATCTGTAAAATGAGGGAGTCAGGACAGATGGCCTCCAAGTTCTCTTCGAGATCTAAATCTACGAATCTGTGATCCATTAGGTAGCATGCAAGCCATGTTAGGGAGGTGGTAAAAAGGCCATTTGATTGGAATGAGGGAATAGGAGGGGCCAGAGACAAGAGCATGAAGACAGGTCGTCTAAGACCATGAATGCCAAGCAGAGGAGTTTGAACTTTAGACTGATAGACAGTGAAGGGCTTCTGTGCAGGGGCATGAGGTGATTTTTAAAAATGTGATATTGCTCACGTTTATTATAGAATATGAAGACTGAGGGAGGAGGCAGTAGATTAGAAGCTTATACATAGTGGTGGTCACCAGTTACCAAGGACTGTGAGCACATCTGCAGTTTGAATGAATGAATGAAGCATTTAATAGATCTGGTGGTTTGGGGAATGCTGCTATTCTCAAGATCCTGGACCCAGAATTTTGAGCTGTCTATCAGAGTCCTAAGGAGAGAAAATAGTCAAGATGGTAGAAGTGGCCTGAGATGAGCCATCTCCCATCCCTCCCTCAGGGTGTCTCTGCCTAGGTCAGACTAGCACTGTAGGATGATACTTTAGTAGAGGGCATTAACTTCCAGATTTTCATGTCTGCATATGTTTTTAATGGTTTATTTATTTAAAAAAATTTGATATCTAATTCTCCTAAAGTTATTATATCACTGACATGAGGATGATTATAATCATAATGATGATAACAAACAACTAGCATTTACACAGGGCTTTAGGGTTTGCACAGTGTTTTATATCTGGACCTGGCCTATTTACTAGCCCTGGAGTCAGGAAGACCTGAGATCAAATGTAACCTCAGATACCTACTACCAGTGTGTTGCTCAGCAAATCACTTAACCACTGTCTGCCTCAGTTTCCTTAATTATAAAAATAGGATTCTAATAGTACCAGGATTGTTGTGAACATTAAATAAGATAAATTTCTAAAGTATTTAGCACAGTGCCTGGCACATAGTAGGTGCTTAAATAAATGTGTTTCCCAGTGCCCAACAAACAGAAGGGATTGGACTAGATCAGGGGTGGGGAACCCGCAACCTTAAGGTCACGTGGCCTTCTAGGTCCTCAAGTGTGGCTCTTTGAATCCAACTTCACAGAACAAATCCCCTTAATAAAAGGATTTGTTCTGTAAAACTCGGACTCAGTCAAAAGGCCTCACCCAAGGACCTAGAAGGCCACATGTTGCCCTGAGGCCACAGGTTCCCACCCCTGGACTAGACTGCTTCTAAATTACTTCCCAGTGTTAAGATTCCATTTACTTCTAGGTAGGGATTAGTTAATTAGCTGAGCTAAAGAATTGCCTCTCAGCTACAACCATTCTTTAGTCTGGAGTCCTTCTCTGCCTAGCATTGTACTTTCCTCTAAGGAAAAGGTTCTTTCAGGGTGTTCTTTGTCTCTCAAAAGCCTCAAACAGAAACTCTGCCTTATTGTCCACCATCCTAAAAATGGCCTCATTAGCTAGTAAGATCATCCACTGAATTCCTTTAGAAGCATAGCATAGACCCCCTCAGAAATTAAGGTTGGTTTATTGAGGCCAGAGTAAGCCACTCTGCCAACACCATGTTCTAACCTTGCTCAAAATGATCCTTTCTCCTGTAGCCTCTAGCATGCCCTTCCTCCTCACCGTTTGAGTCAGCTCCTCCCTTTCCTTGCCAAGGCTAACAATTCATTCTAAAAGGTCACCTCCTTTGTAGAGCTACACACGAAAGCACTTAATTTCTAACCCCATTTAATAGGACAAAATAACATATAGGCACCAACAAACATTGTTTAAACAGAGTTTAGTCCAAAATGGGGTTTAGTTTCTCCTTTCTGTAGTCACGGGAGAGACTGGGACTCCTGAAGAAAGAATTTAAAAAAAAATATGAGCTTCAAACTATAAAGTTGTTATTTATGATAACTGATACTATGTTGTGGTTGGTTTTCTTATAGGCAACTTCAAAAGGTCTTTCATGGTATTACAAACAACGAAGGTGGAATAATGAACAAATTCAAAAAGTAAGTGGGATCTTCACCAATTTTATTGTACTCACAGATACTGAGTGGGAAGGGTGTGGTTTACTTCCTGAAAAACATTCAGTGAGAAGGGAAAAATCAGTGTTTGTTACCAGAATGGTTCTAAGTCTTCTTCAGAAGATGCCCCTTTCTAGTCTCTTCCTTCCTGGTGATGAATGACAGAACTGACTGAATATCTGACTGAATATACCTGGCCAGGAATCCACTCTACACCATACCTAGGAAGTGATCATCCCACCTTTGTTGGAACACACCCACTGGGGAATCAAACTACCTCCCACAGCAGCTCCACTTCAAGATAGCTTTAACTGGGAGTAAGGTTTTGTGACCTCAAGCCTAAATTTGCTTCTGTGCTACCCCACCCCACCCCCACCCTATCCCACTATTGTTCTTAATGTTATCCTCTTGGGCCAAAGAGAATCAGTCTAATCCCTCTTCTGTAGGCCACCCTTCAAATGACAGCTGGCGTCTCAACCTGAAATCTCTTGTATAATCAACATTCCCATTTCCTTCAGTCAATTATCGTATGGCACAATAGATAGAGCCCTGGAGTCAGAAAGACTCATCATCCTGAGTTCAAATCTGGCCTCAGACACTTACTAGCTATGTGACCCTGGGCAAAACCCTGTTTGCCTCACTTTCTTCATCTGTAAAATGAGCTGGAGAAGGAAATGGCAAACCACTCCAGTATCATTGCCATCAAAACCCCAAACAGGGTCACAAAGAGTTGGACGTGACTGAAAAAGACTGAACAGAAACAACATGAGCCCAAGGCTCTTCAATCATCTTATATGCCCTTCTATAGATGATCTCCAGGTGTTTAATGTCCTTCCTAAAATGCAGTGCCCCACACTAAACATATGTGACAAATATGAGCTGATTGAGGCAGATTACAAAAGGAGTGTCTAGTTTTGTATACTGTCCTTTTCTTTACACTACAGGTACCAAGCTGTGTCAATTGATGCAAAATTTCAAAAGTAATTTTATTTTCATTTATTATAGTTTCCATCTGTGCAAGTGTACTTTAGATATAAATCATCATAAGTAAAAGTATAATTTTACTTTAAAATAAAAAATTTTATTCTACTAGCTCTATTTTCTTTGCCTTATGGATTTTTAAAAAATGCACTGCGTCAATGGACACAGCTTGGTCCTTTGAGGTCTTCTTAAATTCTGGGCCTTCAACTCATCACTCTTCCTAAAAGCCAGCCTCCCCCCTTCATTCCCCCATATCCAATCAATTACAAAGTTTATTTGCTTCTACCTCTACATCTCTGTCTCTGTTCCCCTTCTCTCTACTCCCATAGTCACCATGCTAGTTGGGTCCTCAGCACTTCTCACCTGGACTCTTAATTGATATCCTGAGTGGATCCCCAGTGTCCCTAGGATGAAATGCAAACTCCTTTTTGGGCTTTAAGGCCCTTCACAGTTTTGTTCCAACATCTTTGTCCAAACAGACTCATATTACTCCCTTTCATGTTCTACACTTCCCCATATATAACATTCTGTATCTGTATCCTAACTCTGTACCTTTTCATAGACTCTTCCCCCATACCTAGAAAATTCTTCTCACTCACCTTTGTGTCTTTTGTATTTTCTCTTTCCCCCAAAGTTTCACTGATATTAAGCTATTAAAGCTTAAAACCGCAGTAAGATGTTTGGGACAGCGTGTATTTTATATATCCTAATCTGTGTGGATATTGTTTTTCCCAGTAGAATATAAGTGCTTTATGGATGGGAACTGTTTGATCTTTGTATTTATATCCCTATCACCAAACACAGGGTCAGTATTATGAATATATAAGTGTTCAAGAAATGCTTGATGAATTAAATTGAATTAAAGCAACTGAGGATTATGTAAGGTTTCTTGGCCGACACAGTTGATTCATATTTGACTTAAAATCCATTAAAGTTCCCAGATTTTTTTTCAGACAAATTTCTTCTTACCCATACCTTCTCTACCTTGTACCTCTGAAATGGATTTTTGAACCCAAGTGTGAGATTGTGCATTCATCCCTATTGGATTTCATCTTCTTAATTTGCCCCAGTGTTCTAAGGTTTATTTTGGATTTTGACTACCATCAAACATGTTGGCCATCCCTCCTAGCTGTGTGTCATCTGCAAATTTGATGAACATGCCATCTGTATCTTCATTCAAATAATTAATAAAAATGTTAGAACAGGGCCAAAAACAAATCCCTGGGTCACTTCACTGGAAATCTCCTTCCAAGTTGACATTGCACAATTAGTTTTCCAGGTCATGTGACCAACAAGATGGAGGACTAGACACTTTCTCTGATCCTCAGGTCTTCATAACCTCTCAAAACTCTCCAAAATAGGTATGATACACAACAGATAAGTAATTTCAGTTGTCTTCGTGGTCTAAGACATCAAAAACCCTAATAGCAAGGAAAGCTAATCTCCAATTCCTAAAGCACTTGCTCAGCATCCCCTTCCCTTTGGCAGGGCTGTACAAGCCAACCCATGGACTTGCAATAGAATTCAACTCTCTTCCCATCCCTCTGGGTAACGCAGAAGGCCAAAGCCCAGCAACTTGTTCCAAGTGGGACTAAAGTGTGGCAGCACATTATGATTCAATAGAGCTCATGCAAAGAAATGAGTGGAAGAAGGAACTCATCTGGTAGGATGCCAGAGTGCATGGAGGGGACTACCAAGCAAAAAGGGCTAGAGCAGTAGCTCCTAAATGTGATCAGTTGTGTCCTTCCAGAAATAGCTTGGGGATGAAACCAAGGCTGGTGCAACATGAATTGCCCAGCATGGGGAGTAGGGGTGGGGGCTTTGACAGCTTTGAGGTCTAGTCAGGAGAAACCACCATTAAGGGAGGAGTCATAATGTGAGTGATAGGGGAATACAAAGGAAAAAAATCTGAAATTACAAAATAGGAAAAAGAAAACTCAGTTAAAGACTTTGAGTGCAAGCAGATAAACTAAAAGGGATGATATTAATGAAAGAAGAGGAGACGGCCTCCAGATTATCTAAATAAGTCCAGATATCTCTAAATAAATATTACAAGATAAAACAAAATGCAGCAACACCCAGGGAGGCAAAGGATCCTGTGGATTCCCAAGCAACCATGAGACCACAGTGGAGTGTATGGTTTCAGACAGAAATAAGAATTATGAAAGTAATTTTTATGAAAAATAGAGCAAAAATAATTAGAATAAAAAACTTGAATCCACAGTGGCAAACGGCACAAAACAAAACAAAAGAAAGAATAACTGGGGATCTAAATACACAGAAGTAAAAGACAGTCTAGAAGAAGAGAAGGAAAATATAATAATGTTAAAAGAAAGCCTTGATCTCAAAGAGAGGATACTTAGAGACATTGAACCATTAATGACCGTTTGAATCATTTTCAAATTCAACACCTTACACTATAGTCTGACCTACATCTCTCCAGCTTTTCTATAAAAGTAGCGTGAGAGACTTTATCAAATATTTTGAGAAAATTTACATAAATTGTGTTTATACCCCTCTCTATATCTTCCAGTTTAGTAACCTGTTGAAAAAGGGACTAAGATTAGTCTAATACAGTCTGACCTTAAATGAAGCTATGCTGAGTCTCTGTTATCAACACTTCCTTTTCACTAACCATCCTTTCATTATACTTCAGAATTTTGCAAGGAACCAAAAATCAACCTTACTGGCTTATCTTTTTTGAAAATTGGGACAGTTGATCTCTTTATTCCGGTTTTCATCATCTTTAAAGATCTTTAAAGGCAGACATTCAATAACACCATCTGCCAGTCTTATTTGTAATCTAAGATGAAGTCTGTCAAGGCCCAGTGATCAGAACTTGTTAGTTCTGTGCACACAATAGGTACTTAAAAAACTCTTCCTGCACTGGATTCTATCAAAGACAGTTAGATGTTCCCTTAACTTATCTTGAGTTATCAACTCCCTATTAACTATTTTTGTTCTATCTTTTTTAGTCCAAAGACCTTTCTTCCTTCCAAAGAAAACAGAAGTAACATAAGAGTTGAGCCATTTCTTCTTTCTAATTTCATTCCCCCTGAGCAGTGGTGCCCACCTCTTCTTTGATCCTCCTCTTCATCTGAATATACTATTTTTAAATTGTTTTTGTTACTCTGAGATTTTTTTTTTTAGAATTTTAGCTCATTCTGAGCTTTTCTACTCCTGGCACAATTTTCACAGAAGTGTGATGTGTATTTGCATCCATCCTCTGCTATTTACCCTTGCTTTCATCATAAATAGAACACTCACCTTGGAGTCAGGAAGACCTGAGTTCAAATCCTGCCTCTGACATTAGCTGTGTGACTCTCAAAGACTTTAAACTTCATAGAAATTGCTGATCTGCATGAGTAAAGAGAGTTTCCTCCCTGAGAATTCTTTCACCAATGAAATCATAGATCCAGACCAAAAAAAAAAGTATGTTGATATTTCCCATATATTCACATAGGCCTCTTAATACAATTTCAATCAATCAATGCTTATTAAGCGCCTATTATGTATTAGGTACCACTCTCCATTGGAATTGTACTTTGTGCTTTCAGAATTTCGTTCTTGGTTGTTTCCCATCTCTCCTGGTGTGAGATCCCCTGTAGAATTTTAGTTCATGAGATTCATATTTATCCTTTCTCTGAAACCTTTGAAATCTGCTCTCCTATATTGAGGGAGGGTACTTGTGACTTTCCTCTCCCTTGTGATCACAAGTTCTGTGTGCCTCCAAACTTCTCACCAAACATCCTGAAGGAAGCGCTGATGTAAAAATCTAAAACTATGGGGTTTGTGTGTCAACATTCCCTTAATTCTCAGTGTTGGTAATGAGGATTATGAGACGCATCCAAAAATAGAATTGTCTCTTATTGATCTTCTACCTTCTGGAGGATGACGTTATCATTAATGCAAATCAGAACATTCATTAGCAGCTCTGTTGTTAACGGGCATAGATGTCTACATAATTGAAGCCATTTACCATCAAGTGAAGAGATGAAGAATGAAGTGAAAATCTCAGAGTTCTGTTTCTTCCTTCCCACTAAAGAGATGTTGTACAAGATGCAGTAATTGAAGCTATTCACATTCTAAAAATCAGAAAATGAGTCTCCATAGCCAGGGGCCATCCCTCTTAATTCTCCATACTCGAATAGAAGACAGGGAGGGAGCAGGAAAACAGATGAGGAAAGATAATGCAGCACAAACTTAGCTTCCACAGCCAGAAGGGTTCCTGTCCATTTTCCATAGTTTGATTTTTCTTCTTAATTATAGCCTAAGAACTCTTTTTATTATTGGGACTCATAGACTCTGCCACTTACTAGCTGTGCAACCCTAAGGGAGTCATTTAATTTCTCTGAAACTCAGTTTCCTCATCCATAAAATGGGAATAATACATTTGCCCTGACAACTTCATAGGGTTATTGTGAAGAAAATACTTTGTTAATTGTGAAGAGCTATGTGGACATAAGCTGTTACTATTATTTAGGATATTAAAGCCTTGTCCTGATGGCCTCATCATGGTGTTCGGGGGACATCCTAGGTTCTAGAAGCCCATGCCAGTAAAACACAAACTCTCACAGATCCTACCAAGCTGGAAAGGTCTGATGACACAAGCATGCCTGCCATTTTAGTGTCAATCTAGTGAAGTCCAAAGAGGCTTTTTGCCAAGTTGTCCCCAAAGTAATGTATTTTTTAGCCATGGGAACCCTTGTAAACCATAAGTAGTAGAGAGCTCATTATCTGCTTTAGAGAGAAGGGCATCCACACTCACAAAATCACCAGTTCCCACCATATTGAGGGATTATCATTAGAGGTAACAGCTATGGCCACTTGGGACTTCTAACCATCCTTCATGTAGAACTCAAAGTTGGGATGTGAAAGAGGTCCTCTTTGTTTGGGAAAACGTGGTATGTTTCTGCCAAAGAGACAAGAACCTGGGAAGGAGGAAGTATGTTTGTTTTGAGGTTTGTTAATAACTCCCTTACAGGAAGAAGAGATGAGCAGAAAAAATAAATGTGATATAAGAGGTATTTTGTTTTGTCTTTAAAATTCAGAAGTTGGGGGGGGTTTAAATATAGTTACAAAAGGGGGAAAGATTTTAGGACCTCTAAACAGAAGGTTTGTTGGTTTAGATTTAATGCATGGGCTTGTTTCTGTTTTTTAATGAGAGGGAGAGGAGAAAGAGATAGAAATGCCAGGAAGCTTACTGGATACATTTTACTATGAGTTTCAATCATAAAATAACTTTGTCATGGTTCTAACTGGTGAGTTTTGCATAGTATTGGGAGCTTGAAGTACCATAGGATCTGTGAAAACTCTCATTGACATACAAATGAACTGTGTCCTATGCTCAAAAAATGAGGCAGCTGGGACATAGCAGATGGAAGGTTAGACTTGGAGGCAGGGAGATCTGGGTTCAAATGTCACTTCTGTTGCTTAATTTCTCTGGACCTCCTTTTCTTCATCTGTACCTCAATAAAATGAGTAAAATGGGAGGGGGTAGGACAAGATAATCACTCAGGTCCCTCGTAGCTCTAAATATATAATCCTATGATTCTAAGTTAAGGGATTGTGATGATCTGTGTTGGTAGAGGAAGTTCCTATACCAGGAGTCCCCCCCACCTCACATTGACAAATATGTTCTGAAATATATGGAGGGAGGGGATCTTTCTTGAGAATGCAAAAGTAGAGTGCATTGACTCATCATTTCACTGGATGTTCATGCAATGGTCGTGTGGTAGAATGTGCAGTGACTGTGCATATAGTGGCAGAATGTCTTTGAAGTGAAAGGAAATGTTCTTAAATGTCATTCTTAGTATATCTCTGGTTCTGTGAAGGATGATATGCAAGGCCTTGGCTTTGCAGCTCATACTACCTACCCCAGAGGGTCAGCCTCTCTGGGAACTGATCCAGACAACCTTTGACCTTTAGTGGTGTAGAAATACTAGGATATGTCTGTCCTTGCTCTAAACTTTGTTGATCTCTAAACCCCAACCAGATACATACATTTCTTGATCTTCTTGCTCTCTGAACCTTCTTGGATTCCTGGGATCAGTGGTGTGGCATTTGCTTCCTTTCTGCTACTGTAGCTGCTAGTACATCTTCATGCCTGGTTCTAATGCCACCCTCTCCCTTTACCTTCTTCTCTGACCCTACCCATTCCAGACTAAAAGGAGGCTTTCTCTAGAGTTTATTCACAAGAGAATATAACAATAAGATTCAGAAAATTGAAAGTATATCTACTGAAAAAGGATTCTACCCAACACAGACTAGATGCCTCCCAAGAATCCAAAAGTAGCCTTCTGAACTAACATCTACCCAGGAGAAATTGGCCTACCATACTCCCTATCCCCACAGCCTCAAAGTGTCCCATTCCTAAATGACCAAAAAAGGAGAATCTTGTCTTTCTTCTCTGTATTTTCCTAGGTGGTTTGGGATGGACTTAAATAGGTGTTCTAGGCAAAGCTATTATCTAGGATGCTATCTCAGGTTCCCTTTCAACCAGCTAGAACGTTGCCTTCGAACGGAGTATACAAACCCAAAGGGAAGTAGGCATTCTGAGAAAGGTTACAAAGAGTTTCCTGTTTCGTCACAGTGGCCAGAATTTTTTCTTTATATATAGCATATATTCTAATCTTTTTCACATTGAGCTAACAGGTTTAGGATGGTTAAATGACTTGTCCAAGGTCACACATGTTGTTAAGTAGAAGAGCCAGGATTTGAGCCCAGGTCTTCTGACTCCAAGCCCAATGTCTTTTTTATTGTTCCATGATTCTTCTACTAAAAAGGAAAGACTGCCTACATATATCCAAAAAGCTGGAACCTATAAAATAAGAGCACTAATAGGAGGGAAGGCTCCTGGGTAATGAAGCCCTTGACCTTGGCTGCCAACACTCAAGGCTCAAAATAAGGGGAAAAAGCAAAGGAGATTAAAGCTTCTAACACAAGAGGGCAAATTTGATCTCTTTGGTACCACTGACACGTGATTGGATGAGACTCATGCCTGAAATATGGCTCTGAAAGGGTATACTTTATTCAAAAGTAAGAGAATAAGTTGAAAGGGAGACGGGTAAAATAACGCTGTACATTAAGAAAATGTCTTCACGTGAGAAAGGGGGATACGTGGCAGGAGGCATTTGGGCTAAGATCCAAAGAAACCTTAATTATGCAGACATCTGCTGTAGCTCCTTCTCCAGCAGAGCAGTTAGAGAATCAGCTTTTGATTTGTCTTGATGGTAATGTCATCCTTTAAACTAGGGAGGGACCGGGGAGGGGAACTTCTATTTTGGATCTGATTTTTACCCACTAAGGAGGAACTGGCTGCTTGAATGAAAATGACAGGAACTTTTCAGAGGAAGTCACTCCCATCTTAGACTGATTGTGAGATAGAGAAGAACAAGAAAGCCAGATAGGGTTTAACATTTTAAAAAACAATTAATATGTTTTGTTGATTTCAGGGCCAAAAAACAAGTAGCATTTGGTTAGTTATAGGTGAAAGGCATCTTTAAAAAAAAAAAAAACGAAAAACACACCACTACAGGGATGCCATGTTTCAGCCACAGATGTTGGGAAGGGGAAGGAATCTCTTTGGAAGGGGACAATCTTCAAAGTTGTTTTGTTTTGTTTTTAAGGAAAGAAAAAGGATTTTTTACACAGTGTGTAGAAAGAAGGCAAAAACAGAGGATGCATACTTGTACATAGCAGCTGATGATGGCTTTTCCCTTCTTTGTCCTTCTACTGTTTCTTATTTTTTCATGAAGTGACTCTGCTTATAAGCTCTCACCATCCCTCTGTAAGATTTTACAAATGGATTCATATTCTAAACTGATTCTATTTACATAGCACCTAGCTCCTCTTGGAAAGACGTCAAGTGTTTGCTGACGTGCAATTTCTAGGCTCACTGGATTTCCTCATTTTTGGTGATTAATTTGTAAAATGAAACTTCCCTAGAAAAAGATACTATTTCTGTGTCATTGTCTATTCACCCATTTCCCATTATAAATAATTTGTTTGAATAGGCAAGGTCTTAATTGCATGCTATATCATTTTTATTCTTTGAATTTGGCTTGATTTTTATTATTGGCCCAACCAGTCATGGTTACCCTACATTTACAATTAATTTTTAAAAAGCTCCCACACAATTAACCAGTCAAAGAATCATGAGATTTGAAAGTTGGAAGGGACCTCAGTGACCATTTAGTCCAAGGAATCTCCACTTTGACATACCTAACAAATGATAACTCAGCCTCCATTTGAAAACCTCTGAAGAGGAAACTCTTTCCCTAAAATTAACTTCTTATTTGTTAAGACATAATCAATATAATTTTGTGGTGTTATTTATGAAGTCCAACAGCTTCCAACTCTCTTCTAAAAGAAAGCTATAATATTAAAAGGTCATACCCTGAAAAAATTAGAAGAGAATAAGGATGGATACCTTTCATAGCCATCTGTGTCTACGAGGTTAAGATAAATTCTTAACCAAAGGGGCAGCTAGGTGGCACGGTGAATAGAGCACCAGCCCTGGAGTCAGGAGGACCTGAGTTCAAATCTAGCCTCAGACACTTGATACTTACTAGCTGGGTGACCCTGGGCAAGTCACTTAACCCCAATTGCCTAGCCAAAAAAAAAAATTCTTAACCAAACAAGGGACAAAGGTGATCACAAAAGATAAAATAGGTAATTTCAATTACACAAATTTGAAAAATTTTTGCACAAATAAAACCTACTCAACTCCAATAAGAAGGGAAGCTGTCAATAAGAATCTGATATCCAAGTTATATAGAGAACTAACACAAATATAATAAGATCAAGGTCAAAGAACATTAAGGAGTCCACAAAAGAAATTAAAAGTATTAGTAGTCGTTTGAAATATTGCTCCAAATCATTAAAATAAGAGAAATGCACATCAAAATATAACTCTGAGAATTCACTTCATGCTCGGCAAACTTGCAAAGCTGACAAAAGTACTCAGTATAGGAGGGTCTTAGAAAATAAATGGATGTGAATCCACTGTTGGTTGAGCTATGAAGGGATCCAACCATTGTGGACAGCAATTTGCAATCATGCTTTTAAAAAAATCATGGAATATTTCATGCCTTTGACTAGATCCCAAGCTAATTAAGAACAGAAAGGTTTCATAGTCACCCAAATATTCATAGTTAGCAAAGGAATATAAACTAAGTGGATCCCCATTAAGTGAGTAATGGATGAACAAAATATGGTACAGGAATGCCATGAAATATTATTACATCATCACAAATAGTGAAAATGAAGAAAAGAGAAGCATTGGAAGATTTCTATGAACTGATACATAGTAAAGTAAGTAAAACACATAAGTAATGACTAAAACAATGTAAACTGGAAGGACAAAAAAAAAATAAACCTAAGTTTGACCCAAAGAAGAGACTAGAAAACTTATCTAGCTCCCTTCTTTGCAGAGGTTGGAGACTGTGGGTATGGAACATTTCATATACTGTCAGACTTGGTTGATGTGTTGCTTATTTTTGCCAAACTGCTTTCCCCCCCCCCTTTCTTTATATTGTTTTGTTAACAAAAATTGGTTTGCTTGGGAAAGGGAAGGGAAGGATGCATTCAAAAATTAAGGTGATATAACAATAATATCAACAAAAATTTATAAATGATATATTATCATGAGGCTTCTTATATAGTCTAAAAGTTTTTGGCCTTTTTTTTTCTTTCAACTTGTCAAGGAAATTAATTATGGTAAAATACAATTACCAGTTTTAAAAAATATTCATGGGCCCCCTGAAATCTGTCCTTGAATGCCAGATTACAAACTTCTTGTCTAAATAAAGGTGTGACTAGCCTTACAAATATATGACTAACTCCTGTCTTGAGGTGTGAATATTTTTATTTTTTATCAACATTTATAATGGGTCCCAGTAATAGTTGTCTGATTAATTATATATCTAATGATTGTTGTCCACAGGTTAAAAAACAAAGCACCACCCAGTGTGCCTCAAAGAGATTATGTTTCAGGTAAGAGTCACCTAATAAAATATTAATTGAATAGCTCTTAAATATCATTGGCTTATGTTTATCTTGTGGTGGGGGATAACTGCCTATGCCAATATAATATGAAAAAAATGGCATCTGATTTAACTGCTTGACATAGTAAACATAACCAGCATCTGATAATGGAGAAAAATAAAGAATGATGAATTATTAATAACCAGTAATTTGATATTATACTTCCAAAATTCAGTTCAAGGAACTAGGAAGGAAGGGAAGAAGGAAGAAAGGAAGTATGGATAGATAGATGGTTGCAAGGAAGGAAAGAAAATGTCATTTATTAAGCACCAATTATATGCCAGGGACTTTGCTAAGTGCTTTACAAATATTATCTCATTTGATCTGCATAACAGCACCACAGGTAGGTACTATTAGCGCTCATTTTACAGATGAAAAAAAATGAGACAGAAAACAAGTGAATTGCCCAGGGTCACATAGCTCTCTAAGACAAGATTTGAACTTGTATTCCTGACTTCCAAGCTCAGCGCTCTATTCGTTGTGCCACCTAGCTGCCAGATGCAATGGAAAGGGCTGTGGTTCTTGAGTCAGAAAACTCAACCAGAGCTTTTTGGCTTACTACCTTTGGGAATTTGAGCAAGTCTTTTGACATTAATGGGCCCTCCTTTTCACATCTGTGAAATGAGGGAGTTGGATTAGATGGGACCTCTAAGGTTTCTAATGATATGATCCTATGAAGTAGATTCTATTGCAGATGGAAACTCTACAATGGTGGGGCTCGAGACTATGCTGGACAGAATGGAAGAAGGGAGATGTAGAATCTAACATAATTCTTCTCCTGAAAAAAAAACCTTGCAATAATGCTGGTATCTCTATGAACTAGCCTTTAATATAGAAAATCACAACTTTTTAAATGGGGCTGGTTCTATAAATCCTCTCACCAAGAGCAGCATGGGTATTGAAATTATTTGAGGTTGTTTCTACATGACAGCAATAAATCAGTTCAAATCTCTTCCACAATCAAATTTCTTATTACTGGTGGAGATGGTCAATAAACATTTTATTAAGCACCTATTATGTGCTAAGAACTTTACAAAGCACTGAAAATAGTTGTAGCATGATTAGTAGATCCATTTGTGAGTCAGAAACCTGGATCAGAAGTGTTGTCCAACAATCCAACCGCTGTCCAGTGGTTATTAGATATTTTAATATGTATTTCTTGACACTTCTTCCCTCTTTAATTGACAAGTATTAGAAATGTGATCAGGGGTTCCAGAGCAGTATGGAGCTTTGGCTTCATTCATTCATTCAGCAAGCATATATTTGGCACCAACGATGTATCAGAGTCTATGCTAGATACCAAATAATCCTCAAATATGTGATTTAATCAGCATAGGGAATTCGTAGTATGGAAAATGCCTCTGCCAACACAGATCACATTAAGTTCTACCTTCTGCTGGAATCCTTTCCTGATCCACCCAGATTCCAGCACCCTCCCGTAATTTTCCTCGTGTTTATTTTTTCATATGTTTGAACGTACTTATTAATGTTCACGTTGCTCCCCATCAGAATACAAGATCCTCAAGGGCCAGTAAAGTTTCATTCTTCTGTTTCATTCAATATCCCCCGCGCCCTCTCCAGTGCATGGCATGTAGCAGATGCTTCATAAATGCTTGTTGATTGATTGACAGAGATGATAAAAGGCATGGCTGGATCATGGGGAAATTTGTTACATTGTATTTGTTTTGTATTGTACTGCTGTGTCGTGCGACGATATTGATTGCATTGTGGTACAACGGGGAGGCAAGCCTAGCTGGAGGGTGGAGTCTCTTATGTTGTGCAAAACAGCCCTTAGTTCCTAGCAGCACACTCCCTCTAGCCAAGTGTGGCTATTACCTTCTTCCTGGCTGCACAGCTGTGACTAAGTCCTTAGCATGGATGAGACAGAAAGAGATGCACTTTGTACACTAGACATATGGTGAATGGGGAAGAGGAGATGGGCACAGTCCGGGAAGCAACACTGTGATTTCAAGGAAAATGTCCTAAGACCAAATTGAGGATGTTTATAGAGAGGTTGTGGGAGTCATGTCAGTAGCTGAATAACCAATGCTTTGATCATTGTCTATGGTAGAAAAATAGGTACCTAAGTCTGATCGAAGGAAGCTCCTTGAGGCAGGGACTGACTCTACGTGTCTGTCTTTCTGTCCCCGTGGCTAATATGGCAGAAATTTAATAATTGCCTGTTGACTGATAATGAGTAGCAGTTTGAAAGACAAGACCTGGTTGGTGTGGGATGGGTAGGGGGTGTTTCTGACTATGGTGGGTCCCTTACCTGTAAGGCCCAGAACTCCCTGTACATGCAGAGGAGAATCAGGGATAGAGTACCGTGTCATGATAATGGCCATCACAGACTTGCAAGAAGAGGGGGTGGTAAGGTATATTAAGATATATCAAGCACTTTCCCTCACAATAACTCCATGTAGAATATTATTCCCATTTTGTAGATATGGAAACTACAGCTTAGAAAGATGAAATAAGACATTTTCAGGCCCTAAAATGAATAGTGAGCTATCCCCACATTGCACAGTAACGTTAAAGCCCATGGGAAGAAAAGGACAAACTTATTTCTCACTTGGCCATACCTTGCACACACCACCCATAATATCTCACTACAAGGACAGATCAAACAGGGACCATCATAAGTCCTCTAGTCTTTCCAGTCAGAGAAGGTCCTAGAAACCAGCTATGGGGAAGCAAAGTCATCATTCATCCTGTGATGCTATAATCCTTTTATCTTCCAAAGAGAGTTAAAGCTGCTACATTAGCAGGAGGGAATAACAATAGAAATCCTTGACTTGGGCTTTGGGAAAACAAAACAAATAAACCAACCAAACAAACCAAAAGGCAGGTTTATAGGCTAAACAGACTCAATTGATCAAAAATCTCTCTCATGGCCCAGCTTTTCAAGAAATGTGGAAGTTGGAGGAGTAAAATCTGTTTTTCTGTTTCCTCTGAAAACTCTCTTGTCACCCCCACAAACTCTCAAAGACCACTCCCTTTGGCTTCACTCGAATCATAGGGATGTGTCTCCATATCTTCTAATCTGCCAGAGTTGGTTATGATTCACACCAAGCCCAGGTCTCAGACCCACAAAGCCATTCCAATTCCTCACCACCAAGGCCATCGATAGAACCAGAACTTGGAGAGCCCAACGACAGTCAGCAAGTCCTTATGAGCCTTGGAGATCATTCATTGCCTGCTGAAAACTTGAGTTCTAAAAATGAGCCCAAGTGGTAGGCCCTGGCTCTTAGAGACCACAGCAACCATTTATTTCCTGTGAGCCTTAAAACTGGGTCCTCTTTTTTGATCCTCAGGAGCATAACCACTTTCCTAAGCTCTTTGAAAACCACTTCTGTTTTGCCTGAACCTCAGAAATTTGCTGAGGTGGGCAACCTTTGGATAGAGTTCAGAGGACTGAAACATTGATGATTTGGCCAAGGAAGGAAAAACTATCACACTCCACAGAATTCTAGAGTTGGAAGGGTCATCTACTCCAAGTGGCACCTAAATAGGAATTGGTACCACCATCTTCTTACCAGTGGCCATCCAACCTCTGCCTAAAAACCCTTTAGGGATAGAGAATTTTTTACTTTTTAAGGCAATGAATTCCACTTCTGGACAGCTATAATTGTTTGATTTTTTTTTTCCTTTATATCAAGCCAAAATCTGTTTCTGAAGCTTCTATGCATTTTCTCTAGTTCTGCCCCCCAGGGCCAGTAAAAACAAATATAGCCCCTCTTCCACGTGAAAGCCATTTGTTAAACTTTATAAAGGACCATATTCTTTTGTAGCTGAAAGATATCTCAGAAGTCATCTGACACTCCTCCAATTCCACTAATGAGAGAAGTGAGACCCAAGGAAGGAAGAAGGAAGAAAGGGGGTAGGGTAAGAGTGGGGGTGGGGGAGCCAAGGAGAAGGGAGTAAGGAAAAGAAGCAATTACAACAGGTGAAATGATTTGTCCATGAACATACATACAGCAAGAAGTGGGGTGAGGACTCAAAACACATGTACTCTGATTTCGAATCCAATGCTCTTTCCTTTACACCAGGAGTGCTGAACACACATACGCATGCATATGTGTGTCTGTGTGTGTGTGTGTGTGTGTGTGTGTGTGTGTGTGAGAGAGAGAGAGAGAGAGAGAGAGAGAGAGAGAGAGATGGAAGCCTCTTCAAGTCTGGTGAAGAATGAAGCCTTTCTCAGAATGTTTTTAAATGCATGAAATACTATGGATAGGATTCTAAGGAAATTGATTATATTAAAATACAGTCATCAAAATTTTTTTTCAGTTTACAGGTCCTAGGTAAAGAACTCTATCCTATATCAAAGTGACTTGAAGCTACTTATCATGCTCCTCTGCCCCCAGTTATTCTTTTCTCCAGGTTAAATACTCCCAGTTCTTTCAACCAATACATATATAGAATGGCTTCTAGTCTTCTCACCATCTTAAGTCTCCTTCCTTTGGAAACTGTCTACAACATTCCAGATGTCATTGAGCTATGGAAGAATACAACGACACTATCACATCCCATATTCTGGATAGTAATACCTCTTCTAATGTACCCTAAACAAGTTACCATGTCCTAGCAGTGAGTAGAGAAAGGAGAGGATGGAAAGGAGGAAAATGGCAGAAAGTAGGACTCAAGTGGGAATCTTATCCCTAAAGATAGATTAGTATCTACTTTAGTCTTGTCCTGGACCTTTCTAATGTTACAGGACTTCTACCACCACCATCACCATTTCTAGGAAATCTAGCAGTATGATTTCCTTTACCTTTGCTTAATTCTTGGGAAGCAAAGAAGGGCAGGGATTTTTCTCCCTGGCCTGAATCATCACTGTATATCTCAGTGATATGACTGGAATGTTTTGAATGAAGGGAATGTTTTGGTTTTGTCTTTCTAACTCTGGTACCTAGCACTGTGCTTTGCATAGTATATTTATTCTTTATCAAAAAAGAAATTAAACTTTACTAGCATATGTATGCATAATATACATACATATATATACATATACACATACATAATATATAATATGTATATATTTCCATCAATGTTGGGGCCTTCACTCAACCCATGTGTTAGAAGGCAACATATCACAATGTAAAAAGCAACAGATTGGGAGTTAGAGGACCTGTGTTCAAAGCATAGCTCTGCCACTCCCTCACTGTGTGACTTTGGGCAATTGCTTCCCTTAGCCTCCCTGTGCCTCAGTTTCTCCATTAGTAAAATGAGAGAGCTAGACTTGATGACCTCTGAGGTCCCTTTCAGTTCCAAATCTGTGACCCTGTGGTCTTTGGTCCTTTTCTTTCTTTCATCTCTTCTTGTCTAGGCTGTCACCAAATCTCATTAATTCATCAAAGCACCTCTTAGATTTTCCTTCTCACATTTATCATTTCCCCACAAATCAGGTCCATGTGCTCATCACCTTATTTCCATATTATTACAGTAATTTTCTATTTGTCCTCCCTTCTAGATTCTCTCATCTCCATCCCTAATCTAAAAACGTCACTTTCATCATGTTATTGATCTGCTCAATAAACTACAGTGACTCTCTTTTGCCTACTAGATTGAATCCAAAGACAGTCCCTTAAGACCCGTGCAATCTGGCTTCATTCATGTATTTAATCTTTCATCTCAATACTCTCCAAAGCCAATCATTGATACAAGGAATTCTCTTTAATGTCCCCCACCCAATTCTCGGCTTCTATGTACTTGCCTATTGTTCCTGCTCTTTGGACTCTCTCCTCCTCCTCCTCCTCCTCTTCATCTAGCTAAATCTTTTCCATTTTTGACATAGGGATAAAACCATTGCAGCAGGAGTTGGGAGGCCTGGGTTCAGGAGCTAAATCTACCATTTGTTTACCAGGTGACCTTAGACAAGTCACTTAACTTGAATCTCATTTTCCCAATTGATAAAATGAGGAAATCCGAATGAGGTGAACTTTAAAGGCATGACTGACACTCTGAGATTTTCAGTAAAAATTAGTCAGTGAAATTAATTTATTTAGGTCAATAAGTATGTATTAAGTTCCTCCCACGTGCCATGCACTATGCTAGTGCTGGGGCGGGGGGATATAAGGAAAGGCAAAAGACAGTCTCTACTCTCAAAGAGCTCAGTCTGTTGAGGGAGACAACCTGCAAACATTGAGGTACAACTCTGTACCTCAGATATAGATATAGACATGATCTATCAGGGATAATCAATAGAGAGGAGGCGCTAAAATTAAGGGAGATCAGGTAAAGTTTCCTATAGACAGTCTGATTTTCCAACTGGCTTTGAAGGAAGCCAGAGAAGCCAAAAGGTAGAAATGAGGAGGCAGAGAATTCCAGGCATGGAGGAGAGCCAGTGACAATGCTCAGAATTGGGAGATGGAGTGTCTTGTGTGAGGAAAAGCAAGGAGGTCAGTACCACTGGATCTTGGAGTATAGGGGCAGGGGGAGGAGTGGAGAGTGGTGTAAAATGTAAGAAGACTGGAAAGAGGGAGGGCAGGTTATGAATGGCTTTGAACACCAAACAGACAATTTTATATTTGATCCTGGAAGTTATAGAGAGCCACTGAAATTTATGGGGGGGAGGGGTGTCTTCCTGAGTCCAAATCTGGCTTCAGATACTTACTAGGTGTGTGACCCTGGGCAAGTCACTCAACCCTGTTTGCCTCAGTTTCCTTATCTGTAAAATAAGCTGGAGAAGGAAATGGCAAACCACTCCAGTATTATTGCCATGAAAACCCCAAACAGGGTCACAAAGAGTTGGACATGACTGAAAGCAACTGAACATGGACATGCATGACATGGTCAGACCTATGCTTTAGGAAGATCACTTTCGCAGCTGAGTAGAGAATGGACTGATGTAGGGAGAGACTTGTGGCAAGAGGTAGCATTAATTCTGAGCTCTAGATCTGAGTGCCACTTACCTCCTTTTGGAAACTTTCCCCAATTGCTCCAGCCTGCATTGACTTCTCTCTTCTTAAACCTTTCGTTCTACTCTACTTCATTAAACACTTAATTACATGCTGTCTTTAATGGATATTAATAATATGATAGTTTCACATTTTTAGTTGAATTTCTCCAACTATATTTTAAGCTCCTAGAAGGCACAGACATTGTGCTGTCAATTGACCTAGGTCTGAGTGATAAGTTAAGGAGAAGGATAATGTGATAACACTTAATATGGGGCCAAAATGAGAAATTAGATTCTCTTTATTTTGTGGGACTTAATTATCAAATGGTAAATATGAAGGTAAGGCTTTTTTTTTTGAGAATGTGGTACAACCAGAATGCCAACTTCCCAGCAAAGCCTATACAATTACATTCACAAAATTAAACCATCCACTCCATAGAAAGTCCAGGTGTGTCACAGTTCCTAAGTCTGTTCTCCTGCTTCCACCTTACCTTACCTATCTCCACTCTAAGCTTCTTCAGAACAGTGATTTCCAATGTGGGAGTCTGTGGTGATTTCTGACTGCACAGCAGTCCTCATCTTCTTGACCTCTCTGCAGCATTTGACCGCTCTCTCTTTTCTGGGTTGTGTTTTTTTGTTTGTTTTTGTTTTTTGACACTGCTCTCTTTTAGTTTCCCCTTTTACCTTCCTGACCCCTCCTTCACAGTTTTCTTTGCTGTGGTATCATCTGTATTATTCCCCCTAATTGTAGATGTATGCCTAGACCCTATCCTAGCTCTTATCTTCTTTCTCTACACAGTCAACAAGTATTTATTAAATGTTTACCAGGCCCTGTGCTAAGCACTGGAAATATAAACACAAACAAAAAGAGAGACAGTCCCTACCCTCCAGGAGGTTACATTCTCATGAGAAAGGACTATACATAAAAGGAAGTAGAAAAAGAGGAGGAGAAGGGAAGAAAAGAAGAAAGCACTCAGGACCAGTACATGATGAAGAAACGTACCCAGAAGGGTATAGCTTAACAAGAAAGAAGAGATGGCTGATCTATGTACCCTCTTTAAGCCCTCCTTAAATGCAGGTTCTGGGAGGAGCCCTCCAGCCTCTAGTCAGAGGGAGAGGCTTCAGGGGTAGGGGGTACCTCTGAGCTATGAGTTCCAGGGCTGAAGTGATCTTCTAAGAAGAAAAATTTCTGGGGCATGATAGAGAAATCCAGACAAAGGCATGCAGCCTGGTGGAAAATGAAGAGATGACTAGCCTGAGGACCCTCCTTAAATAAAAGTTATAGGAAGAGTCCTCCACCTTCCAGTCAGAGGGCAGTGTCCCAAGAGTACTTCATGTCTTTGTACAGGCTGGATGCCATACCTGGAATGCTTTCTCCCCTTAGACCTGGCTCTAAGGATCTTCATTTACTTTCAGGTTCTTCTCAGGTGTCACCTCCTAAAAGGAGCCTTTCTTGACCTCCACCTCTGGTTGTTAATGTCATCTTCCATCTCAGATTATTTTGTATTTATGTAAATGTTTATATCCACTAGTAGAATGTAAGCTTCTTGAGAGCGGGTTTTTTTTTTTGTCTTTGTATCCTCGGTGCCTAGCACAATTCCTTGCACAAATCACTTGATTAATAATGCTGATTGAATTGAATTGGGGAAAAGGTTTTATTTACCAGGAAAGGGCTTATGCTATGATTTTCCTCAGTTCTATATTTAGGGGGGAGGGCAAAGAGTCATTTGGGAATTTGTTTTTAACTGAAATAGACTGGCCGTTATGTGTGCTCATGTGATCTTCTTTTCCCTCTGATGTCTTCTTTAGAAAGCCCGGTTGATGAAGAGGAACAGTGGTCAGATGACTTTGTAAGTATGTCCTGCTGACATCAGTGGAAGGTATTCTGTCAGTTTGGCTCCTGGAGAAGACAATTATAGCTATTTCCTTCCAAATTATACATTTTGGGTCATTGAATGGGAAGTGACATACCAAGTTCATCTACTTTTTCTGCTATACCATATTGCTTCTTCTGACTCCTTCAGGTAATGACTTCTGACCCATTACCTTTTTGTTAGATATTTTCATGGTGTATAAAGACATCTACGTGTCTACTACACATGTTTGTTGTGTGTTATTGTGTATTTGATTAAAGCCAGACACATTTACTTGAAAGACTATCTATTCAAAGCAAAAACTACTCATTAATTCAGTTTTTTAAATGTCGTTCACAGAACTACAAAATCATACAATCTCAGAGTTGGAAGAGACCTTAGTAGTAGTCATCTGGTCCAACTCATAGCCAAAAATGTAGATAACATCATCCCCTAAATAACATAGTAGAGAAGTGGGCATCCAGCCTTTGTTTGAAAACCTCCATTGAAGGGGGCAACCCCCTCCTTCCTCAGGTGGCTCATTCTATTTTGGAATGGCTCAAATGGTTTGGAATTTTTTCCTTTACAAAGAAATCAAGTCCAAATTTGCCTCTTTGTAACTCTTGCTCCATTGTTCCAAGTTCTTGCCAAACAGAGCCAAACAAAATAAGCGTGAGCCCTCTTATACGTGACCACCTTTTGAACACTTGAAGACAGCTATCATGGTCCCCTAAGCTTTCATCTTTTGCATGCTAAACAGCTCCATTTCCTTCAACCTGCTTCAGCATGGTCTCAAAGCCCTTCAACATTCTAGTTACCCTCTTTCGTACAGTCTTCAAGTCATCAACATACTTCCTAAAATGAGATGCCCAGAACTGACTCCAGTACTTCAGATGTTGGTCTGAGCAAGTCAGAGGCAATAGGATTATCACTTCCTTAACTCTGGAAGCTAGCTTACCGCAACCTTATACTTTAAAGTACTATGTAAATGTGAGTTACTATTATTATTATTATTACTAATTATAATAATAATGAAAAGTTCAGATGTGGCCAGTTATAGAGCAAATCCCAACTGTAACAGAAGAATCAGGGGTGGGGAACCTGTGACCTCAAGGCCACATCTGGCCCTGTAGGTCCTCAAGTGCAGCCCAGGGCTACATGCGGCGTCCAGGCCACAGGTTCCCTACTCCCTGATTTAAAGTCTCACTAAAATGAGGAACTAACTGGTTAAGTAACAACTATAAAAACTGAATATGGTCATTAAAAATCGTGAAGACTCCTTGATAAAGATGCTGGAATACAATGGTTTTTTCAGTTTTGCAGAGTCAGCATTTGAGAAGGGCCTTCAGCAGCTATCTAGTTGCATTCATGCTTGAAAGGAATCCCCAGGGGCAGCTAGGTGGTGCAGTGGATAGAGGGCCGGCCCTGAAGTCAGGAGGACCTGAGTTCAAATCTGGCCTCAGACCAATCACTTGATACTTACCAGCTGTGTGACCCTGAGCAAGTCACTTAACCACAATTGCCTAAAAAGGGAAAAAAAAAAGAATCGAAAAGAATTCCCACTATCATACATACCTAACAAGGTGATGAGAGGCTATCCAATCTCTATTTGAAGGCCTCCAAGAAAGGGGGACCCAACACCTCTCTAGGTAGCCCTTTCCACTCTGGTGTAGTTCTCATTGTTAAACAGTTGTTTTCTTGATGCTGAAGTTACATTCTGAAATGCCTTTCAGAGCATTCTATGCTCTGAAAAATCCTCTTATTTTGTGAATGTGTGATTTTTAGAAATTTGGTCATGGAAATGGCATTCTTTCTCTTTTGAGACATCTCCCACTTTCCAAACATACATCAATGGGGAACAAGACAATTAACAGAACTTCACTTTACAGCTAACTTTTCATGATCACAGCTTTTCCATTGAGTAAAGTCAACCTATGTTTCTAGGACAGTGACTATGAAAATCCAGATGAACCCTCTGATTCAGAAACCTATGTAGTACCTGGAGAAGAAACTACAGATGACAGCTATGAACCTCCTCCTACAGAAAAAGAGAAAAGGAAGCTCCCTCCTGTGCTTCCATTTTCCAAGGGAGAATATGCAGGTAAGACTAATAGTCATCTCTGTAGTATCCATGCTAATGGATATAAATACAAATATATGTGTAAAGTAGAGATTTAATTTATTTCTGGACTCTATGGAGACTAAAGACCTTAGTTTTTAGGCCTGGTTCTGACACTTCCTAGCAGGATGATTATGGGCAAACTATTTAACCACTAAGAGGCTTCTCCATCTTTAAATGAGAATAATAGTATTTATAATGTTGAAAAAGTGCTTTATAAACCTTAAAATTATTTAGCAATGTAAACCATCATTATTATTTTCTTCAAATAAAGTCAATCAATCCATAAACCTTTAAAATAAACACTTACTATGTGCCAGGCACTGCGATAAGTGCTGGGGATTCAAAGAGAAAGAAAAAACGGTCCCTTCCTTTAAGAATTTACATTTAACTGGGGAGACGACACATACCTAAAAGATGCTTAGAGAGTAAAGTAGCTTTAGAGGGCTGACAGTATTAGTAGTTGGGGGCAGGAAAGGTCTCCTTCAGGAAGTGGCCTGTCAGCTGAGTCTTAAAGACAGTGAGATCTTTCTAAGAGGCAGAGCACACCAGGTCTGTAAGGGACAGGCAGAGCAAAGATCAGGATGGCAGATTGAGCATCCTGTGAAAGGAACAGAGTAGAAGGTATGCAGGTGAGTCGTGTGTAAGAAGACCGGAAAGATAGGAAGGGACCAAGCTGTGGAGAATTTTAAATGCTCAACAGATGAGTTTATAGACATAATAGAGAGCTACTGGAAGATGGTGTGGGCAGGAAGTGTGGTGGTGATGACACGGTTGGATATTGTTATTGTTCCTTTAGTCATATCCAACTCTTTGTGATCCCATTTGGGGTTTTCTTGGCAAAGATATTAGAGTGGTTTGCCATTTCCTTCTCTAATTCATTTTACAGATGAGGAAACTGAGGCAAACTGGGTTAAGTGACTTGCCCAGGGTCCCACAGCTAGTAAGTGTCTGAGGCTGAATTTGAACACAGGAAGATGAATCTTGCAGACTCCAGTCCTGGAAGACTTATCTTCCTGAGTTCAAAAATGGTCAGATATACTCTCTAGTAAAATCACTTTGGTAAATGTTTTAGAGGACAGATTGGAATGGGAAGAAAACTGAGGCAGGGAGTCTAGTTAGAAGAATATGGCAGCAGTCCAGGTGAGAGTTGATGAGCGATTGTTGAACTTGGGTGATGGCCATGTGAGTGAAAAGAGCAGAAGATATACAAGAGATTTGTGGAGAATTTATGTATTTTACTTAACAGTGAGTTTATCTCACTCAATGTTATTTCAAGGCAAACCAATTCATTCTTTCTATCAAAGACTCCTCTTAGAAGTCTAGACCAGAAAATACACTGGCCCCTGTAAGTAGGGTTTTGAGTCAAAGTGTCCTTAGAGGTCATGTAATATAACCCCTTTATTTTATGGATAAAGATACTGAGGCCCAAAGAGGTGATTTGGCTCAAGTCACGTAAACAACAGAACCAGGATTCAAACCTCGCTAGGTACTCTAACAAAACATCCAGAGCTCTCTCCACTGTATCATACCCATATGACATCCTCCCCATATTTATAACCATAATAAAACTAGCATTTATTTTTTTAAAAGTTTGCTAAGTGCTGTACATGTTCTCTATCTCCCTGGTATCCCTTCCCAGAAATCTTTTTCCCTTTGAACTTCTCTAACAGCTGCTTCTAAATGAACATTGTCTTCCCATGTTTCCCTTTATTAGTGTAGCTTGAGACAAAGATCTGAAGGTCAGAGTTAGTTTGTAGCCCAAACATGCCTTATTCTGTGTAGGGAAAATGGCATGGTTATAACTCAAAAAACTGGTTTATATTTAAAAACAAAATGTTCAAAAGGCCTAAAAAAAACTGGTTTGGAAAAGTGTCTGAGGGGCAGCTAGGTGGTGAAGTGGATAGAGCACCAGCCCTGAAGTCAGGAGTACCTGAGTTCAAATCCGGCCTCAGACCAAACACTTGACACTTACTAGCTGTGTGACCCTGGGCAAGTCACTTAACCCCAATTACCTAAAAAAAAAAAGTCTGAAAGCTGGAGAAAAGAAATTCATTGGGATGGGGGCAGGGAATGTGAATTAACAGTTTTTAAGTATTTAAAAGGCTATAAGGTGGAAGAGAGATAAAATTTGTCACAATTAGCCCTAAAGGATAGAACTTGTAGCATTGGGTGAAAGTTATTAAGAGGCATATTTAGACTTAATATAAGAAAAAACAACTTCTTAATATTAAGAGTTATCCTCAAATGGAATGGACTGACTTGGAAGGTAGTGCATTCCACCTCTAGGGAGGTCTCCAAACAAAACCTAGATAATGGACCACTTGTTGGATATGATGTAGAGGGGAGTCAGGTATGGATTGAACTGGATGGACTCAGTAATCTTTCTCACTTCGAGATCTGTGACTATGACTTTTAGTAATCCATGATTGATTAATTCCACTGTTTGATTCTTGACCTGAATATTTAGATTATTCTAATAGGAGGATGTGGAAAGTAGAGAGATGGATTCAGAGCCCAGACCTACATCACAATCTAGGAGACATGCAGGGGAAGTGTAAAAATCCTGCTCCATTTTCTTTAAGTCCATTTGCCTTGATTGGGAAAGAAAGCACTTCACTAACAAGAACTAAGAAGGGTTGAACAGTGTCATCCTCCTCCAGTATATCCAAGGAACAGGAGCAGGAGCAGGAACCGTAGTCCTTATCATTCCTTCCCTTTTAGGTACATTGCCTCATTTTAATTGATCTCCCAACAACCTTATGAGATAAAGCAGAACAGGTATTATCTCTATTTTAAAGAGAAGGAAACAGGCTTAGGAAGTCAAATGATTTCCCTGAGACCATATAAATACCAAAACAAGAACTAGAACCCAGGTCTTCCAACTCTCAGCTCAGTACTCTTCTGAATTTATTTAACCCCAAATTTTGTTCAAAGGCTAAGAGTTATTAGAGAAAACATAGTTTATAATAATTATTACTGACAAATAGCATTAATGGATGACATTTATATAGCAACCTAAGTCTTTCTTTTTTCACATTTAATTTTTTCAATAACATGTAAACATTTTTAACATTCATTTTTTAAAATTTTGAGTTCCAAATTCTCTGCCTCCTTTCCTTTCACCCCCTTGAGAATGTGAGCAATTTGATATAGATTATACAGGTACAATCCTGCAAAACATTTCCATATTATCCATGTTGCAAAAGAAAACACTGACCAAAAAAAAAATAAAGGTCCAATCTGCATTCAGAATCCTTCTATTCTTCTGGAAGTGGATAGCTTTTTCTTTTTTCTTTTTTTTTTTTTTTTTTTATCATAAGTCCTTCAGGGTTTTCTTGTATTATTGTATTGCTGAGAGTAGCTAAGTCTTTCACAGTTGATCATCCTTACAATATTCCTGTTACATGTGCAATGTGCTCCTGGTTCTGCTCATTTCACTTTACATCAGTTCATGTGAAGTCTTCCCAGGTTTTTCTTAAAGCATCCTGCTTATCAACAGTACAATAATATTCCATCACAATCATATACCACAACTTGTTCAGCCATTCCAATACTGAATCTTTCAAAGCAATTCACATACATAATCTCATTTGAGACCTACAACAACACCGTGAAGGAAATGCTATTGTTATCCTAATTTTATGGATAAGAAATTGAGACAAGTTAGGTGGCTTGCTAATGATTATGTAGCTAGGAAATACCACAGGTAGAATTCAAACTTAGGCACTCATACTTTAATTCCAGTATTCTTCTTCATTAAAGAGGAAACTCTCCCTCCCCCAAAAGAAAAACAAAGAAACTACTGGTATTTTGCTGCCCAGGTGACTAAAAGGATCAGCAGACCTGAGCACCTTGAAATACTGCCAAAGAAAACTGTAAATGAAGCTAGAATAACACAAATGTTGGATGCAGAGTATAAAACAAGGACCCAGATCCCAATAAGTTAAGACTTATAAAATTGCACATTAGCTTTTCTTATCTCTTTGCTCCAAAAGGGGATTTCTTTCCCCCAAAGTTCAATTGAAACAAGAGTTAAATGTTAGTATCTCTTGACAAGGAAATACAAGATTGCACAAACTTTTTAATCACTGATTGCATAATACAAACATTCCTGTGTGTTTTCAAATCCCCATCTGAAGAAGCAGAGAGCGAATAGGGCTATACCACACCTGTCTGGTAAGGTCGCCCTCCAGTGGTGAGCAAGTATACCAGGACTTTCATTTAAAGTGATAGCTAAAAAAAAAAAATTAGGAAATCTCTGTTATGGTCAGTTGTCAGTTACTCCCAGATGACTCAGATTTCATAGGATGTTAGAGTAGAAGGAACCTCTGAAACATTGTCTACAATATCCTTGTTTTACACGTGAGGAAAATGAGACCCCGGGAAGCTCAAGTGATTTGCTTTAAGTTAGGTCCAGAGGGAGGACTTAGAACCCAGGTTTACTGAATCTTAGCCCAGTGTTCTTCCTACTACACCACACTGTCACCCCCCCAATGTATGGAAAATGATTTATTTGTCAGAAATCTTGCTTTTTAGTTGTTGTAATGTTCATTTATTCTGCTTTATTGAGACACTAAATAGGATTGTGGATGTCTACTTCCATATTCAGTTGGCAGCCTAGCAGAGAAAGCCTTTGAAAATGAAATATTATCTCCCCTTCCAAAGGAAACAGAGAAGAAAGAGAAGGAGGAAGAGGAAGAGAGAGAGAGAGGTGAAGAAAAACATTTCTTCACTATAACCAAGACACTGTTTTCTGAGAAGTCCTGTCTGACCCATGGTTCCTATGAGTTCCCATAAAAATCCTACACCCAGAGGAAGTATAAAGGCTTTGGCTATGGAGACAGAAGGCCTAGGTTCAAACCCCAATCACTTAACGTTTTCAGTTCAATCAGATTTTTTTTCTATAGAAAAGCATCTATTACTTTACGACATAAGGCAATGACAAAATAGGATTCTATGTATGAAATTGTGCTGTATACCTCTCAGGAATGACTTTTATTTAAAAAAAAACACTCAAATGAATTCCAAACACTGAACAATTGGGAGTTAAATTTATGTTGTGTATATGTGTGTGTACTTTCCTTTAAAGATAATCGATCAAACCAGAGACATTCTCCACCTTTCAGCAAGACACTTCCAAATAAAGCAAGTTGGCCTTCCCAGAAAACAAAGCACTCATCTTTGCAGGTACCTCTTCGGCAGAAGCCTCAGCTCTCATCAAAGCCAAAAAACTGCTCAGAAGATGAGGTAATTCTCATGCTAATGGTAAAAGCTCTTCCATACACTTGGTTGCAAAGGCCTCCTTGGTCTCTGGGCTAACCTTTGCAAAACACTGTGTCAGTCAACAAACACATATTAAGCACCAACTTTTTGCTAGACACAAGTGATATGAAGACAAAACCAAAATAGTCCCTGCCCTCAAGGAGCTTATAGTCTGAGTATACAGCATGTACACACATGTAAGGAGATACCAAATATGTACAAAGTAAACAGTGAAGGGGAGGGAGTCTTACCACTCTGGGGTCTTCATCCTCATAACTGCTCAATACTCTTTTATGTATCAATTCCTACAATCCTTCAGTCATAATGCCAGAAACATAGTCCCTGCCTTCAAGGAGGGCCTTCTAGTGGGGGAGGCAAAATAAATTACAAGTTGACACAAGATAGTCTCAAAGGGACTATCTGATTGGGTAGGTGGGGAGCATGTAAAGGCCTCCTATAGAAGGTGAGATTTGAGTTGGGTCTTGAAGGAAGCCAGGAAAGTTAAGAGGCAGAGACAAAGAAAGAGAATATTCTGTGCACAAGAAAAGCTTTATGTAGGATCTCATTTTAGCATTTTCTTAGAAGCAGACTATATGCAGAAATTTTGTACTAATGTGTACTACCCCAGAAATAGTTATGGAACTATTGAAAATATAAATAGTGAATTGATGTGTGGGGACATATACCTGGGACCCAGACATCCCAAAGTAGGGCAGGGTTCCCAAGAGCTTAATAAATGCTCATCAACTGCCTGGCGACATTGGTAATGGCCCTGAGTAATGGTATGATGCCAACTCTGGATCAGTCGCCCTCACCTTTGTCCCCTTCCTATCACCCTTCAATTCCTTTTATCCCTCCATTTTTCTTTTCCCTTCCTTCCCTTTTGCTTTTCTGCTCCACTGAATTTCTTCCTAATTCTGCCTTCTCTCTGATCCTTTGACTGTCTGCTTTCTCTCCCGAGATGGAAAAGAAGAGAAGATGGGGAAAGAGGAGTTTGTGATATGGTGTCCATTTTAAAAGGTATCCCTGGGAGGAATTATGAAGTAGGTACCTTCCCACCTCCTCTAAAAGCTGTTCTTACCCCCTCCTTCTACACCATCCCTCACACATTGGCTCCTTTCCTAAGGTGCTCCATCAACAGAAAGTCAACTTGTCTCTGGCCTGGTAAATAGTTGGTACTTTTTAAACAGTAAGCTATGTGTTTAAAATTCACATTAATTTTCAAGAGAATATGGGTTTCTTTGAAATTATGGTTTAAAGGGAAAGTAATAGGTTTCTAGGGATGATCTTTTTGTTACTTTCTCTTTGTAGTACAATGTAGACAATATCACTACGGGAAAAGGTTTACTTATTATCTAGTACTCCCTAGTATGCTTTCTCACATGTGGGCGTCCTAGAAAATCTAGCCTGTTTTCAACGTACACAATGGGTCAGTATCCATTCAAAGCCATGGGATCATGACATCCCATAGCTAGAACCAGAAAAGCCCTTAGAGACCATTCAGTCCAACTTCCTTTTACAATGAGGAAACAGAAGCCCAGAGAGTGACTTGCCCAAGGTCTCAAAGGAGTGAGTGTCAAGGCAGGATTTGAACTGAGGCACCTTGGTTCCCAAGCCAATGCTCTTTCCACTGTACTCCTCTGATTGTGTTCTTTTGCCAGCCAGATACATATTAGTTCAAACAAAACAAATGTCTATTTGACAGCAAAGCAAACAAAATGACATGAGAAGATTCCTTTTATGCGCACATGAAAGCATACTCTTCCTCAGGGCACCATGCTTTAAGTAAGAAGGGTCCACACATAAGGAACATGTGTACCCTCTCCACTGGTGGTATAATGTATCCACTTATAATGTATAATATAGCCACTTGTGGGATAATGTAACCTATGTGTGCCCATCATAGTGGGGTAGGGGGAGAAGAGGTAAATTTCTTTCTTCACTTCAGTTACTATGCTATTTGACTAAATGTCTTTGAATTAACATGTCCTCTGACACACATTCATAACTACATCAGTAGGGGATCATGAGGTTTTGAGTGGGTACTGACCCACTTAGTATATTAAAGCAAACTTGGGGTAGCTTTTGGGGAGTATCTCCATACAAGTGGAGATGCACGGGGGAACATTCCAATGACCATATTTGTTATCAGTCTATGCAGAATGGGGAGAAATCAATAGGAGAAAATAAGAGGGAAAAGAGGGGGTGAAGGGGACAGGAGGAGGTGCAAGATTTGTAGTAGAGAAGGCTGCAGCAGCCTGGCTAGCTAGGACTGTCTTTTTGCCATGGTGGCATTTGTGGTGAGGAACTAGCTCTTACCACAGCCTGAGGGTGGGAGCCCTGTGGTTGTGGATGACAAAATCCCAGACCAAGGTGGGCTCAGTGCCCAGGTTCCCTTGGCCCCAACCACAAGATTTCATAGTGTTATTTCTCTTGGTCTCAAGGTCCCTTCCCAACCCACCCCTGTGTGTTCTAGGTCCACAAGTCCCATAACCTTATGTCTGATTAAGGCATGGTCCAGTACCAAGGGTGACAATCACATCAAGGAAGGTGGGCAACCAAGAGTCATGTTGAGACAGAAGGATTCTTGAGGTCATCTCCCCTAGAGCTTTTCCTGTCAATGTAGGACTGTCCTCTGGAGAACACTAAGCACTGATTGCTTTTGTCTCTGTATTTTTAAAGACTGATTATGTGGTTCCTGTTGAGGATGAAGATGAAAACTACATCCATCCTACAGAAAGCAGTTCACTCCCGTCTGAGCAAGGTAAGACCATGGACATTTTAGATAAATTCTAGCACATGGTCAGAGCACATGCGGCTATTTGGTGATAAGTGTGGGCTTAAAAACAGACATTTTAACTGAGCAGCTATAATTTTCTTTGGCTGCTAGGCCCCTGGGCTGCAGGTGGGTCAATACCATGTTGAGAATGTACCCTCTCCCTGATCCATGATATTTTCACATTAGCAAATTAAATTCAGGTATGTTGACAGATTGACTCAACGTAACTTAAAATGAGGAATAATTTCATGAATAGTTACACAGGGGATGGAGCCAAGATGGTGGAATGAAAGCAGTGACTTGCTTGAGCTCTCCCCCAAACCCCTCCAAATACCTGTAAAAAATGGCTCTAAACAAATTCTAGAGCAGCAGAACCCACAAAAAGACAGAGTGAAACACATTTCCAGCCCAAGACAACCTGGATGGTTGATTGGAAAGGTCTATTGCACTCAGCTGGAAGAGAAGCGCAGGTCAGCATGGGCTGTGCAGGCAAAAATAGGGCCTCAGTGAACCTAGAGCAGGCCTGAGAAGACTGAATCACAGGCAGCTGTGGCGGTTTCCAGACTTCTCAACCCACAAACGCCAAAGACAGCTTAGAAAGTCAGTAGGAAAGGTCTGTGACTGCAGTGAGAGAAAAGCTCTGTCCCAGCCTCACTCACAGTACAGCCCTGGAGCTGTGGCTGCTTCCAGAGTTCCTGGCCCACAGGGGGAATAGAGTGGCTGATCAGAGGGGGGTTGCAGGGATCTCTTTACTGGTGCTGAAACAGGATTCTCTTGCTTTGCCTGTGCTTGGATCTGGGTCACAGTTCTGGGTGGCAATCCTGGGGCAAGAAGGCGTGCTGGCATGGTGGAGCTTGTGGTGATGGTGAAGAGAAAATCCTTCTCACAGTTCCAAGGCAGAAAAGAGTGCTTGTGGTCATTCGTAGACCAGAGCACAGGCCAGGTATGCTCTTGATCATACCACCTTGGAAGAACTGAAAATTTACAGGTCCCTACAAGTATCTCTGAAAACTGCTGCACAAAACCCCCCAAAGCTTGGGACAGTACATTCTCCACACTGGAAGCAGACCCCTACCTTAACAAAGAGTTTAAAACTCAAGTTATTGGCTGGGAACATGAGCAAACTGTGCAAAAAAAAAAAAAGTCAGACCATAGAATCTTTCTTTGGTGACAAAGAAGATCAAAACATACAACCAGAAGAAGACAACAGAGTCAAAGCTCCTATGTGGAAGAGCTCAAAAAGGATTTTTAAAAAAATATTTTTAGGCAATTGGGGTTAAGTGACTTGTCCAGGGTCACACAGCTAGTAAGTGTCAAGTGTTTGGTCTGAGGCTGGATTTGAACTCACGTTCTCCAGACTTCAGGGCCGGTGCTTTATCTACTGTGCCACCTAGTTGCCCCCGCAAAAAGGATTTTGAGAAGCAAGTAAGAGCAGTAGAGGAAAAAGTGGGAAGAGAAATGAGAGTGATGCAAGAAAATCATGAAAAACAAGTCAACTGCTTGCTAAAAGAGACCCAAAAAAATACTGAAGAAAATAACACTTTCAAAAATAGCCTAACCCAAATGGCAAAAGAGGTCCAAAAAGCCAATGAGAAGAAGAATGCCTTAAAAAGGAGAATTTGCCAAATGGAAAAAGAAGTCCAAAAGGTCACTGAAGAAAATATTTCCCTAAAAGTTAGAATGGAGCAAATGGAAGCTAGTGACTTTATGAGAAATCAAGACATTGTAAAACAAACCACAAGAATGAAAAAATGGAAGACAATGTGAAATATCTTATTGGAAAAAAACAACTGACCTGGAAAATAGATCCAGGAGAGATAATTTAAAAATTATTGGACCATCTGAAAGCCATGATCAAAAAAAAGAGCCTAGACATCATCTTTCAAGAAATTATCAAGGAAAACTGCCCTGATATTCTAGAACCAGAGGGTAAAATAGAAATGGAAATCCACCAATCAGCTCCTGAAAGAGATCCCGAAAGGAAAACTCCTAGGAATATTGTAGCCAAATTCCAGAGTTCCAGGTCAAGGAGAAAATATTGCAAGCAGCCAGAAAGAAACAATTCAAGTATTGTGGAAACACAATCAGGATAACACAAGATTTAGCAGCTTCTACATTAAGGAACTGGAGGGCTCAGAATGTAATATTCCAGAGGTCAAAGGAGATAGGATTACAGCCAAGAATCACCCACCCAGCAAAACTGAGTGTAATCAGGGGAAAAAAATGGACATTCAGTGAAATAGAAGACTTTCAAGCATTCTTGATGAAAAGACCAGAGCTGAATAGAAAATTTAGCTTTCAAATACAAGACTCAAGAGAAGCATGAAGAGGTAAACAGGAAAGAGAAATCATAAGGGATTATGAAGGTTGAACTGTTTACATCCCCTGCATAGAAAGATGATATTTGTAACTCATGAGACCTTTGTTAGTATTAGGATAGTTGGAGGGGAAAAAAATTATGTAGATAGATAGATAGATAGATAGAGGGCACAGGGTGAGTTGAAGATGAAAGGGTGATATCTGGAGAATAAAATTAAGGGGTGAGAGAGGATTATGCTGGGAGAAGGAGAAAGGGAGAGGTAGAATGGGGTGAATTATCTTACACAAAACACAAGAAAAGGCTTTTATAGTAGAGGGGAAGTGGGGGAAGGTGAGAGGAATGAGTGAATCTTGTTCTCATTGGATTTGTTTAAGGAAGGAATACCATACACATTTAATTGGGTACAGAAATCTATCTTACCCTACAGGAAAATAGGGGGAGAAGGGGACAAGACAGCAGGGAGATGATAAAGAGAGGGCAGATTGGAGGAGGAGGTAATCAGAAGCAAACATTTCTGATGAGGGACAGGGTCAAAAGAGAAAATAAAATAAATGAGAAGGCAGGATAGGATGTTTTCCATCACATGACTACTATGGAAGTTTTGCATGACTACACATGTATAATCTGTATTAAGTTGCTTGCCTCCTCAGTGAGGGTGGGTGGGGAGGCAGGAAGGGAGAAATTTTGGGACCCAAAACTTTAAAAACAAATGTTAAAAATTGTTTTCACATGCAGCTGGGAAATAAGATATAGAGGCAGTGGGGTATAGGAATCTATCCTGCCCTACAGGAAAATGGAAGGGGAAGAAAATAAGAGAAGGGGGGAGGGAGATAGAAGGGAGGGCAGATTAGAGAAGGGGGGTGGATGGAGCAATGAGATGGGGAGAAAATTTGGAACTCAAAATCTTATGGAAGTGAATGTTGAATACTAAAAATAAATAAATTAATAAAAGTATAAAGAGATTTAAAGAAGAAAAAACACAAAAAATAGTTACATAAAGTTTAATTCTTTTAAAATTAAATTTTATTTAAATTATTTTATCTATAGTATGGACTTATTAAATGAATACTATATCCTAGGCACTGTGTTTAGTGTTGGGGCTACAAATATACAGTCCCTGCCCTCAAGAAGCTTACATTCTCATGGGAAGATACAACACATATAGGGGACTGGTAGCCAGGGGAAAGTTTTGATCTAGGAAGTTACAGGGATGGCAAGTAGAGCAATTGGCTCTAGATTGATAGACTCTTTCCAAAAGCAATGATGGTATTGATTCCATTAAGGCCTTAGTTTTTGTTGTTCTTCAGTCATTTCAGTCCTGTCTTAGTCTTCATGAGCCCATTTTGGGTTTTCTTGACAAAGATACTAGATTGGTTTGCCATTTCCTTCTCTAATTCATTTTATAGATGAGGAAACTGAGGCAGACAGGGTTAAGTGACCTGCCCCGGGTCACACAGCTAGTAAGTGTCTGTGGCCATACTTGAACTCAGGTCTTCCTGACTCCAGGCCCGGTGTTCTATCTACTGTGCCACCTAGCTGCCCTAACACCTTAGTACAGGAGAGATAATGGGCAGCTAGGAGGCATAGTAGATAGAGTGCTGGACCTGAAGTCAGGAAGGCTTGTTTTCCTGAGTTCAAATCTGACCTCAGACATTTACTAGCTGAGTGACCTTGGGCAAATCACTTAACCCTGTTTGCCTCAGTTTCCTTATCTGTAAAATGAGCTGGAGAAGGAAATGGCAAACCTTTCCAGCATTTTTGCAAAGAAAACCTCAAATGGGGTCATAAATGACTGAACAACAGCAATAGCAACAGATGGGAAACTGAGGGGTGGGGGAAGATGTCAACCTGACCTGGAATGAAGATGAAATGAAAAATCTTATCAGCAGACATTTCAAAATTATATATTTAGAGAGAAAATTATGCTTCTCTTTAGAATTTAAAATACTTCAATAAAATTATTACTAAAACAACAATTCTAATTATAATTTCAATTAAAATATATATATTATATGAAATTGATTACTATATTAAAACTATATTAAAATATAAGCTTTTTGAGAAGAGGGTCTGTCTTGCTTCTGTGTTTGTGTCCCTACTACAAAATACAGGGCATAGTAAGCACTTAATAAATGTTTCTTGTTTGATTATGATGATTTGTTTTTAATACTTTTGAAATATCAAAATGCATGCATATTCTATGCAGACACCGAAAACATTTATCATAAACTGTGCTTTCTTGAGACCAGATTCATGGAAGAGAACAGTGGTCCCTATGGGCCTGATCTGTTCCAATTGTCTTTACCTCTATCTCAAGAAAAATATTCTTTTTCTTTTCTTTTAGGCAAATTGGGGTTAAGTGACTTGCCCAGGGTCACACAGCTAGTAAGTGTCAAGTGTTTGGTCTGAGGCCGGATTTGAACTCAGGTCCTCCTGACTTCAGGACTGGTGCTCTATCCACTGCGCCACTTAGCTGCCCCAAGAAAAATATTATTTTAAAAACTCTCAGTTAAGCAAAGTGAAGTGAGCAGAACTAGGAGAATATGGTACATAATAACAGCAATATTGTAATGACAATCAAGTATGAAAGACTTGGCTATTCTGATCAATGCAATGATCCACAACAATTCCAAAGGACTCATAATGAAACATGCTAACCACCTTGAGAGAGAGAGAACTGATGAACTCTGAGTAAAGACTGAAGGATTTTTTTCACTTTATTTTCTTGCCTTTTTTTCCCCTTGCAATATGACTAACAAGAAAATGTGTTTTGTATGACTTAATATGTATGATGGGTATCACGTTTCTTGCCTTTTCAATGGGTGGGGGAGGGGTGGAGGGAAGGTGAGAATTTGAAACTGAAAATAAAAATTTTAAAAATATTTTTAAAAGAAAGAAAAAAGTAAAAACTCCCATTTAGGAAATTCCATTCTGAAAAATGCAATGACAAAGATGCATTCTGTGTGGCAAAGCTATTTTCATACCTCTTTAGATTATTCTTGGGAATCATTCTTTATATGGCTTCTGAGACTGATGACATGGCACAGCTCTGCCTCACTTAAATGCAATTGACACGCAAGTCCAGATGTCACTTTCCTGTGATGTCACTGGTCCTCTTCTAGAATGAAGGACGAACAACAACAATTCTGGACAATAAATATAGTTAAATGTTTTGTCTGACCTAGTCATGTGATAATTAAGTTAGTTTGCTTTAGAAGGAGACCTGACCTAAGCTTCTGTTCCTCCAGAAAGTAGTAATTGTCCTTACCTGCTATCAGCCTTTATCTTCTCAAATATCACAACCACCTACACAAAATCTGTCTGAGTTCCCAGAACACACATGGAGACAAACACCATCAAAAATAAGGTGTAGATGTGGCAGAGGGGGAAAGTGTGGGCGTGGGTGTGTGTGTGTTGTGTGTGTGTGTATGTGTATGATGTGAGAGAGAAAGATTTTGGAAATTAATCCCATTTTATCTATAGGTCCAGCAATGTTAGTACTGTTATTTCTAGCAAAATTCTATTACAGTAAAATAATTTTAATGTTCCATGGGGTTGTTAAATATGATTTTATTGACATTTTTCTCAAAAGGTTTATTTTTTATTTTTTTCCTAATAACTTACCTACTTTGCTGTTTGGCATTATTTGTAAGGGATTTCATTTGACCCATTCAGTAGGCTATCAGATACTCATGAAAGAATCTTTCCATGATTTGGTTTTGCCATAAATATGAATTTTTCTTAGGTAGGGCATGTCTTTAATAATTAATTATTTATTTTTAAGCTCCCAAGGTGAACAGATCCATCAAGCCTTCTAGTTCTGCACCACCAGCCTCTCCTCCATCCGTACCTGCTTTAGCCCCAGGTAGAGTATAGACTTTTTTTTTTTAAATCGGACTAAGTTGAACAATTTTAGATGGATCGCATATCAGGACAAAGATTAGGACACAAGAATTTTAAAGCTAAAAGAATTTTGACATCTTCTGAAAGGGAGCACTTAGAAGGATATATATTTCTGAGCACCATATAGTATCTTTAGAAAAAATATACTATAAATTAAGGCACAGAAAATTTACAAGTAAATGTAAGAAAGCAGAAATACTGAATATATCCTTTATAGATCATAATGTGACCAAAAAAGTCATCAACACAAGGAACAGAAGCAAAAGACTGATCTAAATGGAGACTGGACAAATAATAATTAATAAATATGTGAAAGGCTTCCTTCCATTACAATTACCTTTCATCAATGTTGGGGTTTATGTGGTTTTTCTGTTTTGTAAAAATTTATTCTGTTTTGTAAAAAAAAAATTATTGGCTCATGTTTTATTCAAATGAAGAATTTTTTAAAACTTTTATAATATATTCATTTTAACATATGATAACCATGATAAGGCTAATCCTGATTATCTGGAGGGAAATAGCTAAAACTTAGAAATATTAATTAGCTTGTCCAGATTAATTTGTGAAAATTAGTTAGAAGTGCTGGATTTATCATTGTACCCCAGGTTCTGTGTCCTTTATTAACCATTACTTATTAGAAGCAGCTCAGAGCCAAAAGCAGCATCTGCATCCACACAACATAGATAGCTCCTATCCAAACTAGCTGACAACTTAAAACCCATGGTGATTTAACTATGGTAAGGAATTTAAGAGGATACATCACAAGTCCTTATTTTTTCAATGGAAGGGCAGGACAAGGCATGTATTTCTGATTCCCTGCAAAGTAGGTACTACAAAAGGATTGTATTTCTCTGTTATTCTTCCAGAGAAAGCAGTGGGTTTTTTGAAATTCCTTTTCATTCTATCAGCTCCTCCATCATCAACTGCCTAGTCAGCATTTCTCATTAGATATACCATAAGCATCTCAAACTCAGCATATCCCAAAACAGGACTCATTTATCTCTCCCAACTACTTGCGACTTACCCACACCTTTATATCCTCTCTATTTATGTCAAGGATACCACCATGCTTCCAGTCACAGTGGTTCCCAAACTTGGATTCGTCATCAACTATCTGCCCCACCCTGCCACTGTCACACACACCTGTAGCCAACCAATTACCAAGGCTTGTCAATTCTACCTGCCCAGTGTCTCTTACATCTGCCCTCTTCTTTCCACTCAAACAGCCTGACTATCCTAACTCAGGTCCTTATCACTCCTCACTTGAACTCTTGCAATCCCCTCTTAACTGGTGTCCTTGCCTTCAGACTCTCCCTTCTCTAATCCATCCTTCTTGACACAGTTACAAAATCGATTTTCCTAAAATTCAAGACCAACTATGTCACTGCTATTCAATAAGTTTCACTGGCTCCTGTTCTCCTTTATGATAAAATAAAAACTCCTTGTTTCCCACGTGAAACTCCTCAAATCCAGCTAAAGCCTACTTTTCCAGGATTGTTACACATTACTCTCCTTCATATGCCTATGTACCAGTTACACTGGCCAACCTGTTATTCTTCATATACAACATTAAATTTCTCACCTCTATGCCTTTGCATAGGTTTGCCCTTTTTCTCTGAATGCATTCCTTCCATACCTCTAAGCACAGTACTTACATATATGTGGGTGCATGTAAGTACTATGTGTATATATGTACATATACATGTCTATATAATATTTACATATATACACATCTTTATAAGCATATAAATGTATGTAGAGATGGATGGATGGAGAGATGGATAGACAGATATAGATAGATGGAGGGATGGATGGATGGATAGATGGATGGATGGATAGTATCCTCTGAACAGAAGCTCTTTGAGAACAAGGACTGTTTGATTTTTGCTTTTGTATCTTCAGCACCCAGCACACTGTTCTGATGTGTAGTAAGTACTTAACAAATACTTTTCTATTACCTCAATAATGAGAGGCTACATTTACATCATGCTTTAAGGTTTACAAAGCATTTTATATATGTCATCTTATTTAATCTTCATAAACTGATTTTTTTGTGTAGAGCCCAAGTGTCTCCCAATTTAATAAATAAAATTTATATTTCTTACTTCAGGAGAAGAGTATGAAGTCCCTGTGACTGAGGTAAGATCCAGTTCAATGTACAAATTCCCCTCTTGAAGGTGAGATTTCTGTTGCAGGTTTAATACCCTACGATCTTAAGTGTTTTTTGAGCTGTACAAAAGAAAAAAAGTTCGTATGTAATCCTGTTTTTCTTTTCTATGTTTATGAAAGAGTTCATATTTATTGATGTCAAAATAATAAATTACAAATTCTTTAAAATAAAAAAGCCAGTTCACCAATATTTTAGGCAGCATTGAAAATGGTATGCTATGCAATACCTATCCTCAAGATCAGATTATGACTGTTGATTATCAGTTTTTACGATATTCCTAATAAGATAGCATAGGGTAGTAGATAGTATAGTGAGTCCTGTCTTGGAGTCAGAAAGTCCTGGGTTCAACATCTGACTCCTGTGAGCTGTATAACCAGGGTAAGATACTTTTCTGCATCTGTAAAACGAAGATCAGGGAGGCAGCTGAGTAGTGCAGTGAATAGAGCACCAGGCCTGGAGTCAGGAGGTCTGAGTTTCAGATCTGACCTCAGACACTTACTGTCTGTATGACCTTGGGCAAGTCACCCTACATCTTAATTTCTTCAAAAAGTAAATAGTGTTGGACCAGAATAAGGTGATGAGGCATCTCTGAGATGACTTCCAGGTCTAGATCTGTGATCCTTTAACTTTTCAAAGCAGTTAACTAATTTTCTATTAATATGAGGTAAGTAGGGAATGTGATGTCCTGATCTTCCAGAGAGGGAAACTGAGGAACAGTGACTAGCTAGTCATTGTTAGAGAGAGAATTGGGACTCGGGTTTCTTGAAATCTAGACCTGTATGTTTTCCATTGAGCTACACAGCTTTCTTCCTCTGTCCCCAAATAAACAGACTAGGGACCACATATGCCACAGCTGTAGAGAGCTGAAGTTCTGATTCTTATTTGAAGAAATTCCTGCTTCTTCTCTGTGTAGAGGGAGGATCAGGAAAGAAGATGAAGAGTTTGGAGACCCTAGATGCAAGATATGACAGAAAGGAAGTTTAGAAATAAAAAACAAAAGATCTGACAAGTCTTCTGTCAAATCACAAAAGAGGTCCTTGGAATTTTTTTTTCAAGTGAAATCACTAATACAAAATTCTCAGCTTATGCTTACTTTTCTTTTTTTTTCTTTTTCAGACACCACCTTTTTCCCCATACCAAAAACCATCCATCAAAACCTGTGAGTAGCTCCTGATATCACAAAGCCCTGTTGTCAAGTTTTGAGTATTTTAAGTAAAGGATCAATTTGCCACTCTTTTAGGAATCTTTTAATTCAACAAATATAAATAAGCTCATATTACATCTATGGATCAAAGATTAAATTTACTTGTCTGGAGAATTAAAAAACCAAGTGTACCAGTTTATTTTAAATGCTATCTGACATATAGGTGTAGGATATGCCCACCTGCCATGAGTTCAGGGATGCTGATGAAGTCGCACCATCCCCACCCCTTATCCCTCCTGAACCTGTTGTTGCCTTAAATTCCAGGCAGATCATAATGAGAGCCAGTAGTAGGATAGTGGCAATGGGAATAAAGATGGATGGATTTAAGGGATACTGTGGAGGTAAAACCACTGGGACTGAGTAACTGAATGCATGTTAGAAGTGGGGAAAACAATCCAAGATGGCGCCCAAATTAGTAACATGGGAGCTGTGGATAATGGTGCTACTACATAGAAATAGTCATTGGTTTCAAAGTCTTATTAGTTGCTCCCACATTGGCCCCAGTGACTGTTGGCCCCCTAGATGCCAACCAGTCAGTAGGAAAAGATGCAGAAAACCCCTTGCAACAGCAGAGGTAAAGCTTATAGTTCCTAGCTTCTTTTCATATGATGCATGTTCAACATCTGACTCCTGTGAGCTGTGTAACTCAGGGCAAGATACTTTTCTGCATTTGTAAAATGAAGATCGGGGGGGCAGATGAGTAGTGCAGTGTTGTCAAATTTTGAGTATTTTATGGAAAGGAAATCTTAATTTCTCTTCCTCATCACCTCCTTTCTCCTCCCTTGATCTCCCCTATCCCAAATTACTCCCTTATAACCCAAGCCCAGTCTTACTGTCTTCCCCCTCTCCTCAGAATAAACACGGGTGCTCTGTGGTCATCTTTCTATTATGAAAGCATGACTTTCATCCTCCTTGGTCACTGAGCAGGCTTTGGAGGACGTCCTCCCTCCCATTTTTTGTCTACCTTCTTTATTTTCCAATTGTCACCATAAAACTACCATGTCCTATCTTGTGAGGTCTCAATTCCACATCATTGTCCCAAGGAGGGATAAGTAACAAGATTCATAGAATCACAGAATTTCTGAGTTAGAATAGCCTAAGCTATAACAGAATTAGAATCCCCATCACAACACGGATGACAAATGGTCATACAGGTTCTGCTGGAAGACCTCCAAGGGGGCAGAACCTTCCACTTCTTCGGGTGGAACCTGCTACCTCCTGAGGAAACCCACTGCACTTTTCGATAGCTCTGATAGTTAAGAAACTGGCTTCTTTGCAACTCTCCTTTCCTCTCCCCATTGTTCCTAGTCCTGCAAAACAGAATGTCTAAAGCCTCTTTTACTTTGCAGCTGTAAATACTTTGACAGTTATGCCCTCCATACTCCTAGCCTTCTCTTTTCCAGGATTTAGCACCCCCATAATTCTTTCCCACACACTAAGACCAGGATTCCTCTAGCATTATATCACAAAGTGACCAGGACCAGGAATCTATTCCACTCACCTCCTCCCAACTTCCATTACTGTCCCAGAAAGTGACTAGGTCGGGGATTTTTCCTTCTGCCCTAAAGCTCAGTCCTTGCTACACTGTCCTGAAAATCTTTCCATATTTGCCATCAGTCTCACATGTGGCAGCCCCAGCATCTCATGACAACTAAAGAGGTTGTAGCGGAAAGGGTAGAGAGTGACCTAGGGTGACATGAGGCTATGGGGTTCTCGTTCTAGGTCCCTCTGTTTTCCCTTAGTGAATTTCTTTTTACCCCCAAACAGATGAACCCATGAAAAACATTTCTAGGAAACTCCTAGCAGGATCCACATCTGGATTCCTACCCATGCAAGTCTTCCCAGGTTTTTCTGAGAGTATCCTGCTCATCATTTTTTAAAGTATAATAGTATTCCATCACAATCACATAGCACAATTTGTTCAGCTATTCCTCAACTGATGGGTATCCCCTCAGTTTCTAATTCTTTGCCCCCAGAAAAGAGCTGCTATAAATATTTTTGTACACATAGTTCCTTTTCCTTTTTGTTTTTCATCTCTTTTGGGATACAGACCTAGTAGTGGTATTGCTAGGTCAAAGGGTATGCATGGTTTTATAGCCCTTTGGGCATAGTTCCAAATTGCTCTACAGAATGGTTTAATTAGTTCACAACTCCATCAACAGTGCCTTAACGTCTCATTTTCCCCACATCCCTTCCAACATTTGTCATTTACCTTTTCTGTTCTATCAGCCAATCTAATAGGTATGAGGTAATACCTCAGAATTGTTTTAATTTGCATTTCTCCAATCAATAGTGAGTTTAGAGTATTTTTCACATGGCTGTAGATAGTTTTGATTACTTCATCTGAAAACTGATCATATCTTTTGATCATTTATCAATTGGAGAATGGCTCTACCCCATATTTTCTATCTACATCCTGGTAGACAAGCCCATGCCCCTCAGCTAAAGACATGAGGTGCGCCTACCCAGAGTTGTGAGAATCAAATGAAATAATATTTGTAAAATGTTCAGTACAATACGTGGCACATAGTAGGTGCTATACGTTTGCTATCATTATTGTTATTATTATTACATGAGATCACAGCAGTAAAGCCCTTTGCAAGTGCTACATCAGTGTTAGCGTTTATGATTGGGATGGTGATGAACTATTACTTAAAAAGGCAGCAAAAGAGTGAATGTGTCCTTCTTCCCTGGCCAAAAAAGTGTTTTTATTTCACTGTGAAAATCCTAGTTAAGGATCTGAAGATTTAGGGCTGACTGTTTTTATGTCTACTGTGCTCAGGTGACAGCAACAGTGCTGCAACTTGGGAATCCAAGTCTCCTTCATCAATTCAAGCCCCATCACCTCTCCCAAGGGCCATGTAAGTACCTGCCAGAAAAAGGAGACCGACGCTGATTATCTTCCCTCAGAGGGCCAGAGCAGCAGCCTCCATGAAAGCAGAGGAGAGGTGTTCTCTCCAGGAAATAATTTAGACAGATAAACAAAAGGAGGCTCTTCTGGCTTTGCTTCTTGTCCAAGTTAAGAGGGAGATGGCCAGGACAGAGAAAGGCCAATGGGCTCTGAGGCTGGGCTTCTATTACTACACTGCACTGAAGCCTTTTCAAGGGAGTCTGGATTCTTAGTACCTCAGTCTCAGGAATTTAGCCCAGCACAGTGCCCAGCATACAGTAAGAGCTAAATTAATGACTATTGTGTGACTGACTGACCTGGAGGGAAGCACGCGCTAGGGAATCTATGCATGCCAACTATCTCACATCAATGAACTTACAGATCTCTTGGTAAAGTAGGGGTGATAGTTCCAACAGCCAAGAGACAGGGAATGTTATATATGATATATGATGTGTCTAGCCAGGTAAGAGATGCCTGTCATTTGTACAGGGCCTATCCTCTTCATGGGGAAGCTTCCTCAGGAACCTAAATTAGAGATCTAAAAATTTGCTCAGTGAGCTTAGAGCCACCACCAAGGAAAACCCACCAGTTGCCCTCCCCGGGACATAGTGACCCAAGATACCACAGGTGCACCCCATCTTATGTAAAAAGTCAGGGGGAAATTAAATCACGTTTCCTTGGAAATTTACATTATTTCTCTGTTATGCTGTGTCAGCATTTCTGGTGACATTTCAACTTTGAGTAGCATCTAGTCTTTTGCTTAGAGACTCAACCCCTATTTTAAGTAATAGGTGCATAAACAAACATCCTTTAAAAAACAAGGATTCTTTAAAAAAAAAAAAGGATTCTTTTAGTCCAAAAGAGATAATGTGGCATATTAGATAGTGTTCTAGACACGGGTTCAGGGAGACCCGAGTTCATATCCTACCTCAGTCACTTACTGTATGATTTTAGGCAAGTCACTCAACCTTTCTGAGCCTCAGTTTCCTCATCTGCAAATTAGCAACCCCTCATTAAGCACTTACTATATGTTTAATTTCCCCATCTTTAAGTCAACAAGGCAAGTCAACCAGCATTTATTAAGCGCTTACTGTAAGTCAGGCATTGTCCTTAGTACTTTCTCCAAAAGAGAAGAGTGATCACATGTACTTAATAGGACTATTATGAGGATTAAATGAGATGATATAAGTAAAGTACATTGTAAACCTTTGAAGTCTGATAGAAATATGAACTATTATCATTGCTGGATATTTGAGCTACTATTATTATAATGATCATTATTATTTTAACAGTATAGATGATCAGCTCATAGCTTTCGTGTGCATTATCTCATTCAATCTTCAGCACAATCCTATGAGGGAAATAGTATAAGCCATATTATTCCTATTTTATGGATGAGGAAACTGAGACTCAGATGTACAGTGACTTGCCCAAGGCCTTTTACTATCCCCTTAAGCAGCAGCACCAAGTCTTCCGATGTAGAACGAAGTTTCTTTTTACTGTGTGCCTGTGTGTACTGTGTGTACATAATGTGTAGATAATACCTCTCTTATCATAGAACATAGGAGAGGTTGATTCCTGGTTCCACCACTTACAAGCATTGTGACCTTGGACTAGTCACTGCACTTTTCCTCGTCTTGGTTCCTCCAACTGTTAACATGGAGATAATTATCTCGGTGCTGCTACTTCACAGGGGTGTTGGGAGGTTCCAATGAGATAGTACATGTGTGTGTCAAGGGTCTTTACATACCATAAAGATGCTACCTTGGCTGGGGAATAGTTAATATTCTCCTGCCAGGCATTTTCCCAAAGCTTCAACTCATTTCCTAGTTCACTAGAGGTATTGGACTCCACTTCCCCTTTCATTCTACTCAAATCAGCAGAGCATAACTCCCCCTTCCGTGGTCCAAAAGAGATAGCTCTCCAGGACAGTTGCTTCAACTGGTCTGGTTTAAATTTACATGAGTTGTTTCACAAGGGTTTTGTCTAATACTGATTTCTTTTTATTTCCCAGAAAGAAAACAGCAACTCAACTGAAAACAGTAAGTTGATTTTGAATTTGTGGTTTTGATTTAAGATGGCATTATCTTTTCTGTAACATCTACTGGTATTGGACAGCTTAACATTGAAGTTAAAAGAGAGATGAACCAGAAGGGTGTCCAGCTCATTCTTACAGGTCACGGAATTTTCTCTGGTCAAATCTAGTGCCCAGGAGTTCTGTTTTATCAGTTTCCTCAGAGGTGATCAAACTCTGAGGGATGGATCCACCCTGATCAAATTCTTTTTTTTTCTTTTTTCTTTTTTTTTGGTTTTAGGCAATTGGGGTTAAGTGACTTGCCCAGAGTCACACAGCCAGTAAGTGTCAAGTGTTTGGTCTGAGGCCGGATTTGAACTCAGGTCCTCCTGACTTCAGGGCCAGTACTCTATCCACTGCGCCATCTAGCTGCCCCCCTTTTCTTTTCTTTTTTTTTTTTTTTTTTTGGTACCCTGATCAAATTCAAGAGACATTGATTTATTGTTGTTTTCTGTAAGACTGGGTCTCTCTGTCTTGCTCAAGCTGGAAATACAGGGGCGCTACTAGTGGATTCATTCCCACTATTGATTGGCACAGAAGCTTTGCTTGACCTGTTCTGTTTCTAAGCTGGATTCAATCACTTCTCTTTAGACAACCTGGTGGTCCCCTGCTCCCAGAAACTCACTTTGTTGATATCAAACTTAGTTCAGATCAGTTAGTTCAAACTTAGTTCAGATCAATAGCCCACTCCAACTCAGAACTACTGAGCTCAAGGTCATCCACCAGGCTCAGCCTCCCTGGTAGCTGGGATTCCAGGTGTGTGCCAAGAAGTTGGAAAGAGACACTAATTTGCAAACTAGAATGTCAATTTGTTAATTTATAACAATGTTGGCTATGTTGATGCTACCCTTTTGCATGGCACACTTTTTCTAGTAGTTCTAGTCCAGAGACCAAATTATAGGTCAGAAAATTGACTGGTAAGCATAAGGATCACAACAAAGCAGTCAGATGCTCTCAAGAGACATTTCTGTCATACTATGATAGCTGGATTAATGGCCTTCTTAACTCTAGGGTTAGTGATTTATGTTTACCAGTTTACCAACTGGTACCAATTAGTGAAATCAGAGGATCTAGTGCTAGATGTGTGCTAGACAAACACTGGCCATCTCTCATTCTTGAGCCTTCTTTTTCTAGACTCAGTACAGACCCCTTAGATTTTGACATTATCTCAAATAGTATCAGCGTACATTCAGCTAGATCATGGCTCACCTTTGAAATTCAGAAAGATAACTTCCACTTGAGAGAGTTTCAGGAGACAACTTGATTTCATCAACTTATGACTTCTAAGGTGGGAAGAGGTGGGAAGAATACTTGGGTAGTTGACTAATCTCATCTTCTTTTTAAAAACATTTAAATTCTCCTTAGCTTCAACTGTAGGGCCTCTTTGTGACTTTGTTTCAAAATTCTAGGAATGCAACCCACTATATAATGACTCCAGTTAAAAGTTAAAGTACTTTCCAAATAAAAGCAAAAACACAGGGAGCCTTTTTTAAGGCGGACATACTCAGCAATGGTAAAAATGCTAGCTGAAGTTACACCTTCTAAGATGAGAACAGTTATAGTGGAAAACCTTGATAATGAGTATAAAACCATGGTGGCCTTAGTAAATATCTCTACTCTCCAGAACAGACTTGCCAAAGAGACTGCTTCTTTCACAGAAATTCTTTTCTGTGTGCTGGGGTATAGATTCCCTATCAAGTAATTATGGAGCTGATTCCAGAGGGTGGCAAAGCTAGCATTACCTGGGCATGAAAAAAAACCTAGGATCCTACCTAAGCAACAATGAATCAAGGCCATATGTTAATAAACTAATATCCACCTTGGCTTATTCCTTCCAAATTATCTAGAAGGTTTGGTTGCCATCTCTAAGAAAAGAAATGACACAGTCATGAGACCTAAATACAGATTCAGGGCAGATCTGGGAAGGAATACTCTGATAGCCAATATGGTTTAGAACCACTGGGCCTATCATCTCGACATTTACAAAAATGAGCAGCCTTTTTAACATCTAAATTTTTATGAGCATTCACATGATAGTGTATGTATCATAAGCAGCCACTGACTAAGAAAAATATATAAGTAAAAGCTACGATAAATTCAGTAATGCTTTAAATTTTATTAATTCTTGATAATGAAAATTCACCTTTAGTTCCTTCCATTTCTCCCCTGCCCTACCCTCAGTGATAAAAGAAAAAAAATCTCTGTTACAAATATGTATAGTTAAGCAAAATGAATTCCCTCATTGGCCATGTCCAAGAAAAAAAGTCTCAATTTGCACCTCTCTATCATTAGATAATCTATCCATCTATCTGTCTATCTATAACACATCTAGCATACGCTATCATAAACCCTCTCAGAGTTCCTAAATCTTTCCAAGTTATTTATAATATTGTCTTTACAACACTGTTGTTGTTATATAAATTGTTTTCCTGGTTCTGCACACTTCACACTGTATCAGTTCATACAAGTCTTCCCCAGTGTTTCTTACACCATCATCTTCATCATTTCTTACAGCACAAAAGTATTCGGTGATATTCATGTACTATTTATTACTTGTTTAGCCATTCCCCAATTGATAATTCTTTGCCATTACAAAAAGAGCTGCTATAAATATTTTTGTAATCCTTGGTTACAGTTTGTTTTGTTTAGGACTAATCTCTTACTTAATCTACCCTCCCTCTTGTTCCTCCCTTTTCCTTTTCCCCTTTTCCTTCTGTTTCCCTGTTGAATGAAATGTATTTCTGTACCCAAATGTATGGGTTCTTCCTTCCTCTGAAGTCTCAGATGAGCATGAGTTTCAAGTGTCAGTTGCTCTCCTCACCCCTTCCTCCTCGTTTTTAGACTCTTATTTATGCATTCTGCTTACGTCAGACAATTTTTCCATCCTGCCTGTCCCCTCCTTTGCCTCTCACTAATGCTTTTAAATGAATTTGGATTTAACTAAGCACTATAGTATCTCCATATATTTGAAAAATAGTAATTAATACATGTAGGCTGCTCTCTGGTTCAGTGGATAGAGTGTTAGATTTGGAATCAGGAAGACCGGAGTTAAATTCCTACCTCAGATGCTTCCTAGCTGTGTGACTCTGGTCAAGTCACTTAATCTCCCTCAGTCTCAGTTTTTTCATCTGTGAAATGGGGATAAGTAATAGCACCTATCTCAAAGGGTTGATGTAAGCATCAAGTAAGGTGACACATGTGGAGTAGTTTGCAAACTTTAACAAGCTATATAAATAGTAAGAAATATTATTATTGATTCAACATACAGAAATGGTCTTTGCTTATTTCTGGAGTTGTGAAGCCCTTACATAACCACTCCTCCCACAGGACCCCAACCTATCATTTAGACCAACTGCCAATAATTATCTTCATAGATTTGTTTTTAGCTATCGGTTACCAGCATTCACTGCCCTCCCCCACCCTTCAGTGCAAAGCACTGTTAGAATAGCCATAAATAAAGACATATCAGTTATTGCCCTTGCCACTGAAAAGCTATATTCTACTTTCAAATGCTGGTTGGTATTTTACATATATATATACATATACATATATGTAAAATTGTATACATACAATCTTGTGCAAAAAAACCATTTTTAAGATTGCAAAAATATTCACCAATTTCACTAACTATATGGTGCACAAGTCCCTAAGGGGACTTAGTGAAATTGGTGAATATTTTTGCAATCTTAAAAATGGTTTTTTTGCACAAGATTGTATGTCAGTATACACAGGGAGGTATGCTCTATTAAAATACCTATTTTAGTAACATTGCCTGGATTTCACACTGCATTATAAACTGTTTATTTTCAAATTCTGTCAAGTTGCATGGCCTTATTTTGTTTTTACAGGCCCCAGGTCTCCCTCCACCGAACACCTTGAGTGGGCATGAAGGTAAATGTATATAAAGCTTTGTTTTGTTTTGTTTTTTGCTTGTTTTGTTTTGTTTTGTTTGGGGGGGGTTGGGGAGGTGCACTCTGGAAATTACTTTGTAAGTAATTATTGTAAACAGGGTATTCATTTCTTAAACCAAAATAAAGCACCCTCTGCAAACAGCAGCAAGTACCTAGATTGTAACAACAAACACTTCTCATTATCAGGTGTCTTGACTATGTCCCAACCCTCACAGCACAATCTGCCCCCTTGCAGAGAGCCATGCTGATTTCCAAGTGAAGATAGAGCAGAAGGGGGCTCAGTGGTCCTCAGATCTAAACCCTGCATTTTACAGATGGGAAACGGAGGCTCAGAGTTGAAATAATCAGATAAGTTCTATTCAAAAGAGAAGAATTACTTATTCAAAACTAGGATTTGAAGTGAGCCAAATAAATTTGAGTTCAAATAGTACTTGTTCTTTTGCCTTTCCAAGAATTTAGAAAAGCATTCTTAATCTGGGGTCCATGCATAGATTTCAGGGGGTCCCTGAACTTAGATGGCAAAAAAAAAATCACTTATTTATTTTCACTAACCTCTAACTGAAATTTAACATTTCCTTTAATTATTTAAAAACATGATTCTAAGAAGGTGTCTCTAGGCTTCACCAGACTGCCAAAGGGGTCCGTGACACAAAGATTAAGAACCCCTGCACTGCTTTCAAAGCCTATCTCATATGTCTTACCTTCCTTCCTTCACTTCTACTGTTTTATTTATTGTGTTTGCCACAAGTGACAGCTAACTTTTTACACTTCCCTTGCTAAGATGACCCATCTTTCAAAATGGCCCCAGAATAGATCTCTGAATTCAGTCAGGGGTATTAGCAAATGGGCACTTTCTAACTCTAGGCCATAGCTGCTGTATAAATTGTCCTTTTTTTCCTGTCTCTGTGCATATGTTTCTCACTGGCTATCTCCTGGTTTCCTCCTTTTTTCTGTTATCTTTTTTGATCACCCTATTTCTGTGTATCTCCCTCCAGGGTTCTCCCTTTCTCTGCCTATCTTTCAATGGTTTTAGCTTTTGGTTCTTCCTTTGTTTCCTTTCCATCTTGTCAAGCAAAAAACACAGGAGCAGCCTGGAGCCTAGACAAGACTTCAACTACAATCTCCCCTCTGGAGCTCACCCACGCGCATCATTAAAGTACTAGGGTCCATGCAGCAGCACCAAGTCTCAGAATATGAAGGGACCTTAGAAAGCTGTCTCATTCAACCTCTACCTGAAGGCACAGGAGTGCAATGGAAAGGGCACTGACTTTATAGTCAGAGGGCCCGAGTTCAAACTGTAACTCTGCCGCCATTTCCTTGCTGTGTGACCCTCTGACCCTCAGTTTCCTCATCTGTAAAACTGAAGGTGGGAGTTGGACTAATTGGCCTTTAATGTCCCCTTCAGCTCCAAATCTGTGATCCTATGAAATGGGAAGCTTCTTCTGCTTGGATACCTCTAGAGTAAGAAGGGAGCTCAGAGACCATGTAATCCAACATGACTTTCCTCTCCTTGCCTCTTTTTACTGATGGTCAAACTGAGACCCAGAAGGGTTTGGTAATTTGCCCAAACAAGTTAAGTAGCTGAGCTGAGACTCCAGTTGCCCCCTCAGTCCACTTTTGGACAGTTCTCATTGTTACAGAATTCTTTCTTATATTGAGCTGAAATCACCCTCCCTGGAACTTCCACCCATTCTTTCATGTGAAATAAGTGTAGCACTGATTCTAACATTTTAGGGACTTGTGCTAAGGGAGAATTAGGGAAGTAGAAGGGTCCTCGTTTCTGCTCCATGATGCAGTGCAGGCCCTGCTGTCCAGAAGGTCCTCTTTCTCACGTTGGTGCAGGAAGGATTGCACCAGTCAGGCAGGGACCCCAAATCTCTAGTTACAAAGGAGTCTGAGCATAGTCCATACAAGCAGCAGACATGGAGCCTGAGCCAACGGGCAGGAGGCCTCATTCTCAGAGTCCTCGGTGACTTGGAGAGCTCAGATAGGACAGACATGCACAACATAGTGAGACTAAGAACAGGCAACGCTGGTGGCAGATCAGCTCTTCCCACTCAGTTTGGTTGTTTTACAGAGAAAATTGCATTTTCTTATAACCCTGAACTGCAAACTTTCCCCATGTAGAAAAGCCCGTACCTGCCGAACGTCACCGAGGCCGAACCCTCAGCCCGAGGCTGGACCTCCCACACCCGTCAGCATTTCCCACAGTCAACAAGTAAGAATTATTCTGTTCCTTGTATTCCCTCCCATCACTATAGTATGTGGTATCTGCAGTGAGGCTGGAAGGCCCAGGGTAGCTTCCTTGTCATGAACTGAGGCTGACTTTAAGCTAATGGGCATTTTCCAGCAAATAAGGTGTTTGATCACCCAACAAATGTGTTGGGCCCAAATAAAATAAAATTCCAACATTTAGCCATTGCATCAAGATTATGAGCCTTGTATGAAAATTATATCCGAAGTCTTCTTTTCATTGAACCAAGTAATAAAGAAAATGGACACTACTGTCAAGGTAGTTGAGATTACAACACCACAACTTTTACCCAGATTTATCCAAGTTACATAGAAAGTGGGTTTGTTTGTTTGTTTCTTGAATTACTGAGGTAATTACTTCAGCTTTCGGGGCGATCTACTAATGAAAAAGGTGTGGTAGAGTGAAGAACATTGGGTTTAGAGTCAGAGAAGATGGGTTCAAATCCCAGCTTTTCCACTTACTACCCACAGGACATTAGGCTACTCACTTAGCTTCCATAAGCCTCAATTTCCTCATCTGTAAAAAGAGTGGCTTGAATTAGATAGCCCCTTAGGTCCCAGCTCTAAGTCTAAGGTCCTATGATTTTTATATCATTTCTTTCTACAAAGCCAAAATACATGGTAGAAAGATCAGAATCTGAGCCAATTAAACTCCAAAAAAGCCACAATCCCTAAGACCAAACTCATTTCTTCCTCTAGATGGGCTCTCTTTCCTGAAATTCATGTTTCTGAAAATGGTAGTAGAATCATTCTCCCAGATTCTGGGGTCTGATAGCCAAGGTTTATCTTCTTTGACTCATGAAGCCCCCTTCAAGGAAAGCCCATCAGCCTTCCTTGTCCTCTTCCAATCAGTCACCAAACCCAGCTGATTCTTCCTTTCTCATTTTATGATTTTATTTTATGATTGCCAAACACTTTGCCTTATTTCCATTGTTTAATTACTCGGGATCATAATATATAGAGGGGAATAAAGAACTTTAGAAATGATTAATTCTGACTCCTAGAGAGGTTAAAAGACTTGGCCAGGGTAAGTAAGAAGAATTTATGTTGCTAGTTAGACATGACTCATTTGATTTATTAATGCAAGCCCGATGGTGCCTCCACTTAGTTCGTGGAACTGTGATGTTAGATTAACCATTTCATAGTCTTTTGAGACCTTGAAAAAGTCCTCCCTGCTAAGCCTCTAGAATCAAGAAAGTCCTCCTGTGGAGCAATCATGATCTTGCTGATAATTTAGAACTATCAGAGAATTTCAGAGAACCACAGAATAGTTCAACCAGAACACAGCTTAAAGACCATCTAGCCCATCCCTCTCATTTTATGGATAAAGAAACTGAGGCACAGAAGGTTTAAGTAACTTGCCCAAGGTCATATAGCTCGTACTCCAGACATGCTCATTGGTAACTGTCTCTGTCTGCATTTACACTCTTTAGAGTTAAATCTTTGTCATTCAAAGAAGAAAAAAAAAAGGTAGATTCATGCTCCATTTCATCCTTAACTGAATCTCTACTGTTTTATTTCAGACCAATCCAACAGAAACCTGTACCTCCACCAAGTAAGTGGAATGAGCTACTGATAATAAAATTAAAGGCAGTTTTATTTACAATAAGATTGTACAGAATTAAGAGATTTGGCCATTTATTTTTCTGGTTAATTCGGTAAATATAAGCAACCAACCAACCAAACAGTATTGAAGCTAGAGAGCTCAGGCTCCGCCCTCGATTCCTCATTCTGGCTTGACAGTAACCCTGAGTTCTTCAAGGGTAGGGTAATAAAGTAGGACCAGGTAGGTCCTACCATGCTGGGACAGTTTTGAATAGTGCTCTTCAATGTATGCCTATCATATGAGGACCAGCCTAGATAAACTCAGAAAAGATCCATCACCAAATTGAATCCAGGACAGTATATTCTGGGGCACAGCAACCTTGAAGGTCATCTTCTAAATCTACTAAACCTTGGAAGGACTGCTATCTGCCTCAAAACTAGGAACACGCTCTGTGATAAAATCAGAAGCTCTTGAAATATTGAGACACAACAAAAGTTCTGAGATGCAGAGGTGTATGTAGCAGTTAGAGAGCTAGTCTTGGAGTCAAGAAGACCTGGGTTCAGGTCCCATAAACTAGTTGTGTGACCTCAGTACCCCAGCTTCTCTTATAGGAAGGGTTCTGATCTGCCTTGGTAGAGGAAATGACAAGTCTAGTCTTAAATAAACTAACTTAAGCTCCACAGTGAGTAAATGCCAAATCCTTAATTTGCCTGAACAATCTGATGCTTTATGTGGGTAAAAAGGAATATTATACTGAACTAACTGGTGAGTATTACATGAGCACTGAAATTATAAAAACATAGGTGGCTGGAGATATAAGGGACTTCCAGAATTGTTTAGTCCAGTATCCCTCACTCCTTGCATTTTAGAAATGAGGAAAGTTGGGGGGAAGGGAGAAGAGTCAGGTATCCAAGATCACAGATTGGATTAGTGGCATAGACAAGACTAGAACCCAGGATTCCTCCCACAGAGTGCAGCTGTCTTGCCATTAAACCAAGGATTATTTGTAATATATCTACACAAAATCATCTCTCACATTCATATTAAGATGGGGGGGGAGAGGGATTTTAATGGGTTTGGGAATCATGTTAGCCAAATGCAATTTTCACTAAATCCTAGGTTTTATAATTAAATTATAAATAAAAACCTTTTGGTCATTATTGAATTTGTGGAAGACATTTAAATGTATATTACACTTATTAAAAAGACAAAGGCAAGGATTTGAGGTCATTCCAAATTTGCTGCAACTTCTATTGAAAGTTTGAAGAAGATCTTTAAGTCAAATTCAGTTACCACCTAATTCTAACTTTTAAAGGTATTCTATAATATGTAATATTTAATAGGTTAGGAATCTAGGGAAATGAATTAGTTCTTTTTGGCCCCAGGGGGAAGAAGTAAGAGCACTGGGTGAAAGTGATGAAGAGGAAAATTTAGGCTTGATATAACGAAAACCTTCCTATGGGCTGCCTCCAGAGCTAAGAGAAAATTCCACTGGAAGTCTTTAAGCAAATGTCTATATGACTGTTGTTATGTTATAACAGAAATTGTTTTTTAGGCATGATTTTGAAGGAGTAAGGCCATCCCCAACTCTGAGACTCTCTAAGACTCAAATATATAGGGACCTATCCAAAGAGCCTGGACCTAATCTCTCTCATGTGGTCCTGGACTACCGTATGTTCTTGGAGGCCTTCCCATAACAAGAAGACTAGTTTTGTTCATTTGCTTCCCAATCTTTGACGTGAAGGACACCATTCTCTGGGTACGGTGGGAAGGAGATAATGAAGGTATCAGTGTACATTAGGATGGATTGGCCTAAATTTTACTGTCATGTTTCAAAGTCTATTCAGATCCTGTTTGGGGCTGAGGGATACCAATGACACTGTTTTAGGTTTTTGTTTTGTTTTTGGTTTTGATTTGTTTTAAGTGAGGCAGGATTCTTACCCATTCTGTGTTCACTTGTCTGCTACTACTGGTGTCAATAAATGCAAATCAAATATTCTAGAACCAACCTCTTTCCAAATAACTGTTCAGGGGGCAGCTAGGTGGTGCAGTGGACGGAGCACTGGGCCTGGATTCAGGAGGACCTGAGTTCAAATCCAGCCTCAGACACAGAACAATTACTCGCTGTGTGACCCTGGCCAAGTCACTTAACCCCACTGCCTAGCCAAAAAAAAAAAACCAAAACAAAACCCAAATAACTGTTCAGTTCTAAAACTGAAGAGACTTCATGAGGTGACAGTATTGTGACACAATTCAGGCTACTCCCTGCCTCTCTTTGCTTATGCTTCTCTCCCAGCCTAGAATGTCCAATCCATTGCATTTACCTCCTCAGCTCCTACAAATCTCACCTCTGCCACGAAGCCCTTTCTGACCACTCAGATCCCTACTGGTTTCTGCCTCCTTCAAACATCTGTTGCACCTTTCACCTGTATACCTTTCCCTATATAATGTTTTATCAGTTCTGTAGTTGTTTGTCATGTTTCTGCCTAATCTCCCAACCACATTCATTGTAAGCTCCTTGCAAGCAGGGACTAAGTCTTATATTTCTCTTTTTGACTGATCTCAAATCCCTTTTTCAGAGCCTCCAGAGGTGTTAAGTCCCAGTATGGATATTCCATTACCCAACTTTCCAGCCAATTCCTGTTTGTCAGATCAGGTATGAAATTATTCCTGTAAGTATCAACTCTTCATCTGGTGGAGGAGCACAGCAACACATAAGAGAGAGTTTTCTAGATAGAACTTGAATGGAGTTACACATGTGGGCATTTAACATACTCTTTCATTTAATTCAATTTAACAAACATGTGCCAGGCACCACATTACACAAATAGGTAAATGAAACAATCTCTGTCTTCAAGAAGCTTATATTTCACTAGAAATGAAAACAAAAACATACATACATACACACACACACACACACATGCACACACATCTATCCACATGCACACACGAATGCATATATGCAATGCACACATGTAAATATAGAAGCACATTGTGTATATGAAGTACACACACAAACACACATGTAATATGCATGTGTGTGCCCTGTGGATATGGTGTGCATATGCATACATACATGTAAATGTATTTGCACATGCACACACAGAGACACACACGGTTTGACAGCTGAAAAACTGAGATAAGTGCAGGGAAGGGATCTAAAGTGTTGCTCTAAATCTGGGATGACTCTCACTGGGAAGGTCAGAGAAGGCTCCATAGAAGAGGTGACACTGAGTGAGGCCTTGAAGGAAAGACTTCAACAGGTGGCAAAGCTAAGGCTCAGCCCAGCAGAAGCAGAGAATGCAGAATGAAGGCAGGGCAAGAGGGGAGGGGTCTAGTTTAGCTGCAGGGCTAGGATCAGGAAGATCCGAGTTCACATCCAGCCTCAGACACTCACTAGCTGTGTTACCTTGGTCAAGTCACTTAACTTCTGTTTGCCTTAATCCATTGGAGAAGGAAATGACAAACCACTCCAGAATTTTTGTCAAGAAAACCCCATTTAACTTCTGCTTACCTTAATCTACTGGAGAAGGAAATGACAAACCACTCCAGAGTTTTTGTCAAGAAAACCCCATAGACAGCATGGTCCAGAGTGTCATGAAGAGTAGACACGACTGAATAACTGAACAACAGCAACAAAGTATGAATATATGACTTGAGAAGCCAGCTTGTCCAGGACCTCAAACACAGAAATAAGAGGTTATATTTTATTCAAAACAATGTTAAAAAAAGAAAAAAAAAGTAAAGATTTTTGGGTAGAGGAATGATGTGATCAAAGTGTATTCTCTTGTGATTCCTACCAATGACTTCTGTTAATTAAAAAAAAAAACATTATAGGTTACAGAGTCCTTTCCCTACGATGACTTTGTAAGGTAGGCAGTACAACCATCATGGACCCAGTTTCATGGATGAAATGATTAAGACTGTATCAGGTTGTCCAAGGTAACACAGTGACAGAATGACTTTCATCTCTGATATCCTGATTCCAAATCCATGGGTCTTTTCTCTGCACAGGGCTGTGTAAGAGGCTCCCTTGGGCAGCAAAATGAAGGCATATGGAGGAGGAGTAAGTAGGCAGGAAGCAGAAAGCCCAACTAGGTGATGATTGTAGCAGTCTGAGCATGAGATAAAGAGGGTCTGAACTAAGGCAGTTGCAATAGGAATAGAAAAAGAGGGAGATATGAGTTATCAAAATAGACTTGGGACCTGATGATATTGGGAGGGAGGGGGGAGGGACAAGATTGGATGAGGAGGGAAAGTTGAGTCCAAAGTTCTAAGTCTAGGTGACATACAGGGAGAATGATCATACCATCAGCAGAAATATAGTTATGGAGAGGGGCACGTTTAGAGAGAGAGTTCAGTTGAGTTTGATGTGGTAGTGGGAAATCTAGATGGTGCTAACCCAACAAGCATTTGGAAAAATTGGACGGGAGCTCCAGGCAGAGATGTGGGAAATAGAGATTTGAAAGCTGATTGCATAGAGGTGATAAATGAAGCCATGGAAGGAGATAAGCCCAATGGTGGATGTGTCCTTTTGCAGTTGACTGTGGGCATTTTTGAGGTCCCAAAGGAGATAAATGGTGATTCCCATTTCTCTAACAAACAGGAAGCATGTCCTTTCCCTGGGTTTCTCACAGACACCAGGGTAGGGAAGGGCTCCACACCACCTTCTGCTGTGCCTTTTTTTTCTCCCTTCCATAAGCTCTCTGTTCCTGTCTTGCAATCTAAATACCCACATGCAGAGTTTCTAGGTTCCTAGGGTCATAAATCTAGAGAGGTTATCTAGTCCAACCCCCCCTTATTTTACAGATGTAAAAACTGAGGGGTTTCCAGGCCCAGAGAGGTTGAAAGACTTTTCCAAAGCCACATACAGATATTCAGTGGTAGAGGTGGGATGTGAACTGAGGGATGTGCCAATCCCACATTCTTTCCAAGGTCCTTTCTACACATCTAAAAGATAGGGTTCTCTCCAGTCTCTCCTACGCGTTAGCATTTTTAATGTGCTCTTGGTTTTGCAGGAAGCTGAAGTTCACTGCCGACCATGGTACGCCGGCTCCTGTGACCGAAAGTCAGCAGAGGCTGCATTATACAAATCCAACAAGGTGTGTTTCTTAATTCCAAAATCTGTGCATAGTCTACCATTGCCATTCCTTTTATGTAACACTGTGCATTTTGATTGACTGTGAGCTATCTTTGGAACACTCTCCTTCCTCGTCTCCACCTCTGGGTTTCCCTCAAGTCCCAGCTAAAATCTCACCTTTCCTATGGCCCCCTAATATTAGTGTTTTCCCTCTAAGATTGCCTCCAAATTTTTATTTATATATAAAACACACATATATACATGTATACATGTGTGTATATATGATATATACACGTGTGTACATGTGTATATGTAACATATATGTACCTATACATATTTATATGGGGGGGGTACGTGTGTGTGTGTGTACCCTAGTTTGCATTTTATCTCCCACATTAGACAGTGACCTCTTTGAGGGCAGGGGCCATTTCTACCTTTCTTTGTATCCCCAGCATTTGGCCCAGGGCCTGGCATAGAGCAAGGGCTCAGCACGTGCTTATTGTTGTCGTGGGGAGACTTTGGCTTAATTTCTTGACGGGACTTATTCAAGGCCACACAGCGAGTCAGGGGTAGGGGTAAGAGCCAGACTCAGGCTTCCTCACTCCATGGCCAGCACTCTTTCTCCCATCTCACACTGCTTCTCTAGAAAAATGTCACATTGGGGCAGCGAGGTGGTGCAGTGGATAGAGCACCAGCCCTGAAGTCAGGAGGACTTGAGTTCAAATCCGGTCTCAGACCAAATACTTACTAGTTGCGTGATCCTGGGCAAGTCACTTAACCCCAGTTGCCTATGGAAAAAAAAAAAGAAAAACGTCATGTCAACAGCCTGGAAGTAGATGCTTACTTAAACAATTTCAGCCCTCTAGAGAAAGGCACCAGGCCATAAGAGACAGAGAGCTGGGCTTGGCCTCAGCAAGTCACAGCACCACTTAGATGTAGCACAGTTCCCCCAAACTCAACATTCTCAAAACAAGGAAGCACTTCCCAGAACTTGATGCTCGCCATAATTTCTTTTATTTCTGCTGATGGCATGACCATTCTACCTGTCAGCCAGTGACTTTGGACTTCTCTGTGCTTCCGTCCGTGTCTCTCACCTGGCCCAATTCCAATGCTTACCAGCTGCGTGACCACTGACAAGTTACTTTACAAGTTCCATTTCCTCACATGTAAAACAGACAACCTAACTCAAATGAGAAACACATAACGAGATCTCCAAACTTTAAAGCCCTGTATAGTCAGTTATTATTTTATCTGCTCCTGTGTTATAAGAATGACTTTCCCCCTTCTCCCCTCAGAATAATGACTTTCACCAGCAGGGTAAATATCTCAGCTCCTTCCAAGAACATTTACACATTTGACTGGGGCTGTTCTCCATTCCTCATGTCTCTCCCTCTGTCCCTCCATCAGCTTTGCTCTTCTTCCAAGTATCCTTCACCTCCTTCCCATCTCTCTGTGAGTATCTGTAGGCATGGTTACCTTCAGACAAGATGAGGTAAGGGACGTGAGAGGTACTGAATACCGTGGGAGGTCAGAGGAGTGAGAAATCACATCCTACTGGGGAACCTGGAAAGTGTTCAACGAAGAGGCATCATTGGAAGTGGGCCTTCAACAAGGAGGAGATAGATTCTAATGGCTAGAAGCAAAAAGGTCTTTCAAGGCAAAAGGGACAGCATGAACAATGCCACGAGGTGGGAAATATACCCTCTAATATTCTGTTACCTCATATTTCACTGCATCCCATTTAAGTGACATATGTACACTCAGAAGTTTCTTCAAGATTTACCTATGAACCAGAATGCTTCATCCTCAGAGCATCATTCTGTGCTGTTTCTAGACCCTGAGAGAGGAAGAGGAGGAAGAATAGACTTCTGTAGACCAGAGGCAGATGGTAGCAGTTTCTCCAACATCTGGTTGGCTGGAACTCTACATCTTGACTTCTGATAGGTCTTCTTCCCCTTCCTGGTAATGAAGATTCCTAGGAGAAATGGGTGAAAGAGTGAGAAAGAACACAGGAGAGGTATCCATCTGTCCTACCCTTACCCCAAGGTTTCAAGGTTTTACTCTTTGTAAAAAAGAGACTGGAAATTATTCTGAGGCAATACAGTGCCTGGATGGGTTTTTATAAAAATTTTAAAAAATAAATGATATTGACTTGATGTTAAGGGAAATTAAAATTAGGATATCCTTTTTAAAAGGTCTACAGACAACATTAATGTGTTCTTTCATGCATATTTACTATTCCTATAACCAAATTGTTCTATTTACTTCCATCAATTTATAACACCATGGTACATGGAAAGATGATGAAAGATGGAACCAGAAGTCCTAGAGTAAAACCTACCTCCAGCTTTACTACCTGAATAACCTTGGAAAAGTCATTCCCTCTCTCTAGATCTTGGTCTCCCCTTCTGTAAACTGAAGGACTTTGACCAAATGACCTCTAAGTTCTCTTTAGCTATAATGACAACAATAGCTCATGTTTCATTAGCACTTTAAGGTTTGAAATGCTGTGTGTGTGTGTGTGTGTGTGTGTGTGTGTGTGTGTGTGTGTGTGTGTATTCATTTGATGTATGACTCCATGCCCCTTTGGTTTCACTTTGTATTCGACTGATATCAAATGTAGAAATCTGTGATTTCATTAGTATTGGTATTTGTACTTCATTAGTATTCCCAGATGAGGAAACACGCTCTACCAATGAAGGCTGGCACATACTCTGTACCTTATAGTTCTAGAGGGTTGTCCAGGGCACTTAGAGATTAAATCCTATTTGCCCAGGGTCACATATCCAGTATGTACCAGAGGTGAGGCTTTAACTCAAGTCCTCCTGAATTAAGACCAATCCTCTGTCCATTATACCACACTGGAATGTTGTTGAAAATGGTAGACCATAAATTCTCATAATTTTTCACATTTCAATAGCATTTTATAGTTTACAAATTACTTCTACACACCTGATTTCATATGACCCTCACAAAGGTAGGGGTGGAAGTAGCAGCATCCCCAGTTTAAGATAAGGAAACAGAGGTTAAGTGACTAGCCCCAGGTCACATAGCCAGCCGCAGAAAGCACACTGGACTTGGAATTAAAGGACCTAGATTCACCTTCTATCTTGGACACTTACTAGCTGTGTGATACTGGCAGCTATACTACCCCTCTGGGCTTCGCTTTCTTTATTTGTAAAATGAAAAGGTTGGACTAGAATTCCAAAGTCCCTTTCAGCTCCAAAATTTGTGACCCTAAGTGAAAGAGCCAAGATTGGAAACCAAGTTTTCTGAGAAGTTCAGTGCCCTTCCCAATGAAAAGACATTCAAGGCCATACATACCTTTCTTTAGTTATCCTTAAAGGTGGTTTCCCATTTGCAGTAAGTAATAGCAATACTAACCATAGTGTGTGGGGTTTTTTTTTTCTTCTATGACTAGGATGGATCATTTCTTATAAGGAAAAGCTCTGGCCACAACTCCAAGCAGCCATATACATTAGTTGTATTCTATAACAGAAGGGTTTATAACATCCCTGTGCGGTATATTGAATCAACAAAACAATATGCTTTGGGCAGTAAGAAAAATGGTGAAGAGGTGAGTAATTCTTTCAGTTCAACTCAACTGTGCCACAGAGTTTCAGCCACTGTGTAAGGCACCCTAGGATATACAAAGGAAGTATCACACATGGGCACTGCTCAGTACTGCCCAGACCTCAGGAGATTCACAGTCTTATTCTGGAAGCACAACTTACATATGACATAATTAAAGAACATACATTCTTGTGCTACAGATCCTATGGGTAGTCAGGAACAAGAGACATAAAGGTCAAGACAACAGCAATGATGAAGTTCATCCAAGTCAAGATCATAATCCTGGACTAGAAACACAGAATTCAAGATCCATATTCCAAAAAGAGTTAATTAGCAAGGCAAGACTAGAAATTGGATTACCAGGACAGGGTTGGAAACATAGAGCTCAAGTGCTCAGAGCCTATGCAAAAGTACTGAAGGTCAGTTTACCAGGCTGGAGTCAGGAATGGAAATTCGAGGAGGGGAACAACTAAGGACCCTAAACACAAGGTCAAACCTGTCTTAAGTCTTTCTCAGTCTAGACAAGTGTTAAAACTTAATTCTTACTTGCTTAGCTAGTTTGCTCTCTCACTGAAAGGTGACCACTGAGTTGGAATAGTAAGAAAAAAGTGCACGGAGGATCCAGAACTTGATCTGGAGGGTGGAGGATAGGTAAAATGTATATAGACATAAAGCTGTGGTCATTTGTCCTCTCTGCTGAGACACTACCAGGAACCAGGGGCTCGCTACTTTTCAAAGCAGCCCATTTCCTGCTAGGTAGCTCTAAGTAATAGAATGTTTTTCCATATGTTCAGCTGAAAGCTTCCTTCAAGTAACTGGTTCACCAGTGTTGCCCCGTGGAGCAACACTCCCAATAAATAAGCCTTCCCCTCTATGTGACCTGACTTCAAACAAATGAATGCAGCTAGTATGTCTCCATGTTATATAATGTAATTCCTTCAAAATGTCACCATAGAAATTATCAAAGTAATTTTGCAGTTTATCAGACTTTCACCAGTAGGATGACTATCTCAGCTCATTCCAAGGGCATTTCCAGTTTGGCCATGAAATGGCCTTGTGAGCTCATCTCTGCTTCTACAGCATTTACTTAGCTTGACCACTAGATGGCATAAATGCCCCTGAAATGTTAGATCTAGAAAGAGTTTAGTGACCACTGACTCTATTCCCCATCGTCCACTTCATTTAAAAGAGGCCCGCAGAAATGAATCACAGAGTGGACATGGTCCTGAGAGGCCATCTAGCCCACCCCACAGTAGAACAAGAGCCATTCTTCTACAATATCCCCAACAGCTGGACATCTAATCTACTCCTGAGGGGCCACCCACTATTCCTTGAGGCAGCTACCCATTCCAATTTGAGATAGCACCAACTATTAGGAAGCTTTTCTTAAAGGACCTATATCTGCTTCATTGCAATTTCTGCCCCTTGCTCCTAGCTCTATCATCTGAATACAAGCAGAATTAAGTCTAGCCACTTTTCCACATGACAGTCTTGAAAGCAACTTGACTATCAGGTTTCCCCTAAGTTTTTTTTTTTCAGCCAAAGACAAGGCCTATTAGAACATCTGCCATATTAGCCAGACTCTTAAGGAATCTGAACATTAGTGATCAGTGGCTAGATTATAAGAATCTGAGCCCCTAAGTCTTTTCTAATACAGTCTAAACATCCCCATTCAGCTGTCCATGATCCTAGAGGTCTTGAGTGTTCAGACTGCTAGATCTGACTCATTCTGACTCCTTCAGGCTCTCATTTATTTTATCTAGTAGCTTTCTAAACAGAAAGCATTTTGAAACTTTTGTAGTTCTCGGTGGATCTTTAAGAAACTCAGAAAACAACTCATTTCTGGTAAACCAATCAACTCTTTATTGTTGAAATGTATGTAACTTTGGGAAGGAAATACTTTTATAACATAAGTCATAGCAAGGTTAAAAAAAATCCTATTTCTTAAGCCCATGATCTCCAGGAAGATCACAGGTTATTATCTCAGTTATTATTTCTGTCTAAGCTTTCAGAGAACCCATGTGTGTCATGTTCCTCTTTATATCTTCTTTCCCCTCCCCTCAGCTTTGCTCCAGACATCTCTTCAGGTTATTCTCTCTCTCTGAGTTGCTTCTTAATGGCTTTTTTCATACTAGTTATGACCTTGTCCTTTGAGAAGAGTGACCAGGGGCTTCCACTATCCTCTAGCTTTAGCTCCAAACTGAATAGGTAAATAGGTAGAAATCGGAGGTTGAAATGGGTTTACTACTTTTTTAAAAAATTTATTCCAAGCTAACTAACTGAAGGCTATGTAAATCAGTCAGGAGTTGTAGTCCAGGAGTCTGGAAGACAACTTAAGCCCTCAGTCTCTCTCCAGTCTGACTTAGAAGACCTGTCTCTTACCTGGGAACCCTTGCTGTTCCTCCCACATGACATGCCATCTCCAGACATTGACCATTTTCGCTAGCTGTCCTCTATGCCTAGAATGCTCTTCCTGCTTATCTGTGCTTCCTGGCTTCTGTGGCTTCCTTCATGTCTCAGCTAAACCTTCTCTTCTTCAAAAGGCCTTTTCCCAGCTCCCCTTAATGTTAGTGCCTTCTCTCTGACATCATCTCCAATTTATCCTGTATAGGTCTTGTTTGAATAGTTATTTGTATATTGTCTCCTCCATTAGACTATGAGATCCTTGAGAGGACTGTTTTTGCCCTTTTTTGTATCTCCAAAGTTTTTCACAGTGCCTGGCACGTAGTAAGCACTTAAGTGCTAGCCGACTGACTCACTGAACAAACGAGTCTTACTCAGTAAGGCCCTATGCTAGGAAGATGGTTTCCTTCTCCAGCCTATCTAATCTGCAAGTATAGTAGAGGTATTTATTGTTCCCTACCCTCTAAGACACTTTGGGGTACAATTCAATGAAATATTAAGTAGAAATCACAGAACCAAAGAATGTTGGAACTATGGAAGGGACCTTAATGGTCACCTAGTCCAATCACATCATTTCACAAGTGAGGAAGCCAAGGTCTAGAGAAGTAAAGTGAATTCTCAAAAGTCACACAATAAGACAGTTGAAGAGCTGAAACTAAAATCCAAGTCCCCCAGCTCAAGGGCAAGTGATCTTTTTGGAAGAAATTCATGAGGATGGTACTTGTGTTGGAACAAGAGTTCACTTAGTTGTAGAAGTTGGTGTAGAAGAGATGGGGCTTGGAGTGGGCTTTTATATGGAATTAAAGTCTTGCTTTAATGTGTCTCTCTTTTCTTCCTCCAGCACTTTAACAGTGTGGCTGATATAATAAAGAATCACCAACATACACCTCTGGTTCTCATCGACAGTCAGAACAATACCAAAGATTCCACTAGACTGAAATATGCTGTTAAAGTTTCATAGGAAGTAAGAAGAGAAGGGAGATTAGTAGAGTTGCCTCAGATGTCTTCAATTCTCTACTTTTTTTCGTGACCCAAGAAACATTCTGAAGACCACTCTTGGATCACAGCTCGTGCACCATGGACTGAGGCAGCTGGCACAGAGGACAGCACTCCTTCAGAAGGAGATCTTGGAGACTGTGCTGTCTGTTGTTTCTGTTAGTATACAGTGTGGTTGAGATGTTATCACCATTGCCATAAGACTCCAAACTAGACTGCAAGAAGCAGTTAGAGAATGAGAATTTTCAGTCATTCAACTACAAATTCTCTTCTATTGATCCATTTTCAGCAGAAGAAAGCAACGCCATCTAGCAAACAAGGTTGCTAAGAAACTGAGGCTGGGAAGAAAGAGCTCTAAACTCAGATGGCTGAGATATCCTGGGTATCTTTTCTCAAACCCTGACAATCACTTCTTGATTAAACTTCTAATGTAAAGGAAGAAAAGATCAGAATATTATGATATATTCTAGACCGTATGTAGCAGGAATGTATTATTGAGTGATTGCTCTGACCTGTCAGCACTCAGTTCCTCCCACAGGGAGGGCAGGACAGGGAGTGTGGATGTGCCCTAAATCATGGGGTCAGCTTTCTAAGAAATCATTGTTCACTTCCAGGTTGGTTGGGGTTGTTCTACTCATTCAAGAGATATCATTCTTCATGCACGTGTCTATCGGTGGACCCAGAAGTGGGATGAACAAAACCCTTGAGTTCACAGCAAACCTTCTCCTAGAGATCCCAAAAAGGGGGTGGGGAGGTGTTATGACAATCAAAATTGGACAAGAATGCGATTATTTAGAAGCTGGCAACTGACCATTGAAGATAACTATATTTTAATAAGATGCTTAATTTTTATACACTCTCCTGCTATGGTTAATGCCGATTGACCTTGCTCTGAATATTCTTAACATTTTTTAAGTAAAATCCTTTTCTAATGTGAATCATGAACCTCCTTCTTCCCAATCAGCCCCCTACCCCACCCCAATCATTTCAGTTTTCTAAGTATGGTTGTTCCTATGTGGTACAATCTCATTAAATCTGAATCTGTAACAACCTGACTTGGACCAGTGAAATTTATTTTTTCACTATTGATAACAAAAAGATTTTTACTAATAAAGATTCATAACAGCAGCAAAATTGATTGGCCCTTGGTTTCTAACTGCAGTTAGACGTGGAGTCACGAAGACCTAGGTTCAAATCCTGCCTTATTCATTAGTGATATGACCCTGGGCAAACTAACTTAACGTCTCTGGGCCTCATTTTCCTCATCTGTAAAGTGAATTTTGATTTGATGACTTCTAAGGTCTAGCTCCTAGGACATGAACCTTCAGGCTACTGAAAGATCTGGCTCTCCAGAGATTAAAAACATACCTCCTCCCTTGAATGTGTGCTAAACTACCCCTTTCTCCCTCCTCTCTATCTCAGACATCCTAGAGCAGTGGTGTTGAACTCAAATAGAAAGAGGGACCATCAGTCTGTACATAAGGATCCCTGCGGGCTGCATACTGATGTAATTTTTCAAAGTAATGTTATCTTTGTTTTATCGTAGTTTTATTTAGTTAAATATTTCCCAATTATATTTAATCTGGTTCTGAGGCACTCGGGGTGGGGGTCCCATGTTTGACACTTCTGTCCTGGAGTACTGGCCCCACCAAAGAAGCAGATAGGAGCCTGGGAAAAGCTTCAGTTTGTCTCCCTGTGTCAAACAGAACTATACAAGTCGGGGTTTGGGATCTTGCTGGGCTGCTCAGACAAATTACTAAACAGGGAAATGGGAGTCAAACTGGTTCCAACACCAGATGAGAAGTAGAAGTCTGTACTCCAAATCTTCTAATTCCTCTTTTTCTACTTAAAGCATTGCATGATGTCTCAGATCTACACCAACGTTACAGGCAAGATGCAGAGGCCTTTAGTTTTAACTTCAATTAGCTACAATAGAACAGAACTTTGTTTCTCATGTTAGAAGTTGGAGGGGAGGAGGCGGTGACAGGGAGAGGGTCAGAATGTACGTCTAGCTACTGGCTGCCAAGTATCTGAAGATGTGTAAATGTTTCTGGGGTTCACTTAAATTTGAAGATCCCTACACTACACGAAGACAAGAGATTACCTTTTTTTTTTTAATTGTACCTGTGGTTTATGTGTACAGATGTTCCAACAGAAAAAGATATGTTGGGATGGGAAGGGAAAATAATTAAATGAATATGACGTAGTGTGAAATAAAGAAATTAAATTCCTCTGGACTGTTACTTCTTTGCAACAGATGAATCAAGCAAGTTTTAAGTGCTTAATTGTGACAGCCACTGTGCAGGGCACTAAAGAGAAAAAATAAAAAAGAAATAGCCCCTGCCCTCACATTAGATCTAGATGGGCAACATGGAAGCAATCTTGGTGTAACTGGCCCTGAAGTCAGAGGACCAGGGTTTAACATCTTACCCGACACTTATTATCTGACCTTGGGCAAATTATTTCAGTTTATTTGGTCTTGGATTAGATGGACCAGATTGCCTTAGGTCCCTCCCCATTCTAAATCATTGATCCTATGATTCTGTGTATAGTCACACATGGGGAGGGAAATGCCATGAGCTAGGGAAGGCAAGAAGGAGAGTACATTCTTGAAGATGGCAGGAACAGTAAGGCCAATTTAGGTTGTAAACTATATGAAGATATAAACCTCAAGCCAGGTTGTAAAGGGCTGAAAGATAAACAGAAGGGGTTGCATTTGACTTTAGATGGATTGTCAAGTTAGACGTCCACTTTAGAAAAATCACTTTGGCAGCAGTATGAAGGATGCCTTGGAAAGGGGAAACTTGAGACCAGTTAGGAGGCTACTGTAGCAGTGTGAGAGGATAAGGCCCAGAACCAAGGCGGTGGCACTGTAAGTGGAAGATGGGGACGAGTGAGATCATCAGTGTCTCATGAGGCACCTGCACTCGTCTACAGTGGTGGTATCTCCTGTTTTAAAACATTACAGGAAAACAAGCTTCCCACAGTAGTTTGCTGTAGTGTTAAACAATAGTTAGCATGCATTTTTCCTAATAAATTTTTCTGCAATGACTAAGTCTATATAATGACCCTCATACAAGTGAAAACCTTTTCATACCTATTTCTCAACATTGGACTTATGCTATGAATCTCTCCCTAGCAATCTACTTGTTTCCCCAAATACACCGAGACATCTCCTGTAACGGCCTGAGCAAAGCCAAATAATTCCTTCACAGACCGAGATGCTTTGTTCCCCTTTACCTGTACGATGACACTGACTGCATAGTATGGCATACGTAATACAGAAGATGCAGTTCCCTGGCATCATCTTGCCTTCTGCTACACTATACTCAGTGCATCAAGATACTTGAGCAAAGGAGGCAATGGAGCAAAGGAGGCAATGAAAGGGGAAATAATCTTAGCTCTTCAGTTTACAAAGGACTGTCACATACATTATTTCTCCATCTGTTGAAATGTTACCTTTTAAGATTCAATTCAAATATCCATTCCTCCATGGTTTCCTGTGATTCCCAACCCCCTACCAGAAATTCTTCCATGTATTTTTATTCACAGCACACTATTATGCTTTACTTAATGTCTACAATGTTCAGATTTCTCCTATAATCACTTGTTTTATTTCTACCATTAGAGTGAGGTAGCATCAAGCAGTGCACGTGTCAGACACTGCCTCAACCAGCTTACAATGCAGCTGGGAAGCCTGACAAACATACAACATTAATTAGTAGTTTTCCCAGCCACTATGCAGCCACAGGGATGTTTCTGTCCTGAGTTTGATTCTACTGGCGTAGTGGATAGAAGAGCAGCTCAAGAAAGAAGAGGATTCCAGTTTCACCTCTGACCCATGCTAGCTGTAAGACCGTGATTCAGTCTCAGTGTCACCCCTCCGTGTCCCACAACTCTAGGACTCCATGTTGAAGGCAGTCTACTTATCTGCATCAGTAAATGGCACTTCTGCATAAGGAATTTCCTACTGATTAAACCATAAGGGCCCGTAATCTGGGGCCCACAGGCCACCAAGAGATCTGTAAACTTGGATGGGAAAAAGTTACATCTTGGTTTTCACTGTCATCTAACTGAAAATTATCATGTCCTTCAACTGTAAAGACAATAAATATTTGGTCTAAAGAGGGGGAAAAAAGTCAACTCAAGTGAAGGCAAAAACTGTCTTAGTGTTGTTTCCTCAGGAACGAAGTGCATTCATTGTACTTAACAGGCGCTTAATAAACATTTGTCATAGTTCAAATGATCTCATTTAATGCCTAGCAGCCCTGTTTCTGTTCTCCCTTCTTTCACCTCATCTTACTCTTTTCCCTTTTCAAAGTCGTAGCTTTAGTTATTTCCAGATCTGTGGCTGTTGTAGACTTCCAAGGGTGTTGGTTCAGTCAATACAGATTATTACAGTTCAAAGACTGTCAGAGGCTTTGTAAGAGTTTCACAAAATAGCCCAAAATTAAAAACACTCAATAAACGTATAAAGATTTGAGACTTTTGTGACCAAATCCTCTCAAGGTAAATAGGTGTTCTAAAAACAAAATGGATTATTTTTAAAAGATGTTTTTTTCTCTACCAGGAAAAAAAAATCCTATGTGTAGAATGTTGTTTTAATTCACTGAAAGCATGCAACCACTCTTTAATAGCCTATAATAAAATCACTTATTTCTATATGGTGCTTTGTTATATTTGCAGAACTTTCAAACTTTAAAGTTAAAAAGAGGGTATGGGAACTCTAGAAAATTCATACTTTCCACATTTCTTAATTCAAAAAACATGACTTAAAACAAAATATCAAAAGAGTTAATTTAATTTTATTTTTTTTGAAGAAAATACTTAAGTTCTGAAATTCAGGGTATTTAATAAATAAACAGAAATAAGAAAAGTTCATTTCACCAACAGTTTTACTGGAGTGATTCATCAGTTCTCAAATACCAGTTTTAGTGCAAGAAAACATTGACACCAACAATTAAACAACAAAAACAATCAATCTACTTAGCTGCCATGGGCATGTAATCCTGCTCTCCATTGTGAAGAAACCAGTAAAGTGTAAGCTCTTCCAAGTCAAGAACTATTTCACTTCACTGCCTCCAGTGTTTAGTACCGTAACATAATGAATGAGTACGTGTATGTTGAATTGGAGTAAGACCATTTAGGTATCTTCCAGAAGCCTGACCACCTAGCTGAGAATAGGTTCTGATGCAGAAATGTCTAAAACACCATAAGCCCAAGCAGATACCAAAGGCTTTTGCTGAACAGTAGCAAATTCTTTAGGGGTACAGGAAGATCACTGTCCCAAGGTATATCAAGTCTAGAACAGATTTCCTGTTTTGAGTTCTCAATTAAAATAATCCATACACAGGAAAGTTGTTTTGCAGAGTTTACATAGAAAATTCTATCTGTATATGGAAAAGTTTCTTACCTCCCTTTTTATTTCAAGTTTCTCCTCATTTCAAAAACCCTAAGAATCCCAGCTCTCTTAAGAAGTCTTGTCAAATTACAGATCACTATTTTCCTCAGTTCCATCCTAACACAGCCTGAAAATCCCAGTTATTCTCCATTTGTCCCAATCTTACTCTCTTCCTTAACTACATTTTAGTGGGGCTGAAAACAGGAGACATTCACTGGAGAATTATGGTGTTTTTTTAGAGCTGGAAAGCACCTTAAAGAAAACTAATTTCAACCTCCTCCTTTTACATAAAACTGAGGCCTAGAGACAATGATCAATGTCACACACCTAGTGGCAGAGTTGTGACAATATCCTAGGACTGCGGACTCCTACCCTCAGCTCTAACTGTACTACAAATTCCTCCCTACCCTGGTGTGAATGGAATAGACTCTTCATCCCCTTGTTTTTTGTTTTCTCTATGTATCTTGCACCTATTTATGCATATCAGTTTTACTTTGCAACCATAGCACAGTCACAGCACTACACACAACTTGGGGCTTAAAAAGGTTTTGATAGTTTGAGAATTGATGAACAACATGAATCACTAGAACATATCGTGACTGCTATAACAAAACCATCTTGCCTTTTAAAAAATTGTTCTATGTTTAAATTGTTAGAGAGGTTTTTTTAAAAAAATTAGTGATGGTAGGGGCAGCTAGGTGGCACAATGGATACAGCACCGGCCCTGGAGTCAGGAGGACCCAAGTTCAAACCCAGCCTCAGATACTTGGCACTTACTAGCTGTGTGACCCTAGGCAAGTCACTTAATCCCATTGCCTAGCAAAAAAAAAACAATCAAAAAAATTGGAGATAGAAAGAAGCCAAAATGCATCTGAGGCCATTCACTGAACATCAACAGTTACATAAGAAAGAAGTTAATACCTAAATACGTGTTGGCAAAAATAAAAATTCTTCTAACTGGAAGATTGTCCTAGAAATGTTTGATTTTACTGGCTTCAATTTGGGCCATAAGGAGAGGGTATAGCAATAAGGGCAAAAGAGGTCCTTCTGTTCCAATTGTGAAGGAAAGTTCTCAAAAGATTTGCTAGTGAGAGGAATAACCCAGGGCACAGGAATTTGAGCTCCTAACCACAACTGGCCCAATTAGGTCAAAAATGTTTCCCACCTGAAGGACAAATTTTCCAGACACAGCTACTCTGTAGCCAAAAAAACCCTACACTTGCCTGAGCAAAGAAGCTTCTGACATTGGAGGGAGTCAGGGTAAGTTTCCAACTCAGGCCAGGGAAGACAATGAACTTAAAAGCAGAAGAGCACCAAAGTGACAGATTTCTTAAATCTCACAACTTTTTGTATTTATCACTTTCTTAACCATTAAAGAAATGCACACTGTTATTTTAACAGTGAAGGAAAAGGAATGTTAACTGGACTATGCTTTTACCTCTCCAATTATCTATCACTGGAAGAACCCTAAGACTAATCACTTTGGTGGCAGCTATTGGAATGGTAAGCATATTGCCTAACTTATTAAGAAACAGGGAGTCTACAAAGTTTGTCCTAGCAAAATAACCCTAGCAAATGGGGATAAAGTCACATATCACTCTGAAATAAATTTCTAATCTTTAGAATAAAATCATACTTTATTATGTATAGGGTACTGGCATAAAAGGTTTTAAAAACTAAGTCTTTAAAAATGCACAACATTAAGTTGTCATTAGGTATTAATACAGTAGACTAAAATTGTTGTGTAAACACAATTTAAGATAAATTTAATATTAAAGGGAGTCATTGCAGAAATTAGTAATGCTTACCATTCTTGAATTTACACCATTACGCGTTATGAATATATTTATGTTTCCAATTGATTCCATTCTTAGGCTCAATTTAATAAACACAATAGTAACGTTTTATTTATATGAAAAATACTTCACTAAGAAAGTAGACAAACTGCACAGAAACAGTACAAGTGTCATGTGCATAGCAAGATAGCTTAAAGCATCTACATATGGCTTTCTTCAAAATAAACCTCTTGGGGAAATGGCCCATTTTGGACCTTTTGTTACAGTTGATATATGTAAACTGTTTCACATCTTTTAGGCACTTGCTAACAATAGTGTTCATATCCCTGAAAAACAAATTTACAAAAAAAAATTAATAAAACTAAAATTAAAACCAAGAAAATAATGCTGGTAAAAGCTCTCTCTATATATTTTTTAAAAGTTTATAACCGGTTTTATTAGTGCATGCCCAGAACTAAAAACAAACTTTTTAGGCCAAAAAAATCTCTGTGCAGGGTTTATAGCAAATAAGCCATATACAAAAATATGTACACATCTAAAATTTTAGTTATATACAGAAGAGAAGCCCTGAAGATTTATTCCAATCAATAATAAAAATATATAACACTTATAGTAACCATGTAACAAAAAAATCTTAGATCATGTAATTTTCTAGTACAGATGAGCTCCATTATACAAAGACCCAATAAAAGTCAAACCACATTTATATAGCAAAAATTTTGTCTTTGATTCTTCTGTGCAGCAACTTCATTTTAAGTCTGTTCTTATCGAGGCATCCACTAGAAAGCTGTCCTGAGTTCTACCACTGATTAAAGTTCTATACTGCTGTCTCCCTCTACCTCTCCCTGACACCAATCAGCTCTTTTGCTTTGGATTTCCAGTCCTCTAAATATTATGAGAACCACTTCCACACTTTCATGTGTGAAAGATATGGAATGATGTTTTCTCAGTCATGGAAATGGGGCTCTTTTCTTTTTTTCCAGAGCTCTGAGATTACCAGATTGTTACTGTATATTTTTTAAAAAAAAACCATCTAGAAAAACAAATTTTCCCTGAGAAGCGCCTACTTGTAGATCTTACATCCAGAAGAAAAACAGTTAGAATGGCAGAGAGCATCTACATCAAGTATAAGAGCTCCCTGGAAATTCTGGAAAATGCATTTATCTAAAGAAATCTGCCACCAGCTCTGCAACAAGGTTCTCCAAAGTTGGACTAAAAAGATATTCCCTTGTTTCTGTTCCAGCCTTCCAATACAGCCCAATACTAGCCTTTGAATCATAACCTCTAAAGGTAGTATAAACCTTCGCCCATTATAGGACATAGCTCAGTAATGTAAGCCTTAACAGGAAAATAAATTAGTGATTTGCTTTACCTATCTATTCAGAGACATCTCTTGTACGAAAGTGAGGTACCCAGTGGTATTCTAATTGCAACGAGTTAATTGTAAGTCAACTACACTATCCCGTCAATCTATTTCCTTTAGAAGGCTCATAGATTAGAGGTGAAAAGGACCTTAGGGGTCACAATCAGTTCTACCCTCCTTATTATACAAATGAGCAACTTGAAGTCCATGGTGACTTGCCCAAAGCCACAGACATTAAATGGCATTGGAGAATAGGATCTCTATCTCCAAATCCAATGCTCTTTCCACAGGACCACACTGACTTGAGAATTATACTCCTCTCTGTGCCAGAGGTCTCTGAGTAATCTGGACTGAGGATAAGCAGCCTGGAAAGGAAACCAGGAAGAGAAACTTTAGCTTCGTGGTGGGATGCTGGTGCCATACTTAGAGGTGAAATACTTACCAGATTTTATAGGACTGATAACAGCCAAAGCAGTGCTGATGGAAATGCCAACCTCCACTATAATACATATTCCCAAGTAATTTTTCAATATTACTTACTGGGGGAAAAGATTTACTTTTCAAATTTTTTTTCCTTTTAACCTAAATATTCCGAACATATTCTTGCAAAAAAGAAAGAAAAAAAACCCAAAGTACATCTGTGCTATAATTTCAAAATGCATGCATGTTGTGGTGGCATTTTCAAATGCTGCAATTTTGTTTTTCCATTAAAATATAACCAGGTCGAAAAACAATTAATATTTAAAAGCTTAACTTCTGGTACTACACTGAAATAGAAAACATCTGCATATCATAATTTGATTCATTCTTTTAAAATAATTTTATTTTTTAATAATCAAGGCAAATTATTCTAACATATGCCAATCCCGAGTAGCTTCCATTAAATGTCGTTGTCCATGACCCACCCAAGCATCCTGATTGTCAAAAATTCTACCACAATACCAGCAGTTAAACTTTGCCTTCAGAGTATTATCAGAGGTAGTTTTCACAATCTGATAATTATTTTTGCTTGTCTTTTTAAGCGTTAATTTTAACACAAATCTTTCTTTCACAGGTTTAAGTACTTTATGCCTCTTGGCAGAAAAGTCATCAGTAATTGCTTTAGAAATGTTACAATATGCTGGTTCCAGAAGTGCCTGAATTGTTCTTTTTGACAATGAAACCTTGAGCACATGCCCTTTAAACTTAGCAATAGTTTTCATTACATTTACCACTTCCGGAGCATCTGCATCAGGATGGTTTAAAACCACAACAGGCTGATTTCTTCTGGGGCATTTTACAAGCTGCGTAGAACTGAAAGGGAAAAGTCGCAAAGTCCTAATTGTATCCTTAGGAAACCTTGGTCTGTAAAGGTCAAATGTGTCATGAAAATCTTCAGATTTAGTTTTTCTTTTACTCTTCCTATGCAACATTACCTTTTTTCTAGGCCATTCCTCTAAATTCCCTCTCCATTTTGGTCCAAAGTTCCTGTTTTTATATGTAATCATAGGTTCAGAAGCTTTATGTCTTATATGAGTTTTTATTTGTGAAATCTGTCTTCTGGTAGACTTTCTATTACTGAAGCCACTCCCAGATGAACGATCTGTTTGACACCTTAATAACTGTGTCTCTGGATGGTTGGTGGTACAAACTGTCCCTTGAGGAGGAATGGGGCATATTGCTGTAGAGGTTGCGATAGTTGCATTTGCTGGCATCAATCTATCTGTTAAGAGTAAGGCATTGCTAGAAGAGACTGGTTGTTTCTCCTTTGCTATGGAAGTTTGATGTGACTGTATGATATCTAACTGTAATGAAGACTTAGGACTGTTTACTGACTGACTGATATCACAAGCAGGGTTCTTAATAATTTTCAGCAGTATTTTTTGCTGTGTTGCTCCAGTTTTCTTTGGTTGATGATTCTGATGATCGTAAGTGCCATTCTGTAATAAATCAGATGGACCTATTTGCGATTTATTGGGAGTTACACATCTTAGGAGAACTGCCTGTCGGCCATCAGGCAACAATGCATAAAGAGACTGTTTCTGCTGAGCTTCACTTGGCTGCTTTACTGAACCCAAAGTATGTGATTTAGTGCCTTGACATCCAGGCAGTGTATTCTGAGAAGAAATTCTATTCACTGAAGACTCTGCTGGGTTTCTAATAATATACGATCCTTTAAATGGCACACTATTTTCTGAACTAACTGTCATTTCAGGCCTACTCTCCAATGTAGAGGGGCAAATTATACTTGCTGGACTATCCTTTTTCAATTCTGCCCTTACAGAAGGTGTTTTGTCATGTTCCTTAGCTGCAGCAGCACCAAAAATTTGAGATCTCTCACCTGTGATGTTGGTAACACTTCCAAGCACTCCATTACTTAACCTTAGAATCATTCCAGGTTTCTTGTTTAAAAGGAGAGATGATGGTACACCTTGAGTCATATAAATACCTGGTGGATTAGCTGATGAAAGACTTCTTCCTGAAACAAGTTGTAATCCAGATTTGCTAGCAAGATGCAAAGGTAAAATAAACCCTTTAGGAGACGACTGAACTAAAATTGTTTTTTTCGGTTCAGAATTTATTGGTGGGCTCAGAACATGAAAAGAACCTACGCCATTAGAATTTTCTGGAGTAGCCTGTATTTTGTCTTTTACAAGTTGCTGAGTTATTATTGTATCGGACTGGGTTTTAACTAATGTGCCAACACCAGCAATTCTGGGTATTTTCTCAAAGTCTCCCAAATCATTTGGTGTTGGCAGTACTTGTTTTTCTTTCTCACAATCCATTTCTGCATTTGTTGTACAGTTGCTGGCACTGAGACCTTTTGTATGTACACCAACACCCACATTCTTAGATGAAATGGGTAAAGTGTATGGACCTCCTGAACCTTTAAAACACTCAGTTATGTCGCTCTTTCCCTCATTTTTCAAAAGTGGCTCATCATGAAGTTGTATTCCTTTATTTGGTGTCATATCAGAGCCTTTCTCCACACTTGATTTTTCATTCAATACATCTTGTAACAACCGGTTTTCTTCAGGAGATAAAAAATCAGATGCCTGTTCACTCTGTAGTGAGAAAACAGATGTGATTTTAGGCATTGTGAATGAATCAGCAGAAGAGACATCCTCCCAATCTGATTTCTCAGCTACATTCTCTAAGTCTTGATTTATATTAGTATGAGGATTCTGTGTGTCCATATTTTGTACTGTTTCTAAAATTTCTGTGTCAACTTCACGTTGGTTTTTTAAAGGTTCAAAAGTATCTTTAGAGTTTAAAGGGCAATAAGTTTGACAAATCTTTGATGGAGATGTTTGATGGAGATCTGGATTTGTGTTCCTCCCCACTGATGGCAAGACTGCTTCACTTCTCAAATTATATTGGTGTACAGCTGTTTTGCTTGATGAAGATTCTTCAGAGTTTTCACATGCTGTCACCGAAATACTGCATGAATTATCCAAAACGTCCATTTTTGAGTAATTATGAAAAGGTAATGATCCTTGATTACAGGATGGCATATAGTTGAGATCATTAATACTGGAGTTATTCAACATCCCACTATATTGTGCTTTTGGTTCAACAGAATTTACTTCAACAGATTCCAAGTTAACTGGGTTCTTAACTGTGGCACACAATACCTGAGGATGACTTTGAGTAACACAACTTCCCCATGCTTCAACATTATTACTTATTCTAATTTTAGTGGTCAAATTCAAAGGAGCTGCAGTCAATTCTGAATTTGTTGACAAGTGAGGTGTACTTTTCTCAGCACCTACTACTGTCTGAGATTTACTCCTAGCTTGAGCCAAGACAGCTTTTTCTTTTTCCAATGTTGCATTCCCTGAAAACAGAGGAGTAGAAAATGATAATGGATTAGATGTGTTAGTGCAAATTGTATTATTCAAATCAGATGTATGCAGTGTAGCACCTGTAGATAATCCAGTAGTTTCAGCTGTATGATGCTGCAAATCAGTAGTGTTGTCCTTTGTTATATCTGGCTGTAGACCTGGAGAACATGAATTCGATTTATTGGTAGGCAACAATTTTATAACTATGTGTTGTTTTCCATCTACCATCTTGAACCCCATAAACTTAGCACTATAGTTGGCAGGAACTGATATTTTATTATTTTTCATCATTAGCACTGTGGGTCCATGTATAGCATTCTTTAAAAGTCCAAAACCAGAACTTGATCCCTCTTCAGGTCTACTACACTGACTGGTAGGTAAGAGGTTTCTTGTTTCTGATTCTGACTCATCTTGCTTCTGACTTTGCTTTTCAATATGTATGATTTCATCCTTTTCTTCATTCAAATGCTCCCATATATTACTCTGTTCTTCAGATTTAATCTGAATTTTATTATTTTTGAGCACCTGTGTGTTTTTTTCTACATAGCTGTCATTTCCATTGCTCTCTTTCTTCTGTCTCCAAAGTGTTTTTCTTGATGTTCCTATCTTGTATCGTCTTAATATCAGCTTAAGTCCAGCTGTAGTCTTTACTATTCTTTTTTCACATTTTTCCTTTTCCAGTTTGTCTTTTGCATATAATTGATCTTTGTGCAAAGCTATAACATGTTTCAGAAGTTGGTCCTTCCCGGCAGCACTATAGTTACAATATTGACAACTGAAGGGAACAGTAGTGGAATGAACAAAGAGATGCTGCTGAAACTCTCCTTTGGTGAAACTTATATGATGACATTTACTACATTTATAGTGAATCTCATTATGTCTATGAATATGTTGAACAAATGTGCCAACATCCTTGGTAGAGAACTTGCATTTTTCACATTGAAAATTACCATTAACACAATGGTTAACTGTAAAATGCTTTGTTAAGTCTAATAAAGTATACACATTCTCATCATTACAAATGTCACATTTTACTAAAGTGCTTCGGTGGATAAGTCTGTGTTGTTTAAATGACTGAAAGTCATTTGCAGAAAAACTGCACATCTCACAAGGATATAAAGGTAACTCTCCACAGTGCAAAAGCTGAAAATGTTTCTGCAAATCATTCGGGCTATATCGAACATTGTCTCTACATTTTGTACAGCTGAAATTAAGTATTTTTGCAGACATTTTCATTCCTTCTTCTTCATATCCTATATTGGGTCTATGCCACAAATTACACTCCTCTAAACAGTTTAAAGGACTTTCATCTGCTTTCTCTTTGCAAACAGATTTTCTGGCAGTTTGTGGTTTATTCTCAAGTAATTGTCTATATACGTCAACTTCATGCGTCAATAGGGCTTCATCTGGAATACTTATCTTGGGCAAATCAACTTTCACATTTTTCAGTTCATAAGGAAAATTATCTTCTAAAACTCTTGGTTCTTCTGACTCTACAGCATCAATAACTATTATGTCTTCTACATTATAATCTTTTTTTAAAGTAGTTGGCTTTTCATCACAAAAAAAATGCTTCTGTTCAGATGGCATGATTTGAAAAACTGATCCTGGTGTCCTCTACTCAGCAAATTCTTGAAGTTATTTATAATTTATGCAGAAAACTAGAATATTGTGCTGAGACATCTTCAAAATTCCAGAATTTTCCCACTTTAACTTACCTAAAATTAAAGAAAGAATTGAAATTCTCATCACTAAATATATGTGAACTTTGTATTTCAAAAAATTACAAAGCAAACACTTTTTAACAAAATACCTAAGAAAATTACTGAGTCCAATGCCTTCACTTTAAAACTAAAGAAACTATAGCCAAGTAAAGGATAAGGTTTCTAATTTTCACTAATCTGCCATTAACTAATCTGACCTCTTAAGATTCCTTTACACTCTAAAGACCTTATGATTTAAGTTGTTACTTCAAATTTTTTTTTAAACAAAACTTAAAAATTCAGCAAAATAGCCATAGAAACTATGTAAATCTTGATTACAGAAATATAGGTTATCCATTCAACCCAGGGACTAACTTCCTTAGCTTCTGAATTATGTTTCCAGAATAGGAACACTTAAGGAAACAAAGGAGTTGCACCAGGATTTTTGTTCTTTTTGGTGGATGACGGTCCAGAACTGTGATTTCATTTCACCAATTCAAAGGACTCACAATATGGGAAATCTGGCAGAAAGCAGAAATTCACAACTTATAATCCTCACATAGAATTTGTCTCAACCACTGAAAAGATTAAGTTATTTTATCCATGGTCACACAGCTAGTATGTGCACAGTTTTACAGAACAAATCCTTCTATTAAGGAGATTTGTTCTGTGAAGTCTGGATTCAGTCAAAGGGCCACACTTGAGGACTGGAGGGCCACATGTGGCCTTGAGGCCACAGGTTCCCCACCCCCACACCATACAAGCTACAATTCTCACACATAAATTATCCTCAATAACATCCACTTCTAGCATTAAAAAACAAACGAAAACAGAACTCAGTGCCCACTATAAAAGGGAACGTGTTAGTTTGGGGTGGCAGGGAGGGGAGGGGGTGGTGAGAGAAGAAAAAACTGGGAAAGAGAGCAACAAGTCAAGCCAACCCCCTTGAGAAGATGAAAACCTACCTGAACTTATCCTCCATGATTAAAACATTCCCATTCCATTATATCCTTCCATCCCAGTGAGTCTGAACAAATGTCATTATTCAAGCCCCATTCTCCACCCCCCACAGACTACTCCCTTATTCCAATCCCCTTCAATCCAAACCCCTACCCCTCCAAAGTCCCACTCTTAAGCCTCCATGTCTATTCCACTAAGTAACAAACTTGCTTTCATCTTAAACATTTTCCTTTCTCACTACTTTCACCTTTGTGCACTCACTGAGACCTAACTCCCTACTAATGAGAAAGCTTCTCTGTCCAGCTCTAGTTGCACTTTCTCTCATGCCAGCCCCACTTCCCCACACCAATTACTGGTTCTGGCACAGGAGCTGGAATACTCTTTGCTCCTAATTGCCACTTCCAGGCTCTCCCCCTACCTTTCCTCTTTTGAGGTTCAATCCATATTATCACCCAAATAAAATTCTAGTATCTGTTATCTACCAACCTCCAGGATAGTCTCTGTTCTTCCTCAGTGTGTTCTGTCTTTCTCTCTTTCCCAACTTCTGCCCCACACTAAGGGACTTCAACAGACATAATACTGATACTCCTTCAAATACCCTAACCTCCCAATTCCTCAATTTATTTTCCATGACCTACTCTTCCATCCCATCCTCAACTACTCAAAGATGGGTCATATAAGGGTGTGCTGGAGCCAGCTATTTTCAGCTTGGACACAAAAGTTAAATTTTCATTATAAGCATTTATACCTCAGAAGTCATCAAACCAGGGCTTGATTTATTGTTTTATTGATTGTCTAGACTTAAAGTTAAGAGGGGAAATGTTAATAATGCAGATTAAACTTAAAAATTCATCTGTCATTTTTTTTTCCAGAGAGCCAAGCGTTAAATATTTACTCGAACACCTCTGGCCATACCTTTCTATACCCATGTTAATGAACTTTGAAATTCCTTTACATGATCATAATCTGTTGTCATACCACCTCCCCCCTCTGCCTTACATCCCCCAATCCTATTTCTTTATCCTCACTACAAACTCCAATCTTTCCACCTCTTATAGTTCTATAACAGGCCATCATCCCTGTACTGGCTACACTCTCTTTCCTTCCCCATCTTGATCCCTTGTTTAAACCAGTTCAACTCTACATGATGCTCTCAGACCCCTGACCCTTTATCCTACTGTTGGTCTTGCCCTACCAAACCCCAACCATAGATTACTCTCTCCATCTACTATCTTCACTCCTACCCATGTGGGGCTGAATGAAGATAGGAAAAAAAAAATGACTGGGTCCCCTCGAGGTTTACATTAAATAATCTCAACTGGGTCCCAACTTGGCTAGGCAATCCTTTTATACTTCCCCAATCGATCCCCTTTCCCATTCACCAACAGCAGCTTTTCCCAACTTGTTTATCACTCCCCAAACCTCCCACAACTCCCTTTCCCCTCACCTCCTCAGCTGAGAACCTTGCCTCATGTTTCACTATACAAAGTGAGGCCATTAATAGCAAAGATCACCCTCTTCTCTCCTTTCTCATCTCATATAACTCAGATGCTTTCTGCCTCTGAGATGACTCTCTCCTCCTTCAATCACTTCCCATAAAGTGGCCCTTTTCCTTGCTAAGGCAAACCCCCTTTACCCATACAAGACACCCCATCTTTTCCAACAGATTGCCACTTCATAATCTCCACTCTCTCACTAATCTTCCATTTCTCCCTATCTACTGGCTGCTTTTCTACTGCCTACAGACATGTTAACATTTCCCCCTCCCCCCAAAATTAACCTCTTATTTGATCCATCCATCCTCACTATTGTCTTATATTTTTCCTCCCTTTCATGGCTAAATTCTTTGAGAAAGCCATCTATAAGCAGAGCCTTTATTTCCTTTCCTCTACCTTTCTAACTCTCTGCAATGTGGCTTCTGATTGTCATTATTCAATTGAAATAGCTTTCTCCAAAGTTACTGATGATCTCTTAATTACCAAAAATTCTCAGTCTTTATCCTTCTTGACCTCTCTACAGCCTCTGACGCTGAAGATCAGTGGTGTCAAACTTAAATAAAAATAGACCCTTGCAACTACAAACTGTTTTAGAAAACTGCAAGTTAACATTATCTATGTTGTATTGTATTTTTTAAAGTTCTCTTGTTGCCTGGTCTGACTGCTCCTTCTCAGTCTCTTTTTGCAGAATCTTCTTCCAGGCAGTACCTGCTAACACTGGGTCCCACAAGGATCTGTCCTGGGCCCTTTTCTTTTCTCCTTCAATATTAATTTGCTTGGTGATCTCATACATGCCCATGTATTCAATTATCATCTCTATTCATATGTCTCCAAATGCTTACTGGAAATGCCTAACTGTATGTCCTATAAAAATCTTAAATTCAACATTATTTCCTCCCCCTCCCCCAAAATCCTCCTTTCTTCCTCACTTCCTTATTACTATTGAGGGCCCTACCACCCTCCAAGTCACCCTGACATCATCCTCGACTCCTTACTCTCACTGTCCCTTGTGCCCCATCCAATCAGTTGCCAAGTCCTGTTGATTCTACCTTCACCTCTCTAGTACATGCCTTCTCTCTTCTGACACTGCCATGACCCTGTGCAGGACATCACTACTTTGTGCCTGGACTACTGCAATATTCTGCTTGTTGGTCTCCCTGTCTCAAGTTTCTCTCCATTCAGCTCTCAAAGTGATCTTATTAAAGCACAAGCCACACACTGCCCCTCCTCTAAGCCTCCAATTTCCTCCATGATCAAATATAAAATGCTGTGCCCAGCTTTTAAATCTCTTTATTACCTGATCCCTTTCTATATTTCTAGTCTTCTTATACCTTACTCCCCTCCATGTGATATATCAGTGACACTGAACATCTTTTCTTCCCACAAGATAGTCCACCTCCTGACTGCTTATTATCACTGGCAGTCACCCCAAGCCTAGAATTGTGTCCCTCCTTTCTGTCTCCTGACCTCCTTCAGATTCCAACTAAAATCTCACCTTCTGTAACATGCCTTTCCCAATCTCCCTTAATGCTAATGCCTTCCATCTAAGATTATCTCTTGCTTATTTTATAAGTATCTTGTTTGTACATAGCTGTTCACATGTTACCTCCTCCATTAAAACTGTGAGCTCCTTAAGAGCAGGAACTGTGTGTGTGTGTGTGTGTGTGTGTGTGTGTGTGTATGTGAGTGTGCACACACGCGCCTTTCTTTGGATCGGCACTGCTTAACACAGTACCTGACAGAGTAGGTGCTTAATAAATACTTGTTGACTTGATCTGATTTCATATAAGGTCGAGATATCTAGAAAACAGTAAATATGGTTTAAGACAAAGAACACAAATGTCACACATGATGAGAAGGTGTGGATGGATTAAATCAGCACCACTGAAAAGTATCCATATTGATGAGATCTTGGGTTCACTGAACTAATTAAGTAGAATACATATATATGAGCAGGAAGAACAAATTGCATTTTTCTGAATTTAGCTTACCTGAAAAATATTAAGCACCACTAAGAAACTGCTATGCTTCATAGTAACCTAACATTTGCTAAGTTTTATATTATCTCATGTGAACAATAGTTTTCTACGGATAATCTGCAATGACAATAACAAATAAAAACTGATTTTAGTATAGTAGGGCAGAATTATTCACTGAGAAAGACAGGCCTTTTTTAGGGAAGCTGATACAGAATGCTGAATCATATGGCCTTATGAGTTTGAAAGACAACAACTTAAACAAAATGGTGAAGTGCGAGAATGACCCTAGTACCTCCCTTTCACTTCCTCTAAACAAGAATGTCATGAAATAATTTTCAAGATATCGCAAAAAAAGTAAGATTTCAAACTAATGAAAAATATCATAGGCAATATAACACTATTATCAAAAATATAAACTTCCACTAAGTTAACTACTAACCCACATACTTTTTTCATCCCTCAAATTTTTTATGAGAATGATCTATGCATATTAAGATTCTTGATGTAAAAGAAACAGGTAAGCTTTCCCATGCAATTTTCTACAACAGACTACATCTTCATAGTCATACATATGACAGAAAGTAGGGAACATATTAGATCCCTCTGTATTTATTATGTCAATTGCCCCTGCCCCAAAGCATCTTGATTTTTTAGACTTAATCCAAGATGTTTCATTAGATTAAACTCATACAAGTCATCATGACAGATATAACAGATAACTTTGTTCGGTGTGTCCCTGAATAGCAATATCTGAGGCATTTAAAAAAGCATACTCTTACAGCTGCACATCAGTGTCACAGAGGATATGCTGCATGAAGTATAAATAAAAAAAGTCATACTAATGCTAATTTGTAAATGGCACTGTGCTAACTTGTGTCAAGACCTGGAAGACAGTAGGGATAGAGACTAGATGTGTGATTTCATTGGGTTAGAGAACTCTCAGATAGGAAATTACCTTTACCACCGCAGGTCAGCACCTTCTGTGCAACCTACATTCCTAGAAAGTTGCCTGGAACCCTAAGAGGCTAAAGAAGGTCTTGCCTAGGGTCACATAGCCAGGATGGGTCAGAGGAAGGACATAAACCCAATTCTTCTTGACTGTGGGGGCCCGCTCTCTATCCCCTATGCCACATCGCCTCTATACAATACTATAGGATCTGCTAAACGAAATCACTAATCACTCAAAACATACTGACTTAATATCTATAAAGGAACAGTAAAGGAATGAAGACCACTTGCTAGGAATATTGAAAAAAGGATTCCTGCTTCACATAATGATTTCTCTGTGTTAAAAGAAGTGGTATCAATTTTGAAATTCCATCCAAATCTTAAGACTCTGTGGATCAAGAAAAAGCACGTTGCCCAGATAATGACACGTAGTTGGAAAGTTGATCCACTTTACATCAGTCTCATATAAATATATATATACACACACATGTATGTATGTATGTATGTATGTATGTATGTATGTATATGTATATGTATAAGACAGGCACTGGCAATTAACTTGGTCCAGAAATGAAAAGAAGTTCAAGATGGATCACATTTGGGAAATGGTAAAAAGGCTTTCAATGATCCCAAGCTGCCTACTCCACCAAAGTTCATCTTTTTAATGATAATATTATCCTGGTGATATCATATGTCCATGAATCATAAAATGCCGTAATATAAGAACAAAAATTGTATTGTCAACGGCAACGAAGAGACATTAAAAAGAATGCTGCAGTGTACTGTCAACCATCCCTTGGAAGCAAGAAGCAGTATTAAGAACCAAAGCTATATATACATGGAAAATGGAATGGAACAGTCATGTAGGAAGAGTGAAATACAGCAGGTAGACTGTCCCAAGTTTTAATGTGGTATAATGTGGTACCAAAATATTACAAAAACACAAAATACTACAAAAAAAATAAAAAGCTTCTAATGTGCTTGAGGTAGAACTTCTAAGGAGAATTTCCAGAAAGACATGGTACAAAGAACTGCAGAAAACAAGAAAGAATAGATTGACTGCATGCATCACCAGTAGAAACACTACCCAAAGCAAAGAGAATATAAATTCATTGAAGCATATAAAGACTGTATTATATTGTTAATATAGATTTTATATATATTTAATACATATTATTAACATCAACAATACAGATTCCCTACCCTCAAGAATCCTACTTTGTAAGGTAAAGAAAAAATAAGAATGTGTGTTATCTAAAATGTCTTTGTATAAAAAGCAATGGTATGAAGTGGTCTCTCCATATTCATCCCAGTTGTCCACTCCTGAACAAACTTACTACTACATTTGTTCAACATTTAGTACAGACTATCGTCTACAAGTGGACATTACTCAGAATACCAGCATACCTCATGGGAGAAAATAAAAAGTATCTTTATATCATTCCTTGCAACCACAATTAATTTTCTGGGGCAGAATCACTACAATATGTCTCTTAAAGTACTACAACTAGACTCAACACAGATTTACAAGTGTGGAAAACAGCATGGTTTGGTACAAGAATAGAATATTTTTTATTTCTAATACCTTTGATTATTCCCTGCAATTTACTGGATATTCAGGCTATAGTAGCACTCTACCACAGGTGGGGGGAACCTGCGGCCTCGAGGTCTCAAATACGGCCCTCTGATGGAATCCAAACTTCACAGGGCGCACCTGAGGACCAAGAGGGCCACATGTGCCCTAGACAAATGTCTTCTCGGTATAATCTTCATTCCAACAGTTTATAAGTCCCTTTTCCTAGCTCTTAACTGATAGATTCAAGAACATAATACTATAAGTATTAGCTAAATCTACCCATATATAATCTTCCAGGTTTTCTTGGAATTGATTCATAATCTAGCAGTACATATTCCTTCACCAAAATGATGACAAAGTATCTTATTTTAAGGCTTCTGTAAGGAAGCAAACTTCACAATTTTGCACATAGTTGCCCAAGTTTATGGTTACATTTCCTTGAACAAACAGAAGTTGTATGAAGGGGTGGATTTGTTCTTTCAGAATTTCAGTAGAGAAAATAAAAGGCAAATAGGTCAGTAGTTGAAGGACCAACAGGGTTTGATAGTGATTTGTCAGAAAGAGAGAGAGAGAATTATGTATGTTTGAAGGTAGAAGAGAATGAACCAATACAGGAAAAGATAATGCTGGAATTAAAAAGCAAGATCCCTATGGCACAGTTAAAAGGATAGATCAAGGGCTCAGTTAGTGGAGTATGCTTAAGAGAAAAGGAAGTACAACTCTGCACCTCAGTCTGGAACAATTAGAAGAGACTAAGACAAAAATATCTCAAGCTGCAGATAAGGGTAAATGCTGAAATTCATGACATGGTGTCACAGAACGCGCTGGGTTTGGAAATACCTGCATTTGCATCCTGTTGCAATCACTTGCTTTCTCTCAGTATGTTTCCTCATCTGTAACATAAGGGTACAACTACACATATAATAATCTACCTCCCAGAACTGAGGTAGGGATTAAAACATATGTACAAGTACATTATAAATCACTGTGTAAGTGTAACTCACTATAAAGTTAAGAATAAGGCCATCTGTTAAGGGTATGTAAGTGGATCAAAAAACGATGGCACTGGGCACTTGAAGTCTAGGAAGAAAGGAGGCGGCCTGGAAATCTACTACTGAAAGTTCATCATAAAGTCAACAAAAGTTAAATAAAATTACTGGAAAATAGGAGGGGCCCAGGTGAAATTAGAAAGCTAGAATTCTGTGAAATTTTCAATCTTTACAGTTCCAGGAGGAGAAGAGAGAAAATATCTGGTAGTAGGCACTGAAAGATCAAGAATTAATCATGTAAAGGGTGAAACTAAAGTGACCAACCAGGAAGTATATGCTGCACAGAGGGTTGAGTAAGGAGGAATTCACGTAAGAAGAAATGATTAAATGATAGAGGTTCGAATGTAAGCAATGAGTAGGTTTAATTAGAGTTGTAGAGTAGGAAAAACAAGCAAGGAGATAGTAGTCAAAAAGGGCGAGCAAAGAGTTGAAGCTTTTGAAGTTTTAGGCATCATAAAACTTTGCTAAGACTTTTGGAACATCCTGTACTTATTGGGAGGGAAGAAATGAGCCAAATACAGAGGATTACTATGGGTAAAAGCACACAAGAATCTGAAAGAGGTTCTCAGGGAGGAGCAACTAAAAGGTCTGTGTAGGGGCACTTTTTAAAACACTGTTACATATGTATACAGCTTTGAATCATGCAATTCTAGAGATCATCTACTTGAATTCCCTCAAATGAGATCCAGACAGGTTAATTTGTTCAAGGTTACATTTCCAATTAGATGGAGATCCAAGACTAGAAGAGTATTAACTTTCAGTTCACTACTCTTTAGGAGAAACTTTGACCATGACTGCATTTCTTCTGTAATTCCATCAAAAAAAAAAATCTAACTACACGTCCCATGAGATCTACTATGTTTTTCTCCCCAAGCAGCTATCATGGTTATCTCAAACCTAACTGTTTAGGCAATTCCTAAGTAGCACCGTAAAGGAGTGGAAGGAAAAGAAGTGGGGAAACATTGCTTCTGGAAAAAAAAAATCATCTCTATGCTGATGATTCTCAACATGTCCAAAACTGAACTCATTATCTTTCCCCAATCTACCAGGCTTGCAATGTAGGTGTCATTCTTGACTTCTCACTCTCTCACAAACCATGTCCAATCTGTTACCAAGGTCTGACAAATTTACTTTTGCAACATCTATTGAATATGTCCCCCTTCTCTCCTCTGATACTACCACTACCCTGGTTCAGGCCCTCATCTTCTCACACTAGCACTACTGCCATAGCCTGCTGGTTGGTCTGCCTAACACACATCTCTCCCTGCTTCAATGCATCCTCCCCTCAGCTATCAAAGTGGTCTTTCCTAAAACACATGTCACCGTCCTGATCAATAAATTCCAGTGGCTCCCTAACACCTCCTAGATCAAATATACAATCTTCTATCTGGCACACAAAGTTTTTTGTAACTTGATCCTTTTTTCCTTTCCTTTTACCTTCACAGATTTTTCTATCTAGTCATACTGGTCTCTCTGATGTTTCTTGAACAAGACACTCCATCTTCCAACTCCAGGCACTTTCACTGCTCATTGGATGCTATTCTTCCTCATCGGTGTCTTCAGCTTCCCTTTTTTCCTTCAAGCCTCACCTTTACAAGAAGTTTCACTCAATTCCTCCTATTTCTAGTACCCTCCTTTTGTTGATTCTTTTCAATGTATTCTGTATGTACATGTACACAGCTTTTGTACGGGGTTGTCTGAATGTTGTTTCCCCTATTAGACTGAGCTCTTCCAGAGTAGGGACTGTCTTTTGTCTTTCTTTGTATCCCCCAACTCTAAGCATGATACCTAAGGCACAAAAAACTGACTCGCTGAGTTAAAAGCTTAGCTTGGGCTTTTTCCAAAGGAATGCTTAAAAGTCCTTAATTCCATTAAAGATACATTTTTCCCCCATGGGGGAATAAAATGCAGTTTTTCAGGGAAAGTTGTTTCTTGACTGTAAGCTTTTTCTTTTGCTTCCTGGAATACTGTGTTCCAGGATTTTCTCTCCTTTGTACTAAGTAGTAGCTATCAGTTCTTATGTGATCCTGACTGTAATTCCCTGGTACTTTCTTTCTGAGTGTTTACGGAATTTTTTATTTTACTTGGAAGCTCTGGATTTTAGCTACAGCATTCATACAAATTTTCACTTTGGGTTTCTCTTAGGAAGCAAATTTTTTCCATTTTCATTATACTGTCTGGTTTTAATAAATCAGGCCGGTTTTCATTTGCAATTTCTCAAAATACTGTGTCCAGGCTTTTATTCTAGTCATTATTTTCAGGGAGTATTATGATTCTGAAACTGTCTTTCCTTGACTTATTTCCAGGTCAAATTGTTTTTGATAGCACATACTTGATATTTTCTTGTGAGTTTTTTTCAATTTTAATAAAATTGTTCCCTCATCTCATGGAGTTATTGGATTTTATTTGGTTCATTTTGATTTTCAGGGAGTAATAATACTTTCACTTTCCCTTCTAAGTTATTGATTCAAGCTCCACTTTTTCGTTCAAAGATTTAACTTCATTTTTTATATCTTGCTTCATTTCTTCTAAGAATTCTTGTATTTTTTTTGTGGTGATTTTCCCCCCATTGCTCCTGCCTACAGTTGTTGGGAAGTTACCTTCTTCTCTGGAGTTTTCTCTTGGGTGACTTAACTCCTATTTCTTCATAGACTTCAATTATCTTCCTATTTTCTCCTATCTTTAGTCTCAGTTCCTGATTTTGGAATTATGTCAGTTCCAGCCTCAATCTTTGCCTTTTTACAAATCTTGAACGGGTTGATTGGGCCCTGTTTGGTCTTCCTCACTTTCACTGGTTCCTGGCATTGGCTTCCTAACTTTGTGTACCTGAACTCAGAGCCCTAGAAAGCTCCAACTACATCATCATTGCTCTGAGATTAGTTGTCCCCAATTAAGGCACTGCCACAGACCGATATTCCCTCTTCTCCCCCTGAGGTTTTACCAGTCATTCTGCCAGCTTCTTTGGCAAGTACTCTTTTCTAGTTTCCACAGCTCCTGGTTATCTTTTTAATCAGTCCTGAGATGGATAAAGCAGCTTACTAAAAGAGAAATCTCAATTTTGGGAGTCTTTTTTCAACCTAGTGATCTTTTAAAACCACTGCTAGAGTAAAACAGAGAGATCTGAGCTTCTCTGCTCCTTTCACTTGGCCATATTAACCAGTAATACACATTCTCACCAAATGGAAGACCAGGAGAAACAAAATTCAAAATTGTCTTCACAGGCTAGATCACTGAGATGACCCCTTATCCTATAAGCATTAACAGGAATAAATATGAAGTTTTACATTTGGTTTCCAAAATTCAACTTTTCCAGTACAAGATAACTTGACAGCAGCTAGGTGGTACAGTGGACTTGGAATGAGAAAGACCATGAATTCAAACCCAGACTTGACACTAGCTGTGTGTGCCTGGGCAAGTCATCTAACCTCTGTCATTTTTTCATCTGCAAAGTGGTGATAATAACAGCAACTGCCTCCCAGGGTTGTGAAAATAAAGTGAAATATTTGCAAGCACTTTACAAATCCTGAAGCATTATATAATTACTAGCTATTCTTACTGTTACTATTGATCAGAAAGCTTTGGGAGTTTTATTAAATATATTCAATATGAGTGTGATATGGCAGCCAAAAAAGCTAATATAATCTTGAGAAAAGTAGAGTGTTCAGGACTAGGGAGACAATAGTCTGTCTCACTGTTATCTGCCCTCATCTGACCACACCTGAAAGGCTGCATTGAGTTCTGGGCAGCACATTTGAAAGAGGAAATTGATAGGCAGAAGAGCATCCAGATGAGTGTACCCAGAATGGTGAAGACACTCATCTTCACAAGATAGAAGAATTAGTTTAAGGCACTTAAATGCCCACTGACTGATTGACTGAACTGGAAAAGGTTAAAACCTAAAATATAGTAGATGTATTCAAGTACTTGAAGACCTGCCACATGGAAGGAGGATTATATTTTTTCTGCTTGGTCCCAATGGACAAAAATAAGAACAAAGGGTAGAAGCTGAAAAGAGACAAACTTAGCCTTGCTGTAAGGAAAAAACATCCTCAGAATGAGAATTACCCAAAAGTGGATCAGGCTTCTTCAAGAGGAAGGGGGTTCACCCTACTGGAAGGTCTTCAAACAAAAGCTAGATGACCACCTAAGAGGGAGGGTGAAGTAAGGAATTCTTATTCAGATGCAAATTAGACTAGATGGTCTCTGAATTCCCTTGCCAACTTAGGAATTCTATGATCTACAGAATGTTTAATACGTCCTCAATTGTGACCATTAAATAAATCAGGTACCTTACTATGTATGTATTTTAATTACATATCTGGTATAGGGCTAAACTGGACAATGACTGAAAGCTTTCCCTCCCTTACTTCTCTTCTGTCCCGAAGTCACTATGAGAAAAGCAGGACAGAGAACACAGCCGTGCTAGGAGATATGGAGAGGGAGAAGTGCCCATCAGAAAATCTAAGGTTCAACCAAACAGAAATCTTGATGGAAAACTTACTAGACTGTCATATTTGGTTATAAGAGTTTCTATTATATCTTTTATCATTTCATTATTTTTGGTCATTCCAACTACATGGTACACTCCTACAGCACAGAAATATCTTCTAACTTGTGGAAAAAGGTGAATGAAGATGGTCCCTCATGTGTAACAAGGCTTTATGAGGGTCCTAGATACTTATATGTCACCCCTCAATCTGCCCTGACTCTTTCTCTCTCAATTTTATCTTCTGAATCTCTAAAGAGAGTCAACGATATATCTGAATATTTTCTTTCTCATAACCAAATTGTAACCTTTTAAATTAGCTAGGGCCGCAACTGAATACTATTTAGTGAATAAGAGAAAACTCATTCTTCAATATTAACTGAGATAGTAGTAATAATTCTCAATAGTAACCGTTATTTTTCTCTATAGTAAAAACCTCAATTTCCTAAACGTATATGAAAGTAGCAGGGAAATTACCTATATATTACAAGAAGTCATAGGTCCAATCTCTATCTCTAGTCTATATAAATTATTAACACATGAAATCTATAACAAACATAAAAATATAAATAAAATATTCTGGCTATAAGGAAGACCACAGCCAGTGAGAAGACTCCCTCAATATAACAGTAGATGACTATTTCTGAAACACAATTACATCCATCAGTTCATTAAAGTTATGATTAAAGAATCTTAAAAATCATCTTCATGTTTTTCAAGATCAGAGATAACTTCAGTTTCTCAGGAAATAAGCTATATCCATTCTTTTTCTTTGTCCTATTAATAATCACAGGGAAGACCACTTCAACTTCTTCATAAACCACCACGGACCAAAAGTCACCAACACACACTCTCTCCCCAACTTCACGTGAAGAAGCATGTCGTTATGAGAAATTTTTTCAAATGTCACTTCAGAACTGTGAGCTAAACTCCTTTTTTCAACATTCTATTCGGCTCTTAAAGATACACTAACAGTATCTATAGTTTCTCTGAGTGAAGTATTTGATTTCTTTAGTATATTACTTGCTCAAGTCTTCAATATTTACCGAGAGTACGAGTGCTCAAATATTTATGGACAGCTAATTCTATGTTTGCTCAAATGTCCAGACAATCTGAAATTACAGATTAAAACCCTTCCACAATAAATTTCATAAGTTAAAGTTTCATTGCAAAGGAATTCAGTTAAAAAGTTAATACACGCTAAAAGACATATTATTAATCTACAAAATTTGGAGATGAAACTGATACTCTACCCATGCAAAGTTAAACGAAGTGCTCTGAATCCACTAGCTAGAGAAAGACCATACACATGCACACAGATCTTCTGTTTCCCTCCCTCTTCCTATTCACAGGCATCTTTAAGTAATCTTGCTGCAGTGGGTTAAGAAGTAGCATAGATTTTATCTAGAAATGTGTTTTCTGAAACATATACTACACCTCCATTAAAATCTCATTCTGATGCTTCATCATGGAATGAAACTGACCTTGGGTTCTTGAACAGTATTTCAGCAGAGCTCAAGCTGTTAAACATTTCAAATAAAAGTACTAACCCAGTGATGAACTGTACAGCTGGTATCCAAAGCCCAAACTAGCTAAGTCTGGAGAGGCACAAAATAGGTAGGTTAATTTTTTGGTCACCTACAACTTCACACAAATGTTATACTCTGTATTAAGAAGGACTCACAGCAATGAAATCAGCCACTTTAAGAACCAAACTATTTATGAAAACAACTGGGATGCTAGAATGGGACAGGAAAACTAAAATGTTATTTGATGACAGGACATCAGCTCGGTTCCTTCTCATTTCTCGATACAAAACACCAATCTTTCCAAAGTAGAGAAAAAGAAGAAAATGCCTAGAAATCAATTCAGATTTTTAAGACATGTACAGAGGATGGAAACAACAGCACGCAACTCGAAATAAAATAAAAAACAATATCCTAGTCCTGTAAAAATTATGTCAGGGAATCAACACCCAGAATGAGTCAACTTGGGTGATGAACGCCAAGGACAACAAAAAGGAGGGTTTCCCACCAGCTACTGGGGGACAAGAGGAGGATCAGAGAAGGAGTAAGACTGCCTAGGATGGATGGGATGACAACAATGAATTAAAGTGAGAAAGCTGAATGACAATTTTTATTCTATTTCTTTTGTTTTCTTCCAATGAAAATAATGCTCAAACTACAGAGAACAAAATATTCACTAAATTAAAGGTGAATGAGGAGATGGTAGGAAAGTCCCTAGACCTGAACAAACTATATCTTGGGTATTAAAAGAGAGGGTAGATATTGTTCCTATATTGCTTTCAGCGATCTTTAAAACACTAAGAACAAGAGAAGTGCCACAGGAAAAAAGTAGAATATAAAAATACAGGATAATTAAGTGTCACTTCAGTTTTTTGGCCAAATTGTATAATGTACTATTAAAGAAAGCAGTGACAAATAAAGTTTGGTATGGCTTATGTCAACAAGTCATACCAAACCAAACCAAACTCATTTCCTTTTTTTGGAAAGAGTAATGAGTGAATGCTGTAAAAATAGTATAACTAGACTTTGTAGAAGAGAGAAAAATATAGGCTAAATTAAAAACAAAAATATTTAAAATTCAACAAATTATCAAATGTAAAGAGTAATTTTTATTGGGTCACTGTCAACAAACAAACCTTAGTGGAATGCCACAGAAAGCTGCCCTATACTCTTCAACATTTTTCTCAATGACTTGGTTAAAGGTACAGAAGCCAAATTTGTCAAATCTGCAGATAACATTAAATTGATGGAGACACTTAAAATATTAGATGTCAGTCAGGATCCAAGAGAATTTTGATAGGTTGTAAGGATAGGCCAAATCTAATAAGACAATAATAATTAGGTCACAAATACAAGATTCTATACTTGGGTTTTAAAAAAATCAACTTCGCAAATATAAGACAGGGGAGATGTGACTACACAATAATGTCTATGAAAAAGATTTAGGCATTTTAGTGAATTTCAAGCTTAAATATGAGGAAACAGTGTGGCATGACAGCCAAAAAACTTATGCAATTCTAAGCTGTATTTAGAAGATGTACAGTCTACAGGAAGAAGAAAATAACAGTTCTCTTACACTGTACTGTGGCGTCACACATTTTGAGCGCCACGTTAAGTTCTGGGTGCAACATGAGCATCCAAAAGTGAGTGACCCAGATGGTGAGAGAATTGGAAATCATTATATACCAGAATCAGTTAAACAGAACTCAGGTGTTTAGCTCAAAGAAAAATCATTTCGGGTAAAAAGGGAAGAACATGATGATAACTGTCTTCAAATATTTGAAAAGGCATCACATGGAAGAGAAATTAGGTTTGCTCTACTTGCCCCAAACGGCAGGCCGAAAAAAACAAGTAGAAGTTGCAGAGATGCACAATAATAAGGTAAAATGTAATGAAAAATCTGGCAACTAGAGCTGCAGAAAAGTAGAATGGACTGCCTTACTAGATAGTGGATTTCCTTTCAACAGAAATCAAAGGGAATCTAGATGCTCACTTGTCAGTAATGTTACAGAGGGAATTTCTCGTCAGGTATTACTTGGACTAGATGGCTTCTGAGGTCCCTTATGACTCTGAGATTCTGCATCCCTCTGATCAGGTCCTTGGTTATAATGAGAAACCATTACATTGGCAAAGGACAAAGAACACATTTGTTCAGAACCAGTCAAGAGGAATTCTCCTATACTGATCAATAAAAGGTACTATTTGGTAGACTATTTGTATCACAGATCCCACACAATCCCCCTTGGCAGTCTGGTGAAACTTACAGATTCCTTCTCAAAATAATGTCTTTAAGTGCATAAAATAAAGTACACAGGATTACAATAGAAACCAATTAATTATACTGAAATACAGATACCAAATTTTTTTTAAGTTCACAGACCCCAGATTTAGAGCTCCTGGTTTATTCCAATAAAGGAATAATTTGGTCCTCTGGCCAGTCTCTTGGTTTTCAAGAGGTTATTTCCTCTTTATACAGAGTTTTATCAGAGCTCTGTCAGGGATGAGATATATTACTGTAGATTCTGGCACTGGCTGTGGTAAGGAAGAATGACAGAGATGTGAGAAAGCTGGACATACAGATGTGGTAAGTACAAATTTTATAGCCCAGTGGCGACTTTTTCAAATTATTTTCAAAGTTAAATACCCTACTTCTCAAAGCAGTAAAAGCTGAATCTGTCAAAACAGCTGCGCGGGGGCAGGCAGGTAGCACAGTGGATAGAGCACCAGCCCTGAAGTCAGGAGGACCTGAGTTCAAATTCGGCCTCAGACAAAACACTTGACACTTACTAGCTGTGTGACCCTGGGCAGGTCACTTAACGCCAACTGCCTAAAAGTTTAAAAAAAAAAACAGCTGTGTGGTTCCTAGTAAATGCACCATGAAAACATAATATATGTGAAAGTAACAGCATAGCATTATATAAATGTAATTTTGTTATTGTCGCTGTTAAGTCTAGTTTTTTTAGTCTAGTTAACTCCACTAAGTCAATATCTACTTTAAACCATTAACTTTTGATCACATAGTACCAAATGAAACAATTTATTTTCTAAAAATAATTATAATAAAAAGTAAACTTCCCCACCTATCTTTCAAGGCATTATAAAACCTAGCTCTAACTTAACTATTTTACTTTATTTCTCATTACTGCCCAACATCTACAATCTCTTCAAATCAAGCCAGTCTCCTCACTGAGTGAGCTGTGGTCACTTCAGATTCCATGCCTTCACTGAGGTTTTTCCTTTTCCTATCCAAATCTTACCCATTCTTTAAGACCATCTTCAATCCTATGGCTTCCAGTAGCTATTCCACTCTTCTGTAACCTCACCCTTCTCCAACTTCCAGAAGCACTTGCAGTCTGAATCCTTTAAGCCTACTGATAGTGGTATTCTCCAAATGCTCCTATTTGCAGATTACATTGTACTATCCAAGCATTTATTAAGCACCCACTATGTGTCAGGTGTCAGGGAGACAAATGCAATAAATGAAACAATTTCTAAATATGATGAGTATACATTCTAATATGGCAGGCAATAAGGACATATAACTATAAACAAACGCAACGTAATTAAGAGTTTAACTTATAGTTAAAGGTAGTTATTGTAGTTTAAAAAAGAGGACACTAGTAGGTGTCAGAGGATCAGGGAAGGCTATATGTAGAAGGTAGTGCTTGAACTGCATCTGAAAGGAAGAGAAAGATTAAGAGGGACTGAGGAGAGAGTTCATTCCAGGCACAGGAGACAGTCAGTACAAGGGCACTGAGAAAGGAGATAGAAAATCACATATGAGCCAGTTTGGCTAGATCACAAGACTATGGGAGGAAAAGGACTGGACAATATGGCTGGAAAAATGGGTTGGTACAAGGTTATGAAGGGACTTTTGCCTTTCCTTACTTATATCGCCAGCACTTAGTACTATGCTTAGCACACAGTAAAGATTTTAAAATGCTTGCTGATTGTTGACCTACTGACTTGATTTTAGAAGCAACAGGCACTCACAGAGGTTTATCAGGCAAGCTAGTGACATGCTCTATCTGCAGTTAAGCAATAGCACTTTGGCAGCACTATGGAGGAGGGACTAAAATGGAGAAAGACCTGGGGCAGGAAGACCAATGAGGGAGGCCACTGTAATAATCTAGAGAGAGGACATAAGGCTCCACACCAAAGTGGTAGCTGTTATGAGTAGACAGAAAAGGTCAAGTGAGAGATACGTTGCAGAAGTAGATACAGCAAGATTCAGCAACTGATTAAATATGAGATGAAGAAAAGTGAAGAGTTCAGGAAAATCCACAGCTACGAACCTAGAAGACTAGAAGAATGGTGGTACTATTCACAGGAATAGGCAAGAATGAAAGAAGGATGGGTTGGGGAAAAAGATAATGAGTTGTTTCAAACATGTTATTTGAAATGAGTCTGTGACATTCAGTATGAACGTTCCAATTGGTAATTGTTGATGTGGTACTGAAGAGCAGAGGACAGACTGAGACTGGATATGAAGATTTGAGAATAATAGCATAGAAACAATAATTATAACCATGGGAGTTTGGGATTGCAAAGGATTGAGGAAAGGATGAGAGTATTTACAGCCAAGATGCCTGCCTAAAGAGATGGTAGATCATCCAATTCCAATAGAGCGAAACCCTGAAACACATGCCAGACCAAATAATGATCATGAAATCCAATAAGAAACTCCAGTGGCTCCTTTCATCTAGAAATCTGAGAGTAATAGGGAAGGGGGCCTGCCAACACATTCTAGTCCCTTAGCATGACCACATATTTCCAGGGACACAGTAGTTTATAAAGTCCTTCAGTGAGGACTTTGGAAGTGTCTAGGAATAGCACTAAGAAGCAGCAGCAACCACTGTGCAGTGTAGTAGGGCTCAGGTCAAGGTACTTCAGGCCCAGGGGTCCACAGATCCTTAGAAATCTATCCTGAGATGTCAGAGAGGGATTTGAAATCTCCAGCACCCTGAATCTTACAGATTCAAGGAAGCCTAATTCCAGAAGGTGGACATCAGAGTAGGAATCCAGGTGATGCAAGGTGAGGAAGCAGACAATCCCATCCAAAAGCAGTGCAAAGGGAAGAACCTGATTGCAGAACAAAGTCCAATTTAGTTATTAAAATCGGTGAGTTAAAAAAAAAGTAAAAAGAACCTCAGCAGTATCAAAAATTATTGTAAATCTAAAGATTCTCCCCACCCCAAAAAAGGAGAGTCTTTACAATAAAATAGGTGAAACACTGACTAATTTGACTTTAAAAAGAAAAAAGCAAACCAAATTACCAGTATAAAAAATGAAAAAACATGAATTTACAACCAATGAAGAAATAAAAACAATTGTTAGAAAGCACGTTACCCAACTATTATGTCAATAAAAACCTGACAATCTAAATAAAATTGATGAATATTTATAAAACATAAATTGCCCAGATTAACAGACCAGAAAATAGAATACTTAAATAACCCTATCTTAGAAACAGAAATTGAAAAAGCCATAAATAAACTCCCTAAGGAAGAAAAAGAAAACCAGGATCAGATGGATTTACAAATAAATTCTCCCAAACATTTAAAGAACAATTAATTCCAACTACATAAACTATTTGAAAAATTAGGTAAAAGAAGGAATGCTACCAAATTTTTTCTGAGACAAATATTGTTTTGATACTCAAATCAGAGAGAATGAAAACAGAAAAAGAAAACTATATACCAATTTGCCTAATGAACATTAATGCAAAAATTTTAAATAAAATAGTACCAAGGCAATTACCGTAATATATGAGAAAGATCATATGGTATGTCCAGACTGGATTTATACCGGGAATGCAGGACTGGTTCAATATTAGGAAAATTCTGAGCATAACTGTTCATATCACCAAGAAAAACCATGATATTCAATAGATGTAGAAAAAGCTTTTGACCAAAATACAACACCTATGCCTGTTAAAAAAAAATTAGAAAACACAAGTATAAATGAAACTTTCCTTAAAATGATAAAGTATCTATCTTAAACCAAGAGCAAGCATTATCTATAATGGGGATAAGCTAGAAAACTTTCCAATAATATCAGGGATGAAGCAAGGTCCATTACCATCATTACTATTTAACAAGGTACTAGAAATGTTAGCTACAACAATAAGACAAAAGATATTAAAAGGAATAAGCTTAGAAAATGAGGAAACAAAATTATCACTCTTTGCAGATGAGAGAAATGATTATTAATAACCAATGATTTGAAGAAATTCAGATTTCTCCTTTTTTTCTTTTATTCTCCTTTCAAGACCTCAGTCTCTGAAGGTTGAGCTAACTTTCTCCTCTATCCAGACCCCACCCAGACGGGGCAGCCACAGTGCTCTACTCAGGTTTGGGTGGGGATAAATATTTTGAATAGACTGCCCAAGGCTGGGGCTAACTTAAAAGCAAATTATATAACCAAAGTTCAAGTCCAGTTCAAGTCCAGCCACTCATTGTAATATTCATTTTCTCATTAATTGTTAACCAATCAGAGTTAATTGCCACCCTTGGGAATACCCCTCTTCCAATGGGCACACAAGCTGTGAACCCACTGCCATATTTGTCTTTGGTCTAAGAGTGTACAAGCAAATGACCATTCTTTTAATAAAATGATTAAATTACCCAGCAATTACATCTCTCAAACCCTTTTAATCACCACATAGGTAATATGATAATTTAAAGAACCTCAGAGTCAACTAAAAAACCAATCTAAACAACTAACAACTTCAGTAAAGTTGCAAGAGGTAACAGATCCACACAAAACATCAGCATTTCAGTATGTTATCAACAAAACCCAACAGGAAGGGATAGAAAGAGAAATTTAATTTACAATAACCACAGAATGTACGAAAGATTTAGAAGAATACCTGCCAGGACACACACAGGAACTATATGAACGTAATTACAAAATGTTCAACATGCAAATTAAGACAGTTCTCAATACCTGGAGAAATATTAATTTGCTCATGAGTATGCTGAGATGGGGCAGCTAGTGATGCAGTGGACAGAGCCCCAGGCCTGGAATCACAATCTAAGTTCAAATCCAGCCTCAGACACTTACTAGCTGTGTGACCCTAGGCAAGTCACTTAACTGTTTGCCTCAGTCTCCTCATCTGCAAAATGTTCTGAAGAACAAAATGGCAAACCACTCCAGATTCTTTGCCAAGAAAACCCCAAATGGGCATGAAGAATCAGACATGACTGAAAATGACTGAACAACAACAAAAAGCTAAGACAATACAATAAAAATGAAAATTCTACCTAAATAATTTACTTATTCAATGGTCAATACTAATCAAAGTACCAAAGAATTACTTTGTAGAGTTAGAAAAAAATAACAAAATTCATATAAGAACAAAAGGTGAAGAACAGCAAAGCAATCAATGAAAAAAATGGGAAAGGCAACTAGCAGTACAAATTTCAAACACTACTACAAAGCCACAATCACCAAAACAATTTGTAATCGGGCAAGAAATAAAGAAATTCATCAGTGGAACAAATTAAGTACTTAATATACAAAAGCAAATGACCACAGTAACCTAGCTATTGGATTTGACAAAAACTGTCAGAAAAACTGGGAGAAACTATATATAGACAATCTCACATTGTAGACCGCAATAAGCTCAAAATGGATACATGATTTCAACATAAAGGATAATATCTTAAGTAGCTTAGAGGAATATGGAAGAAATTAGTTATCAGATCTAGAAAAAAAGGAAAGAGTCCAAGACCAAAGAGGTAAGTTCACAGGAAGTAAAATGAGTAATTTTGACTACATAAAATTTAAAAGTTTTTGCACTAACAAAACCAATGCAGCTAAAATTAAAAGAAATCCATGAAACTGGAAGGGGGAAAAAACCCTTTGTAGCAAGTTTCTCTGACAAATGGTCTCATTCTAAAAATGTATAAGGAACTGAGTTAAATTTATAAGAGCTATTCCTCAGCTGATAAGCAGTCAAAGGATACAAACAGGTGATTCTCAGAGCAAGAAATCCAAGCTATGAAGTCCTATGAAAAAATGCTCTAAATCCCTAATGATTAGAGAAATATAAATTAAAATAATTCTAAGATACCACTTCACATCCATCAGGATTGGCTAAGATGACAGAAAATGAAAATAACAAATGCTGAAAGATACACTAAGGCACTACCAGCAGAGTTGTGAACTACCCCAACCATTCTGGAAAGCAATTTGCAACTATTTTTTGGTAGACCTTACTTCCTTTCTCAGTCACACTCCTAGAAAAAGTTGTCTATGTTGCTACATCTACATCCACTTCTTTCCTCAAAAGGCTACTAAAGCTATTTTTAAAAAGCTATTAAATTCAGGGATGGCAGACCTATTAAAAGAGGTATAAAACTGTACGTACACTTTAACCCTACTTTATGGCTACTAGGTCTACTTCCCAAAGAAATCAAAGAGGAAAGAGGTCCATACATACAGAAATACTAATTTCTTGCTCCAGTAGTTAGAATGTCTTGTTTTGGCAAACACTAGGCTACTGTACTCGTCTGTTTCTGCATTATCTGTGCACCTGATCGGTTGCACCAATCAATCTATTTCTTACCTACCACCAAACTACTGAGACAATTATGGATATGTAGAAGAGCTTGAGAGCTGCTATTTCTAGTCCCTCTTCTTCCTTTTTTCACTGATTCCCTTGATATGCTTGACTTTTGTTCCTCCAGACGAGTTTTTTTCTAGCTTTCTTAACATAATTTTTTGGTAGTTTGATTGATATGGTAAGAAATAAGTAAACTAAGTTAGGTGTTACTTTCATCTTTGTTATATTGTGTCAGCCTACTCATGAACAATTAGACATTTTTATTTGTGTAAAGTGATTTGTAATTATGTTCATATAGTCCTTGTGTGTGTTTTCATAGGTAAACTCCCCAAGTATCTTTTAGGACATCAGCAGTTATTTTAAATGGAATTTCTCTATCTCTTTTACTGGATTTTGTGGTAATATAAAGAATGAGGATCATTTCTGGGTTTATTTTATATCCTGAAACTTTGCTGATTTTGAAATTATTTCATTTAGGTTTTTATGGCTAACTTTCTAAGGTTCTTAAGTAAACAATCATATCATCAGTGAAAATTTTGTTTCTTCTTTGCTTATTCATTCCTTCAATTTCTTTTTCTTGTCTCATTACTATAGCATTTTCTAGTAGAGGCCTCCACAACCTGTGACCTGAAACCCTTTGGCAGGCCTCGGGTTTCGCAGGACTTTTCTAGTACAATATTAAGTAGTAATGGTAATAATGGACATCCTTGCTTTACTCCTGATCTTACTAGAAATGCCTCTCCTTTATCTCCATTACAGATAAGGCTTATTCTTCTTTTTAAGAAAAGCTCCATTCCTATAATTTCCAGTATTTTTTAAGAGGAATGGGTGTTGTATCATGTCAAAAGCTTTTCTGAAATGATATACTCATATTATTTTTAAATGTTTTTATTATTACATAGTCAATTTTATTTAGTTTTCCTAATACTGAACCAGCCATGAATTCTTGGTATAAACCCATAAAACCCAATTTGGTCACTGTGTAAAACTTTTGTGCTATTTTGTATTCTCACTAGTATTTTATTTAAAAATTTTACATGAATATTCAGTAGGCATAGTGTGCTATAATTTCTGTCTTGACTCTCCCTGATTTAGGTACCAAGATGATATCAGGAGCGGCTAGGTGGCACAGTGGACACAGCACTGGCTCTGGAGTCAGGAGGACCTGAGTTCAAATCTGACCTCTGACACTTAACACTAGCTGTCTGACTCTGGGCAAGTCACTTAACTCCAACTGCCTCACCCCTAAAAATTTTTTAAAAAATTAAAAATGATCATATCTGTATCACAGAAGGAATTTGGTGGGATCGATTCTTCACCTATTTTTTTTTTCCAAACAGTTCATATAGTATGAGAATCATTTTTAAAATGTCTGGTAGAATTCACTTGTAAATCCCCATGGTCCTAAGGTATTTTTCCTTGGGGACTTCATTTACAATTTTTTCTATTTTTTTTCTTAAATATTAGATTGTAGGGGCAACTAAGTGGCACAGTGGATAGGGCACCAGCCCTGGATTCAGAAGGACCTGAGTTCAAATCCAGCCTCAGACACATAACATTTACTATCTGGGTGACACTGGGCAAGTCACCTAACCCCAGTGCCTAGCCAAAAATAAATAAAGAGATAGAAAGTTAGATGCATAGATAGATAAATAAATATTAGATTGTTGGTCTTATTGACTTATTGTTGGGTAGAACAGCTACTAATAATTGCTTTTATTTCTCATTAGTTGTAAATTCATCTTTTTTCATTTTTTACAATGGTAATTTAGTTTTCTTCTTTCTTTTTTATAAATCAAGATAGCTAATGATTTGTTTTACTGAAGAATAAAAAACATCATTTTTTTAAACAAAAAATTTAAGCTCCAAATTCTGCACACTAGATTTCAAAAAAGTCATAAACAAAACCAATTAGAAACAGAAGGCAAAGAGAGAATGCATTCACCAATTTCTGAAACTCCAAAAGGAAAAGTCCAAGGAGTGATATAGCCAAAATACAGAGCTACCACATCAAGGCAAAAATACTCTATACATCTAAAAGGAAGCAGTTCAAGTACCAAAGAACTGCAGAATCACATAAGACCTCATAGCTTCTACTCTAAATGAGAAGATCTTGGAATGCAATATTCCAAAAAGCAAAAAAGATAGGATTATACAGTAAAAAATAACTTACCCTTCAAAGCTGAGTATAAGACTACTGGGATAAAATGGACATTTAACGGAATAAAGAACTTTCAAATATTTCTGATAAAAAGACCAGATTAAAGTAGGCACTTTATAATACAAATACAAGAGTCTAGAAAGGCAAATTTACTGGAGAAGTAGAAGGAACTATATGATAGTGTAATGTTAACTAATTCCTTCTCCGATGGAGTGGAAGAAACAAGTGTCCCTTCAGAACAAAAGGTGTTAAGGAAGTTAATAAGAACAGAGGATTCAGTGGTGGACTGGTTCTGTTCTGAGAGGGTTTTTTTTGGGGGGGTGGGAAGATAAAAGGGAAAGAAAGAAAGAAAGAAAGAAAGAAAGAAAGAAAGAAAGAAAGAAAGAAAGAAAGAAAGAAAGAAAGAAAGAAAGAAAGAAAGAAAGAAAGAAAGAAAGAAAGAAAGAAAGAAAGAAAGGAAGGAAGGAAGGAAGGAAGGAAGGAAGGAAGGAAGGAAGGAAGGAAGGAAGGAAGGAAGGAAGGAAGGAAGGAAGAGTGGAACTTACTATGTCTTGGAAGGAAAGGGAACAAAAGGGAAAGGTTAGCAAGAGTGATGTCCCACTCCAAACTCTTCCCAAAAAAGAGAAAAGAAAAAGTTCAAAAGGAACCACAAACAACCATGAGTGTTTTAAAAGTGATGGGAGAACTTTTTATATACTTTTTACAAAATTAAGTAGTATGAAACAGTTTCATAAAGTATTCTCTGTGTTCTATTTTTTCCAAAATAAAAAAATAAGGCATATGAGAGGAAAGGATGCAAACACAGTGGTGTAGACAACTTTTTCTAGGAGTATGATTGAAAAGGAAGAAGATATATAGGAAAATAGCTTGAGCAGAAAGTAAGATCTAGCAAAGGATGAAATTTTAAGGATGGAAGAGACTTGGCCAGTTTGAAGGCAATAAAGAAAGAGGATATAGCCACAGAGTTAAAGTTGGGAGAAGGGGGAGGTAGGATTGAAGTTATATAGGTGAAAAAGATGGGATGGGATAGAATAGGAGATACACACACACACACACACACACACACACATCCTGGCTTCCCTGGGTTCCTTTAGGTCCCAACTAAAATCCCATCTTCTATAAGAACCTTTCCCAATCCCTCTTAATTCTAGTGTTTTCCCTCTGCCAATTATTTCCTATTTATCCTGTCCATAGCTTGTTCATATATATTTATTTGTTGTCTCCCTCCTGTTAGATTGTGAGCTCTTCCAGAGCGAGAATTGTCTTCTGCCTCTTTTGTATCCCTAGCACTTCACACAATGCTCCACACACAGCAGGCACTTAATAAATGAGTGAGTGATATGTATGTATCTAAATACAACCATCTTCTAAACTGCTTGTAGTATATACGTATATGTTCACACACATATATGTACGCATCCTTACATACATTAAGTTTATACTGAATATAAGTTTCATATGGAAACATATGTATGAAACATCAACATGTATGTGTTTTATATATTTAATATATACTTTATATTAATTTGTTTATATTCTGTGTATATATTTCATATAGATATTATACATATAAAAATAACATATTACATTTACTATTTTCTAGTCAACTTCAAAGGCTACAGACACATTCTAAAACATGTCGGCTTCACTTACTACAGGTCTTCTGTTCCTGAATTTATGGTAAATATTTTAAATTTATATTTTCAGCCCATAACATTTCTTGAGGGTAATCAGTTCTATAAATTTACTATCAACTATGGGTACAAGCACTTCCTTTTTTTGTCTTAAACTTACCTTGTTCCAAGTCTCACTCTAATTTTGAGATGTGTTCACCTTACCTGCACCATTCATGATTTTACAGACTTCAATCCTATCTTCTCTCAACTTTTGTTGACCAAAACAACCAATATCTTTTTCAATCTTTTTTTATACAGTAAATAGCTCCATCTCTTGAGTCATTTTAGTTACCCTTCTTTGGCCCTTCTCCAGTTCTATTAATGCCTTCTTGAATCATAGTGACAAGAATCAAATATAGTATTCTAGAAGGGGATGGACCATGGTTTTGTTTGGGATGGATAGTTTCTATTTTGTTTCTAACACCCTACACTTTGTTGGCCACAGTAGAATATCATAAGGCTCCTATATTCTGGAATGATCTATCCCAGAGGTGTCAAATTTGCAGCTGCAATCTTGAGAGTGACCAAAACAGATTAAAATGCAATTGAGAAATGTTTAACAAAATAATCACAGGTAACATTAAATTGTGGTTTCCTAAGTCAAAATGTGGCCCACAGGAATCCATTTCTATTTGAGTTTGATACCACCGATCTATACAACTCTACAATAACTTCCTAGTCCTTTTGCTGAGTTGTGACTAGTAGCTCGGAGCCCATACATCTATAGTATGTTGTTTTTTTTCCCCCTAAGAACATAACCTCTAACTTGCTCACAATAAAATGCACCATCATTTTTCTGTTCATAGTATAATCTAGGAAGACATTCCAACTACAGTTTAGTCTCTTGCTATTACTATCTTACAATTTTATTACCCATAAGCCTTACTGTCATCTACAAACCTGGAGGTAGCATTGTGCAATTTTTCTTCCATATTATTATTTTACTTAAACATCTAGAAATGTGCATTATTTTCTGATTCTCCATGTTTTCATTTTAGGTTAAACGATTTGTTTATTTTACTTAGATCAGTAATAAAACCATTAACTTACTATTTAAAGAAAACTATACTCCAGTACTTCAATCTTTAGCACCCCTCTTCTTCAAGGAACAAAAGGCACACAATACAATGCTTGAAAAAAAGCCACAATCAGGAACACTGATCAAAAGAAGAGATGAAATCTGAAAATGAAGATCAAAGTTTTAAAATTATGAATCCCAAAAGGTAAATGTTTTTACACTGTTGATATTACTATACTTAATATTTAACACAAGGGTTCAAGAAACCAATTAAGAAATATTTATAAGCAAAATACAAAATTAAGATACTTTACCTGAAAAACATGAATCACTTCTTACCTAGCAAGAAATATCTTAATTTTTCACTGACGATCCAGTATCTCACATTACCCAGTATGAAAGCAATATTGAGAGCAAGCTGTTCATATTTTAATTTAAAAACTCATCAGCTCTGCTAATTAAAAGTTTCCATCTTAATCATAACACTTTGTCCATAGCTCTTTGATAGTATCTATTTGAGATTTATGCATCAGGGCAGTCTTTCACAACCAATTAATATTTACTAAGTGCTCCAATGGAAACTAAGGACAATAAAGTTCCAAAAGAGTAAAAAATATTCAGCACATATAAAAATATTTGTATTTTTAAGTTTTATACTAAATTAGAAAGATATACATAAACCCTTTAACATACAAGAAAAAAAATCTTACATAAACTTTCTATGTTATACTGACAAATGCATTATTAAGATAAGGTATATGATTTGACCTGAAGTGTGGGAGTAAGAATCCTTCATAAAATTATCCTTTTCAAAGCGCTTTCAAATTCATTTTTATTGTACTTTACAAATGGTAGGTACTCAAATATTTCTGATTTTTTAAAAATAATTTTGTCCTAGATGTTGAATCAACTGCCAAATTCTTTACAATGAGGTTGTATTATATTTATAAGAATATAGTGGAAAGAGTCCTGGATCGGCAGTCAGGGGAACTGAATTCAAATTTCAATTCTACCTCTTACTAAACTACCTATGTTAGGCAAGTCACTTCACCTGTTTGGGGCTCATCTGTATTTAAAAAAAAAAATGAAGGCACTGGACTAAATGACTCTGAATTCTGCTCTAGCTGTAAAACCTGTGCCCTTAGACCCTTGAAGCTCAAAATTTACTTTTACAGCTTTCTTAGGACCAATTAATCTTGAAGTCAAAATCAACTTCCCAAGCCTGAGAAGACTTATATAAACCGATGCAAAGTGAAGTGAGCAGAACCAGGAAGACATTGCACACAGTAACAGTAATACCGTATGACAAGCAACTGTGAATGACTTAGCTCTTCTCAGCAATACAATGACCCAAGACAATTTTGAAGGACTTAGGATGAAATTCACCTCCACAGAACGAACTGATGGGAGTCTAAATACAGATCAAAATATACTTTTTTTAAACTTGTTTTTCTTGGTTTGTTTTTTTGTCTGTCCCCTCCCCCCCAATATGGCTAATATGGATATATATTTTGTATGACTGAACATACATAACCTATATCAAATTGCTTGCCTTCTCAAGGAGTGAGGGGAGAGAGGGAGAAAATTTGGAACTCAAATTTTTTTTTTAAAAGTTAAGATTTTTTACATGTAATTGGAAAAAAATATTTAAAAAATCAACTGATATGGTCTTCCTGAAGAGTCAACCTCTTTTTATATTCATATAGAAACACAAATATACTGTATATAGTTCAGGTTTATTTTGTATTACGATATTAATATAAACTCAAGTCTTAGTTACAATTTTAAGAAAACAGGATCATAAGATCATTTATTTAAAGCTAGTAAGACCCCTTATATGTCATCTAGTACAACGCTTTTATTTTACACATGAGAGATTAAATGACTTAAAGTCAAAATCAAATATGCGTGGCAATCAAAATATGTGGCAGAGCCATTGATTCAAACCTAGGTCCTCTGACTCCAAATCTAGAGCTCTTCCCAATGTACCACAACTCAAATGAAAGGCTCTAAATCCATACAAATCTGTACCTAATCTGTAATTAGGTTCTGAAATATTATAATAAAATGGATGGACAAAACTAAAAAAGGTGATAATCCAGTTTCCTTGGTGAATACATCAAGGAAGAGTTAAAAGGAGCAAAAAATATGGACTCCATTACCAGTAGAGTAACTCAAGTATGGCTGATTATATTTCCAGGCTTATACATTACTCTCCTTCACTGGACTTTACTGTTTGGTCAAACTGGCCTTTTTGCTGTTCCACAGGCATGTTATCCCATCCCTTGATTCCGCAAAGATTGTATGGAATATACTACCTCCTTGACTTCTTCCCCTTAAAATACTTCATTGCCTTCAAACCTTATCTCAAATGCCAACTCCTTTGTGAGGCCTTTCCAATTCCATCCAGTTTTTCCCTCTCCCCAAAATCACCTCCTATTTTATTTGAGTACAATTTATTTCCTTATATAGAATACAAGCTCCTCGAGGGCAGGGACTCTTTCTTTTTTCGGGGGGGGGGGCTTTGTATTTCGGTGATCGACTTCTATTGAGAGTCTCAAACTCGACCTGTCCCCATGTAATCACTTTGGTGCCTTCACATTTTCTAGCTGCAACGTAACCAAGCAACCACAATCTTCCAATTTGGTCTAAATGTGTTAGAAGGCCCATTAGTTCAACTGCAAAGGCTAAGTTCACAATTTCATTCCCCAAATACGTTACTAAGTGCCCTTTTTGGGAGTGAGGCCCAGGGCCTTGCACGCAGTAGGTTATTTAATGCATGCTACCCGCTCGGAGGGAGGGCAGCGCGCGGCAGTGACAGGGACAAGTTGCCCCTGCCCTCATGAGGCTTACTTTCAGAAAGTCTTTCTAGGACCAACATATTTCTTCCCCTTCCAGCCCCACGCTAACCTACCCACGACGCCCCGGGGAAGACCCTCGGAGACACTTTTCGGCAGCCGGCAGCTGCAGCCTTTGTGCTCGTGGGCTGATTGGCTGGTGGATCGACAAAAAGCCTACACCAGGTGAATAACCTGGGGCGTCCAGGCGTGTCCCCCAAAATCCCTCGCCAAGTATATCAAGAGCCGCCAGGCCACCGCCGCTGCACCTGACAACCGGCCCGGGGGGGTGCAGACACACCCGGGGCCCGGGCAGGGGGAGGGGGCGCCAGCACGCCGTCAGGGGCTTCAGGGAAGACAAGGAGCGCGCCCAAGTTCAAAGCGGCGGTAAAGCGGGGCTCCCCGAAGCCCCCGGCCCTGCGGAAGGCACCCGCGGGGGGTGCTCTCCCTCTGGCAGCCCCTGCTGGGGCCGCGGGGCGTCCCGGGAGGGGACCTCGGCCGGGCACCCCCGCACACACTCCGACCCCCTGGGGCGCGTCCACGCGGAGGCACACAGTACATAGGCCGCCGCGCCCAGTCCGCCCGCCCTCCCGGGGGGCCGTGGAGCCAGGGTGGGATAGGGCGAGCCCAGAGGCCCCGAGGCCGGCCTTGTCAAGGCCTCGAAACTCTACTGGGGAATTAATTTCCAAAAAAATTTTGAAAATTAAGTTTGCGGCGAGTTACACGGAAGCAGGAACTACTTGACGGACTCTTGTTCTTGAGCAGCCGCCAAGCCGGCTCGAGGGGCCCCGGGGCACAGCCGACTCCTCCTCAAGACCCCCGGGAGTCCCCCCCCTCAAAAGCCCCTGGGTCTCGAGGAGACCTTATCGCCTCGGCTTGGGGAAAATACCTGGCGTGAGCTCCATGGCGGGCGAGTCCCCGATGGCGGCCATAACCCTTCCATCCGGGTATTGCCGACAAGCCCGATCCTAGGGCTACATACAAGGAAGGCTCGCCGCGGCGGAGGGATACGCGCAGCACCTGAGGGGGGGGATGGGAATAGGCGGAGGGGGACGGAGGCCGAAGAGGCCCCTGGACTCCGCCTGGGGCCCGCGGACGCCGAGCGGGGCGGGGGGTGGGGGGCCCCCGCGGAGAGAGCCCTCCTCGCCGCGGGGTGGGCTGGGTTGTGCCCGGGGCCTCGCGCTGCCGCGAGCCGGGCCGAACCCTCGCTGGCTGCAGACCGGCCGCCATACCTCCTCTCTTTCTTTGTCTCCCTACGAGACAGAGAAGAAGGAAATGGCTGTCCTTGCCATGTCCTTGCTCACCCAGAGGTACAGGGATGAACCAGAGAGCTCAGGTGTGCACAGCCTGGTGGGGGGTCGCCAGGGACAGCCCCCCACCCCGCTGCCTCCAGGCCGGGGCACCCTGGGGCCTCCAAGTGCATCCCAAGTCAATGCAGGAAACCTCCCCTTGTCGCCGGGCACTTTCCAAACTCATCCCCGGAACTGGCAGCCTGCTTTGCAGAATAATGATCTTCGAGCCTCAGCTCGGACCCCCACCCCCACCCCCAAGCTTCCGCGAGAGGCCTTTCCCTCTCCCCCAAAGGCTAGTACCTTCTCTTTGAGATTATCTTCCATTTACACTAGATAGATGAATAGATAAATAGATGGATGGATGATATAGCTGTAGTGAACACACAAGATTTAGACACCTATGGATAGGTGTCTAAATATATATCCCTGTATATATATCAATATATCTATTCCTATATATCCCAATATATCTATCCCTATAGAGGATAAGATATACATATATATATATATACATACATATGAGATATATTGCATAGACACCTATCTATATCTTGTCTGCAATATATATCTCTGTACCTATATAGATGTGTTGCATAGACAAGATATACATAGGCATACCTATCTATCTTGTTTATGAAATATATCTATATAGAGATACCTGTCTATATCTTGTATATGCAATGTAGAGAGATTATAACTCTAGGTCTCGATAGGTATTAGAGAGCTATATAGAGATTAGTTAGATCCATAGATATCAATATCTTATATACACATGGTTGTTTCTGTGTTCTTTCCCCCAAAAAAACCCTCCGAACTGCTTGAGGGCAGGGACCATAGACCTGCATTTCTTTGTATTCTCATTGTTTAGTACAGTGCCAGGCACATAGTAGGCCCTTGATAAATATTTCTAGACTTAACTTGTCCTTGATCTCTTAAGGAATTCAAGATCTTTCTGCCCACATTCGCTAGATGAAGTCAGGCCCCTAGCAAAGGAGAGACTAGTCAAGATCTGGGCTCATGAGATAGGGCATGGTGAGTGTGAAAAAGTAATGGTGCCAGTGAAGGTTAAATGATGCAGAAGGCAAGGCATTATAAAAAAATGCAACGACTTTGGACCCTGAGAGGTAGTTCTGCCGATTACTAGACCTGTGACCTTGGACAAGTTAACTTCAGCTTTCCAAACTTTGGTCTAACCATTTGTAGAATGAGGATAGGTCTACTTCAGCACAATATAAATGTAAACTATTATTATCTGGTTTTTTTATTACCTATTTCTCTTCTCTGCTACATTATATCAGATGTGAAAAGCAGCAATACTAATTAACCTCATTTTACCCATTAGAGGCATTACTGCAAAAAATAAAACCAAAAAAATGTGCTTAACAGACTTGTTGTCTAATTAGTTTTCATTATCATTTCAACTATAAGGACCAAGAAAAGGAGGAGGGAGGAAAGGAATCCTACCCTTATCTAAAAAAGTAATTATTTAGGAATCAGAACTAATAATCTTCAAAAGGGTTGTTTTTGTATTTAAATGCCCCCCCACCAAAACAATTAAAAGAAAGATTGTGCATGTAGGCAAAGAATTTGTGCTTAGTTACACACACATACACTGCTGTATATTAAAATATAATGATCCATAATAAAATATGCTATATTATTATGTTCTCACTGATTATAGGATGCTTAAGTACTAAAGCAGTCAAACTTGCTGAACTATTGCTCCAGGTATTCTTCTGCTAGATTTACTATCTGGAAGAGTCACATAAAGTTGTGTTCTCAGATACAGTCACTAGTTTAGAGACAGTAAATGCATTATTTTCCTTTGAAGTGCATGGAAAGCCTGAGATTTCTACTATCAGTTTCATTCAAATGATTGTTGACTGACTGTTTAGTTGATAACAGAAAAGTACCAAGTCCCTAGTAAATAGTTAGAAAAAGGTCTGTTGGATTGATCAACCAAACAAGAGTCTTTGAAGATTATTCTCCCCACCCCCCACCTACCCACCCACCCCGCCTTAGGGCTATAACCATTTCTATGGTTCAAACTGCAGCTGGCTCTTAGCCAAGGAGCTCTAAAATGTTCCTGTATATACTAGCTAGTTGTGAAACGCTAATGAATTAGTTGCATAAAATCCAAATGATTTTAAATCAATATGTAATGCATTACAATATATCAACCCAATGTATCTCACAAACTGGGTTAATAAATAACATACGGTACCAAAGAACACTAAGGATCCAAATGCTGCCTCTTGTCACTACTCACGTCACTTTGGCCAAGTCCCCTTACCCTGGGCTTCCATTCTCTCATATGTAAAAGGGGTTGATTGGACTAACTGACCTCCGTAACCACTTCCAGTTCTAAACTTTATTATCCTATGATATGAATGTTTTCCAATTAATAAGTCTTATTTTACTTGAAGATGAGATACCAGACCTGATTAACTCTGCTGTGTGCATCTGGAATCAAATACTTAGACCTCCTCTCTCAAAACATTCATGAAAACAAAGGGACAGAGAATTGCCAGTTAAATATGACCAAAAAGATGTCCAGGTACAAAAATAGCATTTACACAATACTTTAAATTAATAAAGTACTTTGTTCTTGTTGCTGCTGTTTGTCCTTTGTTCTTGAAGAGAACCATTGATAGGGGTGCACCGGCCCAAGCAGATCTCTGTCCACATTTGGGCCCCATTTATCTACTGGCCCTAGAAAACCCTTGGATTGTCCTTGAATTCTCCCACTTGATCAAGGAGGTCTCCGGGGCGTTCCCCTGAGGCCATAATTTCATCAATTGGCCTTTCATTGTGGCTACACCCAATCTCCCAATTCTGTTACCCTTGACCTAGCCTAGCCCTCCATTGTCCTACAACCCTATGGCCCCAGGCCACTTCCCACCCTTAATCCTATCTAGGCTCTATTCTCCCTTGGCCTCAGGGCCCAGGTCCCTGGAATTCTATTACCTCATGGACTACTTGGCCACTCCTAGATACCTCCCATAGTCTTTCTGTATATTAGGTCCATCTTGTCTCTGCTAAGGTGCATGGATTTTTACAATCTAGCCAATAGCTCACAGATGCTCAGATTCCTTAAGAGTCTGCCTAATATGGCGGATCTTTAGTAAATCTTGTCTTTGGCTGAAAGAAGGCGTGGGTTGAATTCTTTGGGGTAGGACCTGCAGTGTTGTGACCTCTGATCTCAGGTCCCAGCATCCCTAAACCTCTAGGCATCATCACCACCATGACAAAAGGGAGGTGATGCCATGACATGCAAGTGAATTGGATTTAAGTGAGAGAGGGCTGTGCAAAGTCACCAGCCTCACTTTCTCCTCCAGGAGCCATCTGGGTCCAGTGGCAAGATCCAGTGGCTCAGGAAAACTGGAGAAAGCCCAGGATGCAGTGGGGGAACTTGGCCTTTTCAAGCTAAGGTCTTTAACAGGTCTCAGTTTGACTGAGGCAATGTCCATTCAGTGATTAAGGCGTAATAAGAAATGAAACGGAGAATGGCCTCTTGGGGCAGCTAGGTGGCGCAGTGGATAGAGCACTAGCCCTGGAGTGAGGAGGACCTGAGTTCAAATATGACCTTGGACACTTCCACACTAGCTGTGTGACCCTGGCCAAGTAACTTAACCCCATTACCTAGCCAAAAAAAAAAAAAAGAAAAAGAAAAGTAAAGAGAGAATGGCCTCTTTACCTAGTCAAAAAAAAATCAATCTAGGAGGGGAAGACCCTCAGGGTTTCTGGCCAAAATAAACAATTGCTATTTATATTCATATTCATTCTGAGCCAATCCAGGCCCAAACAATAACCAAGTAGGGCTTGGCCAGGGACCTATTGGCCAAGTAATGAGAGTCAGAGTGGTATAAGTTATTTAATATATTAAGCATATATAAATGTGAATATAATTATAAGTTAAAGCACCATGAAAAATTAGAAAAACATCTATAGTAAAACATAAGGGCTTCATTTCTGAATCTAATCTGGATTGATCTGAGACCTAGGAAGGAAATGGTATCATGGCAGTAGGCCATAAAAGAAGATAGAAATATTTTAATGGCATTCTTCTACCTGGAACTAAGACAAATTGGTGAGTTACATGCAAGTCAACTACTATTTTTTTTGAAGTACATAGTATGTTCCAAGCAAGGCTGGGCAAACCATATTTGGAAAACAATACACAAAAGGGTGGCATAGTGGATAGAGCCTTCAGTCAGGAAGACTCATCTTCCTGAGTTCAAATCTGGCCTTAGACATGCTGTGTGACCCTGGGCAAGTCACTTCACCCTGTTTGCCCCAGTTGCTCGTCTGTAAAATGGGCTAGAGAAGGAAATGGCAAAGCACTGCAGTATCTTTGCCAAGAAAACCCCAAATGGGGTCACAGAAGACTAAGACATGACCAAAACCACTGAACAATAACAACATGAAAGAGAAGTGAAGGGAGGAGGGAGGGGTGGGGCAGTGTGGAATGAAAGAACCTACCAAGAGCATAGTGGTGAAGTCCAAAAAATGAGGATAGCTGGTCTAGGCCCTTCCTCAAAATGGAGGTTTTGAAATGGGCTCATCAATAGAAGAAAAGGACCAGGGGCAAAGGGAGAAAGCAGATAAGTCATGGTGGTAACAATAACAACAACAACAATGAATAGATTTTAGTCTTGGCTGTGATACCAACCCTGCATAACTTTGAGCAAATCACTTAGAATTGTAGAAATTTTTTTGGTCAAAAATGAGTCTCAGAGATTATCTTGTCTAACTACCTCATTTTACAAATAAATGAAACGAAGCCTCAGAAGGTGAAATGACTCACCCAAGGTTACACAACTACTGAATGAACCAGAACTATTACTCATCTTAATCAAGTGTTCTTTCTACTGTACAACATCACTCACTTACCTCTCAGTGCTTCAGTTTCATCATCTACAAAACAGGACCAACGTAATACCTAAAGTTCCTTCTAGTTCTGATATTATATGTGAAATAGATAAGAATATGGGAGAAAAGAAACTGTGGACTAGTACATTGAAATTAAAGTAGTTATATTTTTGCTACATTATTTAGGAAGAATTCCTATTAAAATCTTTCTTTGATGTCATACCATGGCATGGAGTTAATCTTGGGTTCTTGGGTACGAACTCTGGTGAGTTCTATTAAGTTAAAAAGGCTTTAAGTTTAGGCCCAATAACCTACTCTGTGTCTGTTAATAGAGGACCTAGCTAAGATCAAAAAGTATCATCACAAAAGATTGGCCAGCAAGTAGTAAACTGTTTTTGCCTACAGCAATCCGTGGAAACATTTACTAAGGCATAGAATGGTGGCAGCCAGAATTGGTGAAGGATGCACATATACACATCAATAAGTCCCAGATCTTTTAAGTTATTTAATAATTGTTGAGGGCCGATCTTAAGAGTCTGATAAGGGTTTAAGATCCAAGGCAGAGTTTGACCTCTGCTCAGGCTTTCACCCCAAAGGGCTCAAGGATTAAGTGGTATGGCTCCCCAAATTCCTTCCTGATAAAGAGGTCTCTGAGATATCCCTTCTCTCTCTTTGAACCTTAGGTTTACATATTTACTCCTCTATGCAGGTGGCTCCTAGGCGCCTGGGAAAACCTTGGAATCTACAGCCCAATCTAGGAACACTGATAAGGAGGAAATTCATGATTGTTACATCCTCAGCAGATGTTCTGGGGAGTATCTCACGGGGAGGACTCTGAAGTTAGGCTAGATTTTCCCTATATATTCTGTGCCCTCAGATGAATAAACTGAGTCAGTAATTCTACTCCGCCTGGCCCATGTCATAAGTTATTTCATGCCTCTCCATTCGGTGTACAATCTGGTTGCGGGCAACAAATAATAAAGAAAAAAATCAACTCTGCCATTGTTCTATAAGCCACAAAGGAAGAATAATTTATTCCAAAACCACTTCTACTAGTACTTAGAAGGAGAAAAAAAAAGTTCAAGTATCTTAATAATACTTTGCATTTTATAATATTTTTGCAAAGTACAAAGTACTTTATCAACAACAAGGTGACATAGGAAGATCAGATTTGCAGTGTTTGGTAAGCATTATCCCATTTGATCCTGACTGCAAGGTATGATTATCCCCACTTTACAGAAGAGGATACTGAGACCCAGAGAGATTCAATGATTTACCCAAAGCTAAACAGCAAGTTAATGACAGAGTAAAGCCCAAAGAAAGAAGATGTCCTAAGTCTTTGCCCTTGTCCTTTATTTTTCTCTTAGTTGCCCTACATCCCTAACAATCACTAGTGCAACAGGGGAAAAAAGATTTTATAGTCTTGATAGACAAATACAATCAGGTCCTACGACAATTCAAGGGGTAAGATTGTAAATAAATCATTACAATAGTTTAAAAAAGAACCAGGGTTTTTGGGGGTTTTTTTAGTAAACATTTTATTTTAAAATTCTTGTAGTAGAAATGTACATTGTATATGATCCTTTGGCTTTTCTTGGTCTCCCTTTTGTAATCTGGGGTCCCTCTTGTAACTTTGACTTGTGACACAGTTTTAATTTTCTGTGGAAACTTATTAGCTGGCTTGATAAACTCCTGCATGGTGGCCTCCCTGACTGGGTATCCTGATAAGCAACTCCCTCATACCCTATTTCTCAGAATAAGGTCATCCCCATCAAGATGGTCCAGTGTTGAAGTTCTTCACTGAGCCTGCATCTGAAGATAAGCCCCCACTACGATCCAGGAGAGAGGGAAGGACATCCTTGAAGGATGCTATAAAAATCCTCAGATCCTCAGTCCCTGGAGAATCGAGGGGTTGGGGTGCAATTAGGACACTCAGCAGCTGCACCCTCATAGGCAAGACTTGCTGCCTTCATGGAAGAAAGAAAGGAATGAGGGCCTGAACTCCATGCTATTCTCCAATATTTCTCAATGTATTCCAGTCAATTATGTGAGTCTATTATGGAATATCAACCTTCATATTCCCTTCTAATATTCTCAATGCCCTCAATGTTTGCGTAGATTTTTAAAATGTTATACAGGTGAGAAAATAAGTATATGGGTCAGTATTTGTTGTTCTTTCAGATATCTTTTTTATGTAGTAATAAGGTCCAACATTGGTTTTTGTTTTTGTTTTTTTTCATGCCTTTGGTATGTTTTGCACCTAAAGAATCAATCCCTCAATACTTTTAAAAATTGGATTACCTCTAGCATAGTAACATTCTCTATACTCTTGGTCTAGTTTAACTGTTTTTTTGATGTTTGGGTTTTTTTTTTTAAGAGCAATTACCATTTCCTCTATTAGCATATCTGGGATGAGAATGTTAGAGTCTAACAAGGAAGGAAAGCAGAAAGAGAGAAGGGAGGGAAGGGGGAAAGGAGGGAAAGAAGGAAGGAAAGAATGAGAGAAGGAAAGAAGGGAGGGAGGAAGGGAAGGGGAGGGAGGAAAAGAATGACAAATCAAGGGAAGTGGTGACCAAGGAAGGGAGTTTTGGTCTGGGGAATCAAAGAGATAGGAAATGGAGTCACAGGGCAGTCAATTGCCATTCTTTTGAATGGCAGTATTGATTTGATTACTATAACCAGAGCAAGAGGTGGAAAGTTGGGATTGTAAAGTGTAGTCTAGGGGTGGCTAGACGTAATAGTTAGACGAGTTTGCATTCACTCACCAATCAGGACAGCTTAGCCTCGGGGTAGAGCTCCAAAACATGGGGAATGACATGATCTTTGGAGATCTGGTCTGGAGGGTGCCGTTCCAGGTGGAGAAAGGGACACAGCATTCAGACAGATGGCAAGTAGTGAAAAGAATTTGTTATGAAAAATCATTGCAGACATTTTCCATCTTTCATCTGTTGTCCTCTTTCCAGTACTATCCTTAAATACCCTCAGGATGACTATGTATATAGTCAGGTCTTTTGCTAAGCTTTCTTTAAACTGGTTTTATCCTCCAGTGTTTTATGAAGCATTACTGCTCATTATTTTCCATCATCCTTCTCTGTAAGATTTTATAATAACTATATATTCTAAATTGGTGTTGCCCTTGACAGCCACATATCTCAGATTGGAAAATAGGTCAAGCATTTGCTGAGATGGTTTTAAAGGTTTTTTTGTTTCCTCACTTTGGCAATTAATTTACATTAATTAAATTTTATGTAATTGTTAACATTCCTGTTTATGTCCTTTTCTCCCTCCATTCTCTATTTTAAGTCATTAGTAACCGGTTTTTGGTGGTCAGATCTGAGTTGTTTTAATTGCATACAAAATAATTTTCCCCTTTTAATTGTTTCTTCTAGTTTTGTATTCATTTTGATCTTAGCTCTAACAGGTTGGTGGCCTGAATACACAAACAGGTGATTCAAGAATAACTCCCACATCAGCCACTTTCTGTCTCTTAAAATATAATGAATTTTTTTTTTAATGCTGTAACTTGGTGATCTCCACATACAACATTTTCATATTCTTTTCCGCAAGAAACTATTTATGATGTGAAAGCATGAAACTACTATGTGGTTTCATGTATTTAAACTACACCCATGTAATGTATAGTCTACATTTCTTTGGCTTCTTTCATTTCCTACTTTTGAATCATATTTTTCACTGTTGTGACTTATGCCCATCTTTACATGGAAGTCACTGAGTATTAGAGTATATGTTGGAGGATTGGCAAAGATGGTGGAGTAGAAGGTAGAAGTACAGCCCAGCTCACCCCTCAACCGCTCCAACAAAGATCTAAAAAGAGAATTAGACAAAATAATGATTGGGAAATCCAAGGAGAAAACCACAATGGGTCATTTTTTCCAGTCTAAGATCATGAATTTGGCCCGTGGGCAAGAGACTAGGACAGAAGTTTTGGAGCCAGGTGGGCCTACAGCATATTTACTCTGAATCTGAAACAAGATCTCAGATTCAGCCCCTGGACTGAGAATAGGCTAGCCTCACAGTGGTAGTGATGATGGCTTATTGTTCTGACCCTAGAGCAGAATTGTGGATTCCATTCCTGGATCCAGAGAAGGGAAAGGTCAGCTGTGCTATTGCTTTGAACCTACAGAACCTTCCAGGTATCTGACAGATAGCTAGCAACTGCCTTCTAGAGTCCAAAGCATGAACAAGTGTGTAGTTGTGTTGCCTAAACCCAGAATAAGGTCAGCACGATGGAAAATCCAGTGGGACAGTAATCGGACCAAGCCCTAGATCAGAGTACTGCTGACAATTTTTAGTTCCCTGGGCCTAGATGCCCTTGGGATCTTTGAAGAACATAGCATTCAATATCCAGGGAAGGCAGCAGCAGGATCCCAAAGAATACAAATGAGTACCAACCAAGGCCTAACCTTTTCTCTAAAAGTACACAGAGCTTGATCTTAACATAAAGTCTAAGCAAACAAACAAAAAGACCCCCCACCCCCACCCCCATGATAAAGAGCTATTGTAGTGATAGAGTAGAATATCCAGAAGAGTAGAATAACTCTAAAACTCTAAAATAAGCAAAGCCTTCAAAGAAAAGTGCATTGTGCTTTCAAGGTCAAATAGAATTCCTAGAAGAAATGGAGCAAGAATATAAAAAAGGATTTTAAAATGCTATCATAAATTAAATGGGAATACTAAAGGAAAGGAGTAAGAAAAAAATGAAACCTATGGAAGAAGTAGTTGGAAGGAAAATGTTAAGAAGTTAATTCTAAAGTAATTTTAGGTTGGAAAGAATGGGAAAAATAGGAAGAAAATGTAAAGCAATGGACCTAGAAAATAGATCGAAAATGGTCAAAGGAAATGAACAGGCAGTTTTCAGAGGAAGAAATTAAAGCTATCTATAGTCATATGAAAAAGTGCTCTAAATCACTATTGAGTAGAGAAATGCAAATCAAAACAACTCTGAGGTACGACATCACACCTATCAGATTGGCTAACATGACAGAACAGGAAAATGATAATGTTGGAGAAGACGTGGGAAAATTGGAACACTAATACATTATTGGCAGAGTTGTGAATTGATCCAACCATTCTGGAGAGCAATTTTGGAACTATGCCCAAAGGGCTATAAAAATGTACATACCCTTTGACCCAGCAATACCACTTCTAGGGCTGTATCCCAAAAAGATCATACAAATGGGAAAAGGACCCACATGTACAAAAATATTTATAGCAGTTTTTTATGTGGTGGCAAAGAATTGGAAATTGAGGGGCTGCCCATCAATTGGGGAATGGCTGATGAGTTGTAGTATATGAATGTAATGGAATACTATTGTGCTATATGAAATGATGAGCAAATAGACTTCAGAAAAACCTGGAAAGACTTGTATGGACTGATGCTGAGTGAAGTGAGCAGAACCAGGAGAACATTATACATAGTAACAGTCACATTGTGAAATAACTAACTTTGATAGACTTAGCCCTTCTGAGTAATGAAAGGATCTAAGACATCTCCAAAAATCTCATGATGGAAAATGCTATCCACATACAAAGAAAGAACTATGGAGTTTGAATGCAGATCAAAGCATACTATTTGCTCTTCTCTTTTTCTTCTGTTTTGTTTTGTTTCTTCTTTCTTGTGGTTCCTCCTATTGATTCTAATTCTTCTTTACAACATGACTAGTGTGAAAATATGATCAATAGGAATGTATATGTAGAGCCTATATCAGAGTGAACACCACCTTAGGGAGGGAGGTGGGAAGGGAGGGGGAGAAAATTTCAAAATCAAAAGTTTATGGAAGTGTTTGCTAAAAACTAAAAATAAATACATTTTAAAAAAAGAAAATAGATTGAGATTATTTAAGAATCATTGGATTGTATGAAAGCCATGACCAAAAAAAAAAGCCTATATATTATATTGTAAGAAATGGTGAAAGAAAGCTGCCCAGACCTATTAGAACCAGAGATCAAAAAGTTGGAATAAGCCAATAGTCACCTTCTGAAAAAAACCTCAAAAATGAAAACTCCCAGAAATAGCATAGCCAAAATTCAAAGCCTCCAAGTGAAATGAAAAAATATTGCAAACAGCCAGAAAGAGTTCAAGTATCAAAGAACCATATGGTTTCATACAATTATAATTAGGTAGCAGCTATAGGAGGTAGCTAAGTAGCTCAGTGGATAGAGCATTAGGTCTGGAACTAGGAACACCTAAGTTCAAAACAAGCCTCAGACACTTACTAGCTGTGTGGCCCTGCACAAGTCACTTAACCTCTGTTTGCTTCAATCCACTGAGGAAGGAAATGGCAAATCACTCCAGTATCTTTGCTAAGAAAACCTCATGAACAGAATGGTGCATGGGTTCTTGAAAAGTCAGACATGATTGAACACTACAAAAGGGCAGAGAATATGGAATACAATATTCCAAAAGGCAAAAGATATAGGGTTATAACCAAGAACAACACAGAAAAACTGAGGGGGAATGCACCACTAATGAAATAGAGGGCTTTTAAGCATTCCTGAGGAAAAGACCACAGCCGAGTAGAAATTTTAAAAAACAAACATAGAAGTAAAGAGAAACATAAAAAGGTGAATGCAAGAAAGCGATAGGAAGGGACTATATAAGGATATGATATTTATATTCTAATATGGGAAGATGATATATGTCCTCTAAGAATTCCCAAATCATCAGGTGTTATGGGGTTCAATAAGACAGAGGGTCTGGGAATAGTTTTATTATAGTTATATTTTGATGAACTTAAAAGGAAAAAGAAAAGGGAAAAAGATACTAGGGAAGAAAAGAGGAGGAAAGGAGAAAGAATTTGCTATCTCACCTAATGGTGGCATGAAAGCAGAAGGCCATACAACCAAGGAAGGAGTAGAGGATACAGGTGTCACTTAAACTTCACTTTCATCTGAACTGGTTAAAAGAAGGTCATACACACACACACACACACACACACACACACACACACACACATACACATACACACACAAGCATGCATGTACACGGAGTTTGGTATAGAAATATATTCAACACAGAAAGGGATAAAAACATAACAGGGAGAGGAGAAAGAGTGGAATAGGAGAAGATTGATTCAGGGAATGATTAGTCATAATCAAAACAAACCCCAACTTTGAAGCCCAGAGATCATGAAGAAAGGATTAAAAGAAAAGAATGAAAAAAAAAAAGCTAAGAACACGAGATTGGGTTCTGGTTGATGAAAAGAGAAGGGCAAAGGAGCAGAAACTGACTTCAACAACCATGAAGGACTGGTGCTAAACACCCTACTCACTTCTTTGTAGCGAAGGGGTGAGGAGCAAAGAAATGAAAAAGTATAAGATGATAGGATGCAGAGAAATACATAAATTAATTACCGGAAGTGTGAATATAAATGCAATGAACTCACTTACAAAACAGAAGAGAATTGAAGAATGGATCAGCAACCAGAATTCCAACAATATGTTGTTTATAAGGAATGTATATATTTGAAACAAAAATGCACACAGATTTAAAATGTGAGCTGGCGCTGTTATGCTACATCTGAAGTAAAAAAGACAGGAGTAGCAATCATGATCTCCAACAAAGGCAACAGCAAAACTAAACTTGATTAAAGGAGATAAACAGGGAAACTATCTTGCTGAAAAATACAATAGACAATGAATTAATAGCAATGCTTAACATGTTTGCACCAAATGACATCATATCTAAATAATTAAAGAAAAAGCTAAATGTATTACAGAGAGACATAGATAGTAAAACTAGAATGTTTCCCCATTCAAAACTAGACAAACTGGGCAGCTAGGTGACGCAGTGGATAAAGCACAGGTCCTGGGGTCAGGAGGACCTGAGTTCAAATCTGACCTCAGACACTTGACACTTCCTAGTTGTATGACCCTAGGCAAGTCACTTAACCCCATCGCCCAGCAAACAAACAGAACTAGACAAACCAAACAACAACAAAAAAACTAAGAATGAAGTTGAGAAGACGAATAGAATTTTAGGAAAGCTACATATGATAGATCTCTGGCAATTACATATATGTATATACATTTATATATATTTATTTATTTCTCAAGTGCGTATGGCACCTCTGTAAAAATTGCTCATGTATTAAAAAATAAAAACCTTACAAGCAAGTTCAGAAAAGCAGAAATATTAAACATATCCTCTACTGACCACAATGAAATAAAAATTATTGTCAATAAGGGGTCATTGAAAAAAGGATTAAAAATTAGTTGGAGATTATATAATTTAATCCTAAATGACTAGTGGGTCAAAAAACTAATCATAGAAATAGTAGATAATTTCAGTAAAGTTATTAACAGCAATAAGACAATATACCAAAACTTAAGTGAAGTTTAAAAAATTTAAGTATCTTAAAAACTTCTGTCAACAAAAGAGAGACAGAACAGATCTATAAAATGGGTATGCAACTAAAAAAACCCTAGAAAACCATCAACTTTTAAAACTCCAATTAAACACCAAAATAGAAATTCTGAAAATGAATGAAGAGGTTAACATGAATGATAAATCAATTGAATTAACAAATAAATGTAGATTTTTAAAAATAAATAACTAATTTGATATGAAAAAGAAAGGTGAAAACCAATAAAAATGAATAAAGAGAATTCACAACAAATCAAGAAGCAAAAGCAATTACTAGAAATTATTTTGCTCAACTATATGCCAATAACACCAACAACTTAAATGAAATGGATTAATATTTACAAAAAAAGATAAAATGCTCAGGCTAACAGAATAAGAGATGGAAAATTTCAATTCACAGAAAAAAAAAACTGAACAAGGCACAAATGAACCCCTGAAAGTAAAAACCCTGGAACTAGTTGGGTTTACAAAGGAATTCTGTCAAATATTCAAAGATAATTTTACTAATGCACAAATTGTTTGCAAAATAGGAAAAGATCTTACTAAATTACATCTATAACACAAATATGGTCTTAATATTTGAGGAGTAATCAAAACAGAGAAGGAAAATTATAGATCAATATTCCCAATGAAGACATGCAAAATTTTTAAATAAATTACTAGCAATGAGGCTAGGGTAATATATTAAAAGGCTATCATTTCTACCAGATTGGATTTGTAGCAGAAATGCAGGGTTGGCTCAATATTAGAGAAACTTAATAAATACAAAAGATCCATATTAATAATAAGGACAATAAAAACTCATATGATTCTAACAATAGATTCTGAAAATGTTTTTGAGAAAATACATCATGCATTTCTGTTAAAGTCACTAGAAATCAAAGGAATAAGTGGACCTTTCCATAATGTATTAAATACTATCTATTTAAACCTGAAAGCCATTATTATATGTAATAAGGATAAGCTAGAGGAATTTCCAACATATCAAGAATACATATTATTGACACTAGTATTCGAAATAGTGCTATAAATGCTAGTCCTAGCAATAAGACAAGCAAAAGTAATTGATGGAATTTGCATGAGCAAAGAGGAAACAAAGTTATCACATTTTGCAAATGACATGGTGGTTTACTTAGAGAATACCAAAGAATAGACCTGAAATTAATTGAAATAAGAATTTCAGTAAAGTTGCAGGATATAAAATAAATCTAAAACATCATCATCATTTCTATATATTATCAGACAACCCAGCAGGAAGAGATAGAAAGAGAAATTTCATTTAAAATAACTACAGAGTGTGTAAAATATTTGAGAGCTATGCAGTGGGTAAGAGTGCTAGACTTGGAATTAGGAAGACCTGAGTTCAAATTCTGCCTTTCATATTTACTAGCTATATAACCCTGGGTAAATCATTTAACCTCTTTAAGATACAATGTCCCATCTATAAAACGGTGATGATAACAGCATGTACTTCACAGAGTTATTGTGAGGATCAAATGAAATACTAATATATGTCAAACATTTTGCAAATCTTAAAGCACTACACAAATACTAACTATAATTATTATATCTATTCTTGCCTAAATTAATTTACATATTCAGCACCGTATCAGTCAACAACCAGAGGATTACTTTTTTCTTTTTTTTGTGAGGCAATTAGGGTTAAGTGACTTGCCCAGAGTTGCACAGCTAGTGAATGCTATGTGTCTTGAGACCAGACTTGAACTCAGATACTCCTGACTCTAGGGCTGGTGCTCTGTCCACTGTGCCACCTGGCTGCCCCTAACCAGAGGATTACTTTATGGAGCTGGAAAAAATAAGAACAAAATTCATCTGGAGGAACAAAAAGTCAAGAATATCTAAAGAAATAATGATGAAAGAAACAAACAACAGAAGCAAACAACCTAGTAGTTCAGTATACGATAAGCCCAAAGATGCTGGCTACTGTGGTAAAGACTCATTGAACAACAAAAGCTGCTGGGAAAACAGACCAACATTCACACCATATACCAAGATCAGCTCCAAATGAATACATGACTTAGACAAAATGTCATATAATAAAGTAATTACAAGATAAAAGGAGAAATTATCTTTTGGATCTATCAATAGGGGAAGTATTCATGACTAACAAAGTGATAGAATCACAAAAGATAAAATGGTCAATTTTCATTAGAAATTTAAAAAAATTTTGCACAAAACAAAACCAATACAGTTAAGATTGTAAGGGACGTGATTAATAAGGGAAAAGTTCTTTGCAGCAAGTTTCTCTGATTGAGTCTCATTTCCAAGATGTATAAGGAATTGATTCAGATTTACAGGAAGAAGACCCAATATATTAAAGACATTCATAGGCATTTTTCAAGGAATGTAGTTTGAGCCACCAAGAGTTATATTTTAAAAAGTGTTTCAAATCATTAATAATTGGACAAATGCAAATTAAAACAACTCTGAGGTTCTGTTTTTTATCCATCAGAATGACAAAAGTTGACAAAAAGAAACAAAACAAATGTTTGAGGGGCTGAGGGAAAATGGGTACTTCAACACACTTTTTTGAAGCTTTGAATTGGTCCAGACATTCTGGAAAACAATGTGGAACTATGCCCAAAAAGTTAATAAGATGTGCATGCCATTTGCTCCAGAGATACTACTAGTTGGCCTATACTCCAAAGAAATCAAAGAAAGTAATAAAGAAGATGCATATAAAAGTATTTAAAGCAACTCTCTTTGTAGTGACAAAGAACTAGAAATTACAGGGAATCATCATCAATTGGGAAATAGCAACAAAATATGGTATATGGATTAATGAATCTGATTTTACCATAAGAAATGACAAAAAGGACAGTTTAAAAGAAACATGGCAAGACTTGCATGAATTGAAGCATAATGAAGTGATCAGAATCAAAAGACCAATCACTATTTTTATTGTTATACGATAACAACATTGTGAAGGTATAATAACTTTGAAAGCCTTAAGAGCTCTGATTAACACCATGACCAACCATGATTCCAGAAGACCAATGTTTAAGAATGTTGCCTAACCTACTGACAAAGAGGTGATGGACTAAATATGTAGAATGAGATACACATTTCTGGACATAGCCAATCTGGGAATTAGCTTTGATTGACTACCCATATTTATTAAATTGGTTGTACTTTACTTTTCCCCACTCCCCGTTGGTGCAGGTAGATGGAATTGGGTAGGAAAAAAAATAAATGCTTAAGCGAAATGAGTGCAATTTATTGTTTTAAAGTACATGTTTACTTAATTTGGAGGGTCTTGATAAATTCTTAATAGAGATTCTCTACCTCTTCATCCTCTGAAAGAGATTTTAATTTATAAGCTGCAATTATTTCCTGGTAGTCTTTGTGCAGCTCCTTATCATAAACACTTTAATATGAGATAACCAAATGTCTTAGAAATAATATTTCTTTTCTTTCTTTTTTTTTTTTGGTGAGGCAATTGGGGTTAAGTGACTTGCCTAAGGTCACACAGCTAGTAAGCGTTATGTGTCTGAGGCTGGATTTGAACTCAGGTCCTCCTGACTCCAGGGCCAGTGCTCTATCCACTGCACCACCTAGCTGCCCCCAAAATGATATTACTTGTTGCCATTAGACTCTTGATAAAAACCAACTGTGCCAACTCCTCCATTTGTCTCACCATGGAGAGCTTAGGCACCATCCTTCCATGGAACTGCTACTTCTATTGTCTTTTGGCTATATTTTTAATTAACTAATATCAAGGTTGCTAAGACAATTCTTCCAGTGGTATGTTCACTCATTGGTCTTTGAACAAGTACCTCACATTTCTAATACCTACAGCTGAATTAAAAATAATAAATTACATTAAAATGTTGTGAATGTTAACCTTTTTTCCCTGCCATCCTACCATTGTTGATGCAGAAGTGGAAGAGGAGCATGTAGAAATGAAGGGCATTTTATGTTTTTGTTTAATTTTTCTTTCCTTTTCATCTTTGGTTGCCAAGGCCAAAGAAATGAAATTACTGGACTTGCTGAAGAGCCTCTCTGTACTTAGTGAGCTGATCCTTGAAAAATAAGCACAGGTTATTTCTGGGACCATTCTCCTTTTTTCCTCTTTCTTTTGTAAAGTATATTTTCCAGTATTTTTAAACTCCTACTATATACCAGGCACTGTGCCAGGTCCTGAGGCAGCAAAGACAAAAATGAAATAATCTCTGGCTTCAAGGAGCTTTCATCCTACCTGACTTTAATTTTTTAATTTATTATTATTATTTTTAGGCAATTGAGATTGTGATTTGCCTAGGGTCACACAGCTAGTAAGTGTCAAGTGTTTGGTCTGTGGTCAGATTTGAACTCAGGTCCTCCTGACTTTAGGGGTAGTGCTCTATCCATGGTGCCACCTAGCTGCCCCCCACCATCTGACTTTAAATTATAGTTAGTACTCTTTTCTGGGGCTTGTCTAACTACACCATTCATTGATATTTACTTTGCTTAATTTAATTTTATTTCAAATAATAATCTATTTTCTTCCTCTCTCTCTTCTTTCCTGCCACTATTGAAGGAGAAAAAAAAACCCTGTAACAAATATGGAGGTGATGTGTGTGTGTGTGTGTGTGTGTATGTGTGTATATATATATATATACACACATACACACATATATATACATATATATATATATATATATGAAATATGTCCAATAGCACACAGAAATTACACACTTCTGTATTTCATATATCCAGGAATTTACACAAACATACATATATACACATCTCTCTTTCAGGAGGTATATAATATTCTTCAATAGTCCTTTGAAATTATGGTTGGTAATTGCATTGATCAAAGCTCTTAACTCTTTTAAAGTTGTTGTTTTATGAATTGTTCTATTTATATTTATATTTGTTACAATGTTGTGATTGTATTATTATATAAATTGTTTTCCTGGTTCTGGTTCTGCTCACTTCACTATGCATCAGTTCATACATTTCTTCCCAAGTTTCTCTATACTCTTTAATTATTTTTATAGCACAATAGTGTTCCATTATATTCATATACATAATTTGTTCAATCATCAACCAGTTGATGCATACTCATTTGGTTTCCAGTTCTTTGCAAGCATTAAGGATCTGCTATGAATAAATACTTTTATAGACAAAAGACATGGATCTTTCTTTGACCTTGGGGTGTAGCTTTATTATAGTGTTGGTCTAGATCCATTCTTAAAACCTTTCCTGCATTGTAAAACACACCAGTTTGTTCTCTGCTAATGTAACCTTCCAGCCCAGTCAGCCCAGTAGACCACTGGGTTTGGAGTCAGGAATTCATCTTCCTGAGTTAAAATCTTGCCTCAGACACTTACTAGCTGTGTGACCCTTGGCAAAGTACATAAGCCTGTTTGCCTCAGTTTCCTCATCTGTAAAATGAGCTAGAGAAGGAAATAGCAAGCCACTCCAGCATCTTTGCCAAGAAAACCCCAAATGGGGTCACAAAGAGCTGGGTAATAGCAGAAATGTGGGAACTGAGATTAGTTTTGGAGAGAGAGAGAGAGAGAGAGAGAGAGAGAGAGAGAGAGAGAGAGAGAGAGAGAGAGAGAAAACAGACAGACAGAGACAGGACAGTGAAAAATAATAGAGTATACCCCATACTGATAAAACAATTAATATAACAGGGATTAAAGAAAAAAACCTTAATTATAATTCAGAATACAAACTAATTGAACTCTCCTGTATTAGCTGTAGTAACATCTTATTTTTTATGTAGGCTAGGCTAGTTTCCCACTAAGTAAGAAGGTCATTCTAGGATTTATCATTAGCCACCTGAGGCATAAATGGTACATCCCATGGGGAGATGGTGTTGAAAGTCTTAGCACCATCACCACTGTCTTGGGGAGATACTGATCTGACCTAGTGTTGCTGACTGTCATGGTAAATGCTGAGTAGATAAGAGGGAAGCCCTGATTCACCCAAGCCCGTTAGGGGCACAGTGGCTAGAGTACTGGGCCTGGAATCAGAAAGATCTACATTCAGCTCCTGCTGCAGACAATAGCTGTGTGACTCTGGGCAAGTCATAGAAACTGTTTGCCTCAGTTTCCTCAACTGTAAAATGGTGATGATAATATCTCCTACTTTGCATAAAGTGCTTAACATAGTGCCTGGTATACAGTAGGTATTATATAAATGTTTATTTCCTCCCTCCCATGTGGAATTAGTTCAATAAATGTTAAAGTCCTTTGAAAAGGAAAGTAGAAACTAGTAAAATTAAGTATCCCCTTTTGTGTTTGTGATTTTTAAGGACTATTCGCCTAGAAATCTTCCCAGTAAGTTGAGTTGTGAGGCACACAGCTGACATGCAAGAGAGCCTTGAGGGATGGTACAGACAAGATTTTAATTTACATTGATTCTTGGGTGGTGGTCATAAGTATGTCTGAATAGTCAGTTCAGAAAATTAAAGCCTTTTTTCTTTAGAGACAGGACCAACGAAATAATTTTGTTCATATCTCTACAGCTTTTTGTAGGTCATGTTAGTGCACATCAATCACAACATAACCCTCTGTTGAAATGAATAATCAGGTTGAAAGAATAACGAAGATTGAGGGACAAGGTCCATCGCCAGTTTGGACAGGGGGCAGTGATGCCATGTTGCAGTGGGTTTGGAACCATTTCATCTTATTACCTGAGGATGCTGAAGCTACATCTGTTCATCTATGCCCTTCATGACAATCAGAGTGTCCATCTTTGAAATATCAGTATAGCTTCAGTAATATCAGGAGGTTCTCAACCTGCCCATGATTGCCAAATGGTGCATATTGACTTTTCCTTTCATCCTCATTAAAAGGATTCACTTTCAGTGCAGTAGATACTTATTCAGGAGATGGAAATGAGGGTCAGTCCCCACTGACACCACAAAAGCTTTTATGGTAAATATGCTTCTTATGAAATGTATGTGACATGAACTTTAGGAAGTCAGTAGTTTTGGTAGTTGAATGAGGGTGGATTGGAGTGGAGAGATTTCTTGCAGGCAAACCCACAGCAGCCTAGAAGTTAGAAGATTTTTAAAGTGGTTCTACATACACAACCAAAGCCAAAGACAAACAAACTTAAAATGAGAAGTTGTAATGAAATGTATTAAGTTTTAGCTGGTTTCAGAAAATCAGAGGATACAATACTGGTTTTAGACAAAGTTAAACATAAAGTAGAAGACATTAAGAAAGATAAACAGGGAAACTGTATCATGATTAAAAGCTCAATTGGCAGGGGTGGGGGGCGGTTTGAGAGCCAAGATGACTGAATACCAAAGTACTCAGCTGGGCTCTCCAAGGGGAGGTGGGGGTTGGGGGGGTAGGATTACTGGTTGGAAGGAGATTGTAAACAACCCTTTGCTGGAGCTGGGTTCAGGACCCTGTTACATTGCTCATAAGCAGTTCAGGATCCCAGTTCCACAGCCAAAAAGAGTGATAACACTTGGGGCCATGAGGCAGCAGGGGCCCTGGTTGCAGAGTGCTTGTGGTCATTCAAGGGAGAGTAGGGACCCTGGTCTCATTTCCAAGACAGAAGGGAGCACTAGCAATGGTGGCTGCAGGAGAGTAGGGACCTGGTCACAGTCCCAGGGCCAGGAAGAGTGCTAGTGGTGTTTCCTTCCTGAATAAAGACCAAAGCCCAGGCTAAGAGAGCAGTGACCATGATTCTCCTTAGATCATACCACCGTGGAAACAGGAAACTTCATAGACCTTAAAAGATAGCTCTGAAAACAGCAGCAAGAAAGGCTTGAAGCTTGGGACAGTGACCCCCTCCATCCCAGGAGCAGAACTCAACTTTAACATAAAGTTAAAAATCAAGAAATAGTCTGGGAAAATGCAAACACAAACAAAAACCTGACCATACAAAGTTGCTATAGTAACAGGAAAGAGCAAGATACAAACTCAGATGACAATGAAGTCAAAACAGCTACAGGTAAAGCCGCAAAGAAAAATGCAAATTTGTCACAGACCCAAAAAGAATTACTAGAAGACCTCAAAAGGGATTTTAGAAATCAAATAAGAGGGGTAGAGGGGAAAATGGGAAAAGAAATGAGAGTGATACAAGAAAATTGTATAAAGAGAGTCAACAGCTTGATAAAGGAGGCACAAAAAATTCTGAAGAAAATAACACCTTAAAAAAACAGAATAGGCCAAGTGGTAAAAGAGGCACAAAAATTCACTGAAAAAAAGAATTTCTTAAGAAGTAGAATTGGCCAAATGGAAAAAGGAATACAAAAAACTCACTGAAGAAAATAATTTTTAAAAATCAACTTATTTTGATTTATCAACGATCACTTCCATAAGCTTTTGAGTTTAAAATTTTTCTCCCCCACCCATCTCACCTCCCTTCCCAAGAGGGCATGCAATCTGATACAGGCTCTACATATACATTCCTACTAAACAGTTTCACATTAGTGATGTTGTAAGTAAGAATTAGAACCAATAGGAAGAACCACCAGAAAGAGGAAACAAAATACAACAGAAGAAAAAAATAGCAAATAGTATGCTTTGATCTGCATTCAAACTCCATAATTCTTTCTTTGGACGTGGATAGTATTTTCCATCATGAGGCCTTTGGAGTTGTCTTAGATCCTTGCACTGCTTTCCTTCCTTATCTCTTTTGATAAGATCTATTTTGCTCTTGCTTTGTCTGAGATAAAGATTGCTACCCCTGCTTTTTTTACTTCAGCTGAAGCATAATATATTCTGCTCCAGCCTTTTACCTTTACCCTGTGTGTGTCCCTCTGTTTCAAACGGGTTTCCTGTAAACAACATATTGTAGGATTATGGTTTTTAATCCATTCTGCTATCTGCTTCTGTTTTATGGGAGAGTTCATCCCATTCACATTCACAGTTATGATTACTATCTGTGTCTTTCTCTCCATCCTCCCCCATCCCCGTTTATGCTTTTCTTTCTCCTTTCTTCTTTTCCCTCCTCACTAGTGCTTTGCTTCTGACCACCACCTCCCTCAGTCTCCCTTCTATTAGCCCCCTTCCTTTTCTTCCTCCTTTTCCCTCCTACTGCCTGTAGGGCAAGTTAGATTTCTATGCCTAACTGATTATGTTATTCCCCTCTTGAGTAAGGTTCAAACAATGCTTATCTCCCTCCCTTCTTTCACGCTGTTGTAATAGGTTTTTGTGCCTTTTCTTGTAATTTACCCTTGTCTGCCTCCTCCTTTCCTTTTCTCTCAGTATATTTTCTTAGATCAGATTAATCCACTTACTTGGATCCATTTAACCAACTTGATTAGATTTTTTTTTATCATTACATCAAAGTCAACTTACACCCACCCCCTTTATGTATACCCCTTTAATAGGGTGTAATAACGGGGCAGCTAGGTGGCGCAGTGGATAGAGCACCGGTCCTGAAGTCAGGAGTACCTGAGTTCAAATCCGGCCTCAGACCAAACATTTGATGCACTTACTAGCTGTGTGACCCTGGGCAACTCACTTAACTGCAATTGCCTAATAAATAAATAAATAAATATGGTGTAACAACTGTTAAGTGTCATCTTCCCTTGTAGGGATGTAAACAATTTGCCCTTATTAATAACATGTTTCTTTCTGTCCCCTTTACCTTTTTATGTCTCTCTTGAGTCTTGTATTTGAAGATCAAATTTTCTGTTGAGCTCTGGTCTTTTTATCAGGAAAGTTTGGAAGTCCCTTATTTCATTGAATATCCATCTCCTCCCCTGAAAGATCATGCTCATTTTCGCTGGGTGAAAATAATTTTCTTAAAATTGGAATTGGGCAAGTGGAAGCTAAATGACTCCATGAGACATCAAGAGACAATAAAAATAAAACCAAAAGAATTAAAAAATAGAAGAAATATATCATTAGAAAAACAACTGACCTGGAAAATAGATCAAGGAGAGATAATTTAAGAATTATTAAGCTACCTGAAAGCCGTCATCAGAAAAAGATCCTAGATATCATATTTCAAGAATTATCAAGGAAAACTGCCCTGATATCCTGGAATCAGAAGGAAAATAGAAATTGAAAAAAATTGACGAATCACTTCCTGAGAGATCCCAAATGAAAACTCCCAGGAATATTATAGGCAAATTCTAGATCTCCAAGGTCCAGGAGAAAATATTGTAAGCAGTCAGAAAGAAACAATTCAAATATTGAGGAGTCACAGTCAGGATCACAAGATTTAGCAGCTTCCACATTAAAGAATCAGAGGGCTTGGAAGATGATATTCTGCAAGGCAAAGGAGCTAGCATTACAAGAATAACTTATCCAGCAAAACTTAGCATAATCTTTCAGGGGAAAATGAATATTTAATGAAATAGAGGATTTTTAAGCATTCCTTATGAAAAGACTAGAGCTGAATAAAAAAAACGACTTTCAAATACAAGACTCAAGAGAAGAATAAAAAGGTAAACATGAAACATAAATCATAAGGGATTCAATAAGGTTAAACTGCTTACACTCCTATATGGGAAGATGACACTTGTAACTCCTAAGAACTTTATCATTATTAGAGTAGTTAGAAGGAATTTGTATAGACAGAGGACATGGGTATTTGACCATGATGGAATGATTTCAAAAAAATAAAATTAAGGGGTGAGAAAGAGGGATGCACTGGGAGAAGAGGAAAGACAGAGTAACAACAGGAAAAAATACTTCACATAAATGAGGAAAACAAGAGCTTTTAGAATAAAGGGGAAATTTGGGGGGAGATGGGAAAGGCAACACTTGAACCTTACTCTCATTGGAATTGGCTCAAAGGTGGAATAAAATACATATTCAGTTGGGTATAGAAATCTATCTTACCCTACAGGGAAGTAGGAGATGAAGGGGAAAAGAGAAGAGGAGTGGGGCTGATAGAAGAGAGCACAGATTAAGGGAGGTAATGGTCAGAAGCAAAATAGACATTTGAGGAGGGACAGGATAAAAGGAGAGGGAGAAAGATAAACAAGAAAATAGGATAGAGGGAAATATAAAGTTAATAATCATAACTGCGAATGTGAATGGGATGACCCATAAAAAGGAAATGGATATAGGAATGGATTAGAAACCATAACCCAACAATGCTTGTTTACAAGAAATATACTTGAAACAGAGACAAACATAGAATAAAATTAAGAGACTGGAGCAGAATCTATTATACTTCAGCTGACACCAAAAAAAGAGGGAAGGGTAGCAATCATGATCCCAGACAAAGCAAAAGTAAAAATAGACTTAATTAAAAGAGATAATCAGGGAAACCACATTTTGCTAAAAGGTACCATAGACAATGAAGTAATATCAATACTAAATCTATATGTACCAAATAGCATGGCCTCCAAATTCTTAAGGAAAGGTTAAATGAGTTACAGGAGGAAATAGACAATAAAACTATGCTAGTGGGGAACTTTAACTTTTCCCTCTCAGAACTAGATAAATCTAACTATAAAATAAGTAAAAAAGACATTAAAGAGATGAATAGAATTTTAGAAAAATTAGATGTGATAGACCTCTGGAAGAAATTAAATGCAAATATAAAGTAATAAACCTTTTTTCTCAGCTGTACATGGCACCTTCACAAAAACTTACCATGTATTAAGGCATAAAAACCTCATAACCAAATGCAGAAAAGCAGAAGTATTGAATGCACCCTTTTCAAACCATAATGCAATAAAAGTTACATTTAGTAAAGAACTGTGGAAACATATTTTTAAATTGTATTATAAAGCAGCAATCATCAAAACTACTTGGTACTGGCCAAGAAATAGAGTGGTAGATCAGTGGAATAGGTTAGGTATGCAAGACACAATAGTTAATGACTATAGTAATCTACTATTTGATAAATCTAAAGATTCCAGCATCTGGGATAAAAAATCACTATTTAACAAAAACTGCTAGGAAAGCTGAAGAATAGTATGGCAGAAACTGGGCATAGACCAACATCTTACACCCTATGCCAAGATAAAGTCAAAATGGGTACAGGATTTGGATATAAAGACTTACACTATAAGCAAGCTAGGAGAGCAAGGAATAGAGTACCTACCAGATCTATGGAGAAAGGAAGAATTTATGAACAAACATGAGATACAGAACAGCTGTGGAGAGGTGATTAATTTAAAACTACCTATGCCAATACCCACTCACTATTTAAAAAAAAAAAAGGAATTAAGCACAAGAAATAGAATAATTGTAGCTGTCCAACAAGGCATCTTATGAATTAACAGGGGAGACAGATCATCTTTAACTAGCTCAGTTAGGAGTTAGGACCCCTTTTCCATCAGCCTCTATGCTCTAATAAGGAGCACAAACCAACCCATTGGTTTGTGCCACCAGACCTACTGAGGACAGGCGTTTCTGATACCACACAGTCCCCTGTCTTCCTGCAAAGTTCTATTGCAGTAAGCAGTGGGCCTCAAGTCTGCTCAGCCAACTTGTAGGAGGGAAAGATCATGCTTTTTTCTGCCTTAGGGCAGCCCTCTACATTAGCTGATCCCAAAGTGGCAGGAATTCTGCTCAGAATACCCATTCTACTCTCCCTGAAGCCTGAAAAAAGCTACAGAAACTGCTTTAGCCCAGCCAAAGAAGCAAAGAATGGAGGAAACTGGAGCAGGGTCCATCATGAAGGGTCACGCTAAGCCTGAAGAGAAGGGGAATGGGACACAGCCAGGACCAGTAAAGACCCTCCAGGAGCTACTTGGTAGGATAAGAACTGAGATCAGTGAAAAGTGAACTCCCCAGCATAGAAAGAGGTTGAGATTGCTTTGAAGTCCAGTCTCAGGGATAAACCTATCATCAAAAGGAAAGGAGTCAAAAAGAGAGTGATGGGGCATATATGAGGAAAAAAATTAAACCACCAAAGATCTCCGGGGGAAGAAAATTCAGTTAAAATCCTAGAGCATAAGAAAATAAAATAACATGGAAGATATTAAAAATAGAATGGGGAGGGGGAAGGGTGGTAGTAGGAAACTCTGGCCCAAGGGCCAAATCCAACCCACCACCTATTTTTGTTTTGTGGAGGCAATCAGGGTTAAGTGACTTGCCCAAGGTCACACAGCTAGTATCTGAGGTTGGATTTGAACTCAGGTCCTCCTGAGTGCAGTACTGGTGCTATTCACTGTGTCACCTAGCTGTCCTCCCATCTGTTTTCATATGGTCTGTGAGCAAAGAATGTTTTGACGTGTTTCCATATCATATCAAAACAGGCAGGCAGCAATCCAGACTGCTCCAAAAGACATAGTTTGCCAACCTCTAAATTAGAAAGAAAGATGAGTATTAAGACATTTAAAAGACTACAAATATCTCTAGATAAATATTGCAAAACAAAAGAAATTGAACCAACACACGTTGAAACAGAACTCTGTGGAATATCAAGAGAGCATGAAAACACAGTAAGATGTTGCAGAATGGTTCAAGATAGGAATCAGGATGTCAAGAAAAAATAGAGGGGGAAAATGGCAATTTTTATGGCCTACATAGCAGAAATAATTAGCAGAACAGAAAAACTTGAATCCATGGTAGCTAGTATTTTCAAAGAAGTGAGAGTACAAAAGAACGGAACTACAAACATACTGAAGTGAAGGCCAATTTGAAGAAAGAATAGAGAAAAGCAATATTAAAATACACAGGAATTCTATCAAATATAAAATGTATAGAGACAAATTCAGGAACGTATGCTTCCAAGAAGATTATGACAAGTCAAAAAATTGAAAAACATAATACAAGAAATAATACAAGAAAATGGCTCAGAATTTTTGAATATAGAATAGAAAGTGCCAATCAAAAAAAAAATTCACAGATCACCTTCAAGGGAGAAAGGGAAGGGGAGAAAAAACCTTTTGCTTTACACTTCAAGACAAAATCATTAAGTTTAACAATTCCAATTACAGACAACAAATTCTGCTGGCAACCAGGAGAAAGACTTTCAACTATAAAGGAAAGGAAATTTGAGCAACACAAGATGATCCTACATCCAGCAGGAGTCACAGAAAGGAATGGAAGGGTACAGTACAAAAAGCAAAGGAGGCTAAGATGAAATCCCAAAACGACACATCCTGCAAACTTGAGCATAATCACTAATGATGAAAATGATGTTCAGTAAAACCTGTGAAGCATTCCTGCAACAACGAACAAGAAACCAGACATGAACACATTATTCAACCTGCAAACACCCCCAAAACAACACACCCTGCAAACTTGAGCATAATCACTAATGATGAAAATGATGTTCAGTAAAAGCCTTTGAAGCATTCCTGCAACAACGAACAAGAAACCAGACACGAACACATTATTTAATTTGTAAACACCCCCAAAACAGAACACAAAAAAAGATAAATAAATATAACTACCAAGGAAAGCACAAATCAAAAATAAATTACCCCATATTTAGAGTCTATTAGAGGAACCATAACAGGTTTCTTTCTTTTTTAAATATTCTGTTTCTTATATCTTTATAGTTATCCTCAGTATCCTCCCCTTCCTCTCCTATAGAGGCATCCCATATAGCAAACACTATTTTTTTAGAGAGGAAAAATATCAACAGATTGATTGATACATTGGAAAAAGTCTGAAAACATACATAAAGTGTAGCATCTGTGGACCTTCTACATCCATGAAGGGGTAGGTTGGGAGGTTTCTTCTCATATCTCTTCATTAGAGTCCTGCTTGGTCTTTGTAATTTTGTTACATTCACTTTTGATTTTTGGAGTGTATTTGTTCTTTCCATGTACATTTTTGTAATTACTATGTATATTGTTTTCTTGGTTCTTCTTACTTCACTGTATATCAGTTTATATAGATATTTCCATGCTTCTTTATATTTGTCACACACATCTAATTCTTATATATCAGTAATATTCTATTACATTCATGTACCGTAATTTCTTTAGCCATTCCCCAATTAATGGGCATCTACTTTGTTTCTAATTGCTAACTATTACAAAAAGTGATGCTATATATACGGAATCAAGCCAACTCCATGTGGTGAGCAGCATCCATTGATTTAAAGTTCTCTATTTCTGTAAAAGCTCTGTTCACACAATTTCAGTGAAATACTATAAAATGTTCTGGGACAACTTGTGGTTAGTACCCTCCGATTTTATCATGCTCTGGCCAATCAGAAGAAGAAATGCCCTTGTTGCTCAAGATTACATGACTTGATTTATTCCTCATTATTGAGTTTAAGAAAGCTTTGTTATCTATCATTTGGTGTCCTTGTACCTACTGAGGGGCCTTGGATTCAATTTGTTATGCAACTTCATGCTTGTTAATAAATCAGTTTGCTCAGATAATATTTCCTTTTGTTTATTTTTGTTTCTTTAGTTCTTTCAGTCACGTCCAAATCCTTGTGATGCCATTTGGGGTTTTCTTGGCAAATATTCTGGCATGGTTTGCCATTTCCTTCAGCTCATTTTACAGATGAGGAAACTGAGGCAAACACAAGGTTAAGTGACTTGCCCAGGGTCACACAACTAGTAAGTGTCTGAGGTCAGATCTGAACTCAAGATGATTAAGTCTTCCTGACTCAGGTCAAGTACTGTTTCTGCTGTACTACCTAGGTGCCCATCAGATTGGCTAACATGACAGAAAAGGAAAATGACAAAAACTATAGATGTGAAAAAATTTGATACTACTGCACTGTTAGTGGAGTTGTGAATTTATTAGTTCAAACATTCTGGAGAATAGTTTGGAGTTTGCCAAGGGCTATAAAACTGTGCATACCCTTTGACCTTGAAACACCATTGCTAGGTCTATATACCAAAGAGATCAAAGAAAAGGGGAAAGGACCTACTTATACAAAAACATTTGTAGCAGTACCTTTTGTGGTGGCAAAGAATTAGAAATCAAGAGGATGCTCATCAATGGGGGAATGGCTGAACAAGTTGTAGTATATGATTCTGATAGAATACTCCATGATATAAGAAATGATGAACAGTGTGGTTCTAGAAAAACCTGGGAAGACATATGAACTCATATAAGTGCAGTGAGTAGAACCAGGAGAACATTGATTATAGGAATAACAATATTGTAACAATGTTCAACCGTGAAAGACTTAGCTATTCTGATCAAGATAATTCTTTTTTTTTTCTCTTTTTGGTAAGGCAATCAGGGTTAAGTGACTTGCCCAGTGTCACACAGCTAGTAAGTGTAAAGTGTCTGAGGCTTGATTTGTACTAAAGTCCTCCTGACTCCAAGGCTGGAGCTCTATCTCCTGTACCACCTAGCTGCCCCTGATCAAGATAATTCTAAAGGACTCATTGAAAAATGCTATCCGTATTCAGAGAGAGATAACTGATGAACTCTGAATGCAGATGGAAGCATACTTAATTTTTTAAAAATTTTTCTTTATTTTTTTGTCTGTTTTCTTTTCCAACATGACTTACATGGAAATATGTTTTGCATGACTTCACATGCATAATTGATATGAAATTGCTTACCTTCTCAAGGAGGGAAGAAGGTTAGGAGGGAGGGAGAGAATTTGGAACTCAAAATTTTTAAAAATGAACGTTAAGACATTTTACAGGTAATTGGAAAACATTTAATGAAATAGATAAAACAATATTTTAAAAGTAAAGGGATTATGTTAGGGTGCTTTCTCAGTTTTTGAGAGTAATTTGTAAACTATGGGTAATAAGTGTTCTTTAAATATTTGATAGAATTCTCTCATGAATTCATCAGGACTAGAATTTTTTTCTTTGGCAGTTCCTTTACAGCTAGATCTATTTTTTTTTCTGCAATAGGGTGATTTAAGATCTGTATGATCTTCTGGTAGTTTGAACATTTTATCTTTTTAAATGTATTTCTCTATTTCTGTGTTTTCTCAGTTTTGTTAGCATGTAGCTACATATAATATGTTCTGATTATTTTTTAATTTCTTCTGGTTTTGTTGTGATTTTACCTTGCTTGTTTGCTTTTATTGAGCTGAATTTCTAATCTCTTCTTTTTCATCAGATTAGCTAAGGGTTTGTTAATTTTATTAGCTTTTTCAAAAGACCAGCTTTTAGTTTTAGCATTTTTTTTACATTTTTCTTATATATTATTTATTATAATGTTATGTTATATTTATATTTTATATTATCAAAGTCATTCAAATTTTCTGATTTATTTCCCCTATAATTTTTAATATTTTCTCTTTTGTTCTTATTTTAGGTCTATTGGTAGGCTTTCTAATTTTAAAAAATACATATTCAGTTCATTAATCCTCTAATTTTTTATTTTATTAATTTATTTTCATAGGGATAATATGATTCCCCCTCGAGAACTGCTTTAGTTGCATCCCAGAAATTGTGGTATGTTGTTTCATCATTATAATTTTCTTTTACATATTTATTGTTTCTATGATTTTTTCTTTGGTCCATTCATTATTTAGCATGTCATTATTAAGTCTTCATTTGGGTCTTTATCTTTTGTTTCTGATCCCTGAAGCAATGACTGTTTTTATTGCATTATACTCTATAAAGAATGTATTCACTACTTCTGCATTTTAATCTTTCCTTGCAATATCTTTGTGCCATAGTATGTGATTACTTTTTGTAAAAGTTCCATGTGGTACTATGAAATACATGTTCTTTTGCAGTCCCATTTAGAAGACACTGTGCGTCTTTTAACTCTAGTATCTCTAACAATCTGTTCAGTTTCCATATTTTTGTTCAGTTCCACATTTATTTATATTCCTATTAGACTTTTCCAAAACTGTGAGAGGGATGTTGATGTCTTCTATCACTATCATGTTATTGTCTATGTTTTCTTAAAGCTCAGTCAATACCTCCTTTATGAATTTGGGTGCTAACGCATTTGGAGCATATAAGTTTATTGCTCATATTGGTTAATTGTCTATGGTTCCTTTCAGCATAATGCAGTCCTTTTTTATTTTTTTTTCAATGTTTGTTTTTGCTTTGTCAGATATCATGATTGCAATTTCTACTTTTTTGGATTCACTTGACCATAGTAACTTTTTTCTCTATCCTCTCAGTTTTATTTCATGTATGTCTTTGTTTTTGAAACGTGTTTGTGGCAAGCAATAGATTGTAGTGTCTTGTTTTCTATCCAATCTGTTACTCTTTTTTTGTTTGTTTTATTGGATGGTTTAATCCATTCATATTTAAAGTTGTGAGTTAGGTTTTCCTAACTCAATTTCCTTCATCTGTCTAGTACTGTTTACTTTCAAATCTGCTGTAAACATAGTACTATATTCTTTCAGTTACTTTATCTCAATATTTTTTAAGGTGGACCTCTTCCTACTGACTCTTTTCCCCTTGCCCCTTCATCTCTCCTCTTGTTATCCCTTTTCCCTTAAGGTTTTGCTTATTAGTTCTTATTTCTCTCCTCTTTTTATCTGGATAAATAATCCTCCTCCCCTTTTTTTATAGTCAATTAGTCAAGTCGATTCCTTCTTCCTCTTCTCTTCAACTAGTTCTGTTCATTACTTTTTTTAATTTCATTTTTACATTCTTTTCCAAAAAGTATTTTTCTCACTCTTCATTATCTATCTTTTCTTTCTATGTACTCTAGACCCCCAATCTCTCATTTACAACTCCTATAATTATCTGGTCTCTCTCTTTCTTCTCTGTATTCCTCAGCAAACAAAACTCCCAAGATATTCCTTCTAGGTACTCCACTGTAGGCAGTTTCTGATACTGCTTTGTAGAGCTTGCACTGCAGATTTCCTTTTTCTACTGGGCCTCATTCCTAGAACAATGCTAATTATTTCAGGTGTCAGAGATGATACTGCCCCATGGTCAGGCCCTTCCCACACCACATCCCTGATTATGCAACTCACCACCGATCTCTATGCCCTCTCCTTGCTTACCTTTTTTTTTTTAAAGCCTCAAAATCTCTTCCCTCAGTCCATGCTCTCCCACCCCGTCAGGTACTAGTTGCCCCAGGAGTTCCAACCCTCTTCCCCACCCAAGGTGGAATGAGTGGATTTTTCAAATACCAAATCTCCAAGATCACACCTAGTACAAGTTCCCCATCTCTCTTCACAGACTTTCTCTTTTTACTCATAGCAGTATTCACCAGTGGAACTCCCTCTCACCACTGAAGCAAGGCTTCCTTCCTTTCCCTCGTCTTTTCAATCCTTCCCTCTTCTTCGTCACCCACTTGCATGTAGGTTCTTCTCTTTCTGAGATCACAGGGATCCCCCTTCCCTCCTTGCTATCCCTAGATCTGACCCCAGCACATCACACATTCCTCTCTATCTACCTGTTTCCCTCCCCCTTTCAAGTACCCTTGTATGCTATAAGATAGTCCAACAAAAAAGTTTTGATTCACTTGTAGGCAGTGTTGCCAAGTTGTCCCAGGTCTGTCTCCTCATTGTTATGTCCTCGAAATGTCCACCTTTACCCCATCCAATTGTATACATTTTTTTATTAATTAATTTATTTTTAGTTTTCAACATTCACTTCCATAAGCTCTTGAGTTTTAAATTTTCTCCCCTCTTTCCCCGCCTCCCTCCCCAGGACAGTATGCAATCTGATATAGGCTCTACATATATATTCCTATTAAACATATTTTCACATCGGTCATGTTGAAAGAATTAGAGCTGATAGAAGGAACCATGAAAATGAAGCAATAAAACAAAACAACAAAGGAAGAGGAGAACAAATAGTATGCTTCCATCTGCATTCAGACTCCATAGTTCTTTCTCTGGATGTGGATAGCAATACCCACCATGAGTCTTTTGGAATTGTC